>NW_027461912.1:0-699120 GCF_050947455.1 Rhinoderma darwinii | reverse complement strand
GACCTTTTTAACAGCTGCTCTACGGGACCGATACCAGATCCCACAGATGCTCCGGACACGCCAACCCGAGACGTTCCGCTCCCGGTGCCAATTGCCGAAACCGGTCCCACTGCGAGCGAGAAAGAGCATCAGCGATACAATTCTGAACACCCGGGACATGCACCGCCACCACCCACGCGTTCAATGACAAACACACCAACACTAAATGTCGCAACAATTGAACTACCGGAGGAGAGGACGCCGTGATGTTATTAATGGCCAGCACCACCCCCATGTTGTCGCAGTAAAAACGGACCTTCTTATCCCTGAGCCTGTCCCCCCAAATGGTAGCCGCCACCACGATGGGAAACAGCTCGAGCAGGGCCAGATTCCGCGTGAGTCCACTGGACACCCAGCTAGCCGGCCATTGACCCGCGCACCACGGACCTCCCCCATAAGCACCAAAACCACCCACCCCAGCCGCATCCGTAAAAATATTCAAATCACTCGTATCCTGCGCAGGCGCCATCCATAGCGAGCGACCATTGTACTGGCCCAAGAAGTCATCCCAAACCTGAAGATCAGCTCGGTGCTCCTCCTTGAGCCGCACAAAATGATGCGGCGCGCGCACTCCCGCCGTTGCCGCCGCCAACCTCCTACCAAACACCCTCCCCATCGGCATAATCCGGCAGGCGAAATTCAACTTCCCCAGCAGCGACTGAAGCTCCCTCAGCGCCATTTTCTTCATTCTACAAGCCCGTCGAACCTCCAGCCTCAAAGCCCCCAACTTATCCGCCGGGAGCCGACACTCCATTGCCACCGAGTCAATTTCGATTCCCAAGAAACAAATCGTCGCTACCGGGCCCTCCGTTTTTTCCGGCGCCAAAGGGATCCCAAAATCCCTCGCCACCTTCTGTAGTGCATGAAGCAAATTACCGCAAACCGGCGAACCCCCCGGGCCAACGCACAAAAAATCATCTAAGTAATGGATCAACGAGTCGACCCCGGATACTCCCCTCGTTACCCACTCCACGAAGCTACTAAACGCCTCGAAGTATGCACAAGAAAGAGAACACCCCATCGGAAGGCACCGATCCACGTAAAAAAGGCCCCATTCCAAAAACAACCCAACAGCCGTTGGCTTTCTGGATGGACCGGCAACAACCTGAACGCCGCCTCGATGTCGGTTTTTGCTAGCAGCGCCCCCGGACCCGCAGCCCGCACTAACCCCACCGCCTTATCGAATGAGGTATAAACTACGGAACACAACTCGTGATCAATCCCGTCATTTACCGACGAACCTTTGGGATACGATAAATGTTGAATCAAACGAAACTTTCCGTGCTCGCGTTTAGGGACAATACCCAAAGGGGACACAACTAAATCTTTTACCGGCGACTCAGCAAATGGCCCCGACATGCGCCCCAACGAAACTTCTTTTAACAACTTTTCCGACACGACTTCCGCATGCAAGTGAACCGATTTTAAATTCCTCCGCGTAACCGGAACCTCATAAGGAGGCGGAGGAATAACAAAACCAACACAAAACCCTTCATAAAGCAACTTAGCTGCCGCCCTATCCGGATACTCACTTAGATAAGGGGCCATCCTTTCCACCCTCACCGGCGACACCCCCTTGACCAGCCCCGTGCTGGTTCCCTGACCTCTTTTTTCGCATACATTTTGCCGCCCCGTGTGATGCACCATTACACTCGGAGCACACGTGCTTGAACTTGCACGTGGCCCCGAACTTGCACTGACCTTCATTGAATTGCCAGCAAAACCCCGCCTTTCCCCCGCCGCTTTGTCCACTCTGACTAAGCTGGCCTCCCTGGCCACCGCTCCCGGGAAAGGGCTGCCTAACCGGAGCCGTAACCCGTAACCAGAGAGCAATATCCTTCTGGTCCCACCGAATCGCCGGCCGAACCGCCTTCCGCTGACGGAATTGCTCGTCATATCGCAGCCACGCCTGACCCCCATACGCCCTATGAGCCTCCCCAATGGCATCAAAATAACAAAATAACGCCGAACAATTTTCCGGCGCCTTTTCCCCTATCACACTAGCCAATATGACGAACGCCTGCGACCAATTAACGAACGTCTGCGGGATAAGCCTATACCGCCGCCGTTCCTCCTCGTCCTTTTTACTCTCATCCCGCTTGCTCTTATCCAAATTAAATTTAGCCAGCGGCAAGAGAGAAAAAATTTCAACATATTCGTCTTTCCAGATCCGATCACGCACCTCCTGCTTTAAATGCGCCCCCAACGGACCCTCAAAACAAACATACACCTCCCCCCGAGCACGATCGTCCATACGCACTCGATCGCCGTCCTTCTGTGCCTCGGTCTGTACCGACACCGCGACCGCCTCTCTAACCGCCACCACAGGACGCGCCTGTAACGATCCCACGTCCCTGGGGCCTTCCCAAACTACCGCAGGAGACACTTCCGTTACTACCGGCGCCGCGGCCCTATCCAGGCGCCCCACCAGCTCCCGTAAGCAACCCACTAAGTCTGCCAAACCCGCTCCGTCGCGTCCGCCCGCGCCACTACCGGCCCCCGATGCAATGCTAGCCGCCCCCCCGCCGACACCTGACATAAAAATCGCTGGATAAGACAAAGATGGAGTTATACACTCACCGGGCTGCACAGGCGCTGTGTTCCCGTCAGCCGGACCATCCTGACCTCGACGATACACGTCCAGTTCACCTTCCTCCAGTTCTTCTCTCGCCGACGACTGTCCCTCCCAACGACATCTTCGGAACGAGGATGAGGACGCGCTGACCGATGGGCCGGCAACCTGCCGCCCGACCGCCGGGACCCAGACTTCCGACCGGACCTGTTGCCTTGACGTCGCTGCAGATCTAGGCGTCCGTCTAGATGATCCTGACGAAGCCTGCCCCCTGGCCGGAACATCACCATGCGGGGCGGCCGTACCTTGTTCTCCAACTCTTCCATCTGATGGGGGAGGGGTGACAGGGAGCCCAGCCTGCGACTCCCTGTTTACCGCCGGACCCCGTCGCGGCCTGGGATTCCTGCCAGGACGCAGGGCCTGGGAAGGGGCGGTCCTCCCAGCTGCCTGGCCTGCAGCGTCCGGGATCGGGCTCCCTCTGCGACGCCGTGTCCGCGGGACTACCTCCGGACTGAGGCGCTCTGGAGGTCGGGACCGCCGAGAGGGACGGGTCGACCCAGCCTGCGTCGCCGTCACCCCTGGCACCGCTCTCTGCCTGCCCAGCGCAGGAGCGGTTGTTGCCGACTCCCCCCCCGCCGCCATAGCCATGCTCGTAAGGGGGCCGGGGGAGGGGAGCCTGTCCCTTTCAACAGACCCCGAACGCCGTGCCCGACGTGGCGAAACGGCGTCCGGGATCCTAGTTATTGCAGCCACGGTCTCCTCTAGCCATCCGGGACCGTGGTGCACAGCAGCGGCACGCAGCTGCTCTAACATAAGGGCTTCTGCCATTACTAAAAGCCGGGCAACGGGGAGCTTACTTGCTTCTATGTTACTCCTCCCGCTGCTTCCGGCTCAATGCCGAGAAACAGCGGGAAGCCAGTAACGGCCCCCCGTCCCCCTTAACTCCTCCCCGTCCCTCCTTCAGCTCCTACCAACTCTCCCTCACCTAATTAACCCTTTCCCTACCAGGACGGTCATGTCGGCCTCCCTTCACCCTGCTGCGTCCAGCCTCTTCTGTATTATGTAGATGTTCAATTCATTAATAAATAGTATATATAGTGTGTGGTATATAGTGTGGTGTGTATAGTGTAAGTGTAGTCTATGGTGTGTGTGTGTGTGTGTGTGTGTGTGTGTGTGTACTGTGTATAGTACTAACAAATGAAAGATGGGCCAGTGCTCAGTGGACTGGGAGTCCGCTGCTGATACAATAATCCCGGCTCACTACTGCTGTAGCAGCCAAGGCAGTGCGGTTACCAAAAGTGATGTGTAGTGTAGAGGTGTGTGTATGTAGTGTTTATAGGATAAGTGTAGTTGATGCAATGTATGTAGTGTGTGTATAGTGTATGTAGTGCGTTTAGTGTATACATTGTTTTGTTTATGTATGTGTGTGTGTGTGTGTGTGTGTGTGTGTGTGTGTTTGTGTGTATACTAGCAAATACCAGATGGGCCAGTGGGCTGGGAATCCGCAGCTGACACAATTATACCTGCTCACTACCGCTGTATCAGCCACAGCAGTACCGATGCCAATAGTAAACCAGAGAACCAGAGTCCATATATATCCACATGTAAAAGAATTTTTTCACATCTTTATTAATAAATACACACAATTACAAAAAACAGAGAATCTAAAAATAAGTCCTTGACTAAGTCACAAGTATCAACATAAAACAGAATTTTAAATCACATCAAAAGTATACAGTTTATGTTGATAATCAAATTTTACTCCTACACAGGGTACATCAATAAAAAGTGAGATGCAGATGCAAGAAGTACAGCAGACCAGACCGTTAGACCGTTTGCCTAAGGAAACTAGTGTTCCTAGAAAAAATAGCAAGTGTCCCTATTGATCCGGTAAATGCACTTACCCATATTTCAAGGAGAGTTGTGTGACCCAGGGTATGGAAGTGCGCCCCGACGCGCGTTTCGCTTATAGCTTTCTCAAGGGGTGCCGGTATTATGATTGTGCCTAGTTTAAGTAATGGTCTACACTGTCCTTTAATCATTCTAAGCCAATCAGGCGCCGGTATAAGCGGCGCCTGACTGACAGTGGTGACGCCCAGAGATGACACGCAAAGATACACTGCCGATGAACGTCATTATCCTACTGCGCATGCGCGAATCCCGGGACGCGTCACCAGGGAGACAGCGCAGGCACAGAACCAGAAAGACATCCCACGGTTAGAAATCGGCGTCCCATCTGCTTATTCTGTCCCGATGGCCCTAGCAGGGCAGTAAGTAAGTATATATATATATAAAAGGTGATGGATAGAAAGAAACTCCCCCAACTACAGCTATCTTCATAAATCTATTATATACACACCATTACTCCCTCTTATAATCGGTCTGAAATGGTGCCATCTAGTGGATAAAGTGAGAAATAAAGAAAGTAGCTAAGTCTCAAAACATTGTGTATTGTGAGTAAAGTCAAGATATAAATCTTATTGAATGTATTCAGATCTAATAAAGAGATATTATTATATCTAATTGGTAAAACAGATAAATAATTGAATATATATTGTGAATGCATATACATTGAATAATATAAAAATATAAATATAAAATAATTTTTATTAAATACAGTGAATATTAGATAAAGTGTAGTCATCAATTTCGTCAATCAAATGATAAGACCATAAAACTCAATTTACGTTATATAAGAGACGACCAGTGAATAAAGCAATACAAAATATACAATAAAGATGTACGAGTGCATATTAGAGCACATATAGGGGTAAATGCATAAATAAAAATACATAATAAAAAGTGAAAGGTAAAATAAAATAATGTGAACAACAACAAAAAACCACAATAGTGTCATCACTACAACTAAATAGTATAGGTACATATATGCATATAGGTTATAATAAATTACATTAATGATAAAAGATATATAGTAAAAAATATTTTAAGGAGAGTAAAGATGGAGTAAAAGCTTCTTCCATTCATGATTCATCCTGGACTTCACGTGGGTGGCATGTATATAGGACAGAGATACCAAACTCTAATAGATATTCAGATCTAGGCACAATCTAAAACAGAACAGAAAGCACTTTAATATCACATTAAAAAGTTAAAAGAATAAAAACCGGTAGAAAATATCACAGGAAGGCTGCAAAGCTCAAGTTTTCATTTAAACCTATAGGCGTCATGGTGTTCAGAACTGAGATCCATCTGCACTCTTTTTGGGCCAACATTGTCTTCGCATCTCCACCTCTGACACCACAGTGTACCCGGTCAATCCCCCTAACCTTAAAACTCTTAGGGTCTCCCCCATGCCAAAGTTTAAAGTGTTTGGGGATGGTTTTAAGTGATGCTAGGTCCTCAATTTCCCTTGCCGCTATTATGTCCCTAACGTGTTCTCTGATGCGGATTTTCAATTGTCTGGTGGTCAGGCCCACATATACTTTAGAACAACCACATGTGGCATAGTAAACCACGTAGCTAGTATTACATGATATGTAGTCCAGAATCTTATAAGTTCGTTCGCCACCTGTAGATGTAAACGTGGTCGATCTAACTACATTGACACAGGCCACACAGTCACCGCATGGATAACAGCCCTGGATAGGGCCTCTGGTTGAGAAAGGGTGTATTTGTTTGGGCACATAGTGACTTTTGATGAGGATGTCTTTAAGGTTTTTAGACCTCCTAGCCGTCATCTGAGGATTTTTTGGCAGTGAGGTCGAGAAGACGTGTTCAGTCTGCAGAACCGGCCAATGTTTCTTCAGTATTGACCGCATTGTTTCCCATTGGTTATTGAAGGTTGAGATAAATCTAACCACGTTCTTGTCCTTAGTCCCAGTCTTAACAGGGTGTAAAAGTGTCATCCTGTCAATATTTTTGGCCCGTCTGTAACCGTTCTTGATACATCTATTACTATACCCTCTTTCCTGGAAGCGTGATTTTAAGTCCCTAGCTTGCCTCTCAAAGCTGGCATCTGAAGAGCAAATCCGCCTCATCCTAAGGAACTGACCAACCGGGACAGCCTTAAAAGTGGAATGCACATGTGCCGATGTGGCATGTAATAAAGAATTAGTGGATGTCTCCTTTCTGAACACATCCATCTGCAGTGTCCCATGGGTATCTGCCTCGATGGATATGTCCAGGAAGTTGGCTTGGCGTGCATTAGCCACATATGTCAGTTTAATGTTGCGGTCATTGACATTCAGTTCCTGCATGAAGCCGAGAAGCATTTCCTCCGTCCCCTGCCAGATGAAAAGTATATCGTCAATATACCGCAGCCAGCACTGCACATGGTCCACGGCGTGGGCCCCGCCACCATGCAAAACCTGCCTCTCCCAGGCACCGAGAAACAGGTTAGCATATGACGGGGCGCACGCCGCCCCCATGGCAGTGCCTTGTTTCTGTAAGTAAAATACATCCCTAAACACAAAAAGATTGTGAGTCAGGATGTACCTTAATAAATCCACAATCAAGTCACAAGTTTGGCTGTCCCAGTTGCTCATCCCCAGGAAGAGGCGGACAGCTTCAATTCCATCCTCGTGTCTAATGGAAGTGTATAGGGACTCCACATCCGCCGTCACCAGGATCATGTTCGATTCTAGAGTGATCCCGTCCAAATGGGTAAGTACGTCTGTGGTGTCCCTTACATATGAGGGTAGGCATTCGACCAACGGTTTCAAATAATAGTCGATGAACTTACAGATTGGTTCGCAAAGGCCCCCAATTCCCGACACAATCGGTCTTCCGGGCGGATTTGTCAGATTTTTGTGAACCTTCGGCAGCAAGTAGAAAGTCGGGATTTTGGGGTAAGTCACAGTTAGACCTTCAAGAATTTTTTTAGAGATTATTCCCTTTTCAAAAGCCAGATTCAGGATCTGTCCTAATTCAGAGGAAAAAGCCCCTACTGGGTTGTATGTCAACTTAGAGTATGTCTGTTTATCCCTAAGCTGCCTAAAGACCTCTTTTTCATACAGTGTAACGGGCCAGATAACAATATTTCCCCCTTTATCCGCTGCCTTGTATACGACATCGTCATATGCCTGTAACTCCTTCAAGGCAGTCCGTTGGGAGATTGTTAGATTATCGTAGTGTCTATTGGTTGAAATGAGTTTAAAGTCACTTATTACCAATTTAGTGAAGATCTCCACCTGTGGACAGATCGCCAAAGGGGGAAATCTCGTTGAACGTGGTAGTATAGATCGTGGGAACGTACCTTGTTCTGGGTTTTGTTCAAGTAATAAGTCCTCAAGGGCCAGTAGTGCTTCACGTTCCACATCGCTATTTAGTCCCAGATCTCTTTCACCCCTGCTGTGTAGTTTTTTTAGAATCAGTTTACGTGCGAATAGATGTAAATCTTTTAGTGCTGTGAAGAAGTCAAAGGGGTTACTTGGGGAGAAGGTTAATCCCTTACTTAAGACGAAATGCTGTGTGTCAGAGAGGACATGCGAAGACAAGTTGATTACCTCTAGACTGTTCTTGTATTTCTTCCCGCCTTGGAATACAGATGGCGTTTTCCGTTTCGTGGCTTGTCTCTCCCTATTCCGTCTAGGGAAGGCTATCTCTTGAGGATTCTGGGATGTGTCTCCATTACGTCCGCCCCTTACAAACTCATCATTAGAGGCCGCAGAAGAAACCGAACCCGACCTCGAACGAGAGAGAGAATGAGTCCTCTGTCGTCTCCACTTATAGACTCTATTCTGTTGAAAATCATTAGTATCTCTCTGGAATTTAGTGGTTTTAATTGAGCAGATTTCTTGCTCCCATTTTTGAAATTCTTTGTCGAGGTCAGTGTTCAGTTTCTCCAGCGCCTCATTTGATAAATCCTGTTTAATTTTGGTCTGGATTTCCTCAATCTCAATTTCCAAACCAGTTAGGGTTTTGGAGTTTGCTTGGATCAACAGACCCATATAACCTTTTGAACACGTGGAAGATAATTCTTCCCATTTATTTTTAAAAATATCATCCTCTATGGGGAATGAGGGGAAGACTTGAACCCTAAGTCCTCTTGGTATAAGGCCTTTTGTGAGATATTGGTCCAAAAAGGCCCTATTCCACCATACCCTGGTTCTTTGTCTCAGCAGCTCTTTCAATCTATTGATATATTCCCTCATATCTCTACCGTTAGTATCTAAAAGCACATTTGGATTCTCTTTAAAAACCTCATTAATTTGCGAGAGCCAGGATTGGTCTCGCGTACGGAAGTCCATAGTGGGCCTGGAGCCAACTGCTGTGGGAAGCACACAGAAAAACAATATGATTAGACACGAAGTCTCGCAGGGCATAAGTATAAAGGTGGGAGAAGAATCTCAACCACCCATAAACATAATTAGAGATAAAGACTCTAACAATACATAATAAACCAGAGAACCAGAGTCCATATATATCCACATGTAAAAGAATTTTTTCACATCTTTATTAATAAATACACACAATTACAAAAAACAGAGAATCTAAAAATAAGTCCTTGACTAAGTCACAAGTATCAACATAAAACAGAATTTTAAATCACATCAAAAGTATACAGTTTATGTTGATAATCAAATTTTACTCCTACACAGGGTACATCAATAAAAAGTGAGATGCAGATGCAAGAAGTACAGCAGACCAGACCGTTAGACCGTTTGCCTAAGGAAACTAGTGTTCCTAGAAAAAATAGCAAGTGTCCCTATTGATCCGGTAAATGCACTTACCCATATTTCAAGGAGAGTTGTGTGACCCAGGGTATGGAAGTGCGCCCCGACGCGCGTTTCGCTTATAGCTTTCTCAAGGGGTGCCGGTATTATGATTGTGCCTAGTTTAAGTAATGGTCTACACTGTCAAGGACAGTGTAGACCATTACTTAAACTAGGCACAATCATAATACCGGCACCCCTTGAGAAAGCTATAAGCGAAACGCGCGTCGGGGCGCACTTCCATACCCTGGGTCACACAACTCTCCTTGAAATATGGGTAAGTGCATTTACCGGATCAATAGGGACACTTGCTATTTTTTCTAGGAACACTAGTTTCCTTAGGCAAACGGTCTAACGGTCTGGTCTGCTGTACTTCTTGCATCTGCATCTCACTTTTTATTGATGTACCCTGTGTAGGAGTAAAATTTGATTATCAACATAAACTGTATACTTTTGATGTGATTTAAAATTCTGTTTTATGTTGATACTTGTGACTTAGTCAAGGACTTATTTTTAGATTCTCTGTTTTTTGTAATTGTGTGTATTTATTAATAAAGATGTGAAAAAATTCTTTTACATGTGGATATATATGGACTCTGGTTCTCTGGTTTATTATGTATTGTTAGAGTCTTTATCTCTAATTATGTTTATGGGTGGTTGAGATTCTTCTCCCACCTTTATACTTATGCCCTGCGAGACTTCGTGTCTAATCATATTGTTTTTCTGTGTGCTTCCCACAGCAGTTGGCTCCAGGCCCACTATGGACTTCCGTACGCGAGACCAATCCTGGCTCTCGCAAATTAATGAGGTTTTTAAAGAGAATCCAAATGTGCTTTTAGATACTAACGGTAGAGATATGAGGGAATATATCAATAGATTGAAAGAGCTGCTGAGACAAAGAACCAGGGTATGGTGGAATAGGGCCTTTTTGGACCAATATCTCACAAAAGGCCTTATACCAAGAGGACTTAGGGTTCAAGTCTTCCCCTCATTCCCCATAGAGGATGATATTTTTAAAAATAAATGGGAAGAATTATCTTCCACGTGTTCAAAAGGTTATATGGGTCTGTTGATCCAAGCAAACTCCAAAACCCTAACTGGTTTGGAAATTGAGATTGAGGAAATCCAGACCAAAATTAAACAGGATTTATCAAATGAGGCGCTGGAGAAACTGAACACTGACCTCGACAAAGAATTTCAAAAATGGGAGCAAGAAATCTGCTCAATTAAAACCACTAAATTCCAGAGAGATACTAATGATTTTCAACAGAATAGAGTCTATAAGTGGAGACGACAGAGGACTCATTCTCTCTCTCGTTCGAGGTCGGGTTCGGTTTCTTCTGCGGCCTCTAATGATGAGTTTGTAAGGGGCGGACGTAATGGAGACACATCCCAGAATCCTCAAGAGATAGCCTTCCCTAGACGGAATAGGGAGAGACAAGCCACGAAACGGAAAACGCCATCTGTATTCCAAGGCGGGAAGAAATACAAGAACAGTCTAGAGGTAATCAACTTGTCTTCGCATGTCCTCTCTGACACACAGCATTTCGTCTTAAGTAAGGGATTAACCTTCTCCCCAAGTAACCCCTTTGACTTCTTCACAGCACTAAAAGATTTACATCTATTCGCACGTAAACTGATTCTAAAAAAACTACACAGCAGGGGTGAAAGAGATCTGGGACTAAATAGCGATGTGGAACGTGAAGCACTACTGGCCCTTGAGGACTTATTACTTGAACAAAACCCAGAACAAGGTACGTTCCCACGATCTATACTACCACGTTCAACGAGATTTCCCCCTTTGGCGATCTGTCCACAGGTGGAGATCTTCACTAAATTGGTAATAAGTGACTTTAAACTCATTTCAACCAATAGACACTACGATAATCTAACAATCTCCCAACGGACTGCCTTGAAGGAGTTACAGGCATATGACGATGTCGTATACAAGGCAGCGGATAAAGGGGGAAATATTGTTATCTGGCCCGTTACACTGTATGAAAAAGAGGTCTTTAGGCAGCTTAGGGATAAACAGACATACTCTAAGTTGACATACAACCCAGTAGGGGCTTTTTCCTCTGAATTAGGACAGATCCTGAATCTGGCTTTTGAAAAGGGAATAATCTCTAAAAAAATTCTTGAAGGTCTAACTGTGACTTACCCCAAAATCCCGACTTTCTACTTGCTGCCGAAGGTTCACAAAAATCTGACAAATCCGCCCGGAAGACCGATTGTGTCGGGAATTGGGGGCCTTTGCGAACCAATCTGTAAGTTCATCGACTATTATTTGAAACCGTTGGTCGAATGCCTACCCTCATATGTAAGGGACACCACAGACGTACTTACCCATTTGGACGGGATCACTCTAGAATCGAACATGATCCTGGTGACGGCGGATGTGGAGTCCCTATACACTTCCATTAGACACGAGGATGGAATTGAAGCTGTCCGCCTCTTCCTGGGGATGAGCAACTGGGACAGCCAAACTTGTGACTTGATTGTGGATTTATTAAGGTACATCCTGACTCACAATCTTTTTGTGTTTAGGGATGTATTTTACTTACAGAAACAAGGCACTGCCATGGGGGCGGCGTGCGCCCCGTCATATGCTAACCTGTTTCTCGGTGCCTGGGAGAGGCAGGTTTTGCATGGTGGCGGGGCCCACGCCGTGGACCATGTGCAGTGCTGGCTGCGGTATATTGACGATATACTTTTCATCTGGCAGGGGACGGAGGAAATGCTTCTCGGCTTCATGCAGGAACTGAATGTCAATGACCGCAACATTAAACTGACATATGTGGCTAATGCACGCCAAGCCAACTTCCTGGACATATCCATCGAGGCAGATACCCATGGGACACTGCAGATGGATGTGTTCAGAAAGGAGACATCCACTAATTCTTTATTACATGCCACATCGGCACATGTGCATTCCACTTTTAAGGCTGTCCCGGTTGGTCAGTTCCTTAGGATGAGGCGGATTTGCTCTTCAGATGCCAGCTTTGAGAGGCAAGCTAGGGACTTAAAATCACGCTTCCAGGAAAGAGGGTATAGTAATAGATGTATCAAGAACGGTTACAGACGGGCCAAAAATATTGACAGGATGACACTTTTACACCCTGTTAAGACTGGGACTAAGGACAAGAACGTGGTTAGATTTATCTCAACCTTCAATAACCAATGGGAAACAATGCGGTCAATACTGAAGAAACATTGGCCGGTTCTGCAGACTGAACACGTCTTCTCGACCTCACTGCCAAAAAATCCTCAGATGACGGCTAGGAGGTCTAAAAACCTTAAAGACATCCTCATCAAAAGTCACTATGTGCCCAAACAAATACACCCTTTCTCAACCAGAGGCCCTATCCAGGGCTGTTATCCATGCGGTGACTGTGTGGCCTGTGTCAATGTAGTTAGATCGACCACGTTTACATCTACAGGTGGCGAACGAACTTATAAGATTCTGGACTACATATCATGTAATACTAGCTACGTGGTTTACTATGCCACATGTGGTTGTTCTAAAGTATATGTGGGCCTGACCACCAGACAATTGAAAATCCGCATCAGAGAACACGTTAGGGACATAATAGCGGCAAGGGAAATTGAGGACCTAGCATCACTTAAAACCATCCCCAAACACTTTAAACTTTGGCATGGGGGAGACCCTAAGAGTTTTAAGGTTAGGGGGATTGACCGGGTACACTGTGGTGTCAGAGGTGGAGATGCGAAGACAATGTTGGCCCAAAAAGAGTGCAGATGGATCTCAGTTCTGAACACCATGACGCCTATAGGTTTAAATGAAAACTTGAGCTTTGCAGCCTTCCTGTGATATTTTCTACCGGTTTTTATTCTTTTAACTTTTTAATGTGATATTAAAGTGCTTTCTGTTCTGTTTTAGATTGTGCCTAGATCTGAATATCTATTAGAGTTTGGTATCTCTGTCCTATATACATGCCACCCACGTGAAGTCCAGGATGAATCATGAATGGAAGAAGCTTTTACTCCATCTTTACTCTCCTTAAAATATTTTTTACTATATATCTTTTATCATTAATGTAATTTATTATAACCTATATGCATATATGTACCTATACTATTTAGTTGTAGTGATGACACTATTGTGGTTTTTTGTTGTTGTTCACATTATTTTATTTTACCTTTCACTTTTTATTATGTATTTTTATTTATGCATTTACCCCTATATGTGCTCTAATATGCACTCGTACATCTTTATTGTATATTTTGTATTGCTTTATTCACTGGTCGTCTCTTATATAACGTAAATTGAGTTTTATGGTCTTATCATTTGATTGACGAAATTGATGACTACACTTTATCTAATATTCACTGTATTTAATAAAAATTATTTTATATTTATATTTTTATATTATTCAATGTATATGCATTCACAATATATATTCAATTATTTATCTGTTTTACCAATTAGATATAATAATATCTCTTTATTAGATCTGAATACATTCAATAAGATTTATATCTTGACTTTACTCACAATACACAATGTTTTGAGACTTAGCTACTTTCTTTATTTCTCACTTTATCCACTAGATGGCACCATTTCAGACCGATTATAAGAGGGAGTAATGGTGTGTATATAATAGATTTATGAAGATAGCTGTAGTTGGGGGAGTTTCTTTCTATCCATCACCTTTTATATATATATATACTTACTTACTGCCCTGCTAGGGCCATCGGGACAGAATAAGCAGATGGGACGCCGATTTCTAACCGTGGGATGTCTTTCTGGTTCTGTGCCTGCGCTGTCTCCCTGGTGACGCGTCCCGGGATTCGCGCATGCGCAGTAGGATAATGACGTTCATCGGCAGTGTATCTTTGCGTGTCATCTCTGGGCGTCACCACTGTCAGTCAGGCGCCGCTTATACCGGCGCCTGATTGGCTTAGAATGATTAAAGGACAGTGTAGACCATTACTTAAACTAGGCACAATCATAATACCGGCACCCCTTGAGAAAGCTATAAGCGAAACGCGCGTCGGGGCGCACTTCCATACCCTGGGTCACACAACTCTCCTTGAAATATGGGTAAGTGCATTTACCGGATCAATAGGGACACTTGCTATTTTTTCTAGGAACACTAGTTTCCTTAGGCAAACGGTCTAACGGTCTGGTCTGCTGTACTTCTTGCATCTGCATCTCACTTTTTATTGATGTACCCTGTGTAGGAGTAAAATTTGATTATCAACATAAACTGTATACTTTTGATGTGATTTAAAATTCTGTTTTATGTTGATACTTGTGACTTAGTCAAGGACTTATTTTTAGATTCTCTGTTTTTTGTAATTGTGTGTATTTATTAATAAAGATGTGAAAAAATTCTTTTACATGTGGATATATATGGACTCTGGTTCTCTGGTTTATTATGTATTGTTAGAGTCTTTATCTCTAATTATGTTTATGGGTGGTTGAGATTCTTCTCCCACCTTTATACTTATGCCCTGCGAGACTTCGTGTCTAACCGATGCCAATAGTACCCGACACTGGCCACTATTAATTGGATTTGTGGATTTGATTTACAGAAATTATGTAAACCAATTTCAATAGATGACGGCCACCATCACTTACCTCTCTTCACACCTCTCCACCTTCGTGCGCGACCGCAGTAGGTCCTTACACATCCAGCTGCAAACACACGGTCCTTGTGCTGAACAGCATCAGGACTTAGTGCGGCAGCGTCTGTAGGTAAAGAGGAAACAGCGAGCAGCTGGAAGTAAAATATGGGGTCTGAGGTCTGAATTAAAGGGGTTGGCCCATGAAAACAATTTATCACCTATCTGCAGGATAAGCAATAAATGTATGATCCCTTTGGGGGCCTCACTGAACACGAAAACAAGGGTTCCGTGTCCACTGTTTGAATCGAACGGCGGTCAAAATAGCTCTCTGACTTCACTATAGTATACTAGTCCTTCTCAATGAATTAGAATATCATCGTCTTAAAGTTAATTTATTTCAGTAATTCAATTCAAAAAGTAAAACTCATATTATATAGATTCACTACACACAGAGTGATCTATTTACAGCATTTTTTCCTTTTAATGTTGATGATTATGGTAACAGTTAATGAAAACCCAAAATTTAGTGTCTCAGAAAATTTGAATATTAAATAAGCCCAATTTCAAAAATTATTTTTAATACCGAAATGTTGGCCTACTGAAAATGTATATGCAGTCAATACTTGGTCGGGGCTCCTTTTGCATGAATTACTGCATCAATGCAGCGTGGCATGGAGGCGATCAGCCTGTGGCACTGCTGAGGTATTATGGAAGCCCAGGTTGCTTTGATAGCCGCCTTCAGCTCATCTTCCTCTTGACAATACCCCATAGATTCTCTATGGGGTTTAGGCCAGGCGAGTTTGCTCTGGCCAATCAAGCACAGTGATACTGTGGTTATTAAACCAGGTATTGGTACTTTTGGCAGTCTGGGCAGGTGCCAAGTCCTGCTTGAAAAAGAAATCAGCATTGCCATAAAGCTTGTCAGCAGAGGGAAGCATGAAGTGCTGTAAAATTTCCTGGTAGATGGATGCGATGACTTTGGACTTGATATAACACAGTGGACCAACACCAGCAGATGACATGGCTCCCCAAACCATCTCTGACAGTGGAAACTCCACACTGGACTGAGAGCAACTTGGATTGAGTGCCTCTCCACACTTCCTCCAAACTCTGGGACCAGGGGAGTAACTAGGAAAGGCTGGGCCCCATAGCAAACTTTTGACTGGGGCCCCTCCTCCCCCGGGTGTCACACAACCCCCCCACCTTGTAGAGAGTGCCTTTTTTACAAACCCCCCCTATTGATAACGCCATACAGCCCTCCCCGTAGATAACGCCATACAGCCCCCTGTAGATAACGCCATACAGCCCCCCTGTAGATAACGCCATACAGCCCCCTTTGTAGATATCTACAGAGGGGGATGTATGGCGCTATCTACAGAGGGGGCTGTATGGCGTAATCTACAGGGGGGCTGTATGGCGTAATCTACGGGGGGGGGTGTATGGCGTTCCCTACAGGGGGGGTCTGTATGGCACTATCTACAGGGGGTGCTGTATGGCGTTATCTACAGGGTGGGCTGTATGGCGTTATCTACAGGGGGGCTGTATGGCGCTATCTACAGGGGGGCTGTATGGCACTATCTACAGGGGGGACTGTATGGCGCTATCTACAGGGGGGACTGTATGGCACAATCTACAGGGGGGATTGTATGGCGCTATCTACAGGGGGGACTGTATGGCGCTATCTACAGGGGGGACTGTATGGCGCTATCTACAGAGGGGGCTGTATGGCGTTATCTACGGGGGGACTGTATGGCGTTCCCTACAGGGGGGGTGTATGGCGTTCCCTACAGGGGGGGCTGTATGGCACTATATACAGGGTGGGGGCTGTATGGCGCTATCTACAGGGGGGGCTGTATGGCGCTATCTACAGAGGGGGCTGTATGGCGTTATCTATGGGGGGCTGTATAGCGTTATCTACGGGGGGACTGTATGGCGTTCCCTACAGGGGGGTGTATGGCGTTCCCTACAGGGGGGGCTGTATGGCACTATCTACAGGGGGGGGCTGTATGGCGCTATCTACAGGGGGGGGCTGTATGGCGTTATTTACGGGGGGGGGGCTGTATGGCGTTCCCGACAGAGGGGGCTGTCTGGCGTTATCTACAGGGGGGGCTGTATGGCGTTACCTACAGGGAGTCTGTATGGCGTTCCCTACAGGGGGGGTCTGTAGGGAACACCATACAGCCCCCCCTGTAGGGAACTCCATACAGCGTCCCCCCTAAAGGGAACGCCATACAGCGCCCCCCCCCGTAGGGAACGCCATACAGCGTCCCCCCCTGTAGGGAACGCCATACAGCCCCCCTGTAGGGAACGCCATACAGCCCCCCCTGTAGGGAACGCCATACAGCGTCCCCCCTCCCAAAAAAATGTGACCCACAGTGTATCCTAATAAAAGACATGTATCCCCTATCCACAGGATAGGGGATACATGTGTGATCACTGGCAGCGATAGGGAGAACGGGGGACTGAAAGTCCCCCGGAGTTCTCCATCACTAACCTCTGACTTCCGGCGTCTGCGCAGATCACTAAAAATGAAAGGAGCGCAGGTCACGCATGCGCACAAGCGGGACCGGCGCTCCATTCATTTCTCCGGAGCTGCCGACACAGACCCCGGATGTCCGAGGTTTGTGATGGAGAATGTCAGGGGGACTTTCAGTCCCCCGTTCTCCCTATCAATGCCGGCGATCACACATGTATCCCCTGTCCTGTGGAGAGGGGATACATGTCTTTTGTTTACTGGCAGAGCGGGGAGATACCTCCCTGCTCTGCCGTAGTGTTCAGTGGCATCCCGCTGTAGTAGCCATAGCGGCTGCTAGCGGAGCCTCCGGCCATGGTGGGGGCCCGTGCCGGCGGGCGACACGGCCCCCTCATGCCGCGGGCCCCGTAGCAGCCGCTACTGCTGCTACGGCGGTAGTTACGCCACTGTCTGGGACCTTGATTTCCAAATGAAATGCAAATTTTACTTTTAATCTGAAAACAGGACTTTGGATCACTGGGCAACAGACCAGTCCTTTCTCTCCTTAGCCCAGGTAAGACGCTTCTGACATTGTCTTTGGGTCATGAGTGGCTTGACAAGGAATGACTCCAGCCACAGTCCACTCCTTGTGAATTTCCACCAGATTCTTGAATGGCCTTTTCTTGACAATCCCTTCAAGGCTGCTGATATCCCTGTTGCTTGTTAACCTTTTTGTACCACACTTTTCCCTTCCTCTCAACTTTCCGTTAGTGTGATTGGATACAGCACTGTGAACAGCCAGCTTCTTTAGCAATGTCCTTTTGTGGCTTACCCTCCTTGTGGAGGGTGTCAATGACTGTGTTCTGGACAACTGTCAAGTCAGCAATCTTCCCCATGATTGTGTCGCCTACTGAACCAGACTGTTGGACCATTTAAAAGCTTAGGAAACCTTTGCAGGTGTTTTGTGTTGATTAGCTTATTAGAGTGTGACATCATGAGTCTACAATCTTCAACTTTTGCCCAATATTCAAATTTTCTGATAGACTAAATTTTGGGTTTTCATTAACTGTTAGCCATAATCATCAACATTAACCCCTTCGCGCTCAGGCCAGTACTATTACGTCCTGCTGAGCGCATCGTTCGCGCTCAGCTCAGTAATAGTACTGACCTGAGTTAACACGGCGCCATCTTTCCCGGCGCGTGTTTGAGCTGTGATACCTGCTGTTTCCGACAGCAGTCTATCACAGCTTAGTGTGCAGGGACCGATCGCGGTAGTCCCCGCCGATAAACCCCTTTGAAGCTGCGTTCAATAGCGATCGCGGTTTCTTAGGGGTTAAGCTGCCATCGCCGGCCTGCTACACGATAGCGGGCCACGATGGCTACTATGGCAACCAGAATCCTAACAACGGACTCTGGCTACGCCATCGACGGAAGCCTAGTGAGTCCTGACAAAGTGAGGACCCACTATGCTTGCTGTCAGCGAACAGCTGACAGCTCTAATACACTCAGGGCCGCCATCAGGAATTTCAGGGCCCCCTACAGCTAAATTTTCTGGGCCCCCCTACCGTGGCACCGCCTGTTAACGGTACTCCGTCCGGAACTATATAATGGTACCCAGGGCCGCCATCAGGGGGGGTATTAGGGGTACTGATGTGAGAGGCCCGGCCAAACCTAATTGAAAGGGGGGCCTGGCAAACTGCCGCGACTTGCCTTTGGTAGAAAAAAAACAGGCCCCTGCAATGGGGCCCATTTTTTTCACCAAAAGAATGTCGTGAGCTGCGGGCCCCCCTTTCAATTAGGTTTGGCCGGGCCTCTCACATCAGTACCCCTAATACCCCCCCTGATGGCGGCCCTGGGTAGCATGGGGGTCGTCATGGGGGCCGTCAAAGACCGCCGCTCGTGCGACCGATCGCGTGCACCCGCAAACTCCCGCACATGCGCACCCGCGACCGCCTGGAACCGTGCACCGAATTTTGAGGCAGATTTTGACCTGCCCACACTATCTTGCCGCGTTTTTTGCCCACGGCGATTGAGGACAGCAGACAAAAAACGCAGGGAAAAATGCATTTTCTGCCTCCCATTGATTTCGATGGGAGGTCAGAGGCAGAACCGCGGCAAGAAAGGACGTGCTGCTTTTTCTTTTTTCCGCGACTGGCTCCCATTGATTTCAGATTAAATCAATGGGAGGCGGTTTTGGAAGTTGTTTGGTGCTGATTCTGACGCAGTGTCCGAGTCAATATCAAGGGCCAAAAACTCTGTGAACTGGGCCTTATTGTTAGGGCTTATTCAGATGAACGTGTAATACATCCGTGCAACGCGCGTGATTTTCACGCGCCTCCCACGGACCTATGTTACTCTATGGGGCCGTTCAGACTGTCAGTGATTTTCACGCAGCGTGTGTCCGTGTGTCCGCTGCGTAAAACTCACGACATGTCCGATATTTGTGCATTGTTCGAGCATCACGCACCCATCGAAGTCAATGGGTGCGTGAAAATCACGCCCAGCACTTCCGCAGCCGTATAAACTATGAATGAAAACAGAAATGCACCACGTGCTACAAACATACAAACAGAGTGTCATAATGATGGCGGCTGCGCGAAAATCACGCAGCCGCGCATCATACGCTGCTGACACACGGAGCTGTTATGGACCTTTTGCATGCGCAAAACGCCACGTTTTTGCGCGCGCAAATAGCACACGCTTGTGTGAATCCGGCCTTAGGGTAGGAACACACTCGGCATGAACGCTGCGGATTTTATGCAGCACATTTTATTGTGGAAAATCCGCAGCGTATCACAGTCGCAGCAGAGTGGATGAGATTAGAACAAATCTCATCCACACGCTGCAAAAAAAATGGACCTGCCGTGTGGCTTTTGGCTTTTTAAGCCGCAGCGTGTCAATGTATTCTGTGGGATCGCTGCTCCTCTGTTGCGGAAATGCTGCGGTTCTGCCGCAAAAATCACAAATGAGAAAAAATAAAAAGGCACTTTTTTAAATTTATAAAAAAGTTTAGACTTCCCCCGGCCGTAGTCCTGGTGACGCGATCCTCTATTCTTAGTGCATCTCGGCCTCCTGTCATGACGTTTCATCCCATGTGACCGCTGCAGCGGTCACATGGTCTACAGCGTCATCCCAGGAGGCGGGGCTACGTTCAGAAGAGAGAGATGCATCGCCAGGACTACGGCCGGGGCAAGTCTAAACTTTTTTTTCCCTGCAGGATTCCCGCAGCGGACACGCCTCCCGAAACCTTCGCCACTATTTGGTGCGGTATTGCTGGCAGAATTCCCTGCGGCTACCGGGGCGGATAAGCTGTGGAGTTTTACTCAGCATATCCGCCTAGTGTGTTCCTTATGTTTTCGCTCCTGGAGCTGCTGCTGGTCTCTAAATAGGCAGTTGGTCCAGTAGAATTTGGAATTATTTTTTTTTGTGAACCAGCTTAAAAAAATACAAAACTTTTGTGTTCGGGCCTATTCACATAACCGTTCGCTTCCGTTCCGGGGTTCCGTCTGAGGTTTCCGTCGGGTGAACCCCGCAACGGAAAGTGAAAGTGACAGCACAGCTTCCGTTTCCGTCACTATTAGCGCAGTCGACTACGCTATTGATTCCGTCCGAAAACCAGCCAGAATGGTGACGAACGGAAACCATTAGCGATGTTTCCGTCACCATTGAGATCAATGGTGACTGAAACGGAAGCTGTGCTGTCACTTTCCGTTGCAGGGTTCACCCGACGGAAACCTC
Source organism: Rhinoderma darwinii (assembly GCF_050947455.1). Taxonomy (NCBI): domain Eukaryota; kingdom Metazoa; phylum Chordata; class Amphibia; order Anura; family Rhinodermatidae; genus Rhinoderma; species Rhinoderma darwinii. Next base: position 678,053 of record NW_027461912.1, on the reverse strand, counting down.
AGACGGAACCCCGGAATGGAAGCGAACGGTGATGTGAACAGGCCCTAACACAAAAGTTTTGTATTTTTTTAAGCTGGTTCACAAAAAAAAATAATTCCAAATTCTACTGGACCAACTGCCTATTTAGAGACCGGCAGCAGCTCCAGGAGCGACATTATAAGGGACACACTAGGCGGATATGCTGAGTAAAACTACACAGCTTATCCGCCCAGGTAGCCGCAGGGAATTCTGCCAGCAAAACCGCACCAAATAGTGGCGCAGGTTTCGTGAGGCGTGTCCGCTGCGGGAATCCTGCAGGGAAAAAAAAGTTTAGACTTGTCCCGGCCGTAGTTTAGGTGACTCTCTCTTCTGAACGTAGCCCCGCCTCCTGGGATGACGCTGTAGACCATGTGACCGCTGCAGCAGTCACATGGGATGAAACGTCATGACAGGAGGCGGGGCTGCGCTAAGAATAGAGGATCGCGTCACCAGGACTACGGCCGGGGTAAGTCTAAACTTTATCAATTTAAAAAAGTACCTTCTTTTTTTTTCTCATGTGTGATTTTTGCGGCAGAACCGCAGCATTTCCGCAACAGAGGAGCAGCGATTCCACAGAATACATTGACACGCTGCTGCTTAAAAAGCCAAAAGCCACACTGCAGGTCCATTTTTTTTTGCAGCGTGTGGATGAGATTTGTTCTAATCTCATCCACTCGGCTGCGACTGTAATACGCTGCGGATTTTCCACAATAAAATGTGTTGCATAAAATCCGCAGTGTTCATGCCTAGTGTGTTCCTACCCTAAGGCCGGATTTACACAAAGCGTGTGCTTTTTGCGCGCGCAAAAAACGTGGCATTTTGCGCATGCAAAAGGTCCATAACAGCTCCGTGTGTCAGCAGCGTATGATGCGTGGCTGCGTGATTTTCGCGCAGCCGCCATCATTATGACACTCTGTTTGTATGTTTGTAGCACGTGGTGCTTTTCTGTTTTCATTCATAGTTTATACGGCTGCGGAAGTGCTGGGCGTGATTTTCACGCACCCATTGACTTCAATGGGTGCGTGATGCGCGAACAATGCACAAATATAGGACATGTCGTAAGTTTTACGCAGCAGACACACGGACACACGCTGCGTGAAAATCACTGACAGTCTGCACGGCCCCATAGAGTAACATAGGTCCGTGCGAGGCGCGTGAAAATCACGCGCGTTGCACGGATGTATTACACGTTCGTCTGAATAAGCCCTAACAATAAGGCCCAGTTCACAGAGTTTTTGGGCCTTGATATTGACTCGGACACTGCGTCAGAATCAGCACCAAAAAACTTCCAAAACCGCCTCCCATTGATTTAATCTGAAATCAATGGGAGCCAGTCGCGGAAAAAAGAAAAAGCAGCACGTCCTTTCATGCCGCGGTTCCGCCTCTGACCTCCCATCGAAATCAATGGGAGGCAGAAAATTCATTTTTCGCGGCGTTTTTTGCCTGCTGTCCTCAATCGCAGCGGGCAAAAAACGCAGCAAAAAAACGCGGCAAGATAGTGTGGGCAGGTCAAAATCTGCCTCAAAATTCTTTAAGGAATTTTGAGGCAGATTTTTTTTCTGCCTGCAAAATACTTTGTGTGAACAGGGCCATACATAAACAGCACTTTGACACACTTTACTCACCGTGTCAGAAGAGCTGCTGCTCCCACTCCAGTCCTCTTCAGGCGAGGTCCTTCAGGTGAGGTCTTCCAGGCGAGGTCTTCGGTCCAGATGTCCAGTCCTTCACCTCCAGCCAGGCTCCAGGTAAGTTGGGTCCATGTGTGTCCGCGGGTGAGCGCGCTTCGTTCGCGGGTGCGCGCGCGCGACCGATCGCAAGTGCGCGCGCGGCCGATCGCGGGTGCGCGCATGCTGTCGAGGCTGCGAGCGTGCGTGCTGTTGCTTCTGCGAGCGACCATGCTGTCGCGGTTGCGCGCTTTTGCCGGGTGCGTGCTCGGACGGTCGAGAGTTTGCGGGTGCGCGTCATCGGTCGGCGGTGTTTGACGGCCCCCATGAGAGGGGGGGCCCGCAGCTCACGACATTCATTTGGTGAAAAAAACGGGCCCCTTTGCAGGGGCCCGTTTTTTTCTACCAAAGACAAGTCGCAGCAGTGGCCGGGCCCCCCTTTCAATTAGGTTTGGCCGGGCCCCTCACACCACTACCCCTAATACCCCCCTGATGGCGGCCCGGAATACACTGCACTACGTATGTAGTGCAGTGTATTAGAATAGCGATCAGAGCTTCCTGCCCTCATGTCCCCTAGTGGGACAAAGTAAAAAAAAGTGTAAAAAAGTAAAAAAAAGTTGTGTAAAAATAAGAAAATAAAAGATTTAAAAGTAATAAAAGTTAAAGTCCCCCCTTTTTCCCTTATCAGTCCTTTATTATTAATAAAAATATATAAATAAACAAATAAACTATACATAATTGGTATCGCCGCGTCCGTAACGGCCTAAACTACAAAACGATGTTGTTATTTATCCCGCTCGGTGAACGCCGTAAAAGAAAATAATAATAAACCGTACCACAATCACAATTGTTTGGTCACTTCATCTCCCAAAAAATGGAATAAAAAGAGATCAAAAAGTCGCATGTACCGAAAAATGGTACTGATCGAAACTACAGTTCGTTACGCAAAAAATAAGTCCACGCACGACTTTCCTGATGGAAAAATAAAACAGTTATGGCTCTTAGAATAAGGTAACACAAAAAATAAATTATATTTTACAAAATGTATTTTATTGTGCAAACGCCATAAGACATAAAATAAAACTATAAACATCTGGTATCGCCGTAATCGTATCGCCCCGCAGAATAAAGTGAATATGTCATTTATAGCGCATGGTGAACGCTGTAAAAAAAATAGAATAACAAAACAATAGTAAAATTGCTGTTTTTTTAGTCACCGCGCCACTTAAAAATAGAATAAAAACTGATCAAAAAGTCGCATGCACCCCAAGAAAACTACAATGAATTCCTCAAGGTCTCTAGTTTCCAAAAAGGGGTCACTTTTGGGGGGTTTCCACTGTTTTAGCACCACAAGACCTCTTCAAACCGGACATGGTGCCTAATAAATTAAATTAAATTAATTAAATGTCACCTCTACTTTGCTCTAAATTCCTGTGAAACACCTAAAGGGTTAATAAACTTTCTATATGCTGTTGTGAATACTTTGAGGGGTCTAGTTTCTAAAATGGGGAGTTTCATAGAGGTTTCTAATATATGGGCCCCTCAAAGCAACTTCAGAACTGAGCTGGAAACTAAAAAATAAAATAAAAATGAGGCAATACTTCGCTTCTTACATTATACTCATAATGAGCCGTGCCCACCCAGAGGTGACCCCAGTTTTGACCGTTTGTATAAACGGAGACCCCTATTAGACCGTTTCAGTGACCGGTTTGCCAAGCATTCACCCCCGAGAAGTGTATTTCTATTGATGAGTCCTTGGTACATTTTAAAGGGAGGGTTCAATTCCACCAGTACCTGCCGGGTAGGAGGGCAAGGTATGGCGTGAAGATGTATAAGCTGTGCGAGAGTGCATCAGGGTATACCTACAAATTTAGGATATATGAAGGGAAGGACACCAGTATTCAGCCCCCAGAATGCCCCCCCCTTACTGGAAGTTAATACAAAAATTGTGTGGGATTTGGTGCACCCACTGCTGGACCAGGGTTATCACCTCTACCTGGATAATTTTTATACCAGCGTCCCACTCTTCAACTGCCTCGCTTCCAGAAGTCCTGCGGCATGCGGCACTGCTAGAAGAAACCTGAGAGGCCTCCCTAAGACTCTGCTTGGGCAAACAAGAAGGGGTGAGAGCAGGGCATATTCTAGCAGCAACATATTGTGTGTCAAGTACAAGACCAGGGAGATGCCACACCAGTATCCATGTACCTGTACGAGGTACCAGTACAGAGACCCCCAAACCAGACTGCATCCTGGAATACAATAGGTACATGGGAGGGGTGGACTTGTCAGATCAAGTCCTGAAGCCCTACAGTACTTTTGGAGGCGAGGCCACACGCATCGTACCAGGGCAACACTTTTTAGGAGAAGTTCCCCAAACTGGCAAGAAGGGAAAAAGTCAAAAGAGGTGCAAAGTCTGCTATAAGAGGGGGATAAGGAAGAACACAATATATCAATGTGACGCGTGTCCCGAAAAACCAGAGCTCTGTGTGAAAGAGTGTTTTAAAATTTATCATCCATCCCTTTATTTTTAATTTACCCCAGTTTTACTCGCTCTGATCCACTTCACACAGCTTACCCCTCCTCATCTTTCCGCTCTGAGCCCTGCTGTGTGCCCAGGCAGCTGATAACAGCCACATGTAGGGTATTGCCGTACCCGGGAGAACCAACATTACAGTTTATGAGGTGTATATCTCCGGTGGCGCATGCTGGGCACAATATATCGGACACTGAATTGGCATATATGTATAGAAAATTGCAAATTTCACTCTGCCCCAACTGCTGCACATTATCTTTTACACAATACCTGTGGGGTCAAAATGCTCACTACACCTCTAGATGAATGCCTTAAGGGGTGTAGATTTTAAAACAGGGTCACTTCTCGGGGGTTTCAACTGTACCGCTACCTTAGGGGCTTCTGCGTACAAGACTTAGCACCAGAAAAGCTCCAGTAGGCCAAATGGTGGTACTTTCCTTCTGAGCCCTGCCGTGTGCCCAGGCAGCTAATAACAGCCACATGTAGGGTATTGCCGTACCCAGGAGAACCCACATTATAGTTTATGGGGTGTATGTCTCTGGTGGCACATGCTGGGCACAATATATCGGACACTGACATGGCATATATATAGAAAATTGCAAATCTCACTCTGCACCATCTGCTGCGCATTATCTTTTACACAATACCTGTGGGGTCAAAATGCTCACTACACCTCTAGATGAATTCCTTAAGGGGGTGTCATTTTTAAAACGGGGTCACTTCTCGGGGGTTTCAACTGTACTGATACCTCAGAGGCTTCTGCACACATGACTTCCCAGTAGGCCACATGGTGGTCCTTTCCTTCTGAGCCCTCCCATGGGCCCAAACAGCAGTTTATCACCACAAATGGGATATTGCCGAACTCAAGACAAATTGGGCAACAAATTGGGGTATTTTATTCCTTGTGAAAATAAGAAATTTTGAGCCAAAACTACCTCTTATTGGAAAAAATTATTTTTTTTTAAATTCACAGCCCAATTCAAATAAATTCGGTGAAAAAACTGTGGTGTCTAAATGGTCACAACACCCATAAATGAATTCCTTGAGGGGTGTAATTTCCAAAATGGGGTCACTTCTGGTGGGTTTCCATTGCTTTGATACCTTTGGGGCTCTGCAAATGCGACATGGCACCCGAAAACCAATCCAGCAAAATCTGGGCTCCAAAGAACACATAGCACTCCTTTCCTTCTAATCCCTCCCATGGGCCCAAAAGGCAGTTTATCACCACAAATAGGGTATTGCCGCACTCAGGACAAATTTGGCAACAAAATGGGGTATTTTATTAGTTGTGAAAATAAGACATTTTGAGCCAAAACTACATCTTATTGGAAAAAAGTTTTTTTTTTTTAATTCACAGCCCAATTCAAATAAGTTCTGTGAAAAAACTGTGGGGTCAAAATGGTCACAACACCCATAAATAAATTCCTTGAGAGGTTTTGTTTCCAAAATGGGGTCACTTTTGGTGGGTTTCCATTGCTTTGATACCTCTGAGGCTCTGCAAATGCGACATGGCACCTGAAAACCAATCCAGCAAAATCTGGACTCCTAAGAACACATAGCGCTCCTTTCCTTCTGAGTCCTCCCATGGGCCCAAACAGCGGTTTATCACCACAAATGGGGTATTGCCGCACTCAGGACAAATTGGCCAACAAAATGGGGCATTTTGTTCCCTGTGAAAATAAGAAATTCTGATCAAAAATGACATCTTATTGGACAAATTGTCATTCTTTTAATTTCACAGCCCAATTCAAATACGCGCTGTGAAAAAACTACCAGGACAAAATGGTAACAATAACCAAAATTAATTCCTTGAGGGGTGCAGTTTCCGAAATGGGGTCAGTTTTGGGGGATTCCTACTGTTTTGGCACCTCAACACCTCTCCAAACCTGGCATGCTGCCTAAAATATATGCTAATAAAAAAGAAGCACCAAAATGTACTAGGTGCTTCTTTGCTTCTGGGGCTTGTGTTTTATTCCACGAGCGTACTAGAGCCACATGTGGGACATTTCTAAAAACTGCAGAATCTGGACAATACATATTTAGTAGTGTTTCACTGGTAAAACCTTCTTTGTTACAGAAAAAAAATAGAATAAAATTGAAATTCAGCAAGAAAAATGAAATTTGCAAATTTCACCTCCATTTTGCTTTAATTCCTGTGAAATGCCTGAAGGGTTAAAAAAACGTTCTAAATGCTATTTTGAATACTTTGAGGGGTCTAGTTTTTAAAATGGGGTGTTTTATGGGGGTTTCTAATACATAGGCCCCTCAAAGCCTCTTCAGAACTGAACAGGTACCTTAAAAAAAAGGCTTTTTAAATTTTCTTAAAAATATGAGAAATCGCTGTTTATGTTCTAAGCCTTGTAACGTCCAATAAAAATAAAATAATGCTCTAAAAACTATGCAGATCTAAAGTAGACTTATGGGAAATGTGAACTAGTAACTATTTCGGCTGGTATAACCGTCTGTTTTACAAGCACATGCATTTAAATTCTGAAAAATTCTATTTTTCAAATTTTTCTCTAAATTTTGCCATTTTTCACAAATAAACACTGAATATATCGACCAAATTTTACCACTACCATAAAGCCCAATGTCTCACGAGAAAACAGTCTCAGAATCGCTTGGATAGGTTTAAGCATTCCTACGTTATTACCACATAAAGTGAAATATGTCAGATTTAAAAAAATAGGCTCTGAGCCTTAAGGCCCAAACTGGGCTGCGTCCTTAAGGGGTTAAAAGCCAAAAATGCTGGAAATAGATCACTCTGTGTAATGAGTCTATACAGTGGCCACCAAAAGTTCCGAAACACCCTCATAACTTTTGAACGGCTCGAGGTAGAGGGTTGAAATTTGGTGGGATTTAATGGGGTCATAAAATCTACCAGTTTATTGAAAAGAAAAAAAAACACCCTTGGGGGCGGTAGGGTGGTCGGGGTTAGCAAAATCTTAAATGGCACGGGGGTCGAGTGGGGCTCATTTGAAAGCGCTTTTCAATATGAAAACAATGCCGCTGAGATATTTAACTTTAAAGTTATCATTGTCATTATCGGCTACCGCCGGTGTTTGCATTGCCCAGAATGTACCGCTCGGGTAAAATCCTAAATGTGTGTGGGCACGTGTGCATGTGCGAGCTTAGGAATGTCACATCAAGGTGACTTTAAATTACGTATTATTACAATCGGTCTCGGCGATACAAAATGGACCTAGTCTATGAATTTCAGAGAGCGCTAATTCGGAGAGTAATTTTCATTTTTGTACATTTCTATTGTCATATCACAAAATGCATTTGACCGAAACGGAAAGGATCACTTTATTGATGAGAGGGTATGGCGAAGAAAAAATAAGATCCTATCAAGAAGTAGCGGCTTTATTCAATGCCACTTATCCTATCCGTGATCCAATTTCATTGTCAACTGTTAAAAGAACTGTTCATCGTTTCGAAACAAGTGGTTCAATTAAAGACGCACCAAGATCCGGAAGACCCAAACATGCTAGTAATGATGAAAAAGCTTTAGATGTTCTGCTCAATGTACATGATGACCCTTAGGGTACGTTCACATGCAAACTCAAAAACGTCTGAAAATACGGAGCTGTTTTCAAGGGAAAACAGCTCCTGATTTTCAGGCGTTTTTTGAGCCACTCGCGATTTTTGTGGCGTTTTTTACGGCCGCTTTTGGAGCGGTTTTCAATAGAGTCTATGAAAAACGGCTCCAAAAACGTCCCGAGAAGTGACCTGCACTTCATTTTCACGACCGTGTAAAAAAAAAGGCCCGTCGGAATAGAATGCCGTTCTTCCCATTGCAATCAATGGGCAGATGTTTGGAGGCGTTCTACTTCCGATTTTTCGGCCGTTTACGGACAAAAAACGGATGAAAATAGGCCGTGTGAACACACCCTTAAACATCTGCCTCGAATGGAGCACAACAAAATGATATCAGCGCCACATCACTCCGTCAAATTTTGAGGAGGGATTATTATCATCCTTATAAAATACGTCTAGTTCAGGAGCTATCCGAAGATGATTATGACGGAAGAGTGGAATTTTGCGATACACTGATGACAAGAAGGGGGCCCAAGCTTGTGGAACAGCCCAGGGCCTATAGTCTACTTAATCCGCCACTGGGTCCTGGACTAGAGGAGATGAGCCGTCACTATATGCATATATACTTCCATTGCGATGCTGCCACCTAGTGGCCAGGAAGCATTTTTATGTGTTGTTTTAGTCACAGGACCTTATATAGTTACATAGTTACATAGTTTGTACGGTTGAAAAAACACACATGTCCATCAAGTTCAACCAAGGGATGGGAAAGGGGAAGTGGGATGGGAAAGGGGAAGTAAAAAATTTCTACACATAGGAGCTAATATTTTTTTGTTCTAGGAAATTATCTAAGCCTTTTTTAAAGCCATCTACTGTCCCTGCTGTGACCAGCTCCTGCGGTAGTCTATTCAATAAATTCACCGTTCTCACAGTAAAGAAGGCTTGTCGCCTCTGCAGGTTGAACCTTTCTTTTTCCAGACGAAGGGAGTGCCCCCTTGTTTTTTGAGGGGGTTTTACATGGAACAGGATTTGACCATATTTTTTTGTATGTGCCATTTATATATTTATATAAGTTAATCATGTCCCCCCTTAGTCGTCTTTTCTCAAGGCTAAATAGGTTTAGCTTACCTGTGCTTACATGTTCTGAGCTGTGCAGATGCTCACGTCAGTAAAGCTCACTGCTATGTAACACTGTTCAGAAAATGGTGGCTAACCCTGTTTATTGCAGGCACCGGGAATACCGGCTCGGGCACAGTCTTTAATATTTACTTTAGTGTGCAAAAACAGTGTAGTATGGGCAAGTAATCAGTGTCGGAACATTGAATAACTTACAAAGGGGCTGTTTTTAAATTTGATAAAAGGTGACTGATCCCACCTAATGGGTTCTGGTGCAAGGGCTGCGACCCATAAATCAGCAACTATTGTGCCAGCAGGGCTGAGTAGGCCCTGAAGCCAGAGAGGGCCCATTGCTGTGGCGGTGCAGTGCAGGAACCTCCACACAGATGATTGCTGTGAAAGAGGCAGCATTGGATGTAACAAGTGGAAGTTGCGTGAAGCCTCCCTGTAATTTGGTTGCTGAGACGATGGGTTACCCTTGTATCAGGGAAGAGTCCGAGCTCTGTCCCAAGGAAACCAAGCTGGTAAAACCCCATTTCCTGCATTGCCTGAAATTGCCGCCATTTTGTGTAATATTTTAAGTGACTGTGCCTATCTGCTAAGAACAGTTTTTTGTATTTCCTTTTGGTCGTTTTGCAAACATTACCGGCCTACTAAAAGAAACCTGCATCAAACCTGGGTTTCTTGTCATCATACTGCCAGTAACAATGCAAGGTCAAATACGTTACTCGCCCTCACTAGCCTCCCCTCATGCCAAATTTTATGGTCAAAAGGACCATAACAATTTTATTCTATTGGAAATAAAAGGTGGATTTCTGACTTTAAAGAACAGAGGGTAAAATAATAGACATGTTCCTCACCTCTGTACCTGAGATATGGTTGTGTTATACTAGATATTGTCTATAGAAGATATACATGTTAAAAACACATATATTCTGATTTATCAGGAAGATACTATCACACCTCTGCGGGTCTAGAACTCATATCTAGCCTGAGTGTTATCAGTAATTAATATAAATATTAATTACCTGTCTTGTGATTCCTTTCTTGCTGCTGACAGGATTATATGTCACGTTCCTTCTTCTCACTGGGATCAGTCATCTGTAAAGAATCAAAGGTGTGATAATATGTTCCTGATACATGTTATAGACACTTTTATGTATAACACACTAGGGCCATAATTATTTATCTGAGGTATAATGTACAAATAGAAAATAAAGAAAAAGACGACACTAAGGACCTGTTCACATCACCGTTGCCCTTCCGTTGAGGGATTCCGTCGGAGGTTTCCGTCGGGTTAACCCCTCAAAAATGAAACAAAATAACATGCCCCCCCCTTTCCTGTACTGTATGGCAAAACCCAATTTTATGGTCAAAATTAGAATAACAAGTGTATTCTATTGTAAGGCCCCTTGGGTGCCTAGAATTATGGAGCTTATGGGTATATTGCTTATATAGTTTAAATTAATGTTTATTATCAATGTAATCTTAAATGGTTAACACAATTATTTTTTCTGAGTCGTTATAAAGGGTTACCTGTGCCTAGTAGGCAACAGTTCTCCAAAAAGATTCAGGATTGTTACCACACAGGGTTCTCAGTGGTGGAGTGGATGCAACGGCATGGAAATCCACTTTTTAAGGGAGTCCATTTTCCAAAAGCAAAGGAGCTGAAGAGCCCTTTCCAAAAACTTATGGACTGTTATTGTTGTCCTGTGCTTTTTAAAAGGATGTGTTATCCTCTAAAAATAGTTTCTCCAGCCCCTCTTCCCTGCATGTGGCATGGCCGGAAGTTCCCGGCTTGCAGTAAAGTGGTCCGGGGATGTGGGACAGCGCTCGTGTAGAGGAAGGAGGAGTCAGTCCTTACATTGCAACCTCATCTAACAGGTCCATGAGGCAGGGTTCTGCTCTGTCCCTGAGGAAGCAGTAGGGGCATGGATGGCTCGAGGTGTGGTGGGAGGAGCAGTCCTGTGGTTATAAAGTGCAGGCAGACTATGGAGGGCAGTCGGTAGCATCAGTGGTGAGACAGGTGTAGACTCCAAAGGGAGTTTATTGCCCCCTCAATGCGATTGGTGGGAAAGACCGTTGTCATAGGATACGGACGAAGACTGCCTCCTATTGCATCATTGGGATCTGCAGTTGACCACGGTCAAGAGACTGGTCGTCCAGCTGCTGGAACAATCTTGGAGGCACCCTTGGGTGATGCCAGGATTCCTGTGAGTGGTGAGTCACCTTCATGTTTGGCTACGTAGTCAAGCACAAATGTGTTGACGGATGTGGATTTGTTCTCTATTTTAAAGGACAACTTGGGCTTGTTTGGGTGGCAAAGGGTGGATTATAAGCTCTGCCAGTAAAGCCAGTAGGTTAATACCCCGCCTGACTAGATGGTTTGTACAGATTAACCTTTTGTGGCTTATTATTCTGTGGTGTGGCTCCTCTGGGAATTTACCTGTCCACCAATATAGGGGACAAGATCCACAGACGAGAATTTGTGATATTTGGTTTCAGTGGATCACGTAATGGTGGACAAAGAGCGTATTGTGGACAAGAAGCTTAGTTTTGAGAGAGGGTCTGAGAAAAATTCCAAAGTGGTTAAAGACCTGTACGATGTAACATGTCATTTAAAACGAGATAGCCTTGCTGTAAATATCACAGAGATGCTACATAAGTGTCAGGATTGTGAATAGACATGACGTCCTGGCTGGAGGTAATGTATATTCACTTTCAGGACACTTGAGTAACGTTATAATGTGTTTATGTGGCTGCACATAGCGATATAGCTATATCACTATGTGCTGTGTAAATGAATGGGGAGAAGTGTATGACGCTGATTGGTCATTGATTGGTCAGCGCCATACACTTCTCTCCACAATGCCCACTTGGTCAAAAAGTAAAACACGCCCAGTTGTCCATTAAGAAACTCATTAGCATGAAGCTAAAATAGGTCATAACTCCTTAAAAATGATCGTTTTTCTAAATAAAAAACACTGCTGTAATCTACATTACAGCGCCGATCATATTATGTAGACGATAGGCCACTTATAATGTGAGCCCAGAGCTAAGCAGAGCTGGGCAGAGGGCGGTCATGACGGGTCTGGACCTGCAAGGGGTCATTTAGAGGGGTATTTTGGTTATAGGTTGGTGGGTGGGTTTGAGTCAGGAATTGTGCTAGGGGGTTGTGAGCATTGGGGGTAGAGTTAATGGGATGTATATATAGTGGGATAAGCAGGGAAGCCATGTTATGGCTTGAAAAATTTTGTCAAGAATAGAGGTGTGCAGCCAGTGTCAGGGTAGCTGTTTTCTGGTCAGTTTTAGGGCCTAGAGTTATGGAGGGTTTAAAGCAGTTAATTGCTAGGGTTAGGGAGCAGGCAGCTGATAAGGGGCTGGAGTGTGTCCAGGAGCAGCTAGGGGCTTTAGCAGGCTACCCGGCGTGGCGTCCTCCCAGTCCTCTTGAACGCTTGAGCCCCTCTGCTTCCCCAGCCCCCCGGCGCAGACGGAGGAGTGTGACTCCCCCCTTACCTGTTTCCGCGGTAGTGGTCCCTGGTGTGACAGATCCTGTGGCTGGCGACGGTGGCGTTGTTCCGGTGTCGGGGACTGGAGCCATGGCGGTGTCGGGAGCGGCAGCAGCAGTGGAGAGGCCTGGAGTGAGAGGCCGAGGTGCGGTTCGCCGGGTGTCCAGTCGGGGTCAGCGCAGCACAGTCGGTGTGCCTGAGGAGCCACGTGGAGATGGACGTTGAGGGAAGCGGTGGTGCAGCGGCGGGGAGCAGTCCCCCTCCTTTCCAGTGTGGTGGGCTCGTTCAGGGAGCCTGTCAGGAGTTCTTCTGTGGGGCCGGAAGCAAGCCAGGACTCTGCGGCTGTCGCGGTGAGTGCCTTCAGCACTGCTAGAGCGCCATCTGCTGGGTCAGGGGCCAGTGTGCATAGTACACCCGTTAGCATGGGTGATTTGGCGCCATCTAGTCGCCGTTCGGAACATTGCAGTGTCGGTGGTAGGCTAGCGCCACCTGCTGTTCAGGAAAATTATTACATCGTGGTGGCAGGCCTGCGCCACCTCCTGGCCATTTTCGTTATAGCAGCAGTAGTGGTAGGTCTGCACTGACTGCTGAATATGTACAAAATGTGCATCATCCAGCGCCTCCTGAGGGTGACGTTGGCCAGGTAGCAGGTGTTTTGTCTGTTTATTTGCCGTTCCAGGTGTTGTCGGGACGGGAGTCCGGTGTAGAAGCGGCCGATGCTTTGCGGCGGGCACTCGGGGTGCCTAGGATGATCGGTCAGGAGACGGCTTCGGTGGATTCAGGACGGATGGCCCCATTAGTGTCTGGCGACGGGCAGCCTTCTGATGAGTCACAGCGTTTACACACCATACACGTGGGCAGTAATTTTAGTAATGAGAGTAGTCTAGTGGGGCAAGTACCTGTAGGTTGCGGTTCTACGGGGGATTTGTCAGTCACGAGTGGAGTTTGGGGAAATTTGTTAGATGGGTTACGTCAGTTGTTAGCTTCAGTTGATACTTCTCGTGGGTCACAGCTAGCAGGTCCCGTTGGAGCTTGGTCAGCGCAGGGACAGTTAGAGGGGGGTTCTCGTAGGGAGAGTACTGCCAGTGCTGAGGAAGGCTCTTCGTCATTTAACGCCTTATATGCCGGGGTCCAGACGGAGAAGGTAGATGGGGCTAATAAGCCCTTGCCAGTTTTGGATACTGCAAAGGGGAGCATGTACATTTGCTTTGAAGGACCATTAGGGGCCCACTTAAAGCCAGAGATCCGTGAAAAGATTTGGAAAAGGGAGAATTTGGATATTTTTACTTTATTGCCGTTGGAGCGATTTAGTGTGGAACGGTGGGAAAAGGGCAAGGAACATCGTAAGGAGGAGTATGAGGAGAGAAGACGGTATAGGCTGATTCCGCGCACATTTGGGAATTGGCTACAAGCTTTTTCCATCATGGCTAGCGTTATAGGGGAGAAATGCCCAGAACATTGTTCCGGTTTATTTTATTACTTGAATTCTATTTGGGAGGCTTATAGAACGTATGAGGGTACTGCTTGGCTTAAATATGATGAGCAGTGTCGTCAGCGTATGGCGGTTCAGTCATCCCTGCGGTGGGATCATAAGAACATAAGCTTTTGGCTGCACCTTATGACTACACCAAAGGGGGCTGGTCAGGGGGGTCATGTTGAAGTCGCGGGTTTGCATAACCCCTTTCAGTCCTCACCCGGCGGGTCTAGATCAGCGGGTTCATCGGGGAGTTTTAAAAAAGGGGTCTGCTGACTCTACAACGAGAGCACCTGTAAATGGGGAACTAATTGTGTCTATAGACACGAATGTGCCGGGTGTAGGGGTGGTAACCACCCCGTATTCAAGTGTTTTAAGCGGGCACGAGGAAGCACGACGAAGCCAGGGGATGGTTCTGCTAAAGGGGGTGAGTCCAGTGAACCTCGACGCTATGACGCCTTGGCTAAAGAGGTACCCCGACAATGAGAGGGCACAGCTGTTATTGAACGGTTTTGTGGACGGATTTAGGATTCCGTTCTCCGCGGGGGTGGGTGTTTTGATGGCTAATAAACTGCGTTCGGTGCGGGATCATCCAGAACTGGTACGAGAGAAGTTGCGGAAGGAAGTTTTGTTGGGTAGAATGTTAGGCCCCTTTTCTGATGTTCCTATTTCCAATTTGCGTGTCTCCCCGCTGGGGATTGTCCCCAAGAAGGAGGCGGGCAAATTTCGGCTTATACATCATTTATCTTATCCGAAGGGTTCTTCGGTAAATGATGATATCGATGAGTCTTTGATGCGGGTTTCCTATACGTCATTTGATGAGGCGGTTCATTTGGTTAGGACGGCGGGGCAAGGGGCGCTTATGGCTAAGGTGGATGTGGAGTCTGCATTTTGCCTTTTGCCGGTGCACCCAGATTCCATGCACTTGCTGGGGTGCTCGTTTGATGGCCTTTTTTATATTGATAGGTGCCTTCCTATGGGGTGCTCTATTTCTTGTGCCTATTTCGAAGCCTTCAGCATGTTTTTGGAGTGGGTGGTCCGTGAACGAGCCGGCTCTAAAGCAGTTATTCATTATTTGGATGACTTCTTTTGTGTGGGCCCTGCGGCTCGGCCGTCGTGTGCAATATTGTTATGGGCAGTGATGGATGTTTTTGTTGACTTTGGGGTTCCGTTGGCATTTGAAACAACAGAAGGACCAACCACAACGACCTGTTTTTTGGGAATTGAAATTGATTCCCAGGCAATGGAATGTAGGTTGCCAGAGGCAAAACTTATTGATCTGCGGGCAACGGTGCAGGAGGCTCTGGTGAGAACAAAAATCACCCTGCGGCTCCTTCAATCTTTATTGGGGAAACTCAATTTAGCCTGAAAGAATTATGCCCATGGGCCGTGTTTTTTGTAGGCACTTAGCACAAGCAACTGCTGGTGTTAGATGTCCCCACCATTTTATTCGCCTTGGCAAGGAGCATAAGGCGGATTTGAGGGTTTGGGATTCCTTTTTGGTAGAATATAACGGCAGATCATTATGGATTGCAGAGGGAGTTTCGAATGTGGAGATGCAATTGTGTACTGATGCTTAAGTTTCTATCGGTTTCGGGGCGTATTGTCAGGGAAAATGGTGTGTTGGTACGTGGCCACTAGAGTGGAGGGAGTGTGGTTTGACGGGTAATCTTTGTTTTCTGGAGTTGTTTCCCATTCTTGTTGCGGTGGAAATTTGGGGACCGCTTTTGTCCAATCGGTCAGTGGTTTTTCACTGTGATAACAAGGCGGTCGTGTGCGCTATTAATAGTTTGTCCGCCAATTCCCCCCCCCCCCCGGTGATCACAGTGCTACGCCAGTTGGTCCTGCTGTGTTTGAGATGGAACATTCTATTTAGGGCTCATCATGTTCCTGGAGTTTTCAATGACATTGCGTATGCTTTATCTCGATTGCAGTGGGATTGTTTCCGTTGGCTACCTCCAGAAGCGGAGAGGGATCCGGTTTCTTGCCCCGAGCACCTTTGGAGGGTGGTGTCGCTCGTCTGATATGTTGGGCGAAGCGTTCGCTGGCCCCTGCTACGTGGGATGCTTATACCAAGATCTGGGTGAGATGGTTCCAGCTGGATGATTCGTGGTGTAGTCAAGGGAGTCCTTTTAGTGCCTTAGAGGGGATGTTTTGTTTTTTGTTATCTCTTATGGAGAGTGGATCTTCAGCTTCCTCTGTTGTTAAGTCGGTAGCGGCAGTTTCCTTTTTCTTTAAGTTAATTGGTTGTACGGATGTTACTAAGCATTTTTTGATACAGCGGGCTCTGCAGGGTTTTCAAAAAGGGCATGTCGGGCAGGATAAGCGTGGGCCCGTGTATTTTGCAATGTTGGAGGGACATTTTCTCAGTTGCACAGGATATCCCATTCAGATTATGAGAGGTTGTTGTTTCAATTGGCTTTCTCTTGGGCTTTCTATGGGGCTTTTAGGGTTGGCGAATTGGTTAGTCCCTCAAAACGGGTGCAGGGCGGTATTCAAGTAACCAATGTGTTTTTTTCAGGATAGTGTGTTGAGAATAATGTTGTATCATTGAAAAACTGACAGGAATGGAAAAGGTTTTGAGATTTGTTTGACTAAAATTCATGAGGGGGAATCGTGCCCAGTGGGGTGTTTTCTGCGTTTCATGGCTGTGTGTCCTCAGGGATTTTCCTCTTTGCTGGTGCATGCGGATGGTTCAGCGTTGTCCAGATATCAATTTATTACTGTCTTTAAAAAGTGCGTACAAGGGTTGGGCCTTTCACATCTGGATTACAGCTCTCGTTCTTTTAGGATTGGAGCTGCTACAGAGGCTTCTCGTTTTGGGCTCGACACTGCTTCAGTTAAGAGGATTGGCCGCTGGGAGTCCAGCCGCTTTCATTCCTATGTTAGGCTGCATTTGCTGGAATGTTGATTTCTTTATCTTGGGTTTATTTTGTGTGGGGGGGATGTCATTCTTTTTCTGTGTGACTAATTTTCTGTTGCTTTCAGGTTCTGCCAAATGTGTGGTTTGGCTTCTTGGCCATTCCTATATTTACTGGGCTGAAAGGAGTGCCCGTGTGCGTCCGATTGGTAGGTATTTGGGTTTAGATCCGGATGAGGTGGAGGTACACTGGTTCGAAGTTTGTAGCCTGACCAGGGATCAGGTAAGGCCTTTGTTTCAGGATGCGGTTAGGTCCTGGGGTCTACCTGACATCTTGATAATTCATGTAGGGGGTAATTACATCGGGAGTTATCCCATGCGGAACCTCATTAAGAACATTAAGAGGGACTTCTTATGTTTTGTAGACACCCATCCTGGGCTTTTCATTATCTGGTCCGAAATTGTACAGCGGGTAAAATGGCGCAATGCGCAGTCAGTCTCGGCGCTGAATAGGACCAGAGTTAAGATTAATAAGACAGTGGCCAAGTTTATTCGCCTAAATGGTGGGTTGGTAGTTCATCACCGACTGTTGGAGGATCGGGGCGCGTACATTGGAAAGGATGGGGTTCACTTAACGGATGTGGGCCTGAATGTTTTTAATTTTGGCCTCCAAGAAGGCCTGGAGTTGGGTTTTCAAGTGTGGCGGCGCATGAAAATTTAAGGAGTCAAGTTTTCATGCTGTGGCGGGTCCATGGCAACGCTATTTATGTTTTTATATATTGCTGTCTTTGACACAATATATTGGTTTTATTTTAAAGCTATGGATTTGGGCTTCTCTAAGGGGCGGACCCGGGGAAGCGTGGTGCTTTAGCATACTCGTGGTGACGCCACTGTAGCTTATATGGTCACGGCTAGTGGTTTAAGGGTATTGCTTAATTTATGTTTTGGAGGTTGTCAAGGACTTAGCCACATAATGTTAATATGTTAATTATGTTTATGATATGTTTATACTTTTTTTTAATATATTCTCAGGTTCTGTGAAAGAAATCATCTAATAAAACTGTGACAAGCACCTTCCAATTTTAATTGTTTCGTTGTATATTTATTAGATAGGAGGGTGTTTGTGTGGCTCCTTGTCGCCCTTGTACCGTCATGTGAGCCCAGAGCTAAGCAGAGCTGGGCAGAGGGCGGTCATGACGGGTCTGGGCATGCAAGGGGTCATTTAGAGGGGTATTTTGGTTATAGGTTGGTGGGTGGGTTTGAGTCAGGAATTGTGCTAGGGGGTTGTGAGCATTGGGGGTGGAGTTAAGGGGATGTTTATATAGTGGGATAAGCAGGGAAACCATTTTATGGCTTGACAAATTTTGTCCCGCCTGCCCTCCCGTTAATTTTTCTTTTGAGCGGAGATGAGCGGTCACTATAAGCATATACACTTCTGTTGCGATGCTGCCACCTAGTGGCCAGGAAGCATTTTTATGTGTTGTTTTAGTCACAGAACCCGTGCTTACATGTTCTGAGCTGTGCAGATGCTCACGTCAGTAAAGCTCACTGCTATGTAACACTGTTCAGACAATGGTGGCTGACCCTGTTTATTGCAGGCACCGGGAAAACCGGCTCGGGCACTGTCTTTAATATTTACTTTAGTGTGCAAGAACAGTGTAGTATGGGCAAGTAATCAGTGTCGGAACATTGAATAACTCACAAAGGGGCTGTTTTTAAATTTGATAAAAGGTGACTGTTCCCACCTAATGGGTTCAGGTGCAAGGGCTGCGACCCATAAATCAGCAACTATTGTGCCAGCAGGGCTGAGTAGGCCCTGAAGCCAGAGAGGGCCCATTGCTGTGGCGGTGCAGTGCAGGAACCTCCCCACAGATGATTGCTGTGAAAGAGGCAGCAATGGATGTAACAAGTGGAAGTTGCGTGAAGCCTCCCTTTTATTTAGTTGCTGAGACGATGGGTTACCCCTGTATCAGGGAAGAGTCCGAGCTCTGTCCCAAGGAAACCAAGCTGGTAAAACCCCATTTCCTGCATTGCCTGAAATTGCCGCCATTTTGTGTAATATTTTAAGTGACTGTGCCTCTCTGCTAAGAACAGTTTTTTGTATTTCCTTTTGGTCGTTTTGCAAACATTACCGGCCTACTAAAAGAAACCTGCATCAAACCTGGGTTTCTTCTCATCATACTGCCAGTAACAATGCAAGGTCAAATACATTACTCGTCCTCACTAGCCTCCCCTCATGCCAAATTTTATGGGCAAAAGGACCATAACAATTATATTCTATTGGAAATAAAAGGTTGATTTCTGACTTTAGGGAACAGAGGGTAAAATAATAGACATGTTCCTCACCTCTGTACCTGAGATATGGTTGTGTTATACTAGATATTGTCTATAGAAGATATACATGTTAAAAACACATATATTCTGATGTATCAGGAAGATACTATCACACCTCTGCGGGTCTAGAACTCATATCTAGCCTGAGTGTTATCAGTAATTAATATAAATATTAATTACCTGTCTTGTGATTCCTTTCTTGCTGCTGACAGGGTTATATGTCACGTTCCTTCTTCTCACTGGGATCAGTCATCTGTAAAGAATCAAAGGTGTGATAATATGTTCCTGATACATGTTATAGACACTTATATGTATAACACACTAGGGCCATAATTATTTATCTCAGGTATAATGTACAAATAGAAAATAAAGAAAAAGACGACACTAAGGACCTGTTTACATCACCGCTGCCCTTCCGTTGAGGGATTCCGTCGGAGGTTTCCGTCGGGTTAACCCCTCAAAAATGAAACAAAATAACATGTCCCCCCTTTCCTGTGCTGTATGGCTAAACCCCGTTTTATGGTCAAAAGTAGCATAACAAGTGTATTGTATTGTAAGGCCCCTTGGGTGCCTGGAATTATGGAGCTTATGGGTATATTGTTTATATAGTTTAAATTAATGGTTATTATAAATGTAATCTTAAATGGTTAACACAATTATTTTGTCTGAGTCGTTATAAAGGGTTACCAACGGCATGGAAATCCACTTTTTAAGGGATGGCTGGAGTCTGGCAGCTGGTGTCCATTTTCCCAAAGCAAAGGAGCTGAAGAGCCCTTTCCAAAAGCTTATGGACTGTTATTGTTGTCCCATGCTTTTTAGAGGGATGAGTTATCCTCTAAAAATAGTTCCTCCACCCCCCCTTCCCTGCATGTGGCATGGCCAGAAGTTCCCAGCTTGCAGTAAAGTGGTCCGGGGATGTGGGACAGCGCTGGTGTAGAGGAAGGAGGAGTCAGTCCTTACATTGCACCCTCATCTAACAGGTCCATGAGGCAGGGTTCTGCTCTGCCCATGAGGAAGCAGTAGGGGCATGGATGGCTCGAGTTGTGGTGGGAGGAGCAGTCCTGTGATTATAATGTACAGGCAGACTATGGAGGGCAGTCGGTAGCATCAGTGGTGAGACAGGTGTAGACTCCAAAGGGAATTTATTACCCCCTCCTTGCTGCTGGTGGGAGAGACCGTTGTCATAGGATACGGAGGAAGACTGCCTCCTATTGCATCATTGGGATCTGCAGCTGACCACGGTCAAGAGACTGGTCGTCCAGCTGCTGGAACAATCTTGGAGGCACCCTTGGGTGATGCCAGGATTCCTGTGAGTGGTGAGTCACCTTCATGTTTGGCTGCGTAGTCAAGCACAAATGTGTTGACGGATGAGGATTTTTTCTCTGTTTTAAAGGACAACTTGGGCTTGTTTGGGTGACAAAGGGTGGAGTATAAGCTCTGCCAGTAAAGCCAGTAGGTAAATACCCCGCCTGACTAGATGGTTTGTACAGATTAACCTTTTGTAGCTTATTACTCTGTGGAGTGGCTCCTCTGGGAATTTACCTGTCCACCAATATAGGGGACAAGATCCACAGACGAGAATTTGTGATATTTGGTTTCAGTGGATCACGTAATGGTGGACAAAGAGTGTATTGTGGACAAGAAGCTTAGTTTTGACAGAGGGTCTGAGAAAAATTCCAAAGTGGTAAAGACCTGTACGATGTAACCTGTCATTTAAAATGAGATTACGCTTGCCTTGCTGTAAATATCACAGAGACGCTACATAAGTGTCAGGATTGTAAATAGACATGACATCGTGGCTGGAGGTAATGTATATTTACTGTCAGGACACTTGAGTAATGTCATAGTGTGTTTATGTGGCTGCACATAGCGATATAGCTATATCGCTATGTGCTGTGTAAATGAATGGGGAGAAGTGTATGACGCTGAATGGTCACTGATTGGTCAGCATCATGCACTTCTCTCCACAATGCCCACTTGGTCAAAAAGCAAAACATGCCCAGTTGTCCATTAAGAAACTCATTAGCATGAAGCTAAAATAGGTCATAACTCTGTCAAAAATGATCGTTTTTCTAAATAAAAAAACACTGCTGTAATCTACATTACAGCACCGATCATATTATGTAGAATATAGGCCACTTATAATGTGAGCCCAGAGCTAAGCAGAGCTGGGCAGAGGGCGGTCATGATGGGTCTGGGACTGCAAGGGGTCATTTAGAGGGGTATTTTGGTTATAGGTTTGTGGGTGGGTTTGAGTCAGGAATTGTGCTAGGGGGTTGTGAGCATTGGGGGTGGAGTTAATGGGATGTATATATAGTGGGATAAGTAGGGAAGCCATGTTATGGCTTGAAAAATTTTGTCAAGAATAGAGGTGTGCAGCCAGTGTCAGGGTAGCTGTTTTCTGGTCAGTTTTAGGGCCTAGAGTTATGGAGGGTTTAGAGCAGTTAATTGTTAGGGTTAGGGAGGAGGCAGCTGATAAGGGGCTGGAGTGGGTCCAGGAGCAGATAGGGGCTTTAGCAGATAGGGCCCGGCGTTCACAGCCTCCTGAACGCTTGAGCCCCTCTGCTTCCCTAGCCCCCCGGCGCAGACGGAGGAGTGTGACTCCCCCCTTACCTGTTTCCGCGGTAGTGGTCCCTGGTTTGACAGATCCGGTGGCTGGCGACGATGGCGTTGTTACGGTGTCGGGGACTGGAGCCATGGTGGTGTCGGGAGCGGTGGCAGCAGTGGAGACGCCTGGAGTGAGAGGTCGAGGTACGGTTCGCCGGGTGTCCAGTCGGGGTCAGCGCAGCACAGTCCGTGTGCCTGAGGAGCGACGTGGAGATGGATGTCGAGGGTAGCGGTGGGGCAGCGGCGGGGAGCAGTCCCCCTCCTTTCCTGTGCGGTGGGCTCGTTCAGCGAGCCTGTCAGGAGTTCTTCTGTGGGGCCGGAGGCAAGCCAGGACTCTGCGGCTGTCACGGTGAGTGTCTTCAGCGCTGCTAGAGCGCCATCTGCTGGGTCAGGGGCCAGTGTGCATAGTACACCCGTTAGCATGGGTGATTTGGCGCCATCTAGTGGCCGTTCGGAACATTGCAGTGTCGGTGGTAGGCCGGCGCCACCTGCTGTTCGGGAAAATTATTACATCAGTGGTGGCAGGCCTGCGCCACCTCCTGGCCATTTTCGTTATAGCAGCAGTAGTGGTAGGTCTGCACTGACTGCTGAATATGTACAAAATTTGCATCATCCAGCGCCTCCTGAGGGTGACGTTGGCCAGGTGGCAGGTGTTTTGTCTGTTTATTTGCCGTTCCAGGTGTTGTCGGGACGGGAGTCCGGTGTAGAAGCGGCCGATGCTTTGCGGCGGGCACTCGGGGTGCCTAGGATGCTCGGTCAGGAGACGGCTTCAGTGGATTTAGGACGGACGGCCCCGTTAGTGTCTGGCGACGGGCAGCCTTCTGATGAGTCACAGCGTTTACACACCATACACGTGGGCAGTAATTTTAGTAATGAGAGTAGTCTAGTGGGGCAAGTACCTGTAGGTTGCAGTTCTACGGGGGATTTGTCAGTCACGAGTGGAGTTTGGGGAAATTTGTTAGATGGGTTACGTCAGTTGTTAGCTTCAGTTGATACTTCTCGTGGGTCACAGCTAGCAGGTCCCATTGGAGCTTGGTCAGCGCAGAGACAGTTAGAGGGGGGTTCTTGTAGGGAGAGTACTGCGAGTGCTGAGGCAGGCTCTTCGTCATTTAACGCCTTAGATGCTGGGGTCCAGACGGAGAAGGTAGATGGGGCTAATAAGCCCTTGCCAGTTTTGGATACTGCAAAGGGGAGCATGTACATTTGCTTTGAAGGTCCATTAGGGGCCCACTTAAAGCCAGCGATCCGTGAAAAGATTTGGAAAAGGGAGAATTTGGATATTTTTACTTTATTGCCATTGGAGCGATTTAGTGTGGAACGGTGGGAAAAGGGCAAGGAACATCGTAAGGAGGAGGATGAGGAGAGAAGACGATATAGGCTGATTCTGCGCACATTTGGGAATTGGCTACATGCTTTTTCCATCATGGCTAGTGTTATAGGGGAGAAATGCCCAGAACATTGTTCCGGTTTATTTTGTTACTTGGATTCTATTTGGGAGGCTTATAGAACGTATGGGGGTACTGCTTGGCTTAAATATGACGAGCAGGTACGTCAGCGTATGGCGTTTCAGTCATCCCTGCGGTGGGATCATAAGGACATAAGCCTTTGGATGCGCCTTATGACTACACCAAAGGGGGCTGGTCAGGGGGGTCATGTTGAAGTCACGGGTTTGCATAACCCCTTTCAGTCCTCACCCGGCGGGTCTAGATCAGCGGGTTCATCGGGGAGTTTTAAAAAAGGGGTCTGCTGACTCTACAACGAGAGCACCTGTAAATGGGGAACTAATTGTGTCTATAGACACGAATGTGCCGGGTGTAGGGGTGGTAACTACCCCGTCTTCAAGTGTTTTAAGCGGGCACGACGAAGCCAGGGGATGGTTCTGCTAAAGGGGGTGAGTCCAGTGAACCTCGACGCTATGACGCCTTGGCTAAAGAGGTACCCCGACAATGAGAGGGCGCAGCTGTTATTGAAAGGTTTTGGGGACGGATTTAGGATTCCGTTCTCCCCGGGGATGGGTGTTTTGATGGCTAATAATCTGTGTTCGGTGCGGGATCATCCAGAAGTGGTACGAGACAAGTTGCTGAAGGAAGTTTTGTTGGGTAGAATGTTAGGCCCCTTTTCTGATGTTCCTATTTCCAATTTGCGTGTCTTCCCGCAGGGGTTTGTCCCCAAGAAGGAGGCGGGCAAATTTTGGCTTATACATCATTTATCTTATCCGAAGGGTTCTTCGGTAAATGATGATATTGATGAGTCTTTGACGCGGGTTTCCTATACGTCATTTGATGAGGCGGTTCATTTGGTTAGGACGGCGGGGCAAGGGGCGCTTATGGCTAAGGTGGATGTGGAGTCATTTTGCCTTTTGCCGGTGCACCCAGAATCCATGCACTTGCTGGGGTGCTCGTTTGATGGCCTTTTTTATATTGATAGGTGCCTTCCTATGGGGTGCTCTATTTCTTGTGCCTATTTCGAAGCCTTCAGCAAGTTTTTGGAGTGGGTGGTCCGTGAACGAGCCGGCTCTAAAGAAGTTATTCTTTATTTGGATGACTTCTTTTGTGTGTGCCCTGCGGCTCGGCCGTCGTGTGCAATATCGTTATGGGCAGTGATGGATGTTTTTGTTGACTTTGGGGTTCCGTTGGCATTTGAAATAACAGAAGGACCAACCACAACAATCTGTTTTTAGGGAATTGAAATTGATTCCCAGGCAATGGAATGTAGGTTGCCAGAGGCAAAACTTATTGATCTGCGGGCAACGGTGCAGGAGGCTCTGGTGAGAACAAAAATCACCCTGCGGCTCCTTCAATCTTTATTGGGGAAACTCAATTTTGCCTGTAGAATTATGCCCATGGGCAGTGTTTTTTGTAGGCGCTTAGCACAAGAAACTGCTGGTGTTAGATGTCCCCACCATTTTATTCACCTTGGCAAGGAGTATAAGGCGGATTTGAGGGTTTGGGATTCCTTTTTGGTAGAATATAACGGCAGATCATTATGGATTGCAGAGGGAGTTTCGAATGTGGAGATACAATTGTGTACTGATGCTTAAGGTTCTATCGGTTTCGGGGCGTATTGTCAGGGAAAATGGTGTGTTGGTACTTGGCCACTAGAGTGGAGGGAGAGTGGTTTGACGGGTAATCTTTGTTTTCTGGAGTTGTTTCCCATTCTTGTTGCGGTGGAAATTTGGGGACCGCTTTTGTCCAATCGGTCAGTGGTTTTTCACTGTGGTAACAAGGCTATTTAGGGCTCATCATGTTCCTGGAGTTTCCAATGACATTGCGGATGCTTTATCTCGATTGCAGTGGGATCGTTTCCGTTGGCTACCTCCAGAGGCGGAGAGGGATCCGGTTTCTTGCCCCGAGCACCTTTGGAGAGGGTGGTGTCGCTCGTCTGATATGGTGGGCGAAGCGTTCGCTGGCCCCTGCTACGTGGGATGCTTATACCAAGATCTGGGTGAGATGGTTCCAGCTGGAGGATTCGTGGTGTAGTCAAGGGAGTCCTTTTAGTGCCTTAGAGGGGATGTTTTGTTTTTTGTTATCTCTTATGGAGAGTGGATCTTCAACTTCCTCTGTTGTTAAGTCGGTAGCGGCACTTTCCTTTTTCTTTAAGTTAATTGGTTGTACGGATGTTACTAAGCATCTTTTGATACGGCGGGCTCTGCAGGGTTTTCAAAAAGGGCATGTCGGGCAGGATAAGCGTGGGCCGGTGTCTTTTGCAATGTTGGAGGGACAATTTCTCAGTTGCACAGGATATCCCATTCAGATTATGAGAGGTTGTTGTTTCAATTGGCTTTCTCTTGGGCTTTCTATGGGGCTTTTAGGGTTGGCGAATTGGTTAGTCCCTCAAAACGGGTGCAGGCCGGTATTCAAGTAACCAATGTGTTTTTTTCAGGATAGTGTGTTGAGAATAATGTTGTATCATTCAAAAACTGACAGGAATGGAAAAGGTTTTGAGATTTGTTTGACTAAAATTCATGAGGGGGAATCGTGCCCAGTGGGGTATTTTCTGCGTTTCATGGCTGTGTGTCCTCAGGGATTTTCTTCTTTGCTGGTACATGCGGATGGTTCAGCGTTGTCCAGATATCAATTTATTGCTGTCTTTAAGAAATGCGTACAAGGGTTGGGCCTTTCACATCTGGATTACAGCTCTCATTCTTTTAGGATTGGAGCTGCTACTGAGGTTTCTCATTTTGGGCTCGACACTGCTTCAGTTAAGAGGATTGGCCGCTGGGAGTGCAGCCGCTTTCGTTCCTATGTTAGGCTGCATTTGCTGGAATGTTGATTTCTTTATCTTGGGTTTATTTTGGGGGGGGATGTCATTCTTGTTCTGTGTGACTAATTTTCTGTTGCTTTCAGGGTCTGCAAAATGTGTGGTATGGCTTCTTGGCCATTCCTATATTTACTGGGCTGAAGGGCGTGCCCGTGTGCGTCCAAATGGTAGATATTTGTGTATAGATCCCGTTGAGGTGGAGGTACACTGGTTCGGAGTTCGTGGCCTGACCTGGGATCAGGTAAGGCCTTTGTTTCAGGATGCTGTTAGGTCCTGGGGTCTACCTGATATCTTGATAATTCATGCAGGGGGTATTGACATCGGGAGTTATCCCATGCGGAACAACATTAAGAGGGACTTCTTATGTTTTGTAGACACCCATCCTGGGCTTTTGATTATCTGGTCCGAAATTGTACAGCGGTTAAAATGGCGCAATGCGCAGTCAGTGTCGGCTCTGAATGGGACCAGAGTTAAGATTAATAAGACAGTGGGCAAGTTTGTTCGCCTAAATGGTGGGTTGGTAGTTCATCACCGACTATTGGAGGATCGGGGTGCGTACATTGGAAAGGATGGGGTTCACTTAACGGATGTGGGCCTGGATGTTTTTAATTTTGGCCTCCAAGAAGGCCTGGAGTTGGGTTTCCAAGTGTGGCGGCGCATGAAAATTTAAGGAGTCAAGTTTTTATGCTGTAGCGGGTCCTTGGCAACGCTATTTATGTTTTTATATATTGCTGTCTTTGACACAATATATTGGTTTTATTTTAAAGTTATGGATTTGGGCTTCTCTAAGGGGCGGACCCTGGGAAGCGTGGTGCTTTAGCATACCCGTGGTGACGCCACTGTAGCTTATATGGTCACGGCTAGTGGTTTAAGGGTATTGCTTTATTTATGTTTTGGAGGTTGTCAAGGACTTAGCCACATAATGTTAATATGTTAATTATGTTTATGATATGTTTATACTTGTTTTTTATATATTCTCAGGTTCTGTAAAATAAATCATCTAATAAAGCTGTGACAAGCACCTTCCAATTTTAATTGTGTCGTTGTATATTTATTAGATAGGAGGGTGTTTGTGTGGCCCCTTGTCGCCCTTGTACTGTCATGTGGTGACAGAGCCTCTTTAAGGGTTCACGGTTATGGCTCATTTTTTTTGTCAGCGCTTCCCTGAAAAGGGCGCTGTACTCTTTGCATGCTTAGATAATGTAGCATATTTAGTGCACACAAGCTGCATGGAGGTGCAGCTTGGTGGTGCTATGATGAGAAATTCAGGCGTCATTTGTCATTATGTCCGGAGATTGGCTGGGCATCCAAGGCAATCAGTGTTTGGAATCAGCTCATCCTGTATCAGCGACATCCTCAATCCTCTCTAGAAGGAGTAATTTCCTCTAGATCGTATCCTTGGGCATTGGCTAGAGTGCCCAAACAGGAGTCTTCATGCAGATGATTGATGTGATAGAGACAGTGTTGAATATAACAGGTGGAAGTTGCCTGGGGCCTCCCTACGATTGAGTTGCTGAGGCGGTGGGTGGAAGTTGCCTGGACCTCCCCATAAAAGCGATAAGGGATGTTGAAGGGTAAGAAAGAGGAAAAGCCCCGATTTGAAGTGGATGTTAGTACTGTATCAGTGAGGAGCCCAAGCTCCGTCCAAAAGTAGGCAAGCTGGTGAGCCACCATTGCCTGCATTGCCTGAAATTGTGGCCATTTTGTACAGATTTTAGCCTACTAAAAGGATTTGCATAAAATCTGGTATTCTTTTCATCATTTCATGACTAACAATGGGCGCACTTAACTGATACCCGCTCTTAAACTTTTTGGCATAGTTGGCAGGATAGTCACAGCCCAGGAAAGATGGCATGCCGTATGGAGTGCCCAAGGAGTGAGCAGAGGGCACGACAGGAAGGTTTACATGATGAATTTCACAGAGAGTATAGTCAGAGTTCCATTGGAGGGTAAGCTAGTGCCGGAGTTGCAGTCATGAGTACGCTCTTGCCAAGTGCACCTTTGGCTGCATTTCAGTAACTGTAATGAGCCACAAGGAAGCTTTCAAGAGGCGGGTAGAGAGGAGTCTCCCAGCAAGAGAAAGACAAGAGGCTGTGCATGAGACTGAGACAAAGAAGGGAGTCCTGGGACCTTGAGTATGAGACTGCAATTGTTAAGTATGTGCCTCGCCTGTGAGAGACTGTAACCACTAAGCTTTGAACCTGAGGCCCAAGTAATTTTGAAGAGGGCCTGAACCGAGTCTAACAGGGCCTTCAGAGACTGTCGGAAGAAGGCCCAATTTGTGTGAAAGGAATCTGTGTTTTTGTTTCAGTTATTTTAGTTGCTTATTTTTCCTGGTGCCGGGAATGGCACCGAATAAGGCAAGGGGGCAATGAAAGGTATGGAAGGGAGTCTCCCCTATTCACGAGAAGAGTCATATGGAGTAATGTAGAGATAGATTTTGCTGTCTCTTTCAATTCTTTTGTGTTATGCATGTTTAACACTGTATTTCCTTTATAGGTCCAGGACTAGAGGAGATGAGCGGTCACTATATGCATATATACTTCCATTGTGATGCTGCCACCTAGTGGCCAGGAAGCATTTTTATGTGTTGTTTTAGTCACAGGATTACATGTTCTGAGCTGTGCAGATGCTCACGTCAGCAAAGCTCGCTGCTATGTAACACTGTTCAGACAATGGTGGCTGACCCTGTTTATTGCAGGCACCGGGAATACCGGCTCGGGCACTGTCTTTAACATTTACTTTAGTGTGCAAAAACAGTGTAGTATGGGCAAGTAATCAGTGTCGGAACATTGAATAACTCACAAAAGGCTGTTTTTAAATTTGATAAAAGGCGACTGTTCCCACTTAATGGGTTCAGGTGCAAGGGCTGCGACCCATAAATCAGCAACTATTGTGCCAACAGGGCTGAGTAGGCCCTGAAGCCAGAGAAGGGCCCATTGCTGTGGCGGTGGAGTGCAGGAACCTCCCCACAGATGATTGCTGTGAAAGAGGCAGCATGGGATGTAACAAGTGGAAGTTGCGTGAAGCCTCCCTGTTATTTAGTTGCTGAGACGATGGGTTACCCCTGTATCAGGGAAGAGTCCGAGCTCTGTCCCAAGGAAAGAACAGTTTTTTGTATTTCCTTTTGGTCGTTTTGCAAACATTACCGGCCTACTAAAAGAAACCTGCATCAAACCTGGGTTTCTTGTCATCATACTGCCAGTAACAATGCAAGGTCAAATACATTAGAAAAATGGACAAAAGTAGATGGTCCAGCGCAGTCAAGTTTAAAACAGAGCATAGTTCCAAAGTGCCTACGCGTTTCAGACGTATACCACATCCTTCCTAAAAGCTATCCAGCACAGTGGAGCTGTCCAGCAAAAGTGGTGCTGAAACAGAGAGTCGGTGATAGAACATCACTGCTCTAATAGTAAGTTGTTTACTTACAGCATTGTTTGATAGATAGTTATCAATGATAGGATGAGGGATAACAATGATCCAATTTTATCCTTGAGTAGTGGATAGAGTATTAATGCTTATTTTTGTTCATTAGGCTCTCAGATATGAACCTCTGCAATACTCAAATCGAGATATTAAAACATAAATAGACACTAAAAAATACATCATTTAAACAGTTAAAGACAATACATGAACTAGAAAAAAGGGAATTATATACTGGTCTTTAAGGGTAATTGGTGTTGAAAAAAATCTTTGTATACTAAACCGCCATTTGATTAATAAGGATTGTGATGGGCGAGGGACCCCTTGGTACGGACAGTTAGGTGTCATCTGTAAAGGCCGTGAACATTGACAGGTAATATTAATTATTAGATCATATTCAATTCTGCCGATAATTTCATAGATTCTTTTACTAATAATTGAACATTAATTCTGGTCCTGAAAGGGTTAATCTAAGACTGAATAGTTATTAAAAATTATATTAAAAATAAAAAGGGAGTCCTGACTACAAAACAGAGGGTAAAGAACAGAGATGTTTCTCACCTCTGTACCTGAGATATGGTTGTGTTATACTAGATATTGTCTATAGAAGATATACATGTTAAAAACACATATATTCTGATGTATCAGGAAGATACTATCACACCTCTGCGGGTCTAGAACTCATATCTAGCCTGAGTGTTATCAGTAATTAATATAAATATTAATTACCTGTCTTGTGATTCCTTTCTTGCTGCTGACAGGATTATATGTCACGTTCCTTCTTCTCACTAGGATCAGTCATCTGTAAAGAATCAAAGGTGTGATAATATGTTCCTGATACATGTTATAGACACTTATATGTATAACACACTAGGGCCATAATTATTTATCTCAGGTATAATGTACAAATAGAAAATAATAAAAGCCCCTCCTCCTCCGCTTTTATTCATTCTCAATATTTTCAATGTTTTTTTTGAACGGAAGCAAAAGTGCAGACTGCAGAACTTTTGTTTCCGTTCAGAAAAACAGAAACCTATTGAACGGGGACAAACGGAAAGCAACTGATACAAAAGAATTACCATTGAAATCATTGGTAATTCTAATGGAGCCGTTGCATTCCTTTTAATGTATCGATCTTCTCTTACTCTGACGGAAGAGAGGTAAACTCATAGTAACGCCATTGTGAAAAAAGCCTTAGCCGTGGAGCGTTTTTTAAAATTCATATATATACACGAATTGTACTGGGTGGATTGCTGAGATAGACTAGATGTTCTAACCTTATCTGGCTTCATGTATCATAAATGCCTAGAAGTACAAGGGCTGTTGTTGCCCAAAGTAGCCATTCCGTATCCACATTTTGCTTTTTCCGATTTAGAAAATTAAAGTTGAACTTTGGTTGCTTGGGCCGCATAGAATCTTGTCCCTTTTCCCCATGTCCTGCAAGCTTATTGTCTGTTCTTCCTCTGATGACAACTGCCTAACTATACTAGAGGCTGGTAGACAAAGCACCAATTTCTAACCAATTATGATTTCACACCTGTATGACATCATAAGAAACAATTAGCAAAGGAAGCTGGGACTGATCTGTGTTATGATTACATACAGCATGTTGGTACATGAACTACAAGTTAATATTATAACCCCCTAGATTGTGATTTACAATAGAATAAAATGTTTTACTTGAAGCAGAACTCCCTGAAAAATGTCTCCCAATGGTGAATTTGCTCTCCTGTGAGCCGGCATTTCAGCGTTATTAGAGGAATGTTGGGCCTTAAAACAATAAATCTAAATCCTGTTTTTATTTTTCTAGCAATGGTCAGAAAAAAAGATATCTGATTGGTGGCTATGGGGCCCAGGGTTCCTATGATAACACTGTATTGCCAGAGCAACAGGTAGTGTTGTCACAGGTACACAGGCAAAGGATCACATCTCAGGTGAGACTAGTAACCTAGGTCACTCATAACAGCGAAATAAATATATATATATATATGTATATATATATATACCATGCGCAGTGGAGCCGGATTGATACTGGCTGTGAATGACAAGTGTTATACGTCTTACAACAATACCTGCGTTCTGATTGGTTAAGTGGTCGTGCAGTCTCTGAATCTCACCCAGCTGGTGAATATTGCGATTTAAGGAATGTTATATTTTCTTGCATGAGAAATGTATGTTTTATGTTGTTTTTAACATCAACGTATTGTTTTCACTATTTGTATCGATTGATGTCGCTTCGATACTCTTTCTTTGCTGTATCACGTTATTTTGAGATGTATATATCAACCTCATTATTCTAATGAGATTGATGACACTGATTGTATACACACTATATAAATCACTGAACTTGTATGTATCACTATGCTTGAGAAAGGTCCCAAGGTGGGACGGAAACGTTGCATTGCCATGTTGGCTCAATAAATTTCACCTTTTTTTCACCTTGATCATTGGAGTGCTGCTGAATTTTCTTTTTGTATATATATATATATATATATATATATATATATATATATATACATTTAACATAAAAAAATGTAAATATATTACACAGTCTTTTCCTATGGAACTATAGAGTCAGCCATGGAGTGTTATTTAAAATTCACATACTGTATACGCACGCATTGTACTAGGTGGATTGCTGAAATAGACTACATGTTCTAACCTAACCTGGCTTCATGTATCATAGATGTTTAGAAGAACAAGGGTTGTTGCCCAAAGTAGCCAATCAGTATCCACATTTTGCTTTTTCCAGTTTAGGAAATGAAAGCTGAACTTTGGTTGCCTTGGGCAACATAGAATTAGTATAATAATAATAATAATAATAATAATAATAATAATAATAATAATAATAATAATAATAATTCCCTGTTCTGTCTCTTATTCCACATCTTCATGCTTCACCACAAAGGCCTCAACTGTATGAGACACAGAGCATCCAGTTCTAAGCAATTATGACATCATAAGAGAGGATGATGAAAGGATGCTGGGTAGGACACTATGTGATTACAAACAGTATATTATATTAGTACAGTATGATCATGTGGAATGATCTGCCTGTACCATAATGCTTTGATACATTTTGTCCCTTATTGTGCAAATTACAAATGAAGAATTATAGTTTTGAAGGAATTGTATGTGTGGGGCAGTTTGCTATAATCTACACTTTTAAGTAAAATGCAGACATTCATCATGTACTACTTTCATACGTTGGTCCTACCCTAGTCATGCTCTTGAACTAGCCACCTAGGTATATACACACACACATGCACCTGCCCACACTGCCAAACGTACCAATACCTGGTGTAATAACCACAGTATCACTGTGCTTGATTGGCCAGCAAACTCGCCTGACCTAAACCCCATAGAGAATCTATTAGGTATTGTCAAGCGGAAGATGAGACACCAGACCCAACAATACAGACGAGCTGAAGGCCGCTATCACAGCAACCTGGGCTTCCATAACACCTCAGCAGTGCCACAGGCTGATCACCTCCATGCCACGCCGCATTGATAACACCTCAGCAGTGCCACAGGCTGATCGCCCCCATGCCACACCGCATTGATGCAGTAATTCATGCAAAAGGAGCCCGACCAAGTATTGAGGGCATATACTGTACATACTTTTCATAGGCCAATATTTCGGTATTAAAAATCATTCTTAAAATTTGGCTTATATAATATTATAATTTTCTAAGACACTAAATTTTGGGTTTTCAGTAACTTGTTAGCCATAAGATAATCATCAACATTAAAAGAAAAAAATGCTGGATAAAGATCCCTCTCTGTGTAATGAATCTATATAATATATGAGTTTCACTTTTTGAATTGAATTACTGAAATAAATTAACTTTTTGATGATATTCTAATTCACTGAGGAGGACTAGTATATATATATATATATATATATATATATAGCAATAAATCAATCCAAGTATGAGGGAGCACTCTTTGGTTGCTAATACTTAAGGCACTTGTCGTGTGTCTGGTGAGGATTTGCACCCTATACTATACAGGATAGTGCGGCTGTTCTACCTATTTTTGTATTTATAAAATTATATATTATTCACAGAGTAAGAAAACAAAGGGAATTTAAAACCTCCTTTTCACAGGGAGAACAATGCAATTTTTCAGTGAAATATACATTAAAAAAATGCGTTCTACAGTGCATATATAACATTGTCAAATAGTACTAAATACTACTATACAATAGTACTA
The DNA here is from genome assembly GCF_050947455.1 of Rhinoderma darwinii. Classification (NCBI taxonomy): domain Eukaryota; kingdom Metazoa; phylum Chordata; class Amphibia; order Anura; family Rhinodermatidae; genus Rhinoderma; species Rhinoderma darwinii. The sequence continues at coordinate 644,500 of NW_027461912.1, read as the reverse complement.
AAATGACCAAATGATAAAATACTGCAATAATAGTGCTACACAACGCATTCATAATGATGCTGTATGGTTTCAAATAAAAATGCTATAAAGCACTCAAGTAACAGTGCCAAAATAGCGGTGAGATATGTGCCAAAATAATAGTCTCATACAGTGCCAACATAATGGTACTATACAGTGGTCAGTTAACAGTGCTATACACTGCCACGCACTGCCCAGATAACAGTGTTCATATAATAGTATCAGCAATAATACTACCCTTAGTGTGCACATATAAAAATGGCAGTCATAGTGCACATCGCAAATGACTTCCCGTTGTTATTTGCTCTTAGCTGGAAGACCATATTTAACTGTCAAAAGCCAATTACTATTTCATTGTTTCTAATTAACAGATTAATATATTATAATGCTAGAACCCTACCGATCTAGCATTTTTTACCTATCCAGTGAATTGGTGAAAAATGCTGGAGGCTGGAATATCCCTTTAAAAGGGTTGTCCAGGATTAGGAAACAATGGCTACTTTTTCCAAAAACAGCACAGGTTGTATGTGGTATTGCAGTTTGGCCCCATTTACTTCAATGGAGCTGAGCTGCGATACCAGACACTACCCAAGGATAGGTGTGGCGCCGTTTAGGAATAAAGCAGTTATGGGTTCTTTTTATCCTGGACTATTACTTTAAGCCTTTCAGTAGTACACAGCCATTATTTGAATTTTTGTTTTCATTTTTTGCATCGATAAAGCCATATGAGGGCTTGTTTTTTAGTGGGACGAGTTGTTGTTTTTCACTACACCATTTATTGTACCATATAATGTATTGGGAAACAGGAAAAAAATTATTTGTGGGGTGGAATAGGAAAAAAACTGTGATTCCTCAAACTTTTGAGGGGTTTCACTTTTACGGCTTTCACCGCATGGTAAAAATGGCATGTTAACTTTACGATTACAGCGATACCAAATTTATATATTTTTTTTCATGTTTTACAAGGAAAAAACTAATTGTTAAAAATAAAATGTGTGTTATGTCACCACATTCTGAGAGCCATAACTTTTTACATTTTTCTGTGAATTGAGCGGTATGAGCGCTTATTTTTTGTGGGGCAAACTGTTGTTTCTATTGGTACCATTTTGGGCTACTTAAGACGTTTTGATCACTTTTTATTTCTTTTTTTGTGGGATTTGATGTGACCAAAAACAGCGATTCTGGCGTTCACCGTGCGGGTTAAATAATGGTATATTGTAATACTTCAGACTTTTAAGGCTGCGGCGATACCAGTTTTGTTTATTTCTTACATTACTTTATAGGACAAAATGGGTAAAGGTTTTTTTTTTGTAAATGTAAATTTGTATTTTTTGACACTACTAAAATTTTTTTACATATTTCATTAGTCCCCCTAGGGGACTTGATCTACTGATCGCTGGTACAATAACCAGCAATACTAATGTTTTGCATTTTGTTTTGTCATTTTTACAGTCTCCTGTTAGGCAGGGCTTAAGAGACAGTGGCGGATCCTCTTATTGGCGGTTCAGGCACCCGCCCAGGGCCCAAAGCTTCCAAGGGGGCCCATGGCCACCCGAACCGCACATAACTTAAAAAAACTATGCAGGGCTGCTGTCGGCCCCATTCTCGCGGTCGTCGGTCCCACCTGGTGATGAAGAGATTGGGCGGGATGTGCACGGGGTGTCAATTGCAGGGGCGAGCTAGGCCGGGAAAAGGGGGCATGTGGCCTTAAGGGTGCGCGACTGCACAGTGGGCATCACTCACCCACTGTGTAAGGGTCGGCACAGCACATCAGCTGTAGAGAGCAGACTGTCAGAGATAGTGATAGGCAGGTGCTGGAGTCAATCTCCCTGACAGTCTGCTCCTCTGTGCGGCTGTGCACTGTCCCTGACTGCAACTAGGAGGTGTAGGACCTGTGGTGTCTATATAGTAAAGATAGTGTAAGTCTACATAGTGTGTGTATAGTGTTTATAGTGTGTATAATGTAAGATTATATAGTGTGTGCATAGTGTATATAGTGTGTGTATAGTGTAAGTCTATATAGTGTGTGGCGTGTGTGTGTATAGTGTTTATAGTGTGTATAATGTAAGTGTATATTGTGTAAGTCTATATAGTGTGTGGTGTGTGTATAGTGTGTATAGTAAAAGTCTATATAGTGTGTTTTAGTGTATATAGTGTAAGTCTATATAGTGTGTGTTGTGTGTATAATGTAACTCTAAAAAGTGTATATAGTGTAAGTGTGTGTGTGTATAATGCACATAGTATGTGTGTGTATAATGCACATAGTATGTGTGTGTATAATGTATTGTTTTTATAATGTAAGCATGTGTGTATATAGTGTGTGTGGTTTGAATATATAGCGCATGGTGTGAGTGTAAATTGTATATATAGTGTGTGTGTGTGTGTGTGTGTATGGTGTATATAATGTAAATCTATATAGTGTTCATAGTGTGTATACTGTAATTCTATATAGTCTGTGGTGTGTGTATGGTGCATATACATACCTCCCAACTTTGAAGTATCACAAAGCCACAGCAATTTCTTTTTTCTTTTAAGCCACACCTCTAATCCCACCCAATCCCCGCTTATACACACTCGGTTCAGCCCACACAGTATCATGCTCCCATAGTGCCTCCCACACAGTATAATGCCAAATAGCTGCCACTATACAGTATAATTCCCCATAGATGCACCCATACAGTATAAAGCCAACACAGATGCCCCCATGAAGTATAATGCCCAAACAGATGCCCACATACAGTATAATTCCCACACAGATGCCTGTACACAGTATAACTCCCAAACAAATACCCCCAGACAGCATAATGCCCCATAGAGCATAGTGCTCCCATAGCTGTCCTATACAGTATAATGCCCCCATAAAGTATAATGCCCACACAGTTTATCCCATACAGTATAATGCCCTCATAGCTGCCCCCTATAGCTTAATGCCCACATACAGTATAATGCCCCCAAAGCTGCCCCTAGTGCCAGTGCCCTTGTAGATAGTGCCACAGTGCCCATGTAAATAGTGCACCTATATAGTGCCACAGTGTCCATAGTGATAGTGTCACTCCCCCCTTGAAAATAGCGTTACTCCCCCCCCCCTTGTAGAAAGCGCCATTGGGACTCCCTCTAGGAGCAGAATCCCCAGACAAAGCATATGCCGCGAATTCCGCTCCTAGAGGGAAGCCCTGATGTCACTGTCCATTTATGGACAGTGACGTCAGTAGCTACTCTTTGAGCGGAATCCCCGTTGCCAACTCTGGCCGGGGATTCCGCTCCAGGAAGAGCCCCTAACGTCAATGTCCATATATGGACAGTGACCTCAGGGGTTTCCTCTAGGAGCGGAACCCCCAGCCAGATCATCGGCAACGGGGATTCCCTTCATTCATTAGCCACTGACATCACTGTCCATATGTGGACAGTGACGCCAAGGGCTTCCCCGAGCACAGCGCTTAAAGTAGCGTTGTGTCTGGGGAGTCTTCGGCGAGTGGAGGAGCTCCCTCTGCTCCTCCGCTCTGAACTAATTCTGAAGTAGGGAGCTGATGATTCCCTGCTTCAGTATTGGGTTCAACTGAATCTGCATTCTGAGGACGCAGAAAGAGTTGACAGTGGGACATCCCCAAGGCTGCCCGGGACAGTGGGACACCGCCCGGAATCCGGTTAGCAGATATGCCTATAGTGTAAGTTTGTTTATAGTGTGTGCGTGTAGTGTGTGGTTTGAATAAATAGTGTGTGGTGGTAATGTGATTTGTATATAGTGTGTGATGTGCAAACACAAAAGCATACATCTCAAAAAGACCCTCATAACACAGTACAATGGGTACGGTGCCTCCGGATTAAATTGAAATAAAAGGGGAAGAATGGCCAGTAAAGAGGGAAAAAATGGCACTCGGTTAGAGGAATAAAGAATAAAAAATATTTTGATTAAATATAAATATTTCAGCTAAATTTGTAAGGTGATCCTGCATTAGAGAAAATGTCACACACGGGCAGGTAGGCACAATCCACAGCCACACATTTCATATATGTAAACACCAATACAATACATAAATGAACATCAATATTTCATAGAGTATTAAAAGGTAACTCAGATATGTACATCAGTATTATTTAGATGTTCAATTCATTAATAAATAGTATATATAGTGTGTGGTATATAGTGTGGTGTGTATAGTGTAAGTGTAGTCTATGGTGTGTGTGTGTGTGTGTGTGTGTGTGTGTGTGTGTGTGTGTGTGTGTGTGTGTGTGTACTGTGTATAGTACTAACAAATGAAAGATGGGCCAGTGCTCAGTGGACTGGGAGTCCGCTGCTGATACAATAATCCCGGCTCACTACTGCTGTAGCAGCCAAGGCAGTGCGGTTACCAAAAGTGATGTGTAGTGTAGAGGTGTGTGTATGTAGTGTTTATAGGATAAGTGTAGTTGATGCAATGTATGTAGTGTGTGTATAGTGTATGTAGTGCGTTTAGTGTATACATTGTTTTGTTTATGTATGTGTGTGTGTGTGTGTGTGTGTGTGTGTGTGTGTGTGTGTGTGTGTTTGTGTGTATACTAGCAAATACCAGATGGGCCAGTGGGCTGGGAATCCGCAGCTGACACAATTATACCTGCTCACTACCGCTGTATCAGCCACAGCAGTACCGATGCCAATAGTACCCGACACTGGCCACTATTAATTGGATTTGTGGTTTTGATTTACAGAAATTATGTAAACCAATTTCAATAGATGACGGCCACCATCACTTACCTCTCTTCACACCTCTCCACCTTCGTGCGCGACCGCAGTAGGTCCTTACACATCCAGCTGCAAACACACGGTCCTTGTGCTGAACAGCATCAGGACTTAGTGCGGCAGCGTCTGTAGGTAAAGAGGAAACAGCGAGCAGCTGGAAGTAAAATATGGGGTCTGAGGTCTGAATTAAAGGGGTTGGCCCATGAAAACCATTTATCACCTATCTGCAGGATAAGCAATAAATGTATGATCCCTTTGGGGGCCTCACTGAACACGAAAACAAGGGTTCCGTGTCCACTGTTTGAATCGAATGGCGGTCAAAATAGCTCTCTGACTTCACTATAGTATACTAGTCCTTCTCAATGAATTAGAATATCATCGTCTTAAAGTTAATTTATTTCAGTAATTCAATTCAAAAAGTAAAACTCATATTATATAGATTCACTACACACAGAGTGATCTATTTACAGCATTTTTTCCTTTTAATGTTGATGATTATGGTAACAGTTAATGAAAACCCAAAATTTAGTGTCTCAGAAAATGTGAATATTCGGTATTTCAAAAATTATTTTTAATACCGAAATGTTGGCCTACTGAAAATGTATATGCACTCAATACTTGGTCGGGGCTCCTTTTGCATGAATTACTGCATCAATGCGGCGTGGCATGGAGGCGATCAGCCTGTGGCACTGCTGAGGTATTATGGAAGCCCAGGTTGCTTTGATAGCGGCCTTCAGCTCATCTTCCTCTTGACAATACCCCATAGATTCTCTATGGGGTTTAGGCCAGGCGAGTTTCCTCTGGCCAATCAAGCACAGTGATACTGTGGTTATTAAACCAGGTATTGGTACTTTTGGCAGTCTGGGCAGGTGCCAAGTCCTGCTTGAAAAAGAAATCAGCATTGCCATAAAGCTTGTCAGCAGAGGGAAGCATGAAGTGCTCTAAAATTTCCTGGTAGATGGATGCGATGACTTTGGACTTGATATAACACAGTGGACCAACACCAGCAGATGACATGGCTCCCCAAACCATCTCTGACAGTGGAAACTCCACACTGGACTGAGAGCAACTTGGATTGAGTGCCTCTCCACACTTCCTCCAAACTCTGGGACCAGGGGAGTAACTAGGAAAGGCTGGGCCCCATAGCAAACTTTTGACTGGGGCCCCTCCTCCCCCGGGTGTCACACAACCACCCCCCCTTTTAGAGAGTGCCTTTTTTACAAACCCCCCCTATTGATAACGCGATACAGCCCTCCCCCGTAGATAACGCCATACAGCCCCCCGTAGATAACGCCATACAGCCCCCCTGTAGATAACGCCATACAGCCCCCTTTGTAGATATCTACAGAGGGTGTATGGCGTTCCCTACAGGGGGGGTCTGTATGGCACTATCTACAGGGGGTGCTGTATGGCGTTATCTACAGGGTGGGCTGTATGGCGTTATCTACAGGGGGGCTGTATGGCGCTATCTACAGGGGGGCTGTATGGCACTATCTACAGGGGGGACTGTATGGCGCTATCTACAGGGGGGACTGTATGGCACTATCTACAGGGGGGATTGTATGGCGCTATCTACAGGGGGGACTGTATGGCGCTATCTACAGGGGGGACTGTATGGCGCTATCTACAGAGGGGGCTGTATGGCGTTATCTACGGGGGGACTGTATGGCGTTCCCTACAGGGGGGGTGTATGGCGTTCCCTACAGGGGGGGGCTGTATGGCACTATCTACAGGGGGGGGGGGCTGTATGGCGCTATCTACAGGGGGGGCTGTATGGCGCTATCTACAGAGGGGGCTGTATGGCGTTATCTATGGGGGGCTGTATAGCGTTATCTACGGGGGGACTGTATGGCGTTCCCTACAGGGGGGTGTATGGCGTTCCCTACAGCGGGGGCTGTATGGCACTATCTACAGGGGGGGCTGTAGGGCGCTATCTACAGGGGGGGCTGTATGACACTATCTACAGGGGGCTGTATGGCGCTATCTACAGAGGGGGCTGTATGGCGTTATTTACGGGGGGGGGGCTGTATGGCGTTCCCGACAGAGGGGGCTGTCTGGCGTTATCTACAGGGGGGCCTGTATGGTGTTACCTACAGGGAGTCTGTATGGCGTTCCCTACAGGGGGGGTCTGTAGGGAACGCCATACAGCCCCCCCTGTAGGGAACTCCATACAGCGTCCCCCCTGTAGGGAACGCCATACAGCGCCCCCCCCCCGTAGGGAACACCATACAGCGTCCCCCCCTGTAGGGAACGCCATACAGCCCCCCTGTAGGGAACGCCATACAGCCCCCCCTGTAGGGAACGCCATACAGCGTCCCCCCTCCCAAAAAAATGCGACCCACAGTGTATCCTAATAAAAGACATGTATCCCCTATCCACAGGATACTACATGTGTGATCACTGGCAGCGATAGGGAGAACGGGGGACTGAAAGTCCCCCGGAGTTCTCCATCACTAACCTCTGACTTCCGGCGTCTGCGCAGCTCACTAAAAATGAAAGGAGCGCAGGTCACGCATGCGCACAAGCGGGACCGGCGCTCCATTCATTTCTCCGGAGCTGCCGACACAGACCCCGGATGTCCGAGGTTTGTGATGGAGAATGTCAGGGGGACTTTCAGTCCCCCGTTCTCCCTATCAATGCCGGCGATCACACATATATCCCCTGTCCTGTGGAGAGGGGATACATGTCTTTTGTTTACTGGCAGAGCGGGGAGATACCTCCCTGCTCTGCCGTAGTGTTCAGTGGCATCCCGCTGTAGTAGCCATAGCGGCTTCTAGCGGAGCCTCCGGCCATGGTGGGGGCCCGTGCCGGCAGGCGACACGGGCCCCCTCATGCCGCGGGTCCCGTAGCAGCCGCTACTGCTGCTACGGCGGTAGTTACGCCACTGTCTGGGACCTTGATTTCCAAATGAAATGCAAATTTTACTTTTAATCTGAAAACAGGACTTTGGATCACTGGGCAACAGACCAGTCCTTTCTCTCCTTAGCCCAGGTAAGACGCTTCTGACATTGTCTCTGGGTCATGAGTGGCTTGACAAGGAATGACTCCAGCCACAGTCCACTCCTTGTGAATTTCCACCAGATTCTTGAATGGCCTTTTCTTGACAATCCCTTCAAGGCTGCTGATATCCCTGTTGCTTGTTAACCTTTTTGTACCACACTTTTCCCTTCCTCTCAACTTTCCGTTAATGTGATTGGATACAGCACTGTGAACAGCCAGCTTCTTTAGCAATGTCCTTTTGTGGCTTACCCTCCTTGTGGAGGGTGTCAATGACTGTGTTCTGGACAACTGTCAAGTCAGCAATCTTCCCCATGATTGTGTCGCCTACTGAACCAGACTGTTGGACCATTTAAAAGCTTAGGAAACCTTTGCAGGTGTTTTGTGTTGATTAGCTTATTAGAGTGTGACATCATGAGTCTACAATCTTCAACTTTTGCCCAATATTCAAATTTTCTGATAGACTAAATTTTGGGTTTTCATTAACTGTTAGCCATAATCATCAACATTAACCCCTTTGCGCTCAGGCCAGTACTATTACGTCCTGCTGAGCGCATCGTTCGCGCTCAGCTCAGTAATAGTACTGACCTGAGTTAACACGGCGCCATCTTTCCCGGCGCGTGTTTGAGCTGTGATACCTGCTGTTTCCGACAGCAGGCTATCACAGCTTAGTGTGCAGGGACCGATCGCGGTAGTCCCCGCCGATTAACCCCTTAGAAGCCGCGTTCAATAGCGATCGCGGCTTCTTAGGGGTTAAGCTGCCATCGCCGGCCTGCTACACGATAGCGGGCCACGATGGCTACTATGGCAACCAGAATCCTAACAATGGACTCTGGCTACGCCATCGACGGAAGCCTAGTGAGTCCTGACAAAGTGAGGACCCACTATGCTTGCTGTCAGCGAACAGCTGACAGCTCTAATACACTGCACTACGTATGTAGTGCAGTGTATTAGAATAGCGATCAGAGCTTCCTGCCCTCATGTCCCCTAGTGGGACAAAGTAAAAAAAGTGTAAAAAAGTAAAAAAAAGTTGTGTAAAAATAAGAAAATAAAAGATTTAAAAGTAATAAAAGTTAAAGTCCCCCCTTTTTCCCTTATCAGTCCTTTATTATTAATAAAAATATATAAATAAACAAATAAACTATACATAATTGATATCGCCGTGTCCGTATCTGTCTGAACTACAAAACGATGTTGTTATTTATCCCGCTCGGTGAACGCCGTAAAAGAAAATAATAATAAACCGTACCACAATCACAATTGTTTGGTCACTTCATCTCCCAAAAAATGGAATAAAAAGAGATCAAAAAGTCGCATGTACCGAAAAATGGTACTGATCGAAACTACAGTTCGTTACGCAAAAAATAAGTCCAAGCACGACTTTCCTGATGGAAAAATAAAAGAGTTATGGCTCTTAGAATAAGGCAACACAAAAAATAAATTATATTTTACAAAATGTATTTTATTGTGCAAACGCCATAAGACATAAAATAAACTATAAACATCTGGTATCGCCGTAATCGTATCGCCCCGCAGAATAAAGTTAATATGTCATTTATAGCGCACGGTGAACACTGTTAAAAAAATAGAATAACAAAACAATAGTAAAATTGCTGTTTTTTTAGTCACCGCGCCATTTAAAAATAGAATAAAAACTGATCAAAAAGTCGCATGCACCCCAAGAAAACTACAATGAATTCATCAAGGTCTCTAGTTTCAAAAAAGGGGTCACTTTTGGGGGGTTTCCACTGTTTTAGCACCACAAGACCTCTTCAAACCGGACATGGTGCCTAATAAATTAAATTAAATTAATTAAATGTCACATCTACTTTTCTCTAAATTCCTGTGAAACACCTAAAGGGTTAATAAACTTTCTATATGCTGTTGTGAATACTTTGAGGGGTCTAGTTTCTAAAATGGGGAGTTTCATAGAGGTTTGTAATATATGGGCCCCTCAAAGCAACTTCAGAACTGAGCTGGAAACTAAAAAATAAAATAAAAATGAGGCAATACTTCGCTTCTTACATTATACTCATAATGAGCCGTGCCCACCCCGAAATGACCCCAGTTTTGACCGTTTGTATAAACGGAGACCCCTATTAGACCGTTTCAGTGCCCGGTTTGCCAAGCATTCACCCCCGAGAAGTGTATTTCTATTGATGAGTCCTTGGTACATTTTAAAGGGAGGGTTCAGTTCCACCAGTACCTGCCGGGTAGGAGGGCAAGGTATGGCGTGAAGATGTATAAGCTGTGCGAGAGTGCATCAGGGTATACCTACAAATTTAGGATATATGAAGGGAAGGACACCAGTATTCAGCCCCCAGAATGCCCCCCTTACTGGAAGTTAATACAAAAATTGTGTGGGATTTGGTGCACCCACTGCTGGACCAGGGTTATCACCTCTACCTGGATAATTTTTATACCAGCGTCCCACTCTTCAACTGCCTCGCTTCCAGAAGTCCTGCGGCATGCGGCACTGCTACAAGAAACCTGAGAGGCCTCCCTAAGACTCTGCTTGGGCAAACAAGAAGGGGTGAGAGCAGGGCACATTCTAGCAGCAACATATTGTGTGTCAAGTATAAGACCAGGGAGATGCCACACCAGTATCCATGTACCTGTACGAGGTACCAGTACAGAGACCCCCAAACCAGACTGCATCCTGGACTACAATAGGTACATGGGAGGGGTGGACTTGTCAGATCAAGTCCTGAAGCCCTACAGTACTTTTGGAGGCGAGGCCACACGCATCGTACCAGGGCAACACTTTTTAGGAGAAGTTCCCCAAACTGGCAAGAAGGGAAAAAGTCAAAAGAGGTGCAAAGTCTGCTATAAGAGGGGGATAAGGAAGAACACAATATATCAATGTGACGCGTGTCCCGAAAAACCAGAGCTCTGTGTGAAAGAGTGTTTTAAAATTTATCATCCATCCCTTTATTTTTAATTTACCCCAGTTTTACTCGCTCTGATCCACTTCGCACAGCTTACCCCTCCTCATCTTTCCGCTCTGAGCCCTGCTGTGTGCCCAGGCAGCTGATAACAGCCACATGTAGGGTATTGCCGTACCCGGGAGAACCAACATTACAGTTTATGAGGTGTATATCTCCGGTGGCGCATGCTGGGCACAATATATCGGACACTGAATTGGCATATATGTATAGAAAATTTCACTCTGCCCCAACTGCTGCACATTATCTTTTACACAATACCTGTGGGGTCAAAATGCTCACTACACCTCTAGATGAATGCCTTAAAGGGTGTAGATTTTAAAACAGGGTCACTTCTCGGGGGTTTCAACTGTACCGCTACCTTAGGGGCTTCTGCATACAAGACTTAGCACCAGAAAAGCTCCAGTAGGCCAAATGGTGGTCCTTTCCTTCTGAGCCCTGCCGTGTGCCCAGGCAGCTAATAACAGCCACATGTAGGGTATTGCCGTACCCGGGAGAACCCACATTACAGTTTATGGGGTGTATGTCTCTGGTGGCACATGCTGGGCACAATATATCGGACACTGACATGGCATATATATAGAAAATTGCAAATCTCACTCTGCACCATCTGCTGCGCATTATCTTTTACACAATACCTGTGGGATCAAAATGCTCACTACACCTCTAGATGAATTCCTTAAGGGGTGTCATTTTTAAAATGGGGTCACTTCTCGGGGGTTTCAACTGTACTGATACCTCAGAGGCTTCTGCACACATGACTTCCCAGTAGGCCACATGGTGGTCCTTTCCTTCTGAGCCCTCCCATGGGCCCAAACGGCAGTTTATCACCACAAATGGGGTATTGCCGAATTCAAGACAAATTGGGCAACAAATTGGGGTATTTTATTCCTTGTGAAAATAAGAAATTTTGAGCCAAAACTACCTCTTATTGGAAAAAATTAATTTTTTTTAAATTCACAGCCCAATTCAAATAAATTCAGTGAAAAAACTGTGGTGTCTAAAAGGTCACAACACCCATAAATGAATTCCTTGAGGGGTGTAATTTCCAAAATGGGGTCACTTCTGGTGGGTTTCCATTGCTTTGATACCTTTAGGGCTCTGCAAATGCGACATGGCACCCGAAAACCAATCCAGCAAAATCTGGGCTCCAAAGAACACATAGCACTCCTTTCCTTCTAATCCCTCCCATGGGCCCAAACGGCAGTTTATCACCACAAATAGGGTATTGCCGCACTCAGGACAAATTTGGCAACAAAATGGGGTATTTTATTAGTTGTGAAAATAAGATATTTTGAGCCAAAACTACATCTTCTTGGAAAAAAGTTTTTTTTTTTTAATTCACAGCCCAATTCAAATAAGTTCTGTGAAAAAACTGTGGGGTCTAAATGGTCACAACACCCATAAATAAATTCCTTGAGAGGTTTTGTTTCCAAAATGGGGTCACTTTTGGTGGGTTTCCATTGCTTTGATACCTCTGAGGCTCTGCAAATGCGACATGGCACCTGAAAACCAATCCAGCAAAATCTGGACTCCTAAGAACACATAGCGCTCCTTTCCTTCTGAGTCCTCCCATGGGCCCAAACGGCAGTTTATCACCACAAATGGGGTATTGCCGCACTCAGGACAAATTGGGCAACAAAATGGGGTATTTTGTTCCCTGTGAAAATAAGAAATTCTGATAAAAAATGACATCTTATTGGACAAATTGTCATTCTTTTAATTTCACAGCCCAATTCAAATACGCGCTGTGAAAAAACTACCAGGTCAAAATGGTAACAATAACCAAAATTAATTCCTTGAGGGGTGCAGTTTCCGAAATGGGGTCAGTTTTGGGGGATTCCTACTGTTTTGGCACCTCAACACCTCTCCAAACCTGGCATGCTGCCTAAAATATATGCTAATAAAAAAGAAGCACCAAAATGTACTAGGTGCTTCTTTGCTTCTGGGGCTTGTGTTTTATTCCACGAGCGTACTAGAGCCACATGTGGGACATTTCTAAAAACTGCAGAATCTGGACAATACATATTTAGTAGTGTTTCTCTGGTAAAACCTTCTTTGTTACAGAAAAAAAATAGAATAAAATTGAAATTCAGCAAGAAAAATGAAATTTGCAAATTTCACCTCCACTTTGCTTTAATTCCTGTGAAATGCCTGAAGGGTTAAAAAAACGTTCTAAATGCTATTTTGAATACTTTGAGGGGTCTAGTTTTTAAAATGGGGTGTTTTATGGGGGTTTCTAATACATAGGCCCCTCAAAGCCTCTTCAGAACTGAACAGGTACCTTAAAAAAAAGGCTTTTGAAATTTTCTTAAAAATATGAGAAATTGCTGTTTATGTTCTAAGCCTTGTAACGTCCAAGAAAAATAAAATAATGCTCTAAAAACTATGCAGATCTAAAGTAGACTTATGGGAAATGTGAACTAGTAACTATTTCGGCTGGTATAACCGTCTGTTTTACAAGCACATGCATTTAAATTCTGAAAAATTCTATTTTTCAAATTTTTCTCTAAATTTTGCCAGTTTTCACAAATAAACACTGAATATATCGACCAAATTTTACCACTAACATAAAGCCCAATGTCTCATGAGAAAACAGTCTCAGAATCGCTTGGATAGGTTTAAGCATTCCTACGTTATTACCACATAAAGTGAAATATGTCAGATTTAAAAAATAGGCTCTGAGCCTTAAGGCCCAAACTAGGCTGCGTCCTTAAGGGGTTAAAAGCCAAAAATGCTGGAAATAGATCACTCTGTGTAATGAGTCTATACAGTGGCCACCAAAAGTTCCGAAACACCCTTATAACTTTTGAACGGCTCGAGGTAGAGGGTTGAAATTTGGTGGGATTTAATGGGGTCATAAAATCTACCAGTTTATTGAAAAGAAAAAAAAACACCCTTGGGGGCGGTGGGGTGGTCGGGGTTAGCAAAATCTTAAATGGCACGGGGGTCGAGTGGGGCTCATTTGAAAGCGCTTTTCAATATGAAAACAATGCCGCTGAGATATTTAACTTTAAAGTTATCATTGTCATTATCGGCTACCGCCGGTGTTTGCATTGCCCAGAATGTACCGCTCGGGTAAAATCCTAAATGTGTGTGGGCACGTGTGCATGTGCGAGCTTAGGAATGTCACATCAAGGTGACTTTAAATTACGTATTATTACAATCGGTCTCGGCGATACAAAATGGACCTAGTCTATGAATTTCAGAGAGCGCTAATTCGGAGAGTAATTTTCATTTTTGTACATTTCTATTGTCATATCACAAAATGCATTTGACCGAAACGGAAAGGATCACTTTATTGATGAGAGGGTATGGCGAAGAAAAAATAAGATCCTATCAAGAAGTAGCGGCTTTATTCAATGCCACTTATCCTATCCGTGATCCAATTTCATTGTCAACTGTTAAAAGAACTGTTCATCGTTTCGAAACAAGTGGTTCAATTAAAGACGCACCAAGATCCGGAAGACCCAAACATGCTAGTAATGATGAAAAAGCTTTAGATGTTCTGCTCAATGTACATGATGACCCTTAGGGTACGTTCACATGCAAACTCAAAAACGTCTGAAAATACGGAGCTGTTTTCAAGGGAAAACAGCTCCTGATTTTCAGGCGTTTTTTGAGCCACTCGCGATTTTTGTGGCGTTTTTTACGGCCGCTTTTGGAGCGGTTTTCAATAGAGTCTATGAAAAACGGCTCCAAAAACGGCCCGAGAAGTGACCTGCACTTCATTTTCACGACCGTGTAAAAAAAAAGGCCCGTCGGAATAGAATGCCGTTCTTCCCATTGCAATCAATGGGCAGATGTTTGGAGGCGTTCTACTTCCGATTTTTCGGCCGTTTACGGACAAAAAACGGATGAAAATAGGCCGTGTGAACACACCCTTAAACATCTGTCTCGAATGGAGCACAACAAAATGATATCAGTGCCACATCAGTCCGTCGAATTTTGAGGAGGGATTATTATCATCCTTATAAAATACGTCTAGTTCAGGAGCTATCCGAAGATGATTATGACGGAAGAGTGGAATTTTGCGATACACTGATGACAAGAAGGGGGCCCAAGCTTGTGGAACAGCCCAGGGCCTATAGTCTACTTAATCCGCCACTGGGTCCTGGACTAGAGGAGATGAGCCGTCACTATATGCATATATACTTCCATTGCGATGCTGCCACCTAGTGGCCAGGAAGCATTTTTATGTGTTGTTTTAGTCACAGGACCTTATATAGTTACATAGTTACATAGTTTGTACGGTTGAAAAAACACACATGTCCATCAAGTTCAACCAAGGGATGGGAAAGGGGAAGTGGGATGGGAAAGGGGAAGTAAAAAATTTCTACACATAGGAGCTAATATTTTTTTGTTCTAGGAAATTATCTAAGCCTTTTTTAAAGCCATCTACTGTCCCTGCTGTGACCAGCTCCTGCGGTAGTCTATTCAATAAATTCACCGTTCTCACAGTAAAGAAGGCTTGTCGCCTCTGCAGGTTGAACCTTTCTTTTTCCAGACGGAGGGAGTGCCCCCTTGTTTTTTGAGGGGGTTTTACATGGAACAGGATTTGACCATATTTTTTTGTATGTGCCATTTATATATTTATATAAGTTAATCATGTCCCCCCTTAGTCGTCTTTTCTCAAGGCTAAATAGGTTTAGCTTACCTGTGCTTACATGTTCTGAGCTGTGCAGATGCTCACGTCAGCAAAGCTCACTGCTATGTAACACTGTTCAGAAAATGGTGGCTAACCCTGTTTATTGCAGGCACCGGGAATACCGGCTCGGGCACAGTCTTTAAGGGTATGTGCACACACACTAATTACGTCCGTAATTGACGGACGTATTTCGGCCGCAAGTCCCGGACCGAACACAGTGCAGGGAGCCGGGCTCCTAGAATCATACTTATGTACGATGCTAGGAGTCCCTGCCTCTCTGCAGGACAACTCTCCCGTACTGTAATCATGTTTTCAGTACAGGACAGCAGTTCCACGGAGTAGCAGGGACTCCTAGCATCGTACATAAGTATGATGCTAGGAGCACGGCTCCCTGCACTGTGGTCGGTCCGGTACTTGCGGCCGAAATACGTCCGTCAATTACGGACGTAATTAGTGTGTGTGCACATACCCTAATATTTACTTTAGTGTGCAAAAACAGTGTAGTATGGGCAAGTAATCAGTGTCGGAACATTGAATAACTTACAAAGGGGCTGTTTTTAAATTTGATAAAAGGTGACTGATCCCACCTAATGGGTTCTGGTGCAAGGGCTGCGACCCATAAATCAGCAACTATTGTGCCAGCAGGGCTGAGTAGGCCCTGAAGCCAGAGAGGGCCCATTGCTGTGGCGGTGCAGTGCAGGAACCTCCCCACAGATGATTGCTGTAAAAGAGGCAGCATTGGATGTAACAAGTGGAAGTTGCGTGAAGCCTCCCTGTTATTTAGTTGCTGAGACGATGGATTACCCCTGTATCAGGGAAGAGTCCGAGCTCTGTCCCAAGGAAACCAAGCTGGTAAAACCCCATTTCCTGCATTGCCTGAAATTGCCGCCATTTTGTGTAATATTCTAAGTGACTGTGCCTATCTGCTAAGAACAGTTTTTTGTATTTCCTTTTGGTCGTTTTGCAAACATTACCGGCCTACTAAAATAAACCTGCATCAAACCAGGGTTTCTTGTCATCATACTGCCAGTAACAATGCAAGGTCAAATACGTTACTCGCCCTCACTAGCCTCCCCTCATGCCAAATTTTATGGTCAAAAGGACCATAACAATTTTATTCTATTGGAAATAAAAGGTGGATTTCTGACTTGAAAGAACAGAGGGTAAAATAATAGACATGTTCCTCACCTCTGTACCTGAGATATGGTTGTGTTATACTAGATATTGTCTATAGAAGATATACATGTTAAAAACACATATATTCTGATTTATCCGGAAGATACTATCACACCTCTGCGGGTCTAGAACTCATATCTAGCCTGAATGTTATCAGTAATTAATATAAATATTAATTACCTGTCTTGTGATTCCTTTCTTGCTGCTGACAGGATTATATGTCACGTTCCTTCTTCTCACTGGGATCAGTCATCTGTAAAGAATCAAAGGTGTGATAATATGTTCCTGATACATGTTATAGACACTTTTAGGTATTACACACTAGGGCCATAATTATTTATCTGAGGTATAATGTACAAATAGAAAATAAAGAAAAAGACGACACTAAGGACCTGTTCACATCACCGTTGCCCTTCCGTTGAGGGATTCCGTCGGAGGTTTCCGTCGGGTTAACCCCTCAAAAATGAAACAAAATAACATGCCCCCCCCCTTTCCTGTACTGTATGGCAAAACCCAATTTTATGGTCAAAATTAGAATAACAAGTGTATTCTATTGTAAGGCCCCTTGGGTGCCTAGAATTATGGAGCTTATGGGTATATTGCTTATATAGTTTAAATTAATGTTTATTATCAATGTAATCTTAAATGGTTAACACAATTATTTTTTCTGAGTCGTTATAAAGGGTTACCTGTGCCTAGTAGGCAACAGTTCTCCAAAAAGATTCAGGATTGTTACCACACAGGGTTCTCAGTGGTGGAGTGGATGCAACGGCATGGAAATCCACTTTTTAAGGGAGTCCATTTTCCAAAAGCAAAGGAGCTGAAGAGCCCTTTCCAAAAACTTATGGACTGTTATTGTTGTCCCGTGCTTTTTAAAAGGATGTGCTATCCTCTAAAAATAGTTTCTCCAGCCCCCCTTCCCTGCATGTGGCATGGCCGGAAGTTCCCGGCTTGCAGTAAAGTGGTCCGGGGATGTGGGACAGCGCTGGTGTAGAGGAAGGAGGAGTCAGTCCTTACATTGCAACCTCATCTAACAGGTCCATGAGGCAGGGTTCTGCTCTGTCCCTGAGGAAGCAGTAGGGGCATGGATGGCTCGAGGTGTGGTGGAAGGAGCAGTCCTGTGGTTATAAAGTGCAGGCAGACTATGGAGGGCAGTCGGTAGCATCAGTGGTGAGACAGGTGTAGACTCCAAAGGGAGTTTATTGCCCCCTCAATGCGATTGGTGGGAAAGACCGTTGTCATAGGATACGGACGAAGACTGCCTCCTATTGCATCATTGGGATCTGCAGTTGACCACAGTCAAGAGACTGGTCGTCCAGCTGCTGGAACAATCTTGGAGGCACCCTTGGGTGATGCCAGGATTCCTGTGAGTGGTGAGTCACCTTCATGTTTGGCTGCGTAGTCAAGCACAAATGTGTTGACGGATGTGGATTTGTTCTCTATTTTAAAGGACAACTTGGGCTTGTTTGGGTGGCAAAGGGTGGATTATAAGCTCTGCCAGTAAAGCCAGTAGGTTAATACCCCGCCTGACTAGATGGTTTGTACAGATTAACCTTTTGTGGCTTATTATTCTGTGGTGTGGCTCCTCTGGGAATTTACCTGTCCACCAATATAGGGGACAAGATCCACAGACGAGAATTTGTGATACTTGGTTTCAGTGGATCACGTAATGGTGGACAAAGAGCGTATTGTGGACAAGAAGCTTAGTTTTGAGAGAGGGTCTGAGAAAAATTCCAAAGTGGTAAAGACCTGTACGATGTAACATGTCATTTAAAACGAGATAGCCTTGCTGTAAATATCACAGAGATGCTACATAAGTGTCAGGATTGTGAATAGACATGACGTCCTGGCTGGAGGTAATGTATATTCACTTTCAGGACACTTGAGTAACGTTATAATGTGTTTATGTGGCTGCACATAGCGATATAGCTATATCACTATGTGCTGTGTAAATGAATGGGGAGAAGTGTATGACGCTGATTGGTCATTGATTGGTCAGCGCCATACACTTCTCTCCACAATGCCCACTTGGTCAAAAAGTAAAACACGCCCAGTTGTCCATTAAGAAACTCATTAGCATGAAGCTAAAATAGGTCATAACTCCTTAAAAATGATCGTTTTTCTAAATAAAAAACACTGCTGTAATCTACATTACAGCGCCGATCATATTATGTAGACGATAGGCCACTTATAATGTGAGTCCAGAGCTAAGCAGAGCTGGGCAGAGGGCGGTCATGACGGGTCTGGACCTGCAAGGGGTCATTTAGAGGGGTATTTTGGTTATAGGTTGGTGGGTGGGTTTGAGTCAGGAATTGTGCTAGGGGGTTGTGAGCATTGGGGGTGGAGTTAATGGGATGTATATATAGTGGGATAAGCAGGGAAGCCATGTTATGGCTTGAAAAATTTTGTCAAGAATAGAGGTGTGCAGCCAGTGTCAGGGTAGCTGTTTTCTGGTCAGTTTTAGGGCCTAGAGTTATGGAGGGTTTAGAGCAGTTAATTGCTAGGGTTAGGGAGCAGGCAGCTGATAAGGGGCTGGAGTGTGTCCAGGAGCAGCTAGGGGCTTTAGCAGGCTACCCGGCGGGGCGTCCTCCCAGTCCTCTTGAACGCTTGAGCCCCTCTGCTTCCCCAGCCCCCCGGCGCAGACGGAGGAGTGTGACTTCCCCCTTACCTGTTTCCGCGGTAGTGGTCCCTGGTGTGACAGATCCGGTGGCTGGCGACGGTGGCGTTGTTCCGGTGTCGGGGACTGGAGCCATGGCGGTGTCGGGAGCGGCGGCAGGAGTGGAGAGGCCTGGAGTGAGAGGCCGAGGTGCGGTTCGCCGGGTGTCCAGTCGGGGTCAGCGCAGCACAGTCCGTGTGCCTGAGGAGCGACGTGGAGATGGACGTTGAGGGAAGCGGTGGTGCAGCGGCGGGGAGCAGTCCCCCTCCTTTCCAGTGTGGTGGGCTCGTTCAGGGAGCCTGTCAGGAGTTCTTCTGTGGGGCCGGAAGCAAGCCAGGACTCTGCGGCTGTCGCGGTGAGTGCCTTCAGCACTGCTAGAGCGCCATCTGCTGGGTCAGGGGCCAGTGTGCATAGTACACCCGTTAGCATGGGTGATTTGGCGCCATCTAGTCACCGTTCGGAACATTGCAGTGTCGGTGGTAGGCCGGCGCCACCTGCTGTTCAGGAAAATTATTACATCGTGGTGGCAGGCCTGCGCCACCTCCTGGCCATTTTCGTTATAGCAGCAGTAGTGGTAGGTCTGCACTGACTTCTGAATATGTACAACATTTGCATCATCCAGCGCCTCCTGAGGGTGACGTTGGCCAGGTGGCAGGTGTTTCGTTTGTTTATTTGTTGTTCCAGGTGTCGTCAGGACGGGAGTCCGGTGTAGAAGCGGCCGATGCTTTGCGGCGGGCACTCGGGGTGCCTTGGATGCTCGGTCAGGAGACGGCTTTGGTGGATTCAGGACGGACAGCCCCGTTAGTGTTTGGCGACGGGCAGCCTTCTGGTGAGTCACGGCGTTTACACACCATACACGTGGGCAGTAATTTTAGTAAAGAAGAGGCTGGACGCAGCCTGCAAGGCTTAGGAGGGAAGCCTCCATGACGGACCTAGTAGGGAAAGGGTTAACTATGAGGGAGAGGTAGGGGGTGGAGGATGAGAGGAGGGAGGAGTTAGGGGGCCGTTACCAGGCTTCCCGCTGCTTTCGGCATTGAGCCGGAAGCAGCGGGAGGAGTAACACATACTAGTATAAGCTCCTCCGTTGTCCCGCTCTGTGCCATGTCGAAGGCCGACATACTTGCGCGGCTGCGTGCTGCAGCTGTTCACCACGGTCCCGGGTGGTTGGAGGAGACCGTGGCGGCACTCACCAGGATCCCGGACGCCGAATCGTCGCCACGTCAGGCACGGCACCCGAGGTCTGTTGCTGAAGGGGACAGGCTCCCCTCCCCCGGCCCCCTTCCTAGCAGTAATATGGCGGCGGGGGGGGGAGTCGGCAACACCCGCTCCTGCTCAGAGGAGGCAGAGAGCGTCGCCAGGGGCGACGGTGACTCAGGCCGGGTCTACCCGTCGCTCCCGGCGGTCCCGCCCTCCAGAACGCCTCAGCCCTGAGGTGGTCCCGCGGACGCGGCGTCGCAGAGGGAGCCCTACAAAGGACGCTGCAGGCCAGGCAGCTGGGGGGGCCGCCTCTTCCCAGGCCCTGCGCCCAGGCTGGAATCCCCAGCCGCGACGGGGTCCGGCGGTAATCAGGGAGTCGCAGGCCGGGCTCCCTGTCACCCCTCCCCCATCGGATGCAAGATTTGGAGGACAATCTACGGCCGCCCCGCCTGGTGATGCTCCGGCCAGGGGGCAGGCTTCATCGGGATCGTCTAGACGGACACCTAGAGCTGCAGCGACGACGAGGCAACAGGTCCGGTCGGAAGTCTGGGTCCCAGCGGTCGGGCGGCAGGTTGCCGGCCCATCTGTCAGCGCGTCGTCGTTCCCGTGTAGGAGATGTCGGTGGGATGGCCAGTCGTCTGCGAGAGAGGAGCTGGAGGAAGGTGAACTGGACGTTTATCGGCGAGGTCAGGATGGTCCGGCTGACGGGAACACAGCGCCTGTGCAGCCCGGTGAGTGCATAACTCCGTCTTTGTCGTATCCTGCGATTTTTATGTCGGGTGTCGGCGGGGGGGGCTGCTAGCGTAGCGTCGGCGGCCGGTAGCGGCGCGGTCGGGCGTGACGACGCAGGTCGAGCAGACTTAGTGGGTTGCTTGCGGGAGCTGGTCGGGCGTCTAGATAAGGCGGCGGCTCCAGTAGTTACGGAGGTGTCCCCGGCGGTAGTTTGGGAAGGCCCCCGGGAAGTGGGATCGTTACAGGCGCGGCCCGGGATGGGGGCAAAAGAGGCGGTCGCGGTGTCAGTACAGACCGAGGCCCAAAAGGAAGGCGATAGGGTGCTTATTGATGATCGTGCTCGTGGGGAGGTGTATGTATGCTTCGAAGGTCCATTGGGGGCGCATTTAAAGCAGGAAGTGCGTGAGTGGATATGGAAGGACGAATATGTCGAGATTTTTTCTCTCCTGCCGCTTGCTAAATTCAATTTGGATAAGAGCAAGCGGGACGAGAGTAAGAAGGATGAGGAGGAACGTCGGCGGTATAGGCTTATCCCGCAGACGTTCGTCAATTGGTCGCAGGCGTTTGCCATATTAGCCAGTGTGATAGGGGAAAAGGCGCCGGAAAATTGTTCGGCGTTGTTTTGCTATTTTGATGCCATTGGGGAGGCTCATAGGGCGTATGGGGGGCAGGCGTGGCTAAGATACGACGAGCAATTCCGTCAGCGGAAAGCGGTTCGGCCGGCGATTCGGTGGGACCAGAAGGATATTGCTCTCTGGTTAAGGGTTACGGCTCCGGTTAGGCAGTCCTTTCCCGGGAGCGTCGGCCAGGGAGGCCAGTCCAGTCAGGTCGGGCAAGGCGTCGGGGCAAAGCTGGGATTCTGCTGGCAATTCAACGATGGCCAGTGTAAGTTCGGGGCCACGTGCAAGTTCAAGCACGTGTGTTCAGAGTGTAATGGTGCATCCCACGGGGCTGCAAAATGTATGCGAAAGAAGAGGTCAGGGAACCAGTCCTCCTTGGTTAGTCAAGGGGTTGTCACCGGTGAGGGTGGAAAGGATGGTCCCTTATCTAAATGAGTATCCGGATAGGGCGGCGGCCATGTTACTTTACGAAGGGTTTTGTGTTGGGTTTATTATTCCTCCGCCTCCTTATGAGGTCCCGGTTACGCGGAGGAACCTTAAGTCGGCCTATTTGCATGCTCAGGTCGTGTCGGAAAAATTGTTTAAAGAGGTTTCGTTGGGTCGTATGGCGGGGCCTTTTGTTGATCAGCCAACAAAAGATCTAGTGGTGTCCCTGTTGGGTATTGTTCCAAAGTGCGAGCCTCGGAAATTTCGTTTGATTCAGCATTTATCGTTTCCCAGGGGTTCGTCAGTGAATGACGGGATTGATCACGAGTTGTGCTCCGTAGTGTATACCTCATTCGATAAGGCGGTGGGGTTAGTTCGGGCTGCGGGTCCCGGCGCGCTGTTAGCAAAAACCGACATCGAGGCGGCTTTCAGGTTGTTGCCAGTTCATCCAAAGAGCCAACGGCTGTTGGGTTGTTTTTGGAATGGGGCTTTTTACGTGGATAGGTGCCTTCCGATGGGATGTTCCCTTTCTTGCGCATACTTCGAGGCATTTAGTAGCTTCGTTGAGTGGGTGACGAAGGGAGTAGCTGGGGTCGACTCTTTGATACATTACTTGGACGATTTCTTGTGCGTCGGCCCGGGGGGTTCGCCGGTTTGCGGTAATTTGCTTCATGCATTGCAGAAGGTGGCGGGGGATTTTGGGATCCCTTTGGCGCCAGAAAAGACTGAGGGCCCGGTATCGACTATTTGCTTTTTGGGTATTGAAATTGACTCGGTGGCAATGGAGTGTCGTCTTCCTGCGGATAAGTTGGGGGCTTTGATTCAGGAGGTACGCCGGGCTTGTAGGTTAAAGAAAATTACGCTGCGTGAGCTTCAGTCGTTGCTGGGGAAGTTGAATTTCGCTTGCCGGATTATGCCAATGGGGAGGGTATTTGGTAGACGTTTGGCGGCGGCAACGGCGGGGGTGCGTGCGCCACATCATTTTGTGCGGCTCAAGGAGGAGCATTGAGCTGATCTGCAGGTATGGGATAACTTCTTGGGCCAGTATAACGGTCGCTCGCTATGGATGGCTCCGGCACAGGATACGAGTGATTTAAATATTTTTACAGATGCGGCGGGGGCGGGCGGTTTTGGAGCGTACGGGGGAGTTCCCCATCGTGGTTGCGGCGACCATTTGGGGGGACAGGCTCAGGGATAAGAAGGTTCGTTTTTACTGCGACAACATGGGGGTGGTGCTGGCCATTAATAACATCACGGCATCATCTCCGCCAGTAGTTCAGTTGTTGCGACATTTAGTGTTGGTGTGCTTGTCATTGAACGCGTGTGTGGTGGCGGTTCATGTGCCGGGGGTACGGAATTGTATCGCTGATGCTCTTTCTCGCTCGCAGTGGGACCGGTTTCGGCAATTGGCACCGGGAGCGGACCGTCTCGGTTTGGCTTGTCCGGAACATCTCTGGGATCTGGTCTCGGTCCCGTAGAACGATTGGTGGAAAGGTCTTTAGCGTGCACAACGTGGAGTGCTTATTCTGCTTGTTGGAGGCAGTGGGAGGAGTGGGTAAGAGAGTTGGGTGACGTCAACACGGATAGAGACAGGTTGGTGGCACTTTTGTACTGGTTAGGGGACGCCTGGGAGGCGGGGTTTTCTTTGGCAAAGGTTAATCATTTCATGTCTGCGGTAGCATTTGGTTTTAAGTTGCGGGGCTTTCGGGATATATCTAAGGAATTTTTAGTGGGACAGGCTTTGAAGGGTCTGCGCCGAGGTAGGGTCGAGGCGGATTGTAGAAGGCCTGTGTCGTTTTCTCTTCTTAGCTCTTTGGGCGGATCATTAGCATCGGTCTGTCGTTCTTCGGCCGAGATGGAGTTGTTTCGGTTCGCATTTTCTTTGGCGTTCTTTGGGGCATTCAGAATTGGCGAGCTGGTGTCGCCTAGTACCAAGCGGGCAGGGGGGTTGAGACTGGGGGAGGTGAGCCTATATGCGGATCGGCTCGAGGTATGGTTGCGCCGGTCAAAAACTGACCAATTGGGAAAGGGAAAGCTGATAGTTTTGTTCGCCCTCCCGGGTTCGGCTATGTGCCCGGTCGCTTGCATGCGGGGTTTTGAGCCACGAGGGGGGTCTCCAGAGTTGCCATTGTTATGTCACGAGGATGGGTCATTTTTGTTCAGATTTCAATTTGGAGCTGTATTTAAAAAATGTTTGGCGGTGGTCGGTGTCGCGGCGGGCCCGTATTCATCTCATTCCTTCAGGATTGGCGCAGCAACAGAAGCAGGGCGCTGGGGGTTGGATGATGAAGGGGTGCGGCGCATCGGTCGTTGGGAGTCCAACAGATTTAGGTTTTATGTCCGCCCCCATCTGTTATGAGTCATGTTGTTAGCGGTTGAAAAATGTTTGTGTGTTGGTATCTAATTTTCTTTTCCGTTTCAGATACGCCTCCATGTCTGGTGTGGTTGTTGGGCCACTCTTACGTGCATTGGGGGGCTTTGAGGGCGGACGTCCGCCCGGACGGTCGCCAGTTGTGCATTCCGCGGCAGGATGCGGTTTTGCATTGGCTGGGATTTAGAGTTATGTCATGGAGCAGGGTGTTAGCGGAATTCCAGACATATTCCCGGCTGGATAGGGTTGCAGAGGTCTTGGTATTGCACGTGGGTGAGAATGACTTGGGGGTCCGCCCCTTTCGTGAGTTGGTGCGGGATATTAAACATGATATGTTGTGTTTGTGGGTTTCTTATCCCAGGTTGGTGATAGTGTGGTCGGACATTGTCCCAAGGAAACATTGGCGACTGGCTAGGTCAGTGGAACGAGTCAATAAGGCTCGCATTAAAGTTAATCGGGCGGTGTCCCGTTTTGTAGCCAAAAATGGGGGCATTTGCGTGCGACACAGGGATTTGGAGTCAGGAGTGGGGAACTACTGGAGGAGTGATGGGGTTCATTTGACCGAGGTTGGGATCAATCTGTGGAGCCTGGCAATAGCAGAGGGAATTGAAAGGGCGGTGGTGGTGTGGCGGAACTCACAGGCTTAAGGTGGTCAAGGCCTGTTTCGCTGTGGCGGGGGGAGTCCTTGAGGTCAGTCAGTACAAAATGGTGGGGGGGTCGCATCGGGGGTATGCGTCCCCCAAAAAAGGTACATGGTTGAAGACTTCATCGGGTGTTATCCCTTTGAAGTGGTCTTCTGGTGGTTGGAGCCATCTGCAGAGGTGAGCGGTGCCTTCGAGCTGGTTTACGGCTGGAGGTAATTGGTTGGTGGTGGTTGCAGATGGCTAACTCGGGGTGTTTAAAAAGGAATATCTAAAATGGCTTCAAGGACTTCCCCTGCTCGGATTAATGTTAACGTTAAATTGTTATTTATGATTCTGACCCATGTTGGGTCATGTGAATTATTAGAAGGAATTCTCTGGTTGGATTCCTAATTAGTTATCCGAATGTTTCGGATTTAAATGGTATTTTATAAAACTGTGAAATTAATAAACGGCTGCTGTGGCCATTTCACATCCAACCTCGGTGTCACGTGTCTTTTCTAAAAGGTGGGGGTGGAGGGATAGGAAGGGATAAGTGAAGGTTCACTAACACACGACTCTACTTAGGCAGGTCATGAGAGTAGTCTAGTGGGGCCAGTACCTGTAGGTTGCGGTTCTACGGGGGATTTGTCAGTCACGAGTGGAGTTTGGGGAAATTTGTTAGATGGGTTACGTCAGTTGTTAGCTTCAGTTGATACTTCTCGTGGGTCACAGCTAGCAGGTCCCGTTGGAGCTTGGTCAGTGCAGGGACAGTTAGAGGGGGGTGCTCGTAGGGAGAGTACTGCGAGTGCTGAGGCAGGCTCTTCGTCATTTAACGCCTTAGATGCCGGGGTCCAGACGGAGAAGGTAGATGGGGCTAATAAGCCCTTGCCAGTTACGGATACTGCAAAGGGGAGCATGTACATTCGCTTTGAAGGACCATTAGGGACCCACTTAAAGCCAGAGCTCCGTGAAAATATATGGAAAAGGGAGAATTTGGATATTTTTACTTTATTGCCGTTGGAGCGATTTAGTGTGGAACGGTGGGAAAAGGGCAAGGAACATCGTAAGGAGGAGGATGATGAGAGAAGACGGTATAGGCTGATTCCGCGCACATTTGGGAATTGGCTACAAGCTTTTTCCATCATGGCTAGCGTTATAGGGGAGAAATGCCCAGAACATTGTTCCGGTTTATTTTATTACTTGAATTCTATTTGGGAGGCTTATAGAACGTATGAGGGTACTGCTTGGCTTAAATATGATGAGCAGTGTCGTCAGCGTATGGCGGTTCAGTCATCCCTGCGGTGGGATCATAAGAACATAAGCTTTTGGCTGCACCTTATGACTACACCAAAGGGGGCTGGTCAGGGGGGTCATGTTGAAGTCACAAGTTTGCATAACCCCTTTCAGTCGTCACCCGGCGGGTCTAGATCAGCGGGTTCGTCGGGGAGTTTTAAGAAAGGGGTCTGCTGACTCTACAACGAGAGCACCTGTAAATGGGGAACTAATTGTGTCTATAGATACGAATGTGCCGGGTGTGGGGGTGGTAACCACCCCATCTTCAAGTGTTTTAAGCGGGCACGAGGAGGCACGGCGAAGCCAGGGGATGGTTCTGCTAAAGGAGGTGAGTCCAGTAAACCTCGACGCTATGACGCCTTGGCTAAAGAGGTACCCCGACAATGAGAGGGCGCAGCTGTTATTGAACGGTTTTGGGGACGGATTTAGGATTCCGTTCTCCCCGGGGGTGGGTGTGTTGATGGCTAATAATCTGCGTTCGGTACGTCATTTAATGAGGCGGTTCATTTGGTTAGGACGGCGGGGCAAGGGGCGCTTATGGCTAAGGTGGATGTGGAGTCTGCATTTCGCCTTTTGCCGGTGCACCCAGAATCCATGCACTTGCTGGGGTGCTCGTTTGATGGCCTTTTTTATATTGATAGGTGCCTTCCTATGGGGTGCTCTATTTCTTGTGCCTATTTCGAAGCCTTCAGCACGTTTTTGGAGTGGGTGGTCCATGAACGAGCCGGCTCTAAAGCAGTTATTCATTATTTGGATGACTTATTTTGTGTGGGCCCTGCGGCTCGGCCGTCGTGTGCAATAGTGTTATGGGCAATGATGGATGTTTTTGTTGACTTTGGGGTTCCGTTGGCGTTTGAAAAAACCGAAGGACCAACCAGTACGATCTGTTTTTTGGGAATTGAAATTGATTCCCAGGCAATGGAATGTAGGTTGCCAGCACAGGCAACTGCTGGTGTTAGATGTCCCCACTATTTTATTCGCCTTGGCAAGGAGCATAAGGCGGATTTGAGGGTTTGGGATTCCTTTTTGGTAGAATATAACGGCGATCATTATGGATTGCAGAGGGAGTTTCGAATGTGGAGATGCAATTGTGTACTGATGCTTCCGCTTCTATCGGTTTCGGGGCGTATTTTCAGGGAAAATGGTGTGTTGGTACTTGGCCACTAGAGTGGAGGGAGTGTGGTTTGACGGGTAATCTTGGTTTTCTGGAGTTGTTTCCCATTCTTGTTGCAGTGGAAATTTGGGGACAGCTTTTGTCCAATCGGTCTGTGGTTTTTTACTGTGATAACATGGTGGTCGTGTGCGCTATTAATAGTTTGTCCGCCAATTCCCCCCCGGTAATCACAGTGCTACGCCAGTTGGTCCTGCTGTGTTTGAGATGGAACATTCTATTTAGGGCTCATCATGTTCCTGGAGTTTCCAATGACATTGCAGATGCTTTATCTCGATTGCAATGGGATAGTTTCCGTTGGCTAGCTCCAGAGGCGGAGAGGGATCTGGTTTATTGCCCCGAGCACCTTTGGAGGGT
Organism: Rhinoderma darwinii; assembly: GCF_050947455.1. NCBI lineage: Eukaryota > Metazoa > Chordata > Amphibia > Anura > Rhinodermatidae > Rhinoderma > Rhinoderma darwinii. The sequence goes on along the minus strand of NW_027461912.1, from coordinate 616,553 downwards.
GGTGTTGCTCTTCTGATATGGTGGGCGAAGCGTACGCTGGCCCCTGCTACGTGGGATGCTTATACCACGATCTGGGTGAGATGGTTCCAGCTGGAGGATTCGTGGTGTAGTCAAGGGAGTCCTTTTAGTGCCTTAGATGGGATGTTTTGTTTTTTGTTATCTCTTATGCAGAGTGGATCTTCAGCTTCCTCTGTTGTTAAGTCGATAGCGGCACTTTCCTTTTTCTTTAAGTTAATTGGTTGTACGGATGTTACTAAGCATTTCTTGATACGGCGGGCTCTGCAGGGTTTTCAAAAAGGGCATGTCGGGCAGGATAAGCGTGGGCCCGTGTCTTTTGCAATGTTGGAGGGACTTTATTCTCAGTTGCACAGGATATCCCATTCAGATTATGAGAGGTTGTTGTTTCAATTGGCTTTCTCTTGGGCTTTCTATGGGACTTTTAGGGTTGGCGAATTTTGGTTAGTCCCTCAAAACGGGTGCAGGGCGGTATTCAAGTAACCGATGTGATTTTTTCAGGATAGTGTGTTGAGAATAATGTTGTATCATTCAAAAACTGACAGGAATGGAAAAGGTTTTGAGATTTGTTTGACTTAAATTCATGAGGGGGAATCGTGCCCAGTGGGGTGTTTTCTGCATTTCATGGCTGTGTGTACTCAGGGATTTTCCTCTTTGCTGGTGCTTGCGGATGGTTCAGCGTTGTCCAGATATCAATTTATTGCTGTCTTTAAGAAATGCGTACAAGGGTAGGGCCTTTCACATCTGGATTATAGCTCTCGTTCTTTTAGGATTGGAGCTGCTACTGAGGCTTCTCGTTTTGGGCTCGACACTGCTTCAGTTAAGAGGATTGGCCTCTTGGAGTCCAGCCGCTTTCGTTCCTATGTTAGGCTGCATTTGCTGGAATGTTGATTTCTTTATCTTGGGTTTATTTTGTGTGGGGGGGATGTCATTCTTTTTCTGTGTGACTAATTTTCTGTTGCTTTCAGGTTCTGCAAAATGTGTGGTTTGGCTTCTTGGCCATTCCTATATTTACTGGGCTGAAAGGAGTGCCCGTGTGCGTCCGAATGGTAGGTATTTGGGTTTAGATCCGGATGAGGTGGAGGTACACTGGTTCGGAGTTTGTGGCCTGACCTGGGATCAGGTAAGGCCTTTGTTTCAGGATGCGGTTAGGTCCTGGGGTCTACCTGACATCTTGATAATTCATGCAGGGGGTAATGACATCGGGAGTTATCCCATGCGGAACCTCATTAAGACCATTAAGAGGGACTTCTTATGTTTTGTAGACACCCATCCTGGGCTTTTGATTATCTGGTCCAAAATTGTACAGCGGGTAAAATTGTGCAATGCGCAGTCAGTGTCGGCGCTGAATAGGACCAGAGTTAAGATTAATAAGACAGTGGCCAAGTTTATTCGCCTAAATGGTGGGTTGTTAGTTCATCACCGACTGTTGGAGGATCGGGGCGCGTACATTGGAAAGGATGGGGTTCACTTAACGGATGTGGGCCTGGATGTTTTTAATTTTGGCCTCCAAGAAGGCCTGGAGTTGGGTTTCCAAATGTGGCGGCGCATGAAAATTTAAGGAGTCAAGTTTTCATGCTGTGGCGGGTCCTTGGCAACGCTATTTATGTTTTTATATATTGCTGTCTTTGACGCAATATATTGGTTTTATTTTAAAGCTATGGATTTGGGCTTCTCTAAGGGGCGGACCCTGGGAAGCGTGGTGCTTTAGCGTACTCGTGGTGACGCCACTGTAGCTTATATGGTCACGGCTAGTGGTTTAAGGGTATTGCTTTATTTATGTTTTGGAGGTTGTCAAGGACTTAGCCACATAATGTTAATATGTTAATTATGTTTATGATATGTTTATACTTGTTTTTTATATATTCTCAGGTTCTGTAAAAGAAATCATCTAATAAAGCTGTGACAAGCACCTTCCAATTTTAATTGTGTCATATATTTATTAGATAGGAGGGTGTTTGTGTGGCCCCTTGTCGCCCTTGTACCGTCATGTGAGCCCAGAGCTAAGCAGAGCTGGGCAGAGGGCGGTCATGACGGGTCTGGGCATGCAAGGGGTCATTTAGAGGGGTATTTTGGTTATAGGTTGGTGGGTGGGTTTGAGTCAGGAATTGTGCTAGGGGGTTGTGAGCATTGGGGGTGGAGTTAAGGGGATGTTTATATAGTGGGATAAGCAGGGAAGTCATTTTATGCCTTGAAAAATTTTGTCCCGCCTGCCGTCCCGTTAATTTTTCTTTTGAGCGGAGATGAGCGGTCACTATATGCATATGCACTTCCATTGCGATGCTGCCACCTAGTGGACAGGAAGCATTTTTATGTGTTGTTTTAGTCACAGGACCTGTGCTTACATGTTCTGAGCTGTGCAGATGCTCACGTCAGTAAAGCTCACTGCTATGTAACACTGTTCAGACAATGGTGGCTGACCCTGTTTATTGCAGGCACCGGGAAAACCGGCTCGGGCACTGTCTTTAATATTTACTTTAGTGTGCAAAAACAGTGTAGTATGGGCAAGTAATCAGTGTCGGAACATTGAATAACTCACAAAGGGGCTGTTTTTAAATTTGATAAAAGGCGACTGTTCCCACCTAATGGGTTCAGGTGCAAGGGCTGTGACCCATAAATCAGCAACTATTGTGCCAGCAGGTCTGAGTAGGCCCTGAAGCCAGAGAGGGCCCATTGCTGTGGCGGTGGAGTGCAGGAACCTCCCCACAGATGATTGCTGTGAAAGAGGCAGCATTGGATGTAATAAGTGGAAGTTGCGTGAAGCCTCCCTGTTGTTTAGTTGCTGAGACGATGGGTTACCCCTGTATCAGGGAAGAGTCTGAGCTCTGTCCCAAGAAAACCAAGCTGGTAAAACCCCATTTCCTGCATTGCCTGAAATTGCCGCCATTTTGTGTAATATTTTAAGTGACTGTGCCTCTCTGCTAAGAACAGTTTTTTGTATTTACTTTTGGTCGTTTTGCAAACATTACCGGCCTACTAAAAGAAACCTGCATCAAACCTGGGTTTCTTGTCATCATACTGCCAGTAACAATGCAAGGTCAAATACATTACTCGCCCTCACTAGCCTCCCCTCATGCCAAATTTTATGGCCAAAAGGACCATAACAATTTTATTCTATTTGAAATAATAGGTGGATTTCTGACTTTAGAGAACAGAGGGTAAAATAATAGACATGTTCCTCACCTCTGTACCTGAGATATGGTACAATTTGTCCCGTAAAAATTAAGCCCTCATATGGCTGTGTCAACGAAAAAATAAAAGAGTTATGACTTTTGGAAGGCGGGGAAGAAAAAAACAAAAACATAAAAATGAAACTTAGCCTGGTCCTGAAAGGGTTAATCTAAGACTGAATAGCTATTAAAAATTATATTAAAAATAAAAGGGGAGTTCTGACTACAAAACAGAGGGTAAAGAACAGAGATGTTCCTCACCTCTGTACCTGAGATATGGTTGTGTTATACTAGATATTGTCTATAGAAGATATACATGTTAAAAACACATATATTCTGATGTATCAGGAAGATACTATCACACCTCTGCGGGTCTAGAACTCATATCTAGCCTGAGTGTTATCAGTAATTAATATAAATATTAATTACCTGTCTTGTGATTCCTTTCTTGCTGCTGACAGGATTATATGTCACGTTCCTTCTTCTCACTAGGATCAGTCATCTGTAAAGAATCAAAGGTGTGATAATATGTTCCTGATACATGTTATAGACACTTATATGTATAACACACTAGGGCCATAATTATTTATCTCAGGTATAATGTACAAATAGAAAATAAAGAAAAAGACGACACTAAGGACCTGTTCACATTACCGTTGCCCTTCCGTTGAGGGATTCCGTCTGAGGTTTCCGTCGGGTTAACCCCTCAAAAATGAAACAAAATAACATGCCCCCCCTTTCCTGTGCTGTATGGCTAAACCCCGTTGTCATAGGATACGGACGAAGACTGCCTCCTATTGCATCATTGGGATCTGCAGCTGACCACGGTCAAAAGACTGGTCGTCCAGCTGCTGGAACAATCTTGGAGGCACCCTTGGGTGATGCCAGGATTCCTGTGAGTGGTGAGTCACATTCATGTTTGGCTGCGTAGTCAAGCACAAATGTGTTGACGGATGTGGATTTGTTCTCTGTTTTAAAGGACAACTTGGGCTTGTTTGGGTGGCAAAGTGTGGAGTATAAGCTCTGCCAGTAAAGCCAGTAGGTTAATACCCCGCCTGACTAGATGGTTTGTACAGATTAACCTTTTGTGGCTTATTATTCTGTTGTGTGGCTCCTCTGGGAATTTACCTGTCCACCAATATAGGGGACAAGATCCACAGACGAGAATTTGTGATATTTGTTTTCAGTGGATCACGTAATCGTGGACAAAGAGCGTATTGTGGACAAGAAGCTTAGTTTTGAGAGAGGGTCTGAGAAAAATTTCAAAGTGGTAAAGACCTGTACGATGTAACCTGTCATTTAAAACGAGATAGCCTTGCTGTAAATATCACAGAGACGCTACATAAGTGTCAGGATTGTGAATAGACATGACGTCCTGGCTGGAGGTAATGTATATTTACTGTCAGGACACTTGAGTAACGTTATAATGTGTTTATGTGGCTGCACATAGCGATATAGCTATATCACTATGTGCTGTGTAAATGAATGGGGAGAAGTGTATGACGCTGATTGGTCAATGATTGGTCAGCGCCATACACTTCTCTCCACAACGCCCACTTGGTCAAAAAGTAAAACACGCCCAGTTGTCCATTAAGAAACTCATTAGCATGAAGCTAAAATAGGTCATAACTCCTTCAAAAATGATTGTTTTTCTAAATAAAAAACACTGCTGTAATCTACATTACAGCGCCGATCATATTATGTAGACGATAGGCCACTTATAATGTGAGCCCAGAGCTAAGCAGAGCTGGGCAGAGGGCGGTCATGATGGGTCTGGACCTGCAAGGGGTCATTTAGAGGGGTATTTTTGGTTATAGGTTGGTGGGTGGGTTTGAGTCAGGAATTGTGCTAGGGGGTTGTGAGCATTGGGGGTGGAGTTAATGGGATGTATATATAGTGGGATAAGAAGGGAAGCCATGTTATGGCTTAAAATTTTTTGTCAAGAATAGAGGTGTGCAGCCAGTGTCAGGGTAGCTGTTTTCTGGTCAGTTTTAGGGCCTAGAGTTATGGAGGGTTTAGAGCAGTTAATTGTTAGGGTTAGGGAGGAGGCAGCTGATAAGGGGCTGGAGTGGGTCCAGGAGCAGCTAGGGGCTTTAGCAGGCTCCCCGGCGGGGCATCCCCCCAGAGCCCGGCGTACACAGCCTCTTGAAGGCTTGAGCCCCTCTGCTTCCCCAGCCCCCCGGCGCAGACGGAGGAGTGTGACTTCCCCCTTACCTGTTTCCGCGGTAGTGGTCCCTGGTGTGACAGATCCGGTGGCTGGCGACGGTGGCGTTGTTCCGGTGTCGGGGACTGGAGCCATGGCGGTGTCGGGAGCGGCGGCAGCAGTGGAGAGGCCTGGAGTGAGAGGCCGAGGTGCGGTTCGCCGGGTGTCCAGTCGGGGTCAGCGCAGCACAGTCCGTGTGCCTGAGGAGCGACGTGGAGATGGACGTTGAGGGAAGCGGTGGTGCAGCGGCGGGGAGCAGTCCCCCTCCTTTCCAGTGTGGTGGGCTCGTTCAGGGAGCCTGTCAGGAGTTCTTCTGTGGGGCCGGAAGCAAGCCAGGACTCTGCGGCTGTCGCGGTGAGTGCCTTCAGCACTGCTAGAGCGCCATCTGCTGGGTCAGGGGCCAGTGTGCATAGTACACCCGTTAGCATGGGTGATTTGGCGCCATCTAGTCACCGTTCGGAACATTGCAGTGTCGGTGGTAGGCCGGCGCCACCTGCTGTTCAGGAAAATTATTACATCGTGGTGGCAGGCCTGCGCCACCTCCTGGCCATTTTCGTTATAGCAGCAGTAGTGGTAGGTCTGCACTGACTTCTGAATATGTACAACATTTGCATCATCCAGCGCCTCCTGAGGGTGACGTTGGCCAGGTGGCAGGTGTTTCGTTTGTTTATTTGTTGTTCCAGGTGTCGTCAGGACGGGAGTCCGGTGTAGAAGCGGCCGATGCTTTGCGGCGGGCACTCGGGGTGCCTTGGATGCTCGGTCAGGAGACGGCTTTGGTGGATTCAGGACGGACAGCCCCGTTAGTGTTTGGCGACGGGCAGCCTTCTGGTGAGTCACGGCGTTTACACACCATACACGTGGGCAGTCATTTTAGTAAAGAAGAGGCTGGACGCAGCCTGCAAGGCTTAGGAGGGAAGCCTCCATGACGGACCTAGTAGGGAAAGGGTTAACTATGAGGGAGAGGTAGGGGGTGGAGGATGAGAGGAGGGAGGAGTTAGGGGGCCGTTACCAGGCTTCCCGCTGCTTTCGGCATTGAGCCGGAAGCAGCGGGAGGAGTAACACATACTAGTATAAGCTCCTCCGTTGTCCCGCTCTGTGCCATGTCGAAGGCCGACATACTTGCGCGGCTGCGTGCTGCAGCTGTTCACCACGGTCCCGGGTGGTTGGAGGAGACCGTGGCGGCACTCACCAGGATCCCGGACGCCGAATCGTCGCCACGTCAGGCACGGCACCCGAGGTCTGTTGCTGAAGGGGACAGGCTCCCCTCCCCCGGCCCCCTTCCTAGCAGTAATATGGCGGCGGGGGGGGGAGTCGGCAACACCCGCTCCTGCTCAGAGGAGGCAGAGAGCGTCGCCAGGGGCGACGGTGACTCAGGCCGGGTCTACCCGTCGCTCCCGGCGGTCCCGCCCTCCAGAACGCCTCAGCCCTGAGGTGGTCCCGCGGACGCGGCGTCGCAGAGGGAGCCCTACAAAGGACGCTGCAGGCCAGGCAGCTGGGGGGGCCGCCTCTTCCCAGGCCCTGCGCCCAGGCTGGAATCCCCAGCCGCGACGGGGTCCGGCGGTAATCAGGGAGTCGCAGGCCGGGCTCCCTGTCACCCCTCCCCCATCGGATGCAAGATTTGGAGGACAATCTACGGCCGCCCCGCCTGGTGATGCTCCGGCCAGGGGGCAGGCTTCATCGGGATCGTCTAGACGGACACCTAGAGCTGCAGCGACGACGAGGCAACAGGTCCGGTCGGAAGTCTGGGTCCCAGCGGTCGGGCGGCAGGTTGCCGGCCCATCTGTCAGCGCGTCGTCGTTCCCGTGTAGGAGATGTCGGTGGGATGGCCAGTCGTCTGCGAGAGAGGAGCTGGAGGAAGGTGAACTGGACGTTTATCGGCGAGGTCAGGATGGTCCGGCTGACGGGAACACAGCGCCTGTGCAGCCCGGTGAGTGCATAACTCCGTCTTTGTCGTATCCTGCGATTTTTATGTCGGGTGTCGGCGGGGGGGGGCTGCTAGCGTAGCGTCGGCGGCCGGTAGCGGCGCGGTCGGGCGTGACGACGCAGGTCGAGCAGACTTAGTGGGTTGCTTGCGGGAGCTGGTCGGGCGTCTAGATAAGGCGGCGGCTCCAGTAGTTACGGAGGTGTCCCCGGCGGTAGTTTGGGAAGGCCCCCGGGAAGTGGGATCGTTACAGGCGCGGCCCGGGATGGGGGCAAAAGAGGCGGTCGCGGTGTCAGTACAGACCGAGGCCCAAAAGGAAGGCGATAGGGTGCTTATTGATGATCGTGCTCGTGGGGAGGTGTATGTATGCTTCGAAGGTCCATTGGGGGCGCATTTAAAGCAGGAGGTGCGTGAGTGGATATGGAAGGACGAATATGTCGAGATTTTTTCTCTCCTGCCGCTTGCTAAATTCAATTTGGATAAGAGCAAGCGGGACGAGAGTAAGAAGGATGAGGAGGAACGTCGGCGGTATAGGCTTATCCCGCCGACGTTCGTCAATTGGTCGCAGGCGTTTGCCATATTAGCCAGTGTGATAGGGGAAAAGGCGCCGGAAAATTGTTCGGCGTTGTTTTGCTATTTTGATGCCATTGGGGAGGCTCATAGGGCGTATGGGGGGCAGGCGTGGCTAAGATACGACGAGCAATTCCGTCAGCGGAAAGCGGTTCGGCCGGCGATTCGGTGGGACCAGAAGGATATTGCTCTCTGGTTAAGGGTTACGGCTCCGGTTAGGCAGTCCTTTCCCGGGAGCGTCGGCCAGGGAGGCCAGTCCAGTCAGGTCGGGCAAGGCGTCGGGGCAAAGCTGGGATTCTGCTGGCAATTCAACGATGGCCAGTGTAAGTTCGGGGCCACGTGCAAGTTCAAGCACGTGTGTTCAGAGTATAATGGTGCATCCCACGGGGCTGCAAAATGTATGCGAAAGAAGAGGTCAGGGAACCAGTCCTCCTCGGTTAGTCAAGGGGTTGTCACCGGTGAGGGTGGAAAGGATGGTCCCTTATCTAAATGAGTATCCGGATAGGGCGGCGGCCATGTTACTTTACGAAGGGTTTTGTGTTGGGTTTATTATTCCTCCGCCTCCTTATGAGGTCCCGGTTACGCGGAGGAACCTTAAGTCGGCCTATTTGCATGCTCAGGTCGTGTCGGAAAAATTGTTTAAAGAGGTTTCGTTGGGTCGTATGGCGGGGCCTTTTGTTGATCAGCCAACAAAAGATTTAGTGGTGTCCCTGTTGGGTATTGTTCCAAAGTGCGAGCCTCGGAAATTTCGTTTGATTCAGCATTTATCGTTTCCCAGGGGTTCGTCAGTGAATGACGGGATTGATCACGAGTTGTGCTCCGTAGTGTATACCTCATTCGATAAGGCGGTGGGGTTAGTTCGGGCTGCGGGTCCCGGCGCGCTGTTAGCAAAAACCAACATCGAGGCGGCTTTCAGGTTGTTGCCAGTTCATCCAAAGAGCCAACGGCTGTTGGGTTGTTTTTGGAATGGGGCTTTTTACGTGGATAGGTGCCTTCCGATGGGATGTTCCCTTTCTTGCGCATACTTCGAGGCATTTAGTAGCTTCGTTGAGTGGGTGACGAAGGGAGTAGCTGGGGTCGACTCTTTGATACATTACTTGGACGATTTCTTGTGCGTCGGCCCGGGGGGTTCGCCGGTTTGCGGTAATTTGCTTCATGCATTGCAGAAGGTGGCGGGGGATTTTGGGATCCCTTTGGCGCCAGAAAAGACTGAGGGCCCGGTATCGACTATTTGCTTTTTGGGTATTGAAATTGACTCGGTGGCAATGGAGTGTCGTCTTCCTGCGGATAAGTTGGGGGCTTTGATTCAGGAGGTACGCCGGGCTTGTAGGTTAAAGAAAATTACGCTGCGTGAGCTTCAGTCGTTGCTGGGGAAGTTGAATTTCGCTTGCCGGATTATGCCAATGGGGAGGGTATTTGGTAGACGTTTGGCGGCGGCAACGGCGGGGGTGCGTGCGCCACATCATTTTGTGCGGCTCAAGGAGGAGCATTGAGCTGATCTGCAGGTATGGGATAACTTCTTGGGCCAGTATAACGGTCGCTCGCTATGGATGGCTCCGGCACAGGATACGAGTGATTTAAATATTTTTACAGATGCGGCGGGGGCGGGCGGTTTTGGAGCGTACGGGGGAGTTCCCCATCGTGGTTGCGGCGACCATTTGGGGGGACAGGCTCAGGGATAAGAAGGTTCGTTTTTACTGCGACAACATGGGGGTGGTGCTGGCCATTAATAACATCACGGCATCATCTCCGCCAGTAGTTCAGTTGTTGCGACATTTAGTGTTGGTGTGCTTGTCATTGAACGCGTGTGTGGTGGCGGTTCATGTGCCGGGGGTACGGAATTGTATCGCTGATGCTCTTTCTCGCTCGCAGTGGGACCGGTTTCGGCAATTGGCACCGGGAGCGGACCGTCTCGGTTTGGCTTGTCCGGAACATCTCTGGGATCTGGTCTCGGTCCCGTAGAACGATTGGTGGAAAGGTCTTTAGCGTGCACAACGTGGAGTGCTTATTCTGCTTGTTGGAGGCAGTGGGAGGAGTGGGTAAGAGAGTTGGGTGACGTCAACACGGATAGAGACAGGTTGGTGGCACTTTTGTACTGGTTAGGGGACGCCTGGGAGGCGGGGTTTTCTTTGGCAAAGGTTAATCATTTCATGTCTGCGGTAGCATTTGGTTTTAAGTTGCGGGGCTTTCGGGATATATCTAAGGAATTTTTAGTGGGACAGGCTTTGAAGGGTCTGCGCCGAGGTAGGGTCGAGGCGGATTGTAGAAGGCCTGTGTCGTTTTCTCTTCTTAGCTCTTTGGGCGGATCATTAGCATCGGTCTGTCGTTCTTCGGCCGAGATGGAGTTGTTTCGGTTCGCATTTTCTTTGGCGTTCTTTGGGGCATTCAGAATTGGCGAGCTGGTGTCGCCTAGTACCAAGCGGGCAGGGGGGTTGAGACTGGGGGAGGTGAGCCTATATGCGGATCGGCTCGAGGTATGGTTGCGCCGGTCAAAAACTGACCAATTGGGAAAGGGAAAGCTGATAGTTTTGTTCGCCCTCCCGGGTTCGGCTATGTGCCCGGTCGCTTGCATGCGGGGTTTTGAGCCACGAGGGGGGTCTCCAGAGTTGCCATTGTTATGTCACGAGGATGGGTCATTTTTGTTCAGATTTCAATTTGGAGCTGTATTTAAAAAATGTTTGGCGGTGGTCGGTGTCGCGGCGGGCCCGTATTCATCTCATTCCTTCAGGATTGGCGCAGCAACAGAAGCAGGGCGCTGGGGGTTGGATGATGAAGGGGTGCGGCGCATCGGTCGTTGGGAGTCCAACAGATTTAGGTTTTATGTCCGCCCCCATCTGTTATGAGTCATGTTGTTAGCGGTTGAAAAATGTTTGTGTGTTGGTATCTAATTTTCTTTTCCGTTTCAGATACGCCTCCATGTCTGGTGTGGTTGTTGGGCCACTCTTACGTGCATTGGGGGGCTTTGAGGGCGGACGTCCGCCCGGACGGTCGCCAGTTGCGCATTCCGCGGCAGGATGCGGTTTTGCATTGGCTGGGATTTAGAGTTATGTCATGGAGCAGGGTGTTAGCGGAATTCCAGACATATTCCCGGCTGGATAGGGTTGCAGAGGTCTTGGTATTGCACGTGGGTGAGAATGACTTGGGGGTCCGCCCCTTTCGTGAGTTGGTGCGGGATATTAAACATGATATGTTGTGTTTGTGGGTTTCTTATCCCAGGTTGGTGATAGTGTGGTCGGACATTGTCCCAAGGAAACATTGGCGACTGGCTAGGTCAGTGGAACGAGTCAATAAGGCTCGCATTAAAGTTAATCGGGCGGTGTCCCGTTTTGTAGCCAAAAATGGGGGCATTTGCGTGCGACACAGGGATTTGGAGTCAGGAGTGGGGAACTACTGGAGGAGTGATGGGGTTCATTTGACCGAGGTTGGGATCAATCTGTGGAGCCTGGCAATAGCAGAGGGAATTGAAAGGGCGGTGGTGGTGTGGCGGAACTCACAGGCTTAAGGTGGTCAAGGCCTGTTTCGCTGTGGCGGGGGGAGTCCTTGAGGTCAGTCAGTACAAAATGGTGGGGGGGTCGCATCGGGGGTATGCGTCCCCCAAAAAAGGTACATGGTTGAAGACTTCATCGGGTGTTATCCCTTTGAAGTGGTCTTCTGGTGGTTGGAGCCATCTGCAGAGGTGAGCGGTGCCTTCGAGCTGGTTTACGGCTGGAGGTAATTGGTTGGTGGTGGTTGCAGATGGCTAACTCGGGGTGTTTAAAAAGGAATATCTAAAATGGCTTCAAGGACTTCCCCTGCTCGGATTAATGTTAACGTTAAATTGTTATTTATGATTCTGACCCATGTTGGGTCATGTGAATTATTAGAAGGAATTCTCTGGTTGGATTCCTAATTAGTTATCCGAATGTTTCGGATTTAAATGGTATTTTATAAAACTGTGAAATTAATAAACGGCTGCTGTGGCCATTTCACATCCAACCTCGGTGTCACGTGTCTTTTCTAAAAGGTGGGGGTGGAGGGATAGGAAGGGATAAGTGAAGGTTCACTAACACACGACTCTACTTAGGCAGGTCATGAGAGTAGTCTAGTGGGGCCAGTACCTGTAGGTTGCGGTTCTACGGGGGATTTGTCAGTCACGAGTGGAGTTTGGGGAAATTTGTTAGATGGGTTACGTCAGTTGTTAGCTTCAGTTGATACTTCTCGTGGGTCACAGCTAGCAGGTCCCGTTGGAGCTTGGTCAGTGCAGGGACAGTTAGAGGGGGGTGCTCGTAGGGAGAGTACTGCGAGTGCTGAGGCAGGCTCTTCGTCATTTAACGCCTTAGATGCCGGGGTCCAGACGGAGAAGGTAGATGGGGCTAATAAGCCCTTGCCAGTTACGGATACTGCAAAGGGTAGCATGTACATTCGCTTTGAAGGACCATTAGGGACCCACTTAAAGCCAGAGCTCCGTGAAAATATATGGAAAAGGGAGAATTTGGATATTTTTACTTTATTGCCGTTGGAGCGATTTAGTGTGGAACGGTGGGAAAAGGGCAAGGAACATCGTAAGGAGGAGGATGATGAGAGAAGACGGTATAGGCTGATTCCGCGCACATTTGGGAATTGGCTACAAGCTTTTTCCATCATGGCTAGCGTTATAGGGGAGAAATGCCCAGAACATTGTTCCGGTTTATTTTATTACTTGAATTCTATTTGGGAGGCTTATAGAACGTATGAGGGTACTGCTTGGCTTAAATATGATGAGCAGTGTCGTCAGCGTATGGCGGTTCAGTCATCCCTGCGGTGGGATCATAAGAACATAAGCTTTTGGCTGCACCTTATGACTACACCAAAGGGGGCTGGTCAGGGGGGTCATGTTGAAGTCACAAGTTTGCATAACCCCTTTCAGTCGTCACCCGGCGGGTCTAGATCAGCGGGTTCGTCGGGGAGTTTTAAGAAAGGGGTCTGCTGACTCTACAACGAGAGAACCTGTAAATGGGGAACTAATTGTGTCTATAGATACGAATGTGCCGGGTGTGGGGGTGGTAACCACCCCATCTTCAAGTGTTTTAAGCGGGCACGAGGAGGCACGGCGAAGCCAGGGGATGGTTCTGCTAAAGGAGGTGAGTCCAGTAAACCTCGACGCTATGACGCCTTGGCTAAAGAGGTACCCCGACAATGAGAGGGCGCAGCTGTTATTGAACGGTTTTGGGGACGGATTTAGGATTCCGTTCTCCCCGGGGGTGGGTGTTTTGATGGCTAATAATCTGCGTTCGGTACGTCATTTAATGAGGCGGTTCATTTGGTTAGGACGGCGGGGCAAGGGGCGCTTATGGCTAAGGTGGATGTGGAGTCTGCATTTCGCCTTTTGCCGGTGCACCCAGAATCCATGCACTTGCTGGGGTGCTCGGTTGATGGCCTTTTTTATATTGATAGGTGCCTTCCTATGGGGTGCTCTATTTCTTGTGCCTATTTCGAAGCCTTCAGCACGTTTTTGGAGTGGGTGGTCCATGAACGAGCCGGCTCTAAAGCAGTTATTCATTATTTGGATGACTTATTTTGTGTGGGCCCTGCGGCTCGGCCGTCGTGTGCAATAGTGTTATGGGCAATGATGGATGTTTTTGTTGACTTTGGGGTTCCGTTGACGTTTGAAAAAACCGAAGGACCAACCAGTACGATCTGTTTTTTGGGAATTGAAATTGATTCCCAGGCAATGGAATGTAGGTTGCCAGAGGCAAAACTTATTCATCTGCGAGCAACGGTGCAGGAGGCTCTGGTGAGAACAAAAATCACCTTGCGGCTCCTGCAATCTTTATTGAGGAAACTCAATTTTGCCTGTAGAATTATGCCCATGGGCCATGTTTTTTGTAGGCGCTTAGCACAAGCAACTGCTGGTGTTAGATGTCCCCACTATTTTATTCGCCTTGGCAAGGAGCATAAGGCGGATTTGAGGGTTTGGGATTCCTTTTTGGTAGAATATAACGGCGATCATTATGGATTGCAGAGGGAGTTTCGAATGTGGAGATGCAATAGTGTACTGATGCTTCCGCTTCTATCGGTTTCGGGGCGTATTTTCAGGGAAAATGGTGTGTTGGCACTTGGCCACTAGAGTGGAGGGAGTGTGGTTTGACGGGTAATCTTTGTTTTCTGGAGTTGTTTCCCATTCTTGTTGCAGTGGAAATTTGGGGACAGCTTTTGTCCAATCGGTCTGTGCTTTTTTACTGTGATAACATGGTGGTCGTGTGCGCTATTAATAGTTTGTCCGCCAATTCCCCCCCCGGTAATCACAGTGCTACGCCAGTTGGTCCTGCTGTGTTTGAGATGGAACATTCTATTTAGGGCTCATCATGTTCCTGGAGTTTCCAATGACATTGCAGATGCTTTATCTCGATTGCAATGGGATAGTTTCCGTTGGCTAGCTCCAGAGGCGGAGAGGGATCTGGTTTATTGCCCCGAGCACCTTTGGAGGGTGGTGTCGCTCTTCTGATATGGTGGGCGAAGCGTACGCTGGCCCCTGCTACGTGGGATGCTTATACCACGATCTGGGTGAGATGGTTCCAGCTGGAGGATTCGTGGTGTAGTCAAGGGAGTCCTTTTAGTGCCTTAGATGGGATGTTTTGTTTTTTGTTATCTCTTATGCAGAGTGGATCTTCAGCTTCCTCTGTTGTTAAGTCGATAGCGGCACTTTCCTTTTTCTTTAAGTTAATTGGTTGTACGGATGTTACTAAGCATTTCTTGATACGGCGGGCTCTGCAGGGTTTTCAAAAAGGGCATGTCGGGCAGGATAAGCGTGGGCCCGTGTCTTTTGCAATGTTGGAGGGACTTTATTCTCAGTTGCACAGGATATCCCATTCAGATTATGAGAGGTTGTTGTTTCAATTGGCTTTCTCTTGGGCTTTCTATGGGACTTTTAGGGTTGGCGAATTTTGGTTAGTCCCTCAAAACGGGTGCAGGGCGGTATTCAAGTAACCGATGTGTTTTTTTCAGGATAGTGTGTTGAGAATAATGTTGTATCATTCAAAAACTGACAGGAATGGAAAAGGTTTTGAGATTTGTTTGACTTAAATTCATGAGGGGGAATCGTGCCCAGTGGGGTGTTTTCTGCATTTCATGGCTGTGTGTACTCAGGGATTTTCCTCTTTGCTGGTGCTTGCGGATGGTTCAGCGTTGTCCAGATATCAATTTATTGCTGTCTTTAAGAAATGCGTACAAGGGTAGGGCCTTTCACATCTGGATTATAGCTCTCGTTCTTTTAGGATTGGAGCTGCTACTGAGGCTTCTCGTTTTGGGCTCGACACTGCTTCAGTTAAGAGGATTGGCCTCTTGGAGTCCAGCCGCTTTCGTTCCTATGTTAGGCTGCATTTGCTGGAATGTTGATTTCTTTATCTTGGGTTTATTTTGTGTGGGGGGGATGTCATTCTTTTTCTGTGTGACTAATTTTCTGTTGCTTTCAGGTTCTGCAAAATGTGTGGTTTGGCTTCTTGGCCATTCCTATATTTACTGGGCTGAAAGGAGTGCCCGTGTGCGTCCGAATGGTAGGTATTTGGGTTTAGATCCGGATGAGGTGGAGGTACACTGGTTCGGAGTTTGTGGCCTGACCTGGGATCAGGTAAGGCCTTTGTTTCAGGATGCGGTTAGGTCCTGGGGTCTACCTGACATCTTGATAATTCATGCAGGGGGTAATGACATCGGGAGTTATCCCATGCGGAACCTCATTAAGACCATTAAGAGGGACTTCTTATGTTTTGTAGACACCCATCCTGGGCTTTTGATTATCTGGTCCAAAATTGTACAGCGGGTAAAATTGTGCAATGCGCAGTCAGTGTCGGCGCTGAATAGGACCAGAGTTAAGATTAATAAGACAGTGGCCAAGTTTATTCGCCTAAATGGTGGGTTGTTAGTTCATCACCGACTGTTGGAGGATCGGGGCGCGTACATTGGAAAGGATGGGGTTCACTTAACGGATGTGGGCCTGGATGTTTTTAATTTTGGCCTCCAAGAAGGCCTGGAGTTGGGTTTCCAAATGTGGCGGCGCATGAAAATTTAAGGAGTCAAGTTTTCATGCTGTGGCGGGTCCTTGGCAACGCTATTTATGTTTTTATATATTGCTGTCTTTGACGCAATATATTGGTTTTATTTTAAAGCTATGGATTTGGGCTTCTCTAAGGGGCGGACCCTGGGAAGCGTGGTGCTTTAGCGTACTCGTGGTGACGCCACTGTAGCTTATATGGTCACGGCTAGTGGTTTAAGGGTATTGCTTTATTTATGTTTTGGAAGTTGTCAAGGACTTAGCCACATAATGTTAATATGTTAATTATGTTTATGATATGTTTATACTTGTTTTTTATATATTCTCAGGTTCTGTAAAAGAAATCATCTAATAAAGCTGTGACAAGCACCTTCCAATTTTAATTGTGTCGTATATTTATTAGATAGGAGGGTGTTTGTGTGGCCCCTTGTCGCCCTTGTACCGTCATGTGAGCCCAGAGCTAAGCAGAGCTGGGCAGAGGGCGGTCATGACGGGTCTGGGCATGCAAGGGGTCATTTAGAGGGGTATTTTGGTTATAGGTTGGTGGGTGGGTTTGAGTCAGGAATTGTGCTAGGGGGTTGTGAGCATTGGGGGTGGAGTTAAGGGGATGTTTATATAGTGGGATAAGCAGGGAAGTCATTTTATGCCTTGAAAAATTTTGTCCCGCCTGCCGTCCCGTTAATTTTTCTTTTGAGCGGAGATGAGCGGTCACTATATGCATATGCACTTCCATTGCGATGCTGCCACCTAGTGGACAGGAAGCATTTTTATGTGTTGTTTTAGTCACAGGACCTGTGCTTACATGTTCTGAGCTGTGCAGATGCTCACGTCAGTAAAGCTCACTGCTATGTAACACTGTTCAGACAATGGTGGCTGACCCTGTTTATTGCAGGCACCGGGAAAACCGGCTCGGGCACTGTCTTTAATATTTACTTTAGTGTGCAAAAACAGTGTAGTATGGGCAAGTAATCAGTGTCGGAACATTGAATAACTCACAAAGGGGCTGTTTTTAAATTTGATAAAAGGCGACTGTTCCCACCTAATGGGTTCAGGTGCAAGGGCTGTGACCCATAAATCAGCAACTATTGTGCCAGCAGGTCTGAGTAGGCCCTGAAGCCAGAGAGGGCCCATTGCTGTGGCGGTGGAGTGCAGGAACCTCCCCACAGATGATTGCTGTGAAAGAGGCAGCATTGGATGTAATAAGTGGAAGTTGCGTGAAGCCTCCCTGTTGTTTAGTTGCTGAGACGATGGGTTACCCCTGTATCAGGGAAGAGTCTGAGCTCTGTCCCAAGAAAACCAAGCTGGTAAAACCCCATTTCCTGCATTGCCTGAAATTGCCGCCATTTTGTGTAATATTTTAAGTGACTGTGCCTCTCTGCTAAGAACAGTTTTTTGTATTTACTTTTGGTCGTTTTGCAAACATTACCGGCCTACTAAAAGAAACCTGCATCAAACCTGGGTTTCTTGTCATCATACTGCCAGTAACAATGCAAGGTCAAATACATTACTCGCCCTCACTAGCCTCCCCTCATGCCAAATTTTATGGCCAAAAGGACCATAACAATTTTATTCTATTTGAAATAATAGGTGGATTTCTGACTTTAGAGAACAGAGGGTAAAATAATAGACATGTTCCTCACCTCTGTACCTGAGATATGGTACAATTTGTCCCGTAAAAATTAAGCCCTCATATGGCTGTGTCAACGAAAAAATAAAAGAGTTATGACTTTTGGAAGGCGGGGAAGAAAAAAACAAAAACATAAAAATGAAACTTAGCCTGGTCCTGAAAGGGTTAATCTAAGACTGAATAGCTATTAAAAATTATATTAAAAATAAAAGGGGAGTTCTGACTACAAAACAGAGGGTAAAGAACAGAGATGTTCCTCACCTCTGTACCTGAGATATGGTTGTGTTATACTAGATATTGTCTATAGAAGATATACATGTTAAAAACACATATATTCTGATGTATCAGGAAGATACTATCACACCTCTGCGGGTCTAGAACTCATATCTAGCCTGAGTGTTATCAGTAATTAATATAAATATTAATTACCTGTCTTGTGATTCCTTTCTTGCTGCTGACAGGATTATATGTCACGTTCCTTCTTCTCACTAGGATCAGTCATCTGTAAAGAATCAAAGGTGTGATAATATGTTCCTGATACATGTTATAGACACTTATATGTATAACACACTAGGGCCATAATTATTTATCTCAGGTATAATGTACAAATAGAAAATAAAGAAAAAGACGACACTAAGGACCTGTTCACATTACCGTTGCCCTTCCGTTGAGGGATTCCGTCTGAGGTTTCCGTCGGGTTAACCCCTCAAAAATGAAACAAAATAACATGCCCCCCCTTTCCTGTGCTGTATGGCTAAACCCCGTTGTCATAGGATACGGACGAAGACTGCCTCCTATTGCATCATTGGGATCTGCAGCTGACCACGGTCAAAAGACTGGTCGTCCAGCTGCTGGAACAATCTTGGAGGCACCCTTGGGTGATGCCAGGATTCCTGTGAGTGGTGAGTCACATTCATGTTTGGCTGCGTAGTCAAGCACAAATGTGTTGACGGATGTGGATTTGTTCTCTGTTTTAAAGGACAACTTGGGCTTGTTTGGGTGGCAAAGTGTGGAGTATAAGCTCTGCCAGTAAAGCCAGTAGGTTAATACCCCGCCTGACTAGATGGTTTGTACAGATTAACCTTTTGTGGCTTATTATTCTGTTGTGTGGCTCCTCTGGGAATTTACCTGTCCACCAATATAGGGGACAAGATCCACAGACGAGAATTTGTGATATTTGTTTTCAGTGGATCACGTAATCGTGGACAAAGAGCGTATTGTGGACAAGAAGCTTAGTTTTGAGAGAGGGTCTGAGAAAAATTTCAAAGTGGTAAAGACCTGTACGATGTAACCTGTCATTTAAAACGAGATAGCCTTGCTGTAAATATCACAGAGACGCTACATAAGTGTCAGGATTGTGAATAGACATGACGTCCTGGCTGGAGGTAATGTATATTCACTTTCAGGACACTTGAATAACGTTATAATGTGTTTATGTGGCTGCACATAGCGATATAGCTATATCACTATGTGCTGTGTAAATGAATGGGGAGAAGTGTATGACGCTGATTGGTCAATGATTGGTCAGCGCCATACACTTCTCTCCACAACGCCCACTTGGTCAAAAAGTAAAACACGCCCAGTTGTCCATTAAGAAACTCATTAGCATGAAGCTAAAATAGGTCATAACTCCTTCAAAAATGATTGTTTTTCTAAATAAAAAACACTGCTGTAATCTACATTACAGCGCCGATCATATTATGTAGACGATAGGCCACTTATAATGTGAGCCCAGAGCTAAGCAGAGCTGGGCAGAGGGCGGTCATGATGGGTCTGGACCTGCAAGGGGTCATTTAGAGGGGTATTTTTGGTTATAGGTTGGTGGGTGGGTTTGAGTCAGGAATTGTGCTAGGGGGTTGTGAGCATTGGGGGTGGAGTTAATGGGATGTATATATAGTGGGATAAGAAGGGAAGCCATGTTATGGCTTAAAATTTTTTGTCAAGAATAGAGGTGTGCAGCCAGTGTCAGGGTAGCTGTTTTCTGGTCAGTTTTAGGGCCTAGAGTTATGGAGGGTTTAGAGCAGTTAATTGTTAGGGTTAGGGAGGAGGCAGCTGATAAGGGGCTGGAGTGGGTCCAGGAGCAGCTAGGGGCTTTAGCAGGCTCCCCGGCGGGGCATCCCCCCAGAGCCCGGCGTTCACAGCCTCTTGAACGCTTGAGCCCCTCTGCTTCCCCAGCCCCCCGGCGCAGACGGAGGAGTGTGACTTCCCCCTTACCTGTTTCCGCGGTAGTGGTCCCTGGTGTGACAGATCCGGTGGCTGGCGACGGTGGCGTTGTTCCGGTGTCGGGGACTGGAGCCATGGCGGTGTCGGGAGCGGCAGCAGCAGTGGAGAGGCCTGGAGTGAGAGGCCGAGGTGCGGTTCGCCGGGTGTCCAGTCGGGGTCAGCGCAGCACAGTCGGTGTGCCTGAGGAGCCACGTGGAGATGGACGTTGAGGGAAGCGGTGGTGCAGCGGCGGGGAGCAGTCCCCCTCCTTTCCAGTGTGGTGGGCTCGTTCAGGGAGCCTGTCAGGAGTTCTTCTGTGGGGCCGGAAGCAAGCCAGGACTCTGCGGCTGTCACGGTGAGTGCCTTCAGCGCTGCTAGAGCGCCATCTGCTGGGTCAGGGGCCAGTATGCTTATTACACCCGTTAGCATGGGTGATTTGGCGCCATCTAGTCGCCGTTCGGAACATTGCAGTGTCGGTGGTAGGCTAGCCCCACCTGCTGTTCAGGAAAATTATTACATCGTGGTGGCAGGCCTGCGCCACCTCCTGGCCATTTTCGTTATAGCAGCAGTAGTGGTAGGTCTGCACTGACTGCTGAATATGTACAAAATGTGCATCATCCAGCGCCTCCTGAGGGTGACGTTGGCCAGGTAGCAGGTGTTTTGTCTGTTTATTTGCCGTTCCAGGTGTTGTCGGGACGGGAGTCCGGTGTAGAAGCGGCCGATGCTTTGCGGCGGGCACTCGGGGTGCCTAGGATGATCGGTCAGGAGACGGCTTCGGTGGATTCAGGACGGATGGCCCCGTTAGTGTCTGGCGACGGGCAGCCTTCTGATGAGTCACAGCGTTTACACACCATACACGTGGGCAGTAATTTTAGTAATGAGAGTAGTCTAGTGGGGCAAGTACCTGTAGGTTGCGGTTCTACGGGGGATTTGTCAGTCACGAGTGGAGTTTGGGGAAATTTGTTAGATGGGTTACGTCAGTTGTTAGCTTCAGTTGATACTTCTCGTGGGTCACAGCTAGCAGGTCCCGTTGGAGCTTGGTCAGCGCAGGGACAGTTAGAGGGGGGTTCTCGTAGGGAGAGTACTGCGAGTGCTGAGGAAGGCTCTTCGTCATTTAACGCCTTATATGCCGGGGTCCAGACGGAGAAGGTAGATGGGGCTAATAAGCCCTTGCCAGTTTTGGATACTGCAAAGGGGAGCATGTACATTTGCTTTGAAGGACCATTAGGGGCCCACTTAAAGCCAGAGATCCGTGAAAAGATTTGGAAAAGGGAGAATTTGGATATTTTTACTTTATTGCCGTTGGAGCGATTTAGTGTGGAACGGTGGGAAAAGGGCAAGGAACATCGTAAGGAGGAGGATGAGGAGAGAAGACGGTATAGGCTGATTCCGCGCACATTTGGGAATTGGCTACAAGCTTTTTCCATCATGGCTAGCGTTATAGGGGAGAAATGCCCAGAACATTGTTCCGGTTTATTTTATTACTTGAATTCTATTTGGGAGGCTTATAGAACGTATGAGGGTACTGCTTGGCTTAAATATGATGAGCAGTGTCGTCAGCGTATGGCGGTTCAGTCATCCCTGCGGTGGGATCATAAGAACATAAGCTTTTGGCTGCACCTTATGACTACACCAAAGGGGGCTGGTCAGGGGGGTCATGTTGAAGTCGCGGGTTTGCATAACCCCTTTCAGTCCTCACCCGGCGGGTCTAGATCAGCGGGTTCATCGGGGAGTTTTAAAAAAGGGGTCTGCTGACTCTACAACGAGAGCACCTGTAAATGGGGAACTAATTGTGTCTATAGACACGAATGTGCCGGGTGTAGGGGTGGTAACCACCCCGTATTCAAGTGTTTTAAGCGGGCACGAGGAAGCACGACGAAGCCAGGGGATGGTTCTGCTAAAGGGGGTGAGTCCAGTGAACCTCGACGCTATGACGCCTTGGCTAAAGAGGTACCCCGACAATGAGAGGGCACAGCTGTTATTGAACGGTTTTGTGGACGGATTTAGGATTCCGTTCTCCGCGGGGGTGGGTGTTTAGATGGCTAATAAACTGCGTTCGGTGCGGGATCATCCAGAACTGGTACGAGAGAAGTTGCGGAAGGAAGTTTTGTTGGGTAGAATGTTAGGCCCCTTTTCTGATGTTCCTATTTCCAATTTGCGTGTCTCCCCGCTGGGGATTGTCCCCAAGAAGGAGGCGGGCAAATTTCGGCTTATACATCATTTATCTTATCCGAAGGGTTCTTCGGTAAATGATGATATCGATGAGTCTTTGATGCGGGTTTCCTATACGTCATTTGATGAGGCGGTTCATTTGGTTAGGATGGCGGGGCAAGGGGCGCTTATGGCTAAGGTGGATGTGGAGTCTGCATTTTGCCTTTTGCCGGTGCACCCAGATTCCATGCACTTGCTGGGGTGCTCGTTTGATGGCCTTTTTTATATTGATAGGTGCCTTCCTATGGGGTGCTCTATTTCTTGTGCCTATTTCGAAGCCTTCAGCATGTTTTTGGAGTGGGTGGTCCGTGAACGAGCCGGCTCTAAAGCAGTTATTCATTATTTGGATGACTTCTTTTGTGTGGGTCCTGCGGCTCGGCCGTCGTGTGCAATATTGTTATGGGCAGTGATGGATGTTTTTGTTGACTTTGGGGTTCCGTTGGCATTTGAAACAACAGAAGGACCAACCACAACGACCTGTTTTTTGGGAATTGAAATTCATTCCCAGGCAATGGAATGTAGGTTGCCAGAGGCAAAACTTATTGATCTGCGGGCAACGGTGCAGGAGGCTCTGGTGAGAACAAAAATCACCCTGCGGCTCCTTCAATCTTTATTGGGGAAACTCAATTTAGCCTGAAAGAATTATGCCCATGGGCCGTGTTTTTTGTAGGCACTTAGCACAAGCAACTGCTGGTGTTAGATGTCCCCACCATTTTATTCGCCTTGGCAAGGAGCATAAGGCGGATTTGAGGGTTTGGGATTCCTTTTTGGTAGAATATAACGGCAGATCATTATGGATTGCAGAGGGAGTTTCGAATGTGGAGATGCAATTGTGTACTGATGCTTAAGTTTCTATCGGTTTCGGGGCGTATTGTCAGGGAAAATGGTGTGTTGGTACGTGGCCACTAGAGTGGAGGGAGTGTGGTTTGACGGGTAATCTTTGTTTTCTGGAGTTGTTTCCCATTCTTGTTGCGGTGGAAATTTGGGGACCGCTTTTGTCCAATCGGTCAGTGGTTTTTCACTGTGATAACAAGGCGGTCGTGTGCGCTATTAATAGTTTGTCCGCCAATTCCCCCCCGGTGATCACAGTGCTACGCCAGTTGGTCCTGCTGTGTTTGAGATGGAACATTCTATTTAGGGCTCATCATGTTCCTGGAGTTTTCAATGACATTGCGTATGCTTTATCTCGATTGCAGTGGGATTGTTTCCGTTGGCTACCTCCAGAAGCGGAGAGGGATCCGGTTTCTTGCCCCGAGCACCTTTGGAGGGTGGTGTCGCTCGTCTGATATGTTGGGCGAAGCGTTCGCTGGCCCCTGCTACGTGGGATGCTTATACCAAGATCTGGGTGAGATGGTTCCAGCTGGATGATTCGTGGTGTAGTCAAGGGAGTCCTTTTAGTGCCTTAGAGGGGATGTTTTGTTTTTTGTTATCTCTTATGGAGAGTGGATCTTCAGCTTCCTCTGTTGTTAAGTCGGTAGCGGCAGTTTCCTTTTTCTTTAAGTTAATTGGTTGTACGGATGTTACTAAGCATTTTTTGATACAGCGGGCTCTGCAGGGTTTTCAAAAAGGGCATGTCGGGCAGGATAAGCGTGGGCCCGTGTATTTTGCAATGTTGGAGGGACATTTTCTCAGTTGCACAGGATATCCCATTCAGATTATGAGAGGTTGTTGTTTCAATTGGCTTTCTCTTGGGCTTTCTATGGGGCTTTTAGGGTTGGCGAATTGGTTAGTCCCTCAAAACGGGTGCAGGGCGGTATTCAAGTAACCGATGTGTTTTTTTCAGGATAGTGTGTTGAGAATAATGTTGTATCATTCAAAAACTGACAGGAATGGAAAAGGTTTTGAGATTTGTTTGACTAAAATTCATGAGGGGGAATCGTGCCCAGTGGGGTGTTTTCTGCGTTTCATGGCTGTGTGTCCTCAGGGATTTTCCTCTTTGCTGGTGCATGCGGATGGTTCAGCGTTGTCCAGATATCAATTTATTGCTGTCTTTAAGAAATGCGTACAAGGGTTGGGCCTTTCACATCTGGATTACAGCTCTCATTCTTTTAGGATTGGAGCTGCTACTGAGGATTCTCGTTTTGGGCTCGACACTGCTTCAGTTAAGAGGATTGGCCGCTGGGAGTCCAGCCGCTTTCGTTCCTATGTTAGGCTGCATTTGCTGGAATGTTGATTTCTTTATCTTGGGTTTATTTTGTGTGGGGGGGATGTCATTCTTTTTCTGTGTGACTAATTTTCTGTTGCTTTCAGGTTCTGCCAAATGTGCGGTTTGGCTTCTTGGCCATTCCTATATTTACTGGGCTGAAAGGAGTGCCCGTGTGCGTCCGAATGGTAGGTATTTGGGTTTAGATCCGGATGAGGTGGAGGTACACTGGTTCGGAGTTTGTAGCCTGACCTGGGATCAGGTAAGGCCTTTGTTTCAGGATGCGGTTAGGTCCTGGGGTCTACCCGACATCTTGATAATTCATGCAGGGGGTAATTACATCGGGAGTTATCCCATGCGGAACCTCATTGAGAACATTAAGAGGGACTTCTTATGTTTTGTAGACACCCATCCTCGGCTTTTGATTATCTGGTCCGAAATTGTACAGCGGGTAAAATGGCGCAATGCGCAGTCAGTGTCGGCGCTGAATAGGACCAGAGTTAAGATTAATAAGACAGTGGCTAAGTTTGTTCGCCTAAATGGTGGGTTGGTAGTTCATCACCGACTATTGGAGGATCGGGGCGCGTACATTGGAAAGGATGGGGTTCACCTAACGGATGTGGGCCTGGATGTTTTTAATTTTGGCCTCCAAGAAGGCCTGGAGTTGGGTTTTCAAATGTGGCGGCGCATGAAAATTTAAGGAGTCAAGTTTTCATGCTGTGGCGGGTTCTTGGCAACGCTATTTATGTTTTTATATATTGCTGTCTTTGACACAATATATTGGTTTTATTTTAAAGCTATGGATTTGGGCTTCTCTAAGGGGCGAACCCTGGGAAGCGTGGTGCTTTAGCATACCCGTGGTGACGCCACTGTAGCTTATATGGTCACGGCTAGTGGTTTAAGGGTATTGCTTTATTTATGTTTTGGAGGTTGTCAAGGCCTTAGCCACATAATGTTAATATGTTAATTATGTTTATGATATGTTTATACTTGTTTTTTATATATTCTCAGGTTCTGTAAAAGAAATCATCTAATAAAGCTGTGACAAGCACCTTCCAATTTTAATTGTGTCGTTGTATATTTATTAGATAGGAGGGTGTTTGTGTGGCCCCTTGTCGCCCTTGTACCGTCATGTGGTGACAGAGCCTCTTTAAGGGTTCACGGTTATGGCTCATTTTTTTTGTCAGCGCTTCCCTGAAAAGGGCGCTGTACTCTTTGCATGCTTAGATAATGTAGCATATTTAGTGCACACAAGCTGCATGGAGGTGCAGCTTGGTGGTGCTATGATGAGAAATTCAGGTGTCGTTTGTCATTATGTCCGGAGATTGGCTGGGCATCCAAGGCAATCAGTGTTTGGAATCAGCTCATCCTGTATCAGCGACATCCTCAATCCTCTCTAGAAGGAGTCATTTCCTCTGGATCGTATCCTTGGGCATTGGCTAGAGTGCCCAAACAAGTGTCTCCATGCAGATGATTGCTGTGATAGAGACAGCGTTGAATATAACAGGTGGAAGTTGCCTGGGGCCTCCCTACGATTGAGTTGCTGAGGCGGTGGGTGGAAGTTGCCTGGACCTCCCCATAAAAGCGATAAGTTGAAGGGTAAGAAAGAGGAAAAGCCCCGATTTGAAGTGGATGTTAGTACTGTATCAGTGAGGAGCCCAAGCTCCGTCCAAAGGTAGGCAAGCTGGTGAGCCTGCATTGCCTGAAATTGTGGCCATTTTGTATAGATTCTAGCCTACTAAAAGGATTTGCATCAAATCTGGTATTCTTGTCATCATTTCATGACTAACCCTGCGAGCACTTAACTGATACCCGCTCCTAAATTTTTTGGCATAGTTGGCAGGATAGTCACAGCCCAGGAAAGATGGCATGCTGTATGGAGTGCCCAAGGAGTGAGCAGAGGGCACGGCAGGAAGGTTTACATGATGAATTTCACAGAGAGTATAGTCGGAGTTCCATTGGAGGGTAAGCTAGTGCCGGAGTTGCAGTCATGAGTACGCTCTTGCCAAGTGCACCTTTGGCTGCATTTCTGTAACTGTAATGAGCCACAAGGAAGCGTTCAAGAGGCGGGTAGAGAGGAGTCTCCCAGCAAGAGAAAGACAAGAGGCTGAGACAAAGAAGGGAGTCCTGGGACCTTGAGTATGAGACTGCAATTGTTAAGTATGTGCCTCACCTGTGAGAGACTGTAACCACTAAGCTTTGAACCTTATGCATGTTTAACACTGTATTTCATTTATAGGTCCAGGACTAGAGGAGATGAGCGGTCACTATATGCATATATACTTCCATTGCGATGCTGCCACCTAGTGGCCAGGAAGCATTTTTATGTGTTGTTTTAGTCACAGGACCTGTGCTTACATGTTCTGAGCTGTGCAGATGCTCACATCAGCAAAGCTCACTGCTATGTAACACTGTTCAGACAATGGTGGCTGACCCTGTTTATTGCAGGCACCGGGAATACCGGCTCGGGCACTGTCTTTAACATTTACTTTAGTGTGCAAAAACAGTGTAGTATGGGCATCTAATCAGTGTCGGAACATTGAATAACTCACAAAAGGCTGTTTTTAAATTTGATAAAAGGCGACTGATCCCACCTAATGGGTTCAGGTGCAAGGGCTGCGACCCATAAATCAGCAACTATTGTACCAACAGGGCTGAGTAGGCCCTGAAGCCAGAGAAGGGCCCATTGCCATGGCGGTGGAGTGCAGGAACCTCCCCACAGATGATTGCTGTGAAAGAGGCAGCATTGGATGTAACAAGTGGAAGTTGCGTGAAGCCTCCCTGTTATTTAGTTGCTGAGACGATGGGTTACCCCTGTATCAGGGAAGAGTCCGAGCTCTGTCCCAAGGAAACCAAGCTGGTAAAACCCAATTTCCTGCATTGCCTGAAATTGCCGCCACTTTGTGTAATATTTTAGGTGACTGTGCCTCTCTGCTAAGAACAGTTTTTTGTATTTCCTTTTGGTCGTTTTGCAAACATTACCGGCCTACTAAAAGAAACCTGCATCAAACCTGGGTTTCTTGTCATCATACTGCCAGTAACAATGCAAGGTCAAATACATTAGAAAAATGGACAAAAGTAGATGGTCCAGCGTAGTCAAGTTTAAAACAGAGTGTAGTTCCAAAGTGCCTACGCGTTTCAGACGTATACCACGTCCTTCCTAAAAGCTATCCAGCACAGTGGAGCTGTCCAGCAAAAGTGGTGCTGAAACAGAGAGTCGGTGATAGAACATCACTGCTCTAATAGTAAGTTGTGTACTTACAGCATTGTTTGTTAGATAGTTATCAATGATAGGATGAGGATAATAATGATCCAATTTTACCCTTGAGTAGTGGATAGAGTATTAATGCTTATTTTTGTTTATTAGGCTGTCGGATATGAACCTCTGCAATACTCAAATCGAGATATTAAAACATAAATAGACGCTAAAAAATACATCATTTAAACAGTTCAATACAATACATGAATACATGAACTGGAAAAAAGGGAATTATATACTGGTCTTTAAGTGTAATTGGTGTTGAAAAAAATCTTTGTATAATAAACCGCCATTTGATTAATAAGGAATGTGATGGTGGAGGGACCCGTTGGTACGGACAGTTAGGTGTCATCTGTAAAGGCCGTGAACATTGACAGGTATTATTAATTATTAGACTATATTAAATTCTGCCGATAATTTCATAGATTCTTTTACTAATAATTGAACAATAATTCTGGTCCTGAGAGGGTTAATCTAAGACTGAATAATTATTAAAAATTATATTAAAAATAAAAGGGGAGTCCTGACTACAAAACAGAGGGTAAAGAACAGAGATGTTCCTCACCTCTGTACCTGAGATATGGTTGTGTTATACTAGATATTGTCTATAGAAGATATACATGTTAAAAACAAATATATTCTGATGTACCAGGAAGATACTATCACACCTCTGCGGGTCTAGAACTCATATCTAGCCTGAGTGTTATCAGTAATTAATATAAATATTAATTACCTGTCTTGTGATTCCTTTCTTTCTGCTGACAGGATTATATGTCATGTTCCTTCTTCTCACTGGGATCAGTCATCTGTAAAGAATCAAAGGTGTGATAATATGTTCCTGATACATGTTATAGACACTTATATGTATAACACACTAGGGCCATAATTATTTATCTCAGGTATAATGTACAAATAGAAAATAAAGAAAAAGACGACACTAAGGACCTGTTCACATCACCGCTGCCCTTCCGTTGAGGGATTCCGTCGGAGGTTTCCGTCGGGTTAACCCCTCAAAAATGAAACAAAATAACATGTCCCCCCTTGCCTGTGCTGTATGGCAAAACGCCGTTTTATGGTCAAAAGTAGCATAACAAGTGTATTCTATTGTAAGGCCCCTTGGGTGCCTGGAATTATGGAGCTTATGGGTATATTGTTTATATAGTTTAAATTAATGGTTATTATCAATGTAATCTTAAATGGTTAACACAGTTATTTTTTCTGAGTCGTTATAAAGGGTTACCAGTGCCTAGTAGGCAACAGTTCACAAAAAAGATTCAGGATTGTTACCACACAGGGTCCTCAGTGGTGGAGTGGATGCAACGGCGTGGAAATCCACTTTTTAAGGGATGGTTGGAGTCTGGCAGCTGGTGTCCATTTTCCCAAAGCAAAGGAGCTGAAGAGCCCTTTCCAAAAGCTTATGGACTGTTATTGTTGTCCCATGCTTTTTAGAGGGATGAGTTATCCTCTAAAAATAGTTCCTCCACCCCCCCCCTTCCCTGCATGTGGCATGGCCAGAAGTTCCCAGCTTGCAGTAAAGTGGTCCGGGGATGTGGGACAGCGCTGGTGTAGAGGAAGGAGGAGTCAGTCCTTACATTGCACCCTCATCTAACAGGTCGATGAGGCAGGGTTCTGCTCTGCCCATGAGGAAGCAGTAGGGGCATGGATGGCTCGAGGTGTGGTGGGAGTATCAGAGATAATATTTTCTGTTTTATTGAATAACTAACTACAATTGTTTTGTTTTTGATTTCACACATAAATTATGTCATTGTAAAGATCAAATGTATTTGTCAGGAAAAAGTCATTTTTGTTTCAGGCTGTTGTATATTACAGGGGGTTAAACTAGTGTTATATTGAGATGTAGTTTTGAACTCTGCTACATTACTTTCGCAGAGTCCACAAAGGGGGGAATGGTGAAGGTTCTGATCAGGTACAATTTTGGTTTGTTTTGAGTTAATTAATTTGGTTTCAGGAGATCTAAAAATGTGTAAGAGACCCCAATGAGTAATCCAGATTAAATGTGTATGAGAGTAACCTAAATTTTGAGGTATTTCTGAGTAGATGGTTCCAGATCTTTCCAGAACAGTAAATATGGCACTGGGTAAACTGTGCTGTAGTCTCCACCCAATATGAGGTATTGTGTAAGAGACCATCCCCCTCCAGCAAAGTTACACAGGAGGCAGAGGTGACGTCACTCACACGAGTCTTTATGGATTTAGATGAGGGAGAAGGCAGAACAAAAATTGTCTGGACATTGTTAATTTGATGTAAAGTTTTTAGGAATGTTTTATTTTTATTTGTTTTTGTATTAATCAAGTATTTGCAGAACCTGATAAAAGTGAGATTCTCAAAGTATTCTGGATTATCAGATGAGTGTGGCGAAGTGTATAACATTTGGTTTTATTTTAGAGGATGAAGACGCCACCCCTTTGAGATGTTCTATCTATATGTGACATGGGTTTTTAACCCCTTAACGCTCCATGACCTACTATTAGGTCATGCTAACTGTAGCGTTCGCGCTCAGTGACCTAATAGTAGGTCATGGAGTAAACACGGCGCCGTTCGCGCGGGGCGCGTTCATGAGCTGTGATAGCTGCTGTTTCCGACAGCAGACTATCACTGCTCAATGTGCCGGGACCGATCGCGGAGCTCCCCCGCCGATTAACCCCTCAGAAGCCGCGTTCAATAGCGATCGCGGCTTCTTAGGGGTTAATCCGCCATCGCCGGCCTGCTACACGATAGCGGCCGGCGATGGTGACTATGGCAACCGGACACCAAACAATGGCGTCCGGCTATGCCATAGACGGAAGCCTAGTGGGTCCTGACAACGTCAGGACCCACTATGCTTGCTGTCAGTGAGTAGCTGACAGTTCTAATACACTGCACTACGCATGTAGTGCAGTGTATTAGAATAGCGATCAGGGCCTCCTGCCCTCAAGTCCCCTAGTGGGACAAAGTAATAAAGTAAAAAAAAAGTTAAAAAAAGATGTGTAAAAATAAGAAAATAAAAGTTTTAAAAGTAATAAAAGTAAAAGTCCCACTTTTTCCCTTATCAGTCATTTATAATTAATTTAAATATATAAACAAACAAATAAACTATACATAATTGGTATCGCCGCGTCCGTAACGGCCTGAACTACAAAATTATTTTGTTATTTATCCCGCACGGTGAACGCCGTAAAAAAATATATTAATAAACCGTACCACAATCACAATTGTTTGGTCACTTCACCTCCCAAAAAATGGAATAAAAAGAGATCAAAAAGTCGCATGTACCGAAAAATGGTAATGATTGAAACTACAGTTCGTTACGCAAAAAATAAGTCCTCGCACGGCTTTATTGATGGAAAAATAAAAACGTTATGGCTCTTAGAATAAGGTAACACAAAAAGTGAATGATTGTTTACAAAACGTATTTTATTGTGCAAACGCCATAAGACATAAAAAAAAACTATAAACATCTGGTATCAACGTGATCGTATCACCCCGCAGAATAAAGTGAAGATGTCATTTATAGCGCACGGTGAACGCTGTAAAAAAAAAAGTATACAAAAACAATAGTAGAATTGCTGTTTATTAGTCACCACGCCACCTAAAAATTGAATAAAAACTGATCAAAAAGCCGCATGCACCCCAAGAAAACTACAATGGATTCCTCAAGGGGTCTAGTTTCAAAATTGGGGTAACTTTTGGGGGGTTTCCAATGTTTTGGCACCACAAGACCTCTTCAAACCGGACATGGTGCCTAATAAAAAAGAGGGCTCAAAATCCGCTAGGTGCTCCTTTGCTTCGGAGGCCGATGCTTCAGTCCATTACCGCCCGAGGGCAACATGTGGGATATTTCTCTAAACTGCAGAATCTGGGCAATACCTATTAAGTTGCGTTTCTCTGATAAATCATTTTGTGTTATTAAAAAAATGGTATAAAAAGAGTAAATTTCACCTCTACTTTGCTCTAAATTTCTGTGAAACACCTAAAGGGTTCATAAACTTTCTAAATTCTGTTGTGAATACTTTGAGGGGTCTAGTTTCTAAAATGGGGTGTTTGATAGGGGTTTCTAATATATGGGCCCCTCAAAGCAACTTCAGAAATGAACTGGAACCTAAAAAAATAAATAAATGAGGCAATACTTCGCTTCTTACATTATACTGATAATGAGCCGTGCCCACCCCGAGATTACCCCAGTTTTGACCGTTTGTATAAACGGAGACCCCTATTAGACCGTTTCAGTGCCCGGTTTTCCCAAGCATACACCCCCGAGAAGTGTATTTCTATTGATGAGTCCCTGGTACATTTTAAAGGGAGGGTTCAATTCCGCCAGTACCTGCCAGGTAAGAGGGCAAGGTATGGCGTGAAGATGTATAAGCTGCGAGAGTGCATCAGGGTATACCTACAGATTTAGGATATATGAAGGAAAGGCCACCCCCAAACCAGACTGCATCCTGGACTACAATAGGTACATGGGAGGGATGGATTTGTCAAATTAAGTCCTGAAGCCCTACAGCGCCATGCGGTGTGGTATAAGAAGCTGGCCGGGCACATCATACAGATGGCTTTGTACAATGCGTACGTGCTACGTCGATGTGCAGGCCAGAGGGGAACTTTCCTGGAATTTCAAGATCTAATCTTTAGGGACCAGGAAGGGGGGGCACCCAGTACTTCTGGAAGCGAGGCCACACGCATCGTACCAGGGCAACACTTTCCAGGAGAAGTTCCCCAAACCGGTGGAAAGGGAAAGAGTCAAAAGAGGTGCAGAGTCTGCTATAAGAGGGGGATAAGGAAGAACACAATATACCAATGTGACACGTGTCCCGAAAAACCAGGGCTCTGTATAAAAGATTGTTTTAAAATGTATCATACATCCCTTGATTTTTAATTTACCCTGATGCACTCCGCACAGCTTACCCCCCTCATCTTTCCCTTCTGAGCCCTGCCGTATGCCCAGGCAGCTGATAACAGCCACATGTAGGGTATTGCCGTACCCAGGAGAACCCACATTACAATTTAAGGGGTGTATATCTCCGGTGGCGCATGCTGGGCACACTATATTGGACACTGAAATGGCATATATATATATAAAATTGCAAATCTCACACTGCACCATCTGCTTCGCATTATCTTTTACACAGTACCTGTGGGGTCAAAATGCTCACTACACCTCTAGATGAATGTCTTAAGGGGTGTAGTTTTTAAAATGGGGTCACTTCTCGGGGGTTTCAACTGTACTGGTACCTCAGGGGCTTCTGCATACATGACTTAGCACCAGAAAAGCTCCAGTAGGCCAAATGGTGGTCCTTCCCTTCTAAGCCCTGCCGTGTGCCCAGGCAGCTGATAACAGCCACATGTAGGGTATTGCCGTACCCAGGAGAACCCACATTACAATTTAAGGGGTGTATATCTCCGGTGGCGCATGCTGGGCACACTATATCGGACACTGACATGCCATATATATATATATAAAATTGCAAATCTCACTCTGCACCATCTGCTGCGCATTATCTTTTACACAGTACCTGTGGGGTCAAAATGCTTACTACACCTCTAAATGAATGTCTTAAGGGGTGTAGTTTTTAAAATGGGGTCACTTCTCGGGGGTTTCAACTGTACTGGTACCTCAGGGGCTTCTGCATACATGACTTAGCACCAGAAAAGCTCCAGTAGGCCAAATGGTGGTCCTTTTCTTCTGAGCCCTCCCATGGGCCCAAACGGCAGTTTATCACCACAAATGGGGTATTGCCGCACTAAGGACAAATTGGGCAACAAAATGGGGTATGTTGTTCCTTGTGAAAATAAGAAATTTTGATCAAAAATGACATCTTATTGGAAAAAATATCATTTTTTTCATTTCACAGCCCAATTCAAATAGGTGCTCTGAAAAAACTGTGCGGTCAAAATGATAACAAAAACCATAAATCAATTCCTTGAGGGGTGTAGTTTCCAAAATGGGGTCACTTCTGGTGGGTTTCCATTGTTTTGATACCTCTGGGGCTCTGCAAATGCGACATGGCACCCGAAAACCAATCCAGCAAAATCTGGACTCCAACAAACACATAGCGTTCCTTTCCTTCTGAGCCCTCCCATGGGCCCAAACGGCAGTTTATCACCACAA
The DNA here is from genome assembly GCF_050947455.1 of Rhinoderma darwinii. Taxonomy (NCBI): domain Eukaryota; kingdom Metazoa; phylum Chordata; class Amphibia; order Anura; family Rhinodermatidae; genus Rhinoderma; species Rhinoderma darwinii. The sequence goes on along the minus strand of NW_027461912.1, from coordinate 583,121 downwards.
ATGGGGTATTGCCGCACTAAGGACAAATTGGGCAACAAAATGGGGTATGTTGTTCCCTGTGAAAATAAGAAATTTTGATCAAAAATGACATCTTATTGGAAAAAATATCATTTTTTTCATTTCACAGCCCAATTCAAATAGGTGCTGTGAAACAACTGTGCGGTCAAAATGATAACAAAAAACATAAATCAATTCCTTGAGGGGTGTAGTTTCCAAAATGGGGTCACTTCTGGTTGGTTTCCATTGCTTTGATACCTCTGGGCCTCTGCAAATGCGACATGGCACCCGAAAACCAATCCAGCAAAATCTGGACTCCAACAAACACATAGCGCTCCTTTCCGTCTGAGCCCTCCCATGGGCCCAAACGGCAGTTTATCACCACAAATGGGGTATTGCCGCACTAAGGACAAATTGGGCAACAAAATGGGGTATGTTGTTCCCTGTGAAAATAAGAAATTTTGATCAAAAATGACATCTTATTGGAAAAAATATCATTTTTTTCATTTCACAGCCCAATTCAAATAGGTGCTGTGAAAAAACTGTGCGGTCAAAATGATAACAAAAACCATAAATGAATTCCTTGAGGGGTGTAATTTCCAAAATGGGGTCACTTCTGGTGGGTTTCCATTGTTTTGATACCTCAACACCTCTTCAAACCTGGCATGCTGCCTAAAATATATTCTAATAAAAAAGAGGCCTCAAAATGCACTAGGTGCTTCTTTGCTTCTAGGGCTTGTGTTTTAGTCCACGAGCGCACTAGAGGCACATGTGTGACATTTCTAAAAACTGCAGAATCTGGACAATACATATTTAGTAGTATTTCTCTGGTAAAACCTTCTCTGTTACTAAAAAAAAATTTAATAAAATTGAAATTCAGCAGAAAAAATGAAATTTGCAAATTTCATTTCCACTTTGCTTTAATTCCTGTGAAATTCCTGAAGGGTTAAAAAACTTTCTAAATGCTGTTTTGAATACTTTGAGGGGTCTAGTTTTTAAAATGGGGTGTTTTATGGGGGTTTCTAATACATAGGCCCCTCAAATCCACTTCAGAACTGAACTGGCACCTTCAAAAAAAGGCTTTTGAAATTTTCTTAAGAATTTGAGAAATTGCTGTTTATGTTCTAAGCCTTGTAACGTCCAAGAAAAATAAAATAATGTTCAAAAAACGATGCCAATCTAAAGTAGACATATGGGAAATGTGAACTAGTAACTATTTTGGGTGGTATAACCGTCTGTTTTTCAAGCAGATACATTTAAATTCTGAAAAATGCTATTTTTTGTAAATTTTGTCTAAATTTTGCAATTTTTCACAAATAAAGACTGAATATATCGACCAAATTTTACCACAAACATGAAGCCCAAAGTGTCACGAGAAAACAATCTCAGAATCGCTTGGATAGGTTTAAGCATTCCGACGTTATTACCACATAAAGTGAAATATGTCAGATTTGAAAAATGGGCTCTGAGCCTTAAGGCCCAAACTAGGCTGCGTCCTTAAGGGGTTAATGTAAATTTGTAATAAAGAGATATTTTATTATACAATATGTACAAGACAGGATACGAGGCACCAGGTAAATCATCCAGAAACCACTCTCACCTTCTTGTTCATCTCAAGGAGCGGAGCTGGAGGTGCTCGCTGAGGCTTGTAACCTGGCAAAAGGTAAGATGGCCGACATATACACTGACTCTAGGTACGCTTTTGGCATCGCCCACAATTATGGGCCCATTGGTAGTAGGAACTTTATTGGATCATCGGGTAAGCCAATTGAGAGAGCGAGAGAGGACAGAACTGACAAAAAGGATATGTGCAGCCAGGTATCAGTAAATTGGATTGTCCCTGGATACAATAATGCCACCACTAGGTTTGTAGCAGCCGGCATGATGTGCGCACGGCATGACATAGGTAAAACAGCAAAGGTACCTGTGAAAAGTGCAGCCCGGCCAGATTACCCGTCCCAGCGACTGCAGAACATACAACTACCCGAGGTAGAAGTGTATGACAATGTGCTCGTGTGTGTAGATCTGTTCTCAGGGGGGCCTGAAGCCCGGCCGGTATCTTCCCCAATGCAGACGTTGTGTGTAAGTGACAGGGGAACAGTGTTATCCCAAGTATTGACCTGATGTTTGTACAATGATAAGATGTTAGCAGTTCTCTAGACGTTGTCCCAAAGTTAGTTTGTTTAATAACTGTATTTAAGAAGTGTTGTTGGAATATTAAATTCTGAAGTTAAGTTTTATGTAAAGTTCTAGACCAGCCTTAGCATTGGACTATTAGAGTCATGCGTCAGATAAAAGGTACAGAAGCGGAATATTCCCATTAGAAAACATTTTTATTTGTTTATTTTTATTTTTGTTGTGAAAGAAAAATTTTAGAGCAGAGAATTCTGTGCAGTGTATATGTGTAAGTATAGATATTTATATAAAGAAGAAGAATCAGTTTGTAGGTATCAGTTTTAGTTACTGACCAGTGTGAACGTTTAACATAATCTGTCATTATTAATGTTCAAGTTAATTATCTGATTAAGATCAATTACTGATTAGGCTATGAAAAGCTTGTTCTCCACAGGAAGAGTCCAACTGGGAGCGGAAGGCGTGAGAACCAGATTCTGACAGAATGTGGACGGATAAAGGAAGGTAAACCGGTAACACCCAAGGCACTCTTAATGGCACTTGCATTGATGGTGTATGACCTCATATATGCCCCAATACTGCAAGGATCGATTTGGTAAGATCTAATTGGTATGTCCCAGGTTTTACAGCTGTCGCTGCTAAATTCTGTTAGAGCTGTTTGATTTGCCTACAGAACAGTCCTGGCAGACCGGTGCCAACCTTATCATACCCGCCTCCCATGAAGAGAACCGACCTTGAGAGGCCTTCCCAGGTAGAACGAACCAGATCAGAGTAAGAAAAATTGGTTTGAGACACTTTTCAAATAAACATGTGGGATCTGTGTATGTTTCTGTGAGGTGGAGATGTTCTAGGCAATCAGCTGAGATCAAGGTACAAATCCTGCTGAAAGAGTATCACCAAGTGCAAATGAAGTACCCAATAATTACACATCTTCTAGGTGCACTGTCCATTGTAACAGAGAAGTTTTTCCTTTTATATATATATAAAGGTGTTTGATGTCATTTAAGGGCCTGACATTATTGTATGTTAGATCTTAGAACAACGTTTATAGTGTATGCGGATGATGTTATCACCAGATTAGTATTTATTTTAACAATTGACAAAGAGTTGGGGGTCCCCAGCAAGTGGCAGTAAATATGAACTAAAAGACTTTTAACATGATGAACTCCATCACTGAGATGCGGCAGGCGCAGCCTGAGCCACTACAACGCGTTTATCATGAACTGACGGCAGTGTCACAATTCTAAGCGGCCGCCCAGACAAGTAACTTGCCAGAGGAAGAGTACAGATGCGGAGGGTTTGATAGTCACAATACAACTCCACTAATCCGCCTACGTGGGATCTCACCCCAGGCTCACAGCATGAGGTGCTATGTACAGCCTGATGACGTAAACTAAAGGAGACGGTGTCGGACAGATGAGAAGGACCAAACCGAGTCTTGATGACATCAGCAAAGATTAAAGTAAAGACCAAAGACCTGAGTGAATCCTTCAGCAGGATCAAGTGTTTTGATAAGTAAGTGGGTAGGAGGGGGTAATAATAACTCCCCCACTGGACACCAACGTAGTCTGACTTCACAATTGTGTGGGTTACCCTGAGGGTGACAGTCAGTGAAGAGCAGAAGACAGGAGAAGAAGAAGACGATGGTGTACAGGACTGGCAATGAACTGATGGGACCCGAAACCTGAGGGTGATAGCATTATGATTATTAGTTGAGGCCCTATTGTTTATAATGTATGAGGTTTATAATTATAATGTGTGTAAATATGCCACGGTGCTGCAAATTACAATCTGAGGAGTTTTATGTGGAGGTGTGAGGTGAAGGTCACTGTGCTGCCCATGACCTGTTATATCTGCAGGGGTAAAAGTCCCATTAGGACAGTAAGTGACAGTGCGACAGTTGTTACCATTAATAAAATGTAGACCGGATTAATTATATATATATATATATATATATTACAACCAGCAGCGGTTTGTAGATTATATCAAGACAACCATCCTGTATCCAGAGGAGAATAGGGAAAGTTAGGACCACTCCGACACCTTGGAAGTCCAGGTACAAAGGGGGGTTACTCATCAGGAGTAGCTCGTCTCAAGCTGGTGAAGAAATCCAAAACCCCTACCCGCCTGGTTCGAGTGGTCAGTGGTAGGTTGCTAGGCAAGACTCAGGGATAGAGTAATAATATTTTTAGGGGGGACTGTCAGGGATCAATACTATGTATATTGTTTGAAAAATATTATCCTCACACATATGTATATATACATTTCAGTTCTTTGTATAATATACTGATATATATAACAAGTTCTTTGTTCATGTCGGACACACCTATGGAAGACACCGCCCCCTGGAATGCAAGAAGAGTGAGTCTGAGAAAATGGTGGGGGCTTGGGCACTCCCACATCTCTGGGGAGGAGGCATGTGTCGCTTTCTGTGTTTCTTTGTTCTGAATAAAAAGTTTTCAGTCTTCCTCCTGACAGAGAGTGAAGCTGTACCAAACATCTGTGTGGTGTACTTCTCTCCAGGCATGCCTTCAGCTTTCAGTTTACCGAGGTGGTTATTCGGTATGAAATACGGACCTGACAGGAGGAGCAGTCCTGTGATTATAATGTGCAGGCAGACTATGGAGGGCAGTCGGTAGCATCAGTGGTGAGACAGGTGTAGACTCCAAAGGGAGTTTATTGCCCCCTCCTTGCTGCTGGTGGGAAAGACCGTTGTCATAGGATATGGACGAAGACTGCCTCCTATTGCATCATTGGGATCTGCAGCTGACCACGGTCAAGAGACTGGTCATCCAGCTGCTGGAACAATCTTGGAGGCACCTTGGGTGATGCCGGGATTCCTGTGAGTGGTGAGTCACCTTCATGTTTGGCTGCATAGTCAAGCACAAATGTGTTGACGGATGAGGATTTGTTCTCTGTTTTAAAGGACAACTTGGGCTTGTTTGGGTGGCAAAGGGTGGAGTATAAGCTCTGCCAGTAAAGCCAGTAGGTTAATACCCCACCTGACTAGATGGTTTGTACAGATTAACCTTTTGTGGCTTATTATTCTGTGGTGTGGCTCCTCTGGGAATTTACCTGTCCACCAATATAGGGGACAAGATCCACAGACGAGAATTTGTGATATTTGGTTTCAGTGTATCACGTAATGGTGGACAAAGAGCGTATTGTGGACAAGAAGCTTAGTTTTGAGAGAGGGTCTGAGAAAAATTTCAAAGTGGTAAAGACCTGTACGATGTAACCTGTCATTTAAACGAGATTACGCTTGCCTTGCTGTAAATATTACAGAGACGCTACATAAGTGTCAGGATTGTGAATAGACATGACGTCCTGGCTGGAGGTAATGTAAATTCAGGACACTTGAGTAACGTTATAGTGTGTTTATGTGGCTGCACATAGCGATATAGCTATATCGCTATGTGCTGTGTAAATGAATGGGGAGAAGTGTATGACGCTGATTGGTCACTGATTGGTCAGCGTCATACACTTCTCTCCACAACGCCCACTTGGTCAAAAAGTAAAACACGCCCAGTTGTCCATTAAGAAACTCATTAGCATGAAGCTAAAATAGGTCATAACTCCGTCAAAAATGATCGTTTTTCTAAACAAAAAACACTGCTGTAATCTACATTACAGCGCCGATCATATTATGTAGAAGATAGGCCACTTATAATGTGGTGACAGAGCCTCTTTAAAGGTTCACGGTTTTGGCTCATTTTTTTTGTAAGCGCTTCCCTGAAAAGGCCGCTGTACTCTTTGCATGCTCAGATAATGTAGAATATTTAGTGCACACAAGCTGCATGGAGGTGCAGCTTGGTGGTGCTATGATGAGAAATACAGGCGTCGTTTGTCATTATGTCCGGAGATTGGCTGGGCATCCAAGGCAATCAGTGTTTGGAATCAGCTCATCCTGTATCAGCGACATCCTTAATCCTCTCTAGAAGTAGTCGTTTCTTCTGGATCGTATCCTGGGGCAGCGGCTAGAGCGCCCAAACAGGAGTCTCCACGCAGATGATTGCTGTGATAGAGACAGCGTTGAATATAACAGGTGGAAGTTGCCTGAGGCCTCCATACGATTGAGTTTCTGAGGCAGTGGGTGGAAGTTGCCTGGGCCTCCCCATTAAAGCGATAAGGGATGTTGAAGGGTAAGAAAGAGGAAAAGCCCTGATTTGAAGTGGATGTTAGTACTGTATCAGTGAGGAGCCCAAGCTCCGTCCAAAGGTAGGCAAGCTGGTTGTAATGACGGAATAGGAAGACGTACAAGTGAGCCCTAATCTACCCGCAACCCAGTCCCTGCCTACTTGCATGGCCCCTCCCAGGCCACGGCGTACAACTGGGCGACGGTCCCTACACTCAATATGTGCATGACAGACAACACAAGACAGGGTACACAGAAGAGAGGGAAGTGGGACAGTTGCCAACGGCAACACCGTGAGCAACAGAGTAGTGAACGAGCCGAGTAAAACCAGGAAAGTATGTGGTAACAAAAGCAGAGCAGAAGAATAGTCAGTCAATCAAGCCAGGGTCGATATGAAGCAGGTCAATTGCAAGTAGCAGGAACAGCAGAGCCAGGAACCAGAGAGAATCACAGGCACAGGACAAGCAGCAAATGCAGGTATACAAAGACCAAGGGCGGGAGCTAGCTCCATCTGGCCAGGCTGTGATAGGTTCTCCCACTCCTCAGCCTCCCAGCCTGAGTGGTAGCAGAACGAGTCATTCTAGCAGAGCTAGGCACAGATGCAGACTGATTAACCACGGGCGTCGACACAGAAGCTGTGTCAGGCAAATCCTTTACACTGGTGAGCCACCAATGCCTGCATTGCCTGAAATTGTCACCATTTTGAATAACATTTTTAAATTGACTGTGCCTCTCTGCTGAGATTAGTTTATTGTTTTCCCTGTTGGAAGTTTTGCCAAGATTCTAGCCTACTAAAAGGATTTGCATCAAACCTGATATTCTTGTCATCATTTCATGACTAACCCTGCGAGCACTTAACTGATACCCGGTCCTAAACTTTTTGGCATAGTTGGGAGGATAGTCGCAGCCCAGGAAAGATGGCATGTCGTATGGAGTGCCCAAGGAGTGAGCAGAGGGCACGGCAGGAAGGTTTACATGATGTATTTCACAGAGAGTATAGTCGGAGCTCTATTGGAGGGTAAGCTAGTGCCGGAGTTGCAGTCATGAGTACGCTCTTGTCAAGTGCACCTTTCCCTCAAGAAAGATGACTAGATCCAGTAAGAGGTTGTGGAGCCAGGAAAGGCTGCATTTCAGTAGCTGTAATGCGCCTCAAGGAAGCGTTCAAGAGGCGGGTAGAGAGGAGTCTCCCAGCAAGAGAAAGACAAGAGGCTGTGCATGAGACTGAGACAAAGAAGGGAGTCCTGGGACCTTGAGTATGAGACTGCAATTGTTAAGTATGTGCCTCGCCTGTGAGAGACTGTAACCACTAAGCTTTGAGCCTGAGGCCCAAGTAATTTTGAAGAGGGCCTGAACTGAGTCTAACAGGGCCTTCAGAGACTGTCGGAAGAAGGCCCAATTTGTGTGAAAGGAATCTGTGTTTTTGTTTCAGTTATTTTAGTTGCTTATTTTTCCTGGTGCCTGGAATGGCACCGAATAAGGCAAGGGGGCAATGAAAGGTATGGAAGGGAGTCTCCCCTATTCACGAGAGGAGCCGTATGGAGTAATGTAGAGATAGATTTTGCTGTCTCTTTCAATGCTTTTGTGTTATGCATGTTTAACACTTTATTTCCTTTATAGGTCCAGGACTAGAGGAGATGAGCGGTCACTATATGCATATATACTTCCATTGCGATGCTGCCACCTAGTGGCCAGGAAGCATTTTTATGTGTTGTTTTAGTGACAGGACCCGTGCTTACATGTTCTGAGCTGTGCAGATGCTCACGTCAGCAAAGCTCACTGCTATGTAACACTGTTCAGACAATGGTGGCTGACCCTGTTTATTGCAGGCATCGGGAAAACAGGCTCGGGCACTGTCTTTAATATTTACTTTAGTGTGCAAAAACAGTATAGTATGGGCAAGTAATCAGTGTCGGGACATTGAATAACTCACAAAGGGGCTCTTTTTAAATTTGATAAAAGGCGACTGTTCCCACCTAATGGGTTCAGGTGCAAGGGCTGCGACCCATAAATCAGCAACTATTGTGCCTGCAGGGCTGAGTAGGCCCTGAAGGCAGAGAGGGCCCATTGCTGTGGCGGTGGAGTGCAGGAACCTCCCCACAGATGATTGCTGTGAAAGAGGCAGCATTGGATGTAACAAGTGGAAGTTGCGTGAAGCCTCCCTGTTATTTAGTTGCTGAGACGATGGGTTACCCCTGTATCAGGGAAGAGTCCGAGCTCTGTCCCAAGGAAACCAAGCTGGAAAAACCCACTTACTGCATTGCCTGAAATTGCCGCCATTTTGTGTACTATTTTAAGTGACTGTGCCTCTCTGCTAAGAACAGTTTTTTGTATTTCCTTTTGGTCGATTTGCAAACATTACCGGCCTACTAAAAGAAACCTGCATCAAACCTGGGTTTCTTGTCATCATACTGCCAGTAACAATGCAAGGTCAAATACATTACTCGCCCTCACTAGCCTCCCCTCATGCCAAATTCTATGGCCAAAAGGACCATAACAATTATATTCTATTGGAAATAAAAGGTGGATTTCTGACTTTAGAGAACAGAGGGTAAAATAATAGTCATGTTCCTCACCTCTGTACCTGAGATATGGTACAATTTGTAATGTAAAAATTAAGCCCTCATATGGCTGTGTCAATGAAAAAATAAAAGAGTTATGACTTTTGGAAGGCGTGGAAGAAAAAAACAAAAACATAAAAATGAAACTTAGCCTTGTCCTGAAAGGGTTAATCGAAGACTGAATAGCTATTAAAATATATAAAAGGGGAGTCCTGACTACAAAACAGCGGGTAAAGAACAGAGATGTTCCTCACCTCTGTACCTGAGATATGGTTGTGTTATACTAGATATTGTCTATAGAAGATATACATGTTAAAAACACATATATTCTGATGTATCAGGAAGATAATATCACACCTCTGCGGGTCTAGAACTCATATCTAGCCTGAGTGTTATCAGTAATTAATATAAATATTAATTACCTGTCTTGTGATTCCTATCTTGCTGCTGACAGGATTATATGTCACGTTCCTTCTTCTCACTGGGATCCGTCATCTGTAAAGAATCAAAGGTGTGATAATATGTTCCTGATACATGTTATAGACACTTATATGTATAACACACTAGGGCCATAATTATTTATCTGAGGTATAATGTACAAATAGAAAATAAAGAAAAAGACGACACTAAGGACCTGTTCACATCACCGCTGCCGTTCCGTTGAGGGATTTCGTCTGAGGTTTCCGTCGGGTTAACCCTTCAAAAATGAAACAAAATAACATGCCCCCCCCTTTCCTGTGCTGTATGGCTAAACCCCGTTGTCATAGGATACGGACAAAGACTGCCTCCTATTGCATCATTGGGATCTGCAGCTGACCACGGTCAAGAGACTGGTCGTCCAGCTGCTGAAACAATCTTGGAGGCACCCTTGGGTGATGCCAGGATTCCTGTGAGTGGTGAGTCACATTCATGTTTGGTTGCGTAGTCAAGCACAAATGTGTTGACGGATGTGGATTTGTTCTCTGTTATAAAGGACAACTTGGGCTTGTTTGGGTGGCAAAGGGTGGAGTATAAGCTCTGCCAGTAAAGCCAGTAGGTTAATACCCCGCCTGACTAGATGGTTTGTACAGATTAACCTTTTGTGGCTTATTATTCTGTGGTGTGGCTCCTCTGGGAATTTACCTGTCCACCAATATAGGGGACAAGATCCACAGACGAGAAATTGTGATATTTGGTTTCAGTGGATCACGTAATGGTGGACAAAGAGCGTATTGTAGACAAGAAGCTTAGTTTTGAGAGAGGGTCTGAGAAAAATTTCAAAGTGGTAAAGACCTGTACGATGTAACCTGTCATTTAAAACGAGATAGCCTTGCTGTAAATATCACAGAGACGCTACATAAGTGTCAGGATTGTGAATAGACATGATGTCCTGGCTGGAGGTAATGTATATTCACTTTCAGGACACTTGAGTAACGTTATAATGTGTTTATGTGGCTGCACATAGCGATATAGCTATATCACTATGTGCTGTGTAAATGAATGGGGAGAAGTGTATGACGCTGATTGGTCATTGATTGGTCAGGCCATACACTTCTCTCCACAACGCCCACTTGGTCAAAAAGTAAAACATGCCCAGTTGTCCATTAAGAAACTCATTAGCATGAAGCTAAAATAGGTCATAACTCCGTCAAAAATGATCGTTTTTCTAAATAAAAAACACTGCTGTAATCTACATTACAGCGCCGATCATATTATGTAGACGATAGGCCACTTATAATGTAAGCCCAGAGCTAAGCAGAGCTGGGCAGAGGGCGGTCATGACGGGTCTGGACCTGCAAGGGGTCATTTAGAGGGGTATTTTGGTTATAGGTTGGTGGGTGGGTTTGAGTCAGGAATTGTGCTAGGGGGTTGTGAGCATTGGGGGTGGAGTTAATGGGATGTATATATAGTGGCATAAGCAGGGAAGCCATGTTATGTCTTGAAAATTTTTGTCAAGAATAGAGGTGTGCAGCCAGTGTCAGGGTAGCTGTTTTCTGGTCAGTTTTAGGGCCTAGAGTTATGGAGGGTTTAGAGCAGTTAATTGCTAGGGTTAGGCAGGCAGGCAGCTGATAAGGGGCTGGAGTGGGTCCAGGAGCAGCTAGGGGCTTTAGCAGGCTCCTCGGCGGGGCGTCCCCCCAGAGCCCGGCGTTCACGGCCTCTTGAACGCTTGAGCCCCCCGGCGCAGACGGAGGAGTGTGACTCCCCCCTTACCTGGTCCCCGGTGGCTGGCGACGGTGGCGTTGTTCCGGTGTCGGGGACTGGAGCCATGGAGGTGTCGGGAGCGGCAGCAGCAGTGGAGAGGCCTGGAGTGAGAGGCCAAGGTGCGGTTCGCCGGGTGTCCAGTCGGGGTCAGCGCAGCACAGTCCATGTGCCTGAGGAGCGACGTGGAGATGGACATTGAGGGAAGCGGTGGTGCAGAGGCGGGAGCAGACCCCCTCCTTTCCAGTGCGGTGGGCACGTTCAGGGAGCCTGTCACGAGTTCTTCTGTGGGGCCGGAGGCAAGCCAGGACTCTGCGGCTGCCACGGTAAGTGCCTTCAGCGCTGCTAGAGCGCCATCTGCTGGGTCAGGGGCAAGTGTGCATAGTACACCCGTTAGCATGGGTGATTTGGCGCCATCTAGTCGCCGTTCGGAACATTACAGTGTCGGTGGTAGGCCGGCGCCACCTGCTGTTCAGGAAAATTATTACATCGTGGTGGCAGGCCTGCGCCACCTCCTGGCCATTTTCTTTATAGCAGCAGTAGTGGTAGGTCTGCACTGACTGCTGAATATGTACAAAATTTGCATCATCCAGCGCCTCCTGAGGGAGACGTTGGCCAGGTGGTAGGTGTTTCGTCTGTTTATTTGCCGTTCCAGGTGTCGTCAGGACGGGAGTCCGGTGTAGAAGCAGCCGATGCTTTGCGGCGGGCACTCGGGGTGCCTAGGATGCTCGGACAGGAGACGGCTTCGGTGGACTCAGGACGGACGGCCCCGTTAGTGTCTGGCGACGGGCAGCCTTCTGGTGAGTCACAGCGTTTACACACCATACACGTGGACAGTAATTTTAGTAATGAGAGTAGTCTAGTGGGGCAAGTACCTGTAGGTTGCGGTTCTACGGGGGATTTGTCAGTCACGAGTGGAGTTTGGGGAAATTTGTTAGATGGGTTACGTCAGTTGTTAGCTTCAGTTGATACTTCTCGTGGGTCACAGCTAGCAGGTCCCGTTGGAGTTTGGTCAGCGCAGGGACAGTTAGAGGGGGGTTCTCGTAGGGAGAGTACTACGAGTGCTGAGGCAGGCTCTTCGTCATTTAACGCCTTAGATGCCGGGGTCCAGAAGGAGAATGTAGATGGGGCTAATAAGCCCTTGCCAGTTTCGGATACTGCAAAAGGGAGCATGTACATTTGCTTTGAAGGACCATTAGGGGCCCACTTAAAGCCAGAGCTCCGTGAAAAGATTTGGAAAAGGGAGAATTTGGATATTTTTACTTTATTGCCGTTGGAGCGATTTAGTGTGGAACGGTGGGAAAAGGGCAAGGAACATCGTAAGGAGGAGGATGATGACAGAAAACGGTATAGGCTGATTCCGCGCACATTTGGGAATTGGCTACAAGCTTTTTCCATCATGGCTAGCGTTATAGGGGAGAAATGCCCAGAACATTGTTCCGGTTTATTTTGTTACTTGGATTTCATTTGGGAGGCTTATAGAACGTATGAATGTACTGCTTGGCTTAAATATGACGAGCAGTTTCGTCAGCATATGGCGGTTCAGTCATCCCTGCGGTGGGATAATAAGGACATAAGCTTTTGGATGCACCTTATGACTACACCAAAGGGGGCTGGTCAGGGGGTCATGTTGAAGTTGCGAGTTTGCATAACCCCTTTCAGTCCTCACCCGGCGGGTCTAGATCAGCGGGTTCATCGGGGAGTTTTAAGAAAGGGGTCTGCTGACTCTACAACGAGAGCACCTGTAAATGGGGAACTAATTGTGTCTATAGACACGAATGTGCCGGGTGTGGGGGTGGTAACCACCCCGTCTTCAAGTGTTTTAAGCGGGCACGAGGAGGCACGACGAAGCCAGGGGATGGTTCTGCTAAAGGAGGTGAGTCCAGTAAACCTCAACGCTATGATGCCTTGGCTAAAGTGGTACCCCGACAATGAGAGGGCGCAGCTGTTATTGAAAGGTTTTGGGGACGGATTTAGGATTCCGTTCTCCGCGGGGGTGGGTGTTTTGATAGCTAATAATCTGCGTTCGGTGCGGGATCATCCATAAGTAGTACGAGACAAGTTGCGGAAGGAAGTTTTGTTGGGTAGAATGTTAGGCCCCTTTTCTGATGTTCCTATTTCCAATTTGCGTGTCTCCCCGCTGGGGGTTGTCCCCAAGAAGGAGGCGGGCAAATTTCGGCTTATACATAATTTATCTTATCCGAAGGGTTCTTCGGTAAATGATGATATTGATGAGTCTTTGGCGCGGGTTTCCTATACGTCATTTGATGAGGCGGTTCGTTTGGTTAGGACGGCGGGGCAAGGGGCGCTTATGGCTAAGGTGGATGTGGAGTCTGCATTTCGCCTTTTGCCGGTGCACCCAGAATCCATGCACTTGCTGGGGTGCTCGTTTGATGGCCTTTTTTATATTGATAGGTGCCTTCCTATGGGGTGCTCTATTTCTTGTGCCTATTTCGAAGCCTTCAGCACATTTTTGGAGTGGGTGGTCCATGAACGAGCCGGCTCTAAATCAGTTATTCATTATTTGGATGACTTCTTTTGTGTGGGCCCTGCGGCTCGGCCGTCGTGTGCAATATTGTTATGGGCAGTGATGGATGTTTTTGTTGACTTTGGGGTTCCGTTGGCGTTTGAAAAAACCGAAGGACCAACCACTACGATCTGTTTTTTGGGAATTGAAATTGATTCCCAGGCAATGGAATGTAGGTTGCCAAGGCAAAACTTATTCATCTGCGAGCAACGGTGCAGGAAGCTCTGGTGAAAACAAAAATCACCCTGCGGCTCCTGCAATCTTTATTGGGGAAACTCAATTTTGCCTGTAGAATTATGCCCATGGCCCGTGTTTTTTGTAGGCGCTTAGCACAAGTAACTGCTGGTGTTAGATGTCCCCACCATTTTATTCGCCTTGGCAAGGAGCATAAGTCGGATTTGAGGGTTTGGGATTCCTTTTTGGTAGAATATAACGGCAGATCATTACGGATTGCAGAGGGAATTTCGAATGTGGAGATGCAATTGTGTACTGATGCTTCCGCTTCTATCGGTTTCGGGGCGTATTTTCAGGGAAAATGGTTTGTTGGTACTTGCCCACTAGAGTGGAGGGAGTGTGGTTTGACGGGTAATCTTTGTTTTCTGGAGTTTTTTCCCATTCTTGTTGCGGTGGAAATTTGGGGACAGCTTTTGTCCAATCGGTCAGTGGTTTTTCACTGTGATAACATGGTGGTCGTGTGCGCTATTAATAGTTTGTCCGCCAATTCCCCCCCCCCGGTGATCACAGTGCTACGCCAGTTGGTCCTGCTGTGTTTGAGATGGAACATTCTATTTAGGGCTCATCATGTTCCTGGAGTTTCCAATGACATTGCAGATGCTTTATCTCGATTGCAGTGGGATAGTTTCCGTTGGCTAGCTCCAGAGGCGGAGAGGGATCTGATTTATTGCCCCAAGCACCTTTGGAGGGTGGTGTCGCTCGTCTGATATGGTGGGCGAAGCGTTCGCTGGCCCCTGCTACGTGGGATGATTATACCACGATCTGGGTGAGATGGTTCCAGCTGGAGGATTTGTGGTGTAGTAAAGGGAGTCCTTTTAGTGCCTTAGAGGGGATGTTTTGTTTTTTGTTATCTCTTATGGAGAGTGGATCTTCAGCTTCCTCTGTTGTTAAGTCGGTAGCGGCAGTTTCCTTTTTCTTTAAGTTAATTGGTTGTACGGATGTTACTAAGCATTTTTTGATACAGCGGGCTCTGCAGGGTTTTCAAAAAGGGCATGTCGGGCAGGATAAGCGTGGGCCCGTGTATTTTGCAATGTTGGAGGGACATTTTCTCAGTTGCACAGGATATCCCATTCAGATTATGAGAGGTTGTTGTTTCAATTGGCTTTCTCTTGGGCTTTCTATGGGGCTTTTAGGGTTGGCGAATTGGTTAGTCCCTCAAAACGGGTGCAGGGCGGTATTCAAGTAACCAATGTGTTTTTTTCAGGATAGTGTGTTGAGAATAATGTTGTATCATTGAAAAACTGACAGGAATGGAAAAGGTTTTGAGATTTGTTTGACTAAAATTCATGAGGGGGAATCGTGCCCAGTGGGGTGTTTTCTGCGTTTCATGGCTGTGTGTCCTCAGGGATTTTCCTCTTTGCTGGTGCATGCGGATGGTTCAGCGTTGTCCAGATATCAATTTATTACTGTCTTTAAAAAGTGCGTACAAGGGTTGGGCCTTTCACATCTGGATTACAGCTCTCGTTCTTTTAGGATTGGAGCTGCTACAGAGGCTTCTCGTTTTGGGCTCGACACTGCTTCAGTTAAGAGGATTGGCCGCTGGGAGTCCAGCCGCTTTCATTCCTATGTTAGGCTGCATTTGCTGGAATGTTGATTTCTTTATCTTGGGTTTATTTTGTGTGGGGGGGATGTCATTCTTTTTCTGTGTGACTAATTTTCTGTTGCTTTCAGGTTCTGCCAAATGTGTGGTTTGGCTTCTTGGCCATTCCTATATTTACTGGGCTGAAAGGAGTGCCCGTGTGCGTCCGAATGGTAGGTATTTGGGTTTAGATCCGGATGAGGTGGAGGTACACTGGTTCGGAGTTTGTAGCCTGACCTGGGATCAGGTAAGGCCTTTGTTTCAGGATGCGGTTAGGTCCTGGGGTCTACCCGACATCTTGATAATTCATGCAGGGGGTAATTACATCGGGAGTTATCCCATGCGGAACCTCATTGAGAACATTAAGAGGGACTTCTTATGTTTTGTAGACACCCATCCTCGGCTTTTGATTATCTGGTCCGAAATTGTACAGCGGGTAAAATGGCGCAATGCGCAGTCAGTGTCGGCGCTGAATAGGACCAGAGTTAAGATTAATAAGACAGTGGCTAAGTTTGTTCGCCTAAATGGTGGGTTGGTAGTTCATCACCGACTATTGGAGGATCGGGGCGCGTACATTGGAAAGGATGGGGTTCACCTAACGGATGTGGGCCTGGATGTTTTTAATTTTGGCCTCCAAGAAGGCCTGGAGTTGGGTTTTCAAATGTGACGGCGCATGAAAATTTAAGGAGTCAAGTTTTCATGCTGTGGCGGGTTCTTGGCAACGCTATTTATGTTTTTATATATTGCTGTCTTTGACACAATATATTGGTTTTATTTTAAAGCTATGGATTTGGGCTTCTCTAAGGGGCGAACCCTGGGAAGCGTGGTGCTTTAGCATACCCGTGGTGACGCCACTGTAGCTTATATGGTCACGGCTAGTGGTTTAAGGGTATTGCTTTATTTATGTTTTGGAGGTTGTCAAGGCCTTAGCCACATAATGTTAATATGTTAATTATGTTTATGATATGTTTATACTTGTTTTTTATATATTCTCAGGTTCTGTAAAAGAAATCATCTAATAAAGCTGTGACAAGCACCTTCCAATTTTAATTGTGTCGTTGTATATTTATTAGATAGGAGGGTGTTTGTGTGGCCCCTTGTCGCCCTTGTACCGTCATGTGGTGACAGAGCCTCTTTAAGGGTTCACGGTTATGGCTCATTTTTTTTGTCAGCGCTTCCCTGAAAAGGGCGCTGTACTCTTTGCATGCTTAGATAATGTAGCATATTTAGTGCACACAAGCTGCATGGAGGTGCAGCTTGGTGGTGCTATGATGAGAAATTCAGGTGTCGTTTGTCATTATGTCCGGAGATTGGCTGGGCATCCAAGGCAATCAGTGTTTGGAATCAGCTCATCCTGTATCAGCGACATCCTCAATCCTCTCTAGAAGGAGTAATTTCCTCTGGATCGTATCCTTGGGCATTGGCTAGAGTGCCCAAACAAGTGTCTCCATGCAGATGATTGCTGTGATAGAGACAGCGTTGAATATAACAGGTGGAAGTTGCCTGGGGCCTCCCTACGATTGAGTTGCTGAGGCGGTGGGTGGAAGTTGCCTGGACCTCCCCATAAAAGCGATAAGTTGAAGGGTAAGAAAGAGGAAAAGCCCCGATTTGAAGTGGATGTTAGTACTGTATCAGTGAGGAGCCCAAGCTCCGTCCAAAGGTAGGCAAGCTGGTGAGCCTGCATTGCCTGAAATTGTGGCCATTTTGTATAGATTCTAGCCTACTAAAAGGATTTGCATCAAATCTGGTATTCTTGTCATCATTTCATGACTAACCCTGCGAGCACTTAACTGATACCCGCTCCTAAATTTTTTGGCATAGTTGGCAGGATAGTCACAGCCCAGGAAAGATGGCATGCTGTATGGAGTGCCCAAGGAGTGAGCAGAGGGCACGGCAGGAAGGTTTACATGATGAATTTCACAGAGAGTATAGTCGGAGTTCCATTGGAGGGTAAGCTAGTGCCGGAGTTGCAGTCATGAGTACGCTCTTGCCAAGTGCACCTTTGGCTGCATTTCTGTAACTGTAATGAGCCACAAGGAAGCGTTCAAGAGGCGGGTAGAGAGGAGTCTCCCAGCAAGAGAAAGACAAGAGGCTGAGACAAAGAAGGGAGTCCTGGGACCTTGAGTATGAGACTGCAATTGTTAAGTATGTGCCTCACCTGTGAGAGACTGTAACCACTAAGCTTTGAACCTTATGCATGTTTAACACTGTATTTCATTTATAGGTCCAGGACTAGAGGAGATGAGCGGTCACTATATGCATATATACTTCCATTGCGATGCTGCCACCTAGTGGCCAGGAAGCATTTTTATGTGTTGTTTTAGTCACAGGACCTGTGCTTACATGTTCTGAGCTGTGCAGATGCTCACATCAGCAAAGCTCACTGCTATGTAACACTGTTCAGACAATGGTGGCTGACCCTGTTTATTGCAGGCACCGGGAATACCGGCTCGGGCACTGTCTTTAACATTTACTTTAGTGTGCAAAAACAGTGTAGTATGGGCATCTAATCAGTGTCGGAACATTGAATAACTCACAAAAGGCTGTTTTTAAATTTGATAAAAGGCGACTGATCCCACCTAATGGGTTCAGGTGCAAGGGCTGCGACCCATAAATCAGCAACTATTGTACCAACAGGGCTGAGTAGGCCCTGAAGCCAGAGAAGGGCCCATTGCCGTGGCGGTGGAGTGCAGGAACCTCCCCACAGATGATTGCTGTGAAAGAGGCAGCATTGGATGTAACAAGTGGAAGTTGCGTGAAGCCTCCCTGTTATTTAGTTGCTGAGACGATGGGTTACCCCTGTATCAGGGAAGAGTCCGAGCTCTGTCCCAAGGAAACCAAGCTGGTAAAACCCAATTTCCTGCATTGCCTGAAATTGCCGCCACTTTGTGTAATATTTTAGGTGACTGTGCCTCTCTGCTAAGAACAGTTTTTTGTATTTCCTTTTGGTCGTTTTGCAAACATTACCGGCCTACTAAAAGAAACCTGCATCAAACCTGGGTTTCTTGTCATCATACTGCCAGTAACAATGCAAGGTCAAATACATTAGAAAAATGGACAAAAGTAGATGGTCCAGCGTAGTCAAGTTTAAAACAGAGTGTAGTTCCAAAGTGCCTACGCGTTTCAGACGTATACCACGTCCTTCCTAAAAGCTATCCAGCACAGTGGAGCTGTCCAGCAAAAGTGGTGCTGAAACAGAGAGTCGGTGATAGAACATCACTGCTCTAATAGTAAGTTGTGTACTTACAGCATTGTTTGTTAGATAGTTATCAATGATAGGATGAGGATAATAATGATCCAATTTTACCCTTGAGTAGTGGATAGAGTATTAATGCTTATTTTTGTTTATTAGGCTGTCGGATATGAACCTCTGCAATACTCAAATCGAGATATTAAAACATAAATAGACGCTAAAAAATACATCATTTAAACAGTTCAATACAATACATGAATACATGAACTGGAAAAAAGGGAATTATATACTGGTCTTTAAGTGTAATTGGTGTTGAAAAAAATCTTTGTATAATAAACCGCCATTTGATTAATAAGGAATGTGATGGTGGAGGGACCCGTTGGTACGGACAGTTAGGTGTCATCTGTAAAGGCCGTGAACATTGACAGGTATTATTAATTATTAGACTATATTAAATTCTGCCGATAATTTCATAGATTCTTTTACTAATAATTGAACAATAATTCTGGTCCTGAGAGGGTTAATCTAAGACTGAATAATCATTAAAAATTATATTAAAAATAAAAGGGGAGTCCTGACTACAAAACAGAGGGTAAAGAACAGAGATGTTCCTCACCTCTGTACCTGAGATATGGTTGTGTTATACTAGATATTGTCTATAGAAGATATACATGTTAAAAACAAATATATTCTGATGTACCAGGAAGATACTATCACACCTCTGCGGGTCTAGAACTCATATCTAGCCTGAGTGTTATCAGTAATTAATATAAATATTAATTACCTGTCTTGTGATTCCTTTCTTTCTGCTGACAGGATTATATGTCATGTTCCTTCTTCTCACTGGGATCAGTCATCTGTAAAGAATCAAAGGTGTGATAATATGTTCCTGATACATGTTATAGACACTTATATGTATAACACACTAGGGCCATAATTATTTATCTCAGGTATAATGTACAAATAGAAAATAAAGAAAAAGACGACACTAAGGACCTGTTCACATCACCGCTGCCCTTCCGTTGAGGGATTCCGTCGGAGGTTTCCGTCGGGTTAACCCCTCAAAAATGAAACAAAATAACATGTCCCCCCTTGCCTGTGCTGTATGGCAAAACGCCGTTTTATGGTCAAAAGTAGCATAACAAGTGTATTCTATTGTAAGGCCCCTTGGGTGCCTGGAATTATGGAGCTTATGGGTATATTGTTTATATAGTTTAAATTAATGGTTATTATCAATGTAATCTTAAATGGTTAACACAGTTATTTTTTCTGAGTCGTTATAAAGGGTTACCAGTGCCTAGTAGGCAACAGTTCACAAAAAAGATTCAGGATTGTTACCACACAGGGTCCTCAGTGGTGGAGTGGATGCAACGGCGTGGAAATCCACTTTTTAAGGGATGGTTGGAGTCTGGCAGCTGGTGTCCATTTTCCCAAAGCAAAGGAGCTGAAGAGCCCTTTCCAAAAGCTTATGGACTGTTATTGTTGTCCCATGCTTTTTAGAGGGATGAGTTATCCTCTAAAAATAGTTCCTCCACCCCCCCCTTCCCTGCATGTGGCATGGCCAGAAGTTCCCAGCTTGCAGTAAAGTGGTCCGGGGATGTGGGACAGCGCTGGTGTAGAGGAAGGAGGAGTCAGTCCTTACATTGCACCCTCATCTAACAGGTCGATGAGGCAGGGTTCTGCTCTGCCCATGAGGAAGCAGTAGGGGCATGGATGGCTCGAGGTGTGGTGGGAGTATCAGAGATAATATTTTCTGTTTTATTGAATAACTAACTACAATTGTTTTGTTTTTGATTTCACACATAAATTATGTCATTGTAAAGATCAAATGTATTTGTCAGGAAAAAGTCATTTTTGTTTCAGGCTGTTGTATATTACAGGGGGTTAAACTAGTGTTATATTGAGATGTAGTTTTGAACTCTGCTACATTACTTTCGCAGAGTCCACAAAGGGGGGAATGGTGAAGGTTCTGATCAGGTACAATTTTGGTTTGTTTTGAGTTAATTAATTTGGTTTCAGGAGATCTAAAAATGTGTAAGAGACCCCAATGAGTAATCCAGATTAAATGTGTATGAGAGTAACCTAAATTTTGAGGTATTTCTGAGTAGATGGTTCCAGATCTTTCCAGAACAGTAAATATGGCACTGGGTAAGCTGTGCTGTAGTCTCCACCCAATATGAGGTATTGTGTAAGAGACCATCCCCCTCCAGCAAAGTTACACAGGAGGCAGAGGTGACGTCACTCACACGAGTCTTTATGGATTTAGATGAGGGAGAAGGCAGAACAAAAATTGTCTGGACATTGTTAATTTGATGTAAAGTTTTTAGGAATGTTTTATTTTTATTTGTTTTTGTATTAATCAAGTATTTGCAGAACCTGATAAAAGTGAGATTCTCAAAGTATTCTGGATTATCAGATGAGTGTGGAGAAGTGTATAACATTTGGTTTTATTTTAGAGGATGAAGACGCCACCCCTTTGAGATGTTCTATCTATATGTGACATGGGTTTTTAATGTAAATTTGTAATAAAGAGATATTTTATTATACAATATGTACAAGACAGGATACGAGGCACCAGGTAAATCATCCAGAAACCACTCTCACCTTCTTGTTCATCTCAAGGAGCGGAGCTGGAGGTGCTCGCTGAGGCTTGTAACCTGGCAAAAGGTAAGATGGCCGACATATACACTGACTCTAGGTACGCTTTTGGCATCGCCCACAATTATGGGCCCATTGGTAGTAGGAACTTTATTGGATCATCGGGTAAGCCAATTGAGAGAGCGAGAGAGGACAGAACTGACAAAAAGGATATGTGCAGCCAGGTATCAGTAAATTGGATTGTCCCTGGATACAATAATGCCACCACTAGGTTTGTAGCAGCCGGCATGATGTGCGCACGGCATGACATAGGTAAAACAGCAAAGGTACCTGTGAAAAGTGCAGCCCGGCCAGATTACCCGTCCCAGCGACTGCAGAACATACAACTACCCGAGGTAGAAGTGTATGACAATGTGCTCGTGTGTGTAGATCTGTTCTCAGGGGGGCCTGAAGCCCGGCCGGTATCTTCCCCAATGCAGACGTTGTGTGTAAGTGACAGGGGAACAGTGTTATCCCAAGTATTGACCTGATGTTTGTACAATGATAAGATGTTAGCAGTTCTCTAGACGTTGTCCCAAAGTTAGTTTGTTTAATAACTGTATTTAAGAAGTGTTGTTGGAATATTAAATTCTGAAGTTAAGTTTTATGTAAAGTTCTAGACCAGCCTTAGCATTGGACTATTAGAGTCATGCGTCAGATAAAAGGTACAGAAGCGGAATATTCCCATTAGAAAACATTTTTATTTGTTTATTTTTATTTTTGTTGTGAAAGAAAAATTTTAGAGCAGAGAATTCTGTGCAGTGTATATGTGTAAGTATAGATATTTATATAAAGAAGAAGAATCAGTTTGTAGGTATCAGTTTTAGTTACTGACCAGTGTGAACGTTTAACATAATCTGTCATTATTAATGTTCAAGTTAATTATCTGATTAAGATCAATTACTGATTAGGCTATGAAAAGCTTGTTCTCCACAGGAAGAGTCCAACTGGGAGCGGAAGGCGTGAGAACCAGATTCTGACAGAATGTGGACGGATAAAGGAAGGTAAACCGGTAACACCCAAGGCACTCTTAATGGCACTTGCATTGATGGTGTATGACCTCATATATGCCCCAATACTGCAAGGATCGATTTGGTAAGATCTAATTGGTATGTCCCAGGTTTTACAGCTGTCGCTGCTAAATTCTGTTAGAGCTGTTTGATTTGCCTACAGAACAGTCCTGGCAGACCGGTGCCAACCTTATCATACCCGCCTCCCATGAAGAGAACCGACCTTGAGAGGCCTTCCCAGGTAGAACGAACCAGATCAGAGTAAGAAAAATTGGTTTGAGACACTTTTCAAATAAACATGTGGGATCTGTGTATGTTTCTGTGAGGTGGAGATGTTCTAGGCAATCAGCTGAGATCAAGGTACAAATCCTGCTGAAAGAGTATCACCAAGTGCAAATGAAGTACCCAATAATTACACATCTTCTAGGTGCACTGTCCATTGTAACAGAGAAGTTTTTCCTTTTATATATATATAAAGGTGTTTGATGTCATTTAAGGGCCTGACATTATTGTATGTTAGATCTTAGAACAACGTTTATAGTGTATGCGGATGATGTTATCACCAGATTAGTATTTATTTTAACAATTGACAAAGAGTTGGGGGTCCCCAGCAAGTGGCAGTAAATATGAACTAAAAGACTTTTAACATGATGAACTCCATCACTGAGATGCGGCAGGCGCAGCCTGAGCCACTACAACGCGTTTATCATGAACTGACGGCAGTGTCACAATTCTAAGCGGCCGCCCAGACAAGTAACTTGCCAGAGGAAGAGTACAGATGCGGAGGGTTTGATAGTCACAATACAACTCCACTAATCCGCCTACGTGGGATCTCACCCCAGGCTCACAGCATGAGGTGCTATGTACAGCCTGATGACGTAAACTAAAGGAGACGGTGTCGGACAGATGAGAAGGACCAAACCGAGTCTTGATGACATCAGCAAAGATTAAAGTAAAGACCAAAGACCTGAGTGAATCCTTCAGCAGGATCAAGTGTTTTGATAAGTAAGTGGGTAGGAGGGGGTAATAATAACTCCCCCACTGGACACCAACGTAGTCTGACTTCACAATTGTGTGGGTTACCCTGAGGGTGACAGTCAGTGAAGAGCAGAAGACAGGAGAAGAAGAAGACGATGGTGTACAGGACTGGCAATGAACTGATGGGACCCGAAACCTGAGGGTGATAGCATTATGATTATTAGTTGAGGCCCTATTGTTTATAATGTATGAGGTTTATAATTATAATGTGTGTAAATATGCCACGGTGCTGCAAATTACAATCTGAGGAGTTTTATGTGGAGGTGTGAGGTGAAGGTCACTGTGCTGCCCATGACCTGTTATATCTGCAGGGGTAAAAGTCCCATTAGGACAGTAAGTGACAGTGCGACAGTTGTTACCATTAATAAAATGAAGACCGGATTAATTATATATATATATATATATTACAACCAGCAGCGGTTTGTAGATTATATCAAGACAACCATCCTGTATCCAGAGGAGAATAGGGAAAGTTAGGACCACTCCGACACCTTGGAAGTCCAGGTACAAAGGGGGGTTACTCATCAGGAGTAGCTCGTCTCAAGCTGGTGAAGAAATCCAAAACCCCTACCCGCCTGGTTCGAGTGGTCAGTGGTAGGTTGCTAGGCAAGACTCAGGGATAGAGTAATAATATTTTTAGGGGGGACTGTCAGGGATCAATACTATGTATATTGTTTGAAAAATATTATCCTCACACATATGTATATATACATTTCAGTTCTTTGTATAATATACTGATATATATAACAAGTTCTTTGTTCATGTCGGACACACCTATGGAAGACACCGCCCCCTGGAATGCAAGAAGAGTGAGTCTGAGAAAATGGTGGGGGCTTGGGCACTCCCACATCTCTGGGGAGGAGGCATGTGTCGCTTTCTGTGTTTCTTTGTTCTGAATAAAAAGTTTTCAGTCTTCCTCCTGACAGAGAGTGAAGCTGTACCAAACATCTGTGTGGTGTACTTCTCTCCAGGCATGCCTTCAGCTTTCAGTTTACCGAGGTGGTTATTCGGTATGAAATACGGACCTGACAGGAGGAGCAGTCCTGTGATTATAATGTGCAGGCAGACTATGGAGGGCAGTCGGTAGCATCAGTGGTGAGACAGGTGTAGACTCCAAAGGGAGTTTATTGCCCCCTCCTTGCTGCTGGTGGGAAAGACCGTTGTCATAGGATATGGACGAAGACTGCCTCCTATTGCATCATTGGGATCTGCAGCTGACCACGGTCAAGAGACTGGTCATCCAGCTGCTGGAACAATCTTGGAGGCACCTTGGGTGATGCCGGGATTCCTGTGAGTGGTGAGTCACCTTCATGTTTGGCTGCATAGTCAAGCACAAATGTGTTGACGGATGAGGATTTGTTCTCTGTTTTAAAGGACAACTTGGGCTTGTTTGGGTGGCAAAGGGTGGAGTATAAGCTCTGCCAGTAAAGCCAGTAGGTTAATACCCCACCTGACTAGATGGTTTGTACAGATTAACCTTTTGTGGCTTATTATTCTGTGGTGTGGCTCCTCTGGGAATTTACCTGTCCACCAATATAGGGGACAAGATCCACAGACGAGAATTTGTGATATTTGGTTTCAGTGTATCACGTAATGGTGGACAAAGAGCGTATTGTGGACAAGAAGCTTAGTTTTGAGAGAGGGTCTGAGAAAAATTTCAAAGTGGTAAAGACCTGTACGATGTAACCTGTCATTTAAACGAGATTACGCTTGCCTTGCTGTAAATATTACAGAGACGCTACATAAGTGTCAGGATTGTGAATAGACATGACGTCCTGGCTGGAGGTAATGTAAATTCACTGTCAGGACACTTGAGTAACGTTATAGTGTGTTTATGTGGCTGCACATAGCGATATAGCTATATCGCTATGTGCTGTGTAAATGAATGGGGAGAAGTGTATGACGCTGATTGGTCACTGATTGGTCAGCGTCATACACTTCTCTCCACAACGCCCACTTGGTCAAAAAGTAAAACACGCCCAGTTGTCCATTAAGAAACTCATTAGCATGAAGCTAAAATAGGTCATAACTCCGTCAAAAATGATCGTTTTTCTAAACAAAAAACACTGCTGTAATCTACATTACAGCGCCGATCATATTATGTAGAAGATAGGCCACTTATAATGTGGTGACAGAGCCTCTTTAAAGGTTCACGGTTTTGGCTCATTTTTTTTGTAAGCGCTTCCCTGAAAAGGCCGCTGTACTCTTTGCATGCTCAGATAATGTAGAATATTTAGTGCACACAAGCTGCATGGAGGTGCAGCTTGGTGGTGCTATGATGAGAAATACAGGCGTCGTTTGTCATTATGTCCGGAGATTGGCTGGGCATCCAAGGCAATCAGTGTTTGGAATCAGCTCATCCTGTATCAGCGACATCCTTAATCCTCTCTAGAAGTAGTCGTTTCTTCTGGATCGTATCCTGGGGCAGCGGCTAGAGCGCCCAAACAGGAGTCTCCACGCAGATGATTGCTGTGATAGAGACAGCGTTGAATATAACAGGTGGAAGTTGCCTGAGGCCTCCATACGATTGAGTTTCTGAGGCAGTGGGTGGAAGTTGCCTGGGCCTCCCCATTAAAGCGATAAGGGATGTTGAAGGGTAAGAAAGAGGAAAAGCCCTGATTTGAAGTGGATGTTAGTACTGTATCAGTGAGGAGCCCAAGCTCCGTCCAAAGGTAGGCAAGCTGGTTGTAATGACGGAATAGGAAGACGTACAAGTGAGCCCTAATCTACCCGCAACCCAGTCCCTGCCTACTTGCATGGCCCCTCCCAGGCCACGGCGTACAACTGGGCGACGGTCCCTACACTCAATATGTGCATGACAGACAACACAAGACAGGGTACACAGAAGAGAGGGAAGTGGGACAGTTGCCAACGGCAACACCGTGAGCAACAGAGTAGTGAACGAGCCGAGTAAAACCAGGAAAGTATGTGGTAACAAAAGCAGAGCAGAAGAATAGTCAGTCAATCAAGCCAGGGTCGATATGAAGCAGGTCAATTGCAAGTAGCAGGAACAGCAGAGCCAGGAACCAGAGAGAATCACAGGCACAGGACAAGCAGCAAATGCAGGTATACAAAGACCAAGGGCGGGAGCTAGCTCCATCTGGCCAGGCTGTGATAGGTTCTCCCACTCCTCAGCCTCCCAGCCTGAGTGGTAGCAGAACGAGTCATTCTAGCAGAGCTAGGCACAGATGCAGACTGATTAACCACGGGCGTCGACACAGAAGCTGTGTCAGGCAAATCCTTTACACTGGTGAGCCACCAATGCCTGCATTGCCTGAAATTGTCACCATTTTGAATAACATTTTTAAATTGACTGTGCCTCTCTGCTGAGATTAGTTTATTGTTTTCCCTGTTGGAAGTTTTGCCAAGATTCTAGCCTACTAAAAGGATTTGCATCAAACCTGATATTCTTGTCATCATTTCATGACTAACCCTGCGAGCACTTAACTGATACCCGGTCCTAAACTTTTTGGCATAGTTGGGAGGATAGTCGCAGCCCAGGAAATATGGCATGTCGTATGGAGTGCCCAAGGAGTGAGCAGAGGGCACGGCAGGAAGGTTTACATGATGTATTTCACAGAGAGTATAGTCGGAGCTCTATTGGAGGGTAAGCTAGTGCCGGAGTTGCAGTCATGAGTACGCTCTTGTCAAGTGCACCTTTCCCTCAAGAAAGATGACTAGATCCAGTAAGAGGTTGTGGAGCCAGGAAAGGCTGCATTTCAGTAGCTGTAATGCGCCTCAAGGAAGCGTTCAAGAGGCGGGTAGAGAGGAGTCTCCCAGCAAGAGAAAGACAAGAGGCTGTGCATGAGACTGAGACAAAGAAGGGAGTCCTGGGACCTTGAGTATGAGACTGCAATTGTTAAGTATGTGCCTCGCCTGTGAGAGACTGTAACCACTAAGCTTTGAGCCTGAGGCCCAAGTAATTTTGAAGAGGGCCTGAACTGAGTCTAACAGGGCCTTCAGAGACTGTCGGAAGAAGGCCCAATTTGTGTGAAAGGAATCTGTGTTTTTGTTTCAGTTATTTTAGTTGCTTATTTTTCCTGGTGCCTGGAATGGCACCGAATAAGGCAAGGGGGCAATGAAAGGTATGGAAGGGAGTCTCCCCTATTCACGAGAGGAGCCGTATGGAGTAATGTAGAGATAGATTTTGCTGTCTCTTTCAATGCTTTTGTGTTATGCATGTTTAACACTTTATTTCCTTTATAGGTCCAGGACTAGAGGAGATGAGCGGTCACTATATGCATATATACTTCCATTGCGATGCTGCCACCTAGTGGCCAGGAAGCATTTTTATGTGTTGTTTTAGTGACAGGACCCGTGCTTACATGTTCTGAGCTGTGCAGATGCTCACGTCAGCAAAGCTCACTGCTATGTAACACTGTTCAGACAATGGTGGCTGACCCTGTTTATTGCAGGCATCGGGAAAACAGGCTCGGGCACTGTCTTTAATATTTACTTTAGTGTGCAAAAACAGTATAGTATGGGCAAGTAATCAGTGTCGGGACATTGAATAACTCACAAAGGGGCTCTTTTTAAATTTGATAAAAGGCGACTGTTCCCACCTAATGGGTTCAGGTGCAAGGGCTGCGACCCATAAATCAGCAACTATTGTGCCTGCAGGGCTGAGTAGGCCCTGAAGGCAGAGAGGGCCCATTGCTGTGGCGGTGGAGTGCAGGAACCTCCCCACAGATGATTGCTGTGAAAGAGGCAGCATTGGATGTAACAAGTGGAAGTTGCGTGAAGCCTCCCTGTTATTTAGTTGCTGAGACGATGGGTTACCCCTGTATCAGGGAAGAGTCCGAGCTCTGTCCCAAGGAAACCAAGCTGGAAAAACCCACTTACTGCATTGCCTGAAATTGCCGCCATTTTGTGTACTATTTTAAGTGACTGTGCCTCTCTGCTAAGAACAGTTTTTTGTATTTCCTTTTGGTCGATTTGCAAACATTACCGGCCTACTAAAAGAAACCTGCATCAAACCTGGGTTTCTTGTCATCATACTGCCAGTAACAATGCAAGGTCAAATACATTACTCGCCCTCACTAGCCTCCCCTCATGCCAAATTCTATGGCCAAAAGGACCATAACAATTATATTCTATTGGAAATAAAAGGTGGATTTCTGACTTTAGAGAACAGAGGGTAAAATAATAGTCATGTTCCTCACCTCTGTACCTGAGATATGGTACAATTTGTAATGTAAAAATTAAGCCCTCATATGGCTGTGTCAATGAAAAAATAAAAGAGTTATGACTTTTGGAAGGCGTGGAAGAAAAAAACAAAAACATAAAAATGAAACTTAGCCTTGTCCTGAAAGGGTTAATCGAAGACTGAATAGCTATTAAAATATATAAAAGGGGAGTCCTGACTACAAAACAGCGGGTAAAGAACAGAGATGTTCCTCACCTCTGTACCTGAGATATGGTTGTGTTATACTAGATATTGTCTATAGAAGATATACATGTTAAAAACACATATATTCTGATGTATCAGGAAGATAATATCACACCTCTGCGGGTCTAGAACTCATATCTAGCCTGAGTGTTATCAGTAATTAATATAAATATTAATTACCTGTCTTGTGATTCCTATCTTGCTGCTGACAGGATTATATGTCACGTTCCTTCTTCTCACTGGGATCCGTCATCTGTAAAGAATCAAAGGTGTGATAATATGTTCCTGATACATGTTATAGACACTTATATGTATAACACACTAGGGCCATAATTATTTATCTGAGGTATAATGTACAAATAGAAAATAAAGAAAAAGACGACACTAAGGACCTGTTCACATCACCGCTGCCGTTCCGTTGAGGGATTTCGTCTGAGGTTTCCGTCGGGTTAACCCTTCAAAAATGAAACAAAATAACATGCCCCCCCTTTCCTGTGCTGTATGGCTAAACCCCGTTGTCATAGGATACGGACAAAGACTGCCTCCTATTGCATCATTGGGATCTGCAGCTGACCACGGTCAAGAGACTGGTCGTCCAGCTGCTGAAACAATCTTGGAGGCACCCTTGGGTGATGCCAGGATTCCTGTGAGTGGTGAGTCACATTCATGTTTGGTTGCGTAGTCAAGCACAAATGTGTTGACGGATGTGGATTTGTTCTCTGTTATAAAGGACAACTTGGGCTTGTTTGGGTGGCAAAGGGTGGAGTATAAGCTCTGCCAGTAAAGCCAGTAGGTTAATACCCCGCCTGACTAGATGGTTTGTACAGATTAACCTTTTGTGGCTTATTATTCTGTGGTGTGGCTCCTCTGGGAATTTACCTGTCCACCAATATAGGGGACAAGATCCACAGACGAGAAATTGTGATATTTGGTTTCAGTGGATCACGTAATGGTGGACAAAGAGCGTATTGTAGACAAGAAGCTTAGTTTTGAGAGAGGGTCTGAGAAAAATTTCAAAGTGGTAAAGACCTGTACGATGTAACCTGTCATTTAAAACGAGATAGCCTTGCTGTAAATATCACAGAGACGCTACATAAGTGTCAGGATTGTGAATAGACATGATGTCCTGGCTGGAGGTAATGTATATTCACTTTCAGGACACTTGAGTAACGTTATAATGTGTTTATGTGGCTGCACATAGCGATATAGCTATATCACTATGTGCTGTGTAAATGAATGGGGAGAAGTGTATGACGCTGATTGGTCATTGATTGGTCAGGCCATACACTTCTCTCCACAACGCCCACTTGGTCAAAAAGTAAAACATGCCCAGTTGTCCATTAAGAAACTCATTAGCATGAAGCTAAAATAGGTCATAACTCCGTCAAAAATGATCGTTTTTCTAAATAAAAAACACTGCTGTAATCTACATTACAGCGCCGATCATATTATGTAGACGATAGGCCACTTATAATGTAAGCCCAGAGCTAAGCAGAGCTGGGCAGAGGGCGGTCATGACGGGTCTGGACCTGCAAGGGGTCATTTAGAGGGGTATTTTGGTTATAGGTTGGTGGGTGGGTTTGAGTCAGGAATTGTGCTAGGGGGTTGTGAGCATTGGGGGTGGAGTTAATGGGATGTATATATAGTGGCATAAGCAGGGAAGCCATGTTATGTCTTGAAAATTTTTGTCAAGAATAGAGGTGTGCAGCCAGTGTCAGGGTAGCTGTTTTCTGGTCAGTTTTAGGGCCTAGAGTTATGGAGGGTTTAGAGCAGTTAATTGCTAGGGTTAGGCAGGCAGGCAGCTGATAAGGGGCTGGAGTGGGTCCAGGAGCAGCTAGGGGCTTTAGCAGGCTCCTCGGCGGGGCGTCCCCCCAGAGCCCGGCGTTCACGGCCTCTTGAACGCTTGAGCCCCCCGGCGCAGACGGAGGAGTGTGACTCCCCCCTTACCTGGTCCCCGGTGGCTGGCGACGGTGGCGTTGTTCCGGTGTCGGGGACTGGAGCCATGGAGGTGTCGGGAGCGGCAGCAGCAGTGGAGAGGCCTGGAGTGAGAGGCCAAGGTGCGGTTCGCCGGGTGTCCAGTCGGGGTCAGCGCAGCACAGTCCATGTGCCTGAGGAGCGACGTGGAGATGGACGTTGAGGGAAGCGGTGGTGCAGAGGCGGGAGCAGACCCCCTCCTTTCCAGTGCGGTGGGCACGTTCAGGGAGCCTGTCACGAGTTCTTCTGTGGGGCCGGAGGCAAGCCAGGACTCTGCGGCTGCCACGGTAAGTGCCTTCAGCGCTGCTAGAGCGCCATCTGCTGGGTCAGGGGCAAGTGTGCATAGTACACCCGTTAGAATGGGTGATTTGGCGCCATCTAGTCGCCGTTCGGAACATTACAGTGTCGGTGGTAGGCCGGCGCCACCTGCTGTTCAGGAAAATTATTACATCGTGGTGGCAGGCCTGCGCCACCTCCTGGCCATTTTCTTTATAGCAGCAGTAGTGGTAGGTCTGCACTGACTGCTGAATATGTACAAAATTTGCATCATCCAGCGCCTCCTGAGGGAGACGTTGGCCAGGTGGTAGGTGTTTCGTCTGTTTATTTGCCGTTCCAGGTGTCGTCAGGACGGGAGTCCGGTGTAGAAGCAGCCGATGCTTTGCGGCGGGCACTCGGGGTGCCTAGGATGCTCGGACAGGAGACGGCTTCGGTGGACTCAGGACGGACGGCCCCGTTAGTGTCTGGCGACGGGCAGCCTTCTGGTGAGTCACAGCGTTTACACACCATACACGTGGACAGTAATTTTAGTAATGAGAGTAGTCTAGTGGGGCAAGTACCTGTAGGTTGCGGTTCTACGGGGGATTTGTCAGTCACGAGTGGAGTTTGGGGAAATTTGTTAGATGGGTTACGTCAGTTGTTAGCTTCAGTTGATACTTCTCGTGGGTCACAGCTAGCAGGTCCCGTTGGAGTTTGGTCAGCGCAGGGACAGTTAGAGGGGGGTTCTCGTAGGGAGAGTACTACGAGTGCTGAGGCAGGCTCTTCGTCATTTAACGCCTTAGATGCCGGGGTCCAGAAGGAGAATGTAGATGGGGCTAATAAGCCCTTGCCAGTTTCGGATACTGCAAAAGGGAGCATGTACATTTGCTTTGAAGGACCATTAGGGGCCCACTTAAAGCCAGAGCTCCGTGAAAAGATTTGGAAAAGGGAGAATTTGGATATTTTTACTTTATTGCCGTTGGAGCGATTTAGTGTGGAACGGTGGGAAAAGGGCAAGGAACATCGTAAGGAGGAGGATGATGACAGAAAACGGTATAGGCTGATTCCGCGCACATTTGGGAATTGGCTACAAGCTTTTTCCATCATGGCTAGCGTTATAGGGGAGAAATGCCCAGAACATTGTTCCGGTTTATTTTGTTACTTGGATTCCATTTGGGAGGCTTATAGAACGTATGAATGTACTGCTTGGCTTAAATATGACGAGCAGTTTCGTCAGCATATGGCGGTTCAGTCATCCCTGCGGTGGGATAATAAGGACATAAGCTTTTGGATGCACCTTATGACTACACCAAAGGGGGCTGGTCAGGGGGTCATGTTGAAGTTGCGAGTTTGCATAACCCCTTTCAGTCCTCACCCGGCGGGTCTAGATCAGCGGGTTCATCGGGGAGTTTTAAGAAAGGGGTCTGCTGACTCTACAACGAGAGCACCTGTAAATGGGGAACTAATTGTGTCTATAGACACGAATGTGCCGGGTGTGGGGGTGGTAACCACCCCGTCTTCAAGTGTTTTAAGCGGGCACGAGGAGGCACGACGAAGCCAGGGGATGGTTCTGCTAAAGGAGGTGAGTCCAGTAAACCTCAACGCTATGATGCCTTGGCTAAAGAGGTACCCCGACAATGAGAGGGCGCAGCTGTTATTGAAAGGTTTTGGGGACGGATTTAGGATTCCGTTCTCCGCGGGGGTGGGTGTTTTGATAGCTAATAATCTGCGTTCGGTGCGGGATCATCCATAAGTAGTACGAGACAAGTTGCGGAAGGAAGTTTTGTTGGGTAGAATGTTAGGCCCCTTTTCTGATGTTCCTATTTCCAATTTGCGTGTCTCCCCGCTGGGGGTTGTCCCCAAGAAGGAGGCGGGCAAATTTCGGCTTATACATAATTTATCTTATCCGAAGGGTTCTTCGGTAAATGATGATATTGATGAGTCTTTGGCGCGGGTTTCCTATACGTCATTTGATGAGGCGGTTCGTTTGGTTAGGACGGCGGGGCAAGGGGCGCTTATGGCTAAGGTGGATGTGGAGTCTGCATTTCGCCTTTTGCCGGTGCACCCAGAATCCATGCACTTGCTGGGGTGCTCGTTTGATGGCCTTTTTTATATTGATAGGTGCCTTCCTATGGGGTGCTCTATTTCTTGTGCCTATTTCGAAGCCTTCAGCACATTTTTGGAGTGGGTGGTCCATGAACGAGCCGGCTCTAAATCAGTTATTCATTATTTGGATGACTTCTTTTGTGTGGGCCCTGCGGCTCGGCCGTCGTGTGCAATATTGTTATGGGCAGTGATGGATGTTTTTGTTGACTTTGGGGTTCCGTTGGCGTTTGAAAAAACCGAAGGACCAACCACTACGATCTGTTTTTTGGGAATTGAAATTGATTCCCAGGCAATGGAATGTAGGTTGCCAAGGCAAAACTTATTCATCTGCGAGCAACGGTGCAGGAAGCTCTGGTGAAAACAAAAATCACCCTGCGGCTCCTGCAATCTTTATTGGGGAAACTCAATTTTGCCTGTAGAATTATGCCCATGGCCCGTGTTTTTTGTAGGCGCTTAGCACAAGTAACTGCTGGTGTTAGATGTCCCCACCATTTTATTCGCCTTGGCAAGGAGCATAAGTCGGATTTGAGGGTTTGGGATTCCTTTTTGGTAGAATATAACGGCAGATCATTACGGATTGCAGAGGGAATTTCGAATGTGGAGATGCAATTGTGTACTGATGCTTCCGCTTCTATCGGTTTCGGGGCGTATTTTCAGGGAAAATGGTTTGTTGGTACTTGCCCACTAGAGTGGAGGGAGTGTGGTTTGACGGGTAATCTTTGTTTTCTGGAGTTTTTTCCCATTCTTGTTGCGGTGGAAATTTGGGGACAGCTTTTGTCCAATCGGTCAGTGGTTTTTCACTGTGATAACATGGTGGTCGTGTGCGCTATTAATAGTTTGTCCGCCAATTCCCCCCCCCCGGTGATCACAGTGCTACGCCAGTTGGTCCTGCTGTGTTTGAGATGGAACATTCTATTTAGGGCTCATCATGTTCCTGGAGTTTCCAATGACATTGCAGATGCTTTATCTCGATTGCAGTGGGATAGTTTCCGTTGGCTAGCTCCAGAGGCGGAGAGGGATCTGATTTATTGCCCCAAGCACCTTTGGAGGGTGGTGTCGCTCGTCTGATATGGTGGGCGAAGCGTTCGCTGGCCCCTGCTACGTGGGATGATTATACCACGATCTGGGTGAGATGGTTCCAGCTGGAGGATTTGTGGTGTAGTAAAGGGAGTCCTTTTAGTGCCTTAGAGGGGATGTTTTGTTTTTTGTTATCTCTTATGGAGAGTGGATCTTCAGCTTCCTCTGTTGTTAAGTCGGTAGCGGCAGTTTCCTTTTTCTTTAAGTTAATTGGTTGTACGGATGTTACTAAGCATTTTTTGATACAGCGGGCTCTGCAGGGTTTTCAAAAAGGGCATGTCGGGCAGGATAAGCGTGGGCCCGTGTATTTTGCAATGTTGGAGGGACATTTTCTCAGTTGCACAGGATATCCCATTCAGATTATGAGAGGTTGTTGTTTCAATTGGCTTTCTCTTGGGCTTTCTATGGGGCTTTTAGGGTTGGCGAATTGGTTAGTCCCTCAAAACGGGTGCAGGGCGGTATTCAAGTAACCAATGTGTTTTTTTCAGGATAGTGTGTTGAGAATAATGTTGTATCATTGAAAAACTGACAGGAATGGAAAAGGTTTTGAGATTTGTTTGACTAAAATTCATGAGGGGGAATCGTGCCCAGTGGGGTGTTTTCTGCGTTTCATGGCTGTGTGTCCTCAGGGATTTTCCTCTTTGCTGGTGCATGCGGATGGTTCAGCGTTGTCCAGATATCAATTTATTACTGTCTTTAAAAAGTGCGTACAAGGGTTGGGCCTTTCACATCTGGATTACAGCTCTCGTTCTTTTAGGATTGGAGCTGCTACAGAGGCTTCTCGTTTTGGGCTCGACACTGCTTCAGTTAAGAGGATTGGCCGCTGGGAGTCCAGCCGCTTTCATTCCTA
Organism: Rhinoderma darwinii; assembly: GCF_050947455.1. NCBI lineage: Eukaryota > Metazoa > Chordata > Amphibia > Anura > Rhinodermatidae > Rhinoderma > Rhinoderma darwinii. The sequence goes on along the minus strand of NW_027461912.1, from coordinate 548,251 downwards.
TGTTAGGCTGCATTTGCTGGAATGTTGATTTCTTTATCTTGGGTTTATTTTGTGTGGGGGGGATGTCATTCTTTTTCTGTGTGACTAATTTTCTGTTGCTTTCAGGTTCTGCCAAATGTGTGGTTTGGCTTCTTGGCCATTCCTATATTTACTGGGCTGAAGGGCGTGCCCGTGTGCGTCCAAATGGTAGATATTTGTGTATAGATCCCGTTGAGGTGGAGGTACACTGGTTCGGAGTTCGTGGCCTGACCTGGGATCAGGTAAGGCCTTTGTTTCAGGATGCTGTTAGGTCCTGGGGTCTACCTGATATCTTGATAATTCATGCAGGGGGTAATGACATCGGGAGTTATCCCATGCGGAACAACATTAAGAGGGACTTCTTATGTTTTGTAGACACCCATCCTGGGCTTTTGATTATCTGGTCCGAAATTGTACAGCGGTTAAAATGGCGCAATGCGCAGTCAGTGTCGGCTCTGAATGGGACCAGAGTTAAGATTAATAAGACAGTGGGCAAGTTTGTTCGCCTAAATGGTGGGTTGGTAGTTCATCACCGACTATTGGAGGATCGGGGTGCGTACATTGGAAAGGATGGGGTTCACTTAACGGATGTGGGCCTGGATGTTTTTAATTTTGGCCTCCAAGAAGGCCTGGAGTTGGGTTTCCAAGTGTGGCGGCGCATGAAAATTTAAGGAGTCAAGTTTTTATGCTGTAGCGGGTCCTTGGCAACGCTATTTATGTTTTTATATATTGCTGTCTTTGACACAATATATTGGTTTTATTTTAAAGTTATGGATTTGGGCTTCTCTAAGGGGCGGACCCTGGGAAGCGTGGTGCTTTAGCATACCCGTGGTGACGCCACTGTAGCTTATATGGTCACGGCTAGTGGTTTAAGGGTATTGCTTTATTTATGTTTTGGAGGTTGTCAAGGACTTAGCCACATAATGTTAATATGTTAATTATGTTTATGATATGTTTATACTTGTTTTTTATATATTCTCAGGTTCTGTAAAATAAATCATCTAATAAAGCTGTGACAAGCACCTTCCAATTTTAATTGTGTCGTTGTATATTTATTAGATAGGAGGGTGTTTGTGTGGCCCCTTGTCGCCCTTGTACTGTCATGTGGTGACAGAGCCTCTTTAAGGGTTCACGGTTATGGCTCATTTTTTTTGTCAGCGCTTCCCTGAAAAGGGCGCTGTACTCTTTGCATGCTTAGATAATGTAGCATATTTAGTGCACACAAGCTGCATGGAGGTGCAGCTTGGTGGTGCTATGATGAGAAATTCAGGCGTCATTTGTCATTATGTCCGGAGATTGGCTGGGCATCCAAGGCAATCAGTGTTTGGAATCAGCTCATCCTGTATCAGCGACATCCTCAATCCTCTCTAGAAGGAGTAATTTCCTCTAGATCGTATCCTTGGGCATTGGCTAGAGTGCCCAAACAGGAGTCTTCATGCAGATGATTGATGTGATAGAGACAGTGTTGAATATAACAGGTGGAAGTTGCCTGGGGCCTCCCTACGATTGAGTTGCTGAGGCGGTGGGTGGAAGTTGCCTGGACCTCCCCATAAAAGCGATAAGGGATGTTGAAGGGTAAGAAAGAGGAAAAGCCCCGATTTGAAGTGGATGTTAGTACTGTATCAGTGAGGAGCCCAAGCTCCGTCCAAAGGTAGGCAAGCTGGTGAGCCACCATTGCCTGCATTGCCTGAAATTGTGGCCATTTTGTACAGATTTTAGCCTACTAAAAGGATTTGCATAAAATCTGGTATTCTTTTCATCATTTCATGACTAACAATGGGCGCACTTAACTGATACCCGCTCTTAAACTTTTTGGCATAGTTGGCAGGATAGTCACAGCCCAGGAAAGATGGCATGCCGTATGGAGTGCCCAAGGAGTGAGCAGAGGGCACGACAGGAAGGTTTACATGATGAATTTCACAGAGAGTATAGTCGGAGTTCCATTGGAGGGTAAGCTAGTGCCGGAGTTGCAGTCATGAGTACGCTCTTGCCAAGTGCACCTTTGGCTGCATTTCAGTAACTGTAATGAGCCACAAGGAAGCTTTCAAGAGGCGGGTAGAGAGGAGTCTCCCAGCAAGAGAAAGACAAGAGGCTGTGCATGAGACTGAGACAAAGAAGGGAGTCCTGGGACCTTGAGTATGAGACTGCAATTGTTAAGTATGTGCCTCGCCTGTGAGAGACTGTAACCACTAAGCTTTGAACCTGAGGCCCAAGTAATTTTGAAGAGGGCCTGAACCGAGTCTAACAGGGCCTTCAGAGACTGTCGGAAGAAGGCCCAATTTGTGTGAAAGGAATCTGTGTTTTTGTTTCAGTTATTTTAGTTGCTTATTTTTCCTGGTGCCGGGAATGGCACCGAATAAGGCAAGGGGGCAATGAAAGGTATGGAAGGGAGTCTCCCCTATTCACGAGAAGAGTCATATGGAGTAATGTAGAGATAGATTTTGCTGTCTCTTTCAATTCTTTTGTGTTATGCATGTTTAACACTGTATTTCCTTTATAGGTCCAGGACTAGAGGAGATGAGCGGTCACTATATGCATATATACTTCCATTGCGATGCTGCCACCTAGTGGCCAGGAAGCATTTTTATGTGTTGTTTTAGTCACAGGATTACATGTTCTGAGCTGTGCAGATGCTCACGTCAGCAAAGCTCGCTGCTATGTAACACTGTTCAGACAATGGTGGCTGACCCTGTTTATTGCAGGCACCGGGAATACCGGCTCGGGCACTGTCTTTAACATTTACTTTAGTGTGCAAAAACAGTGTAGTATGGGCAAGTAATCAGTGTCGGAACATTGAATAACTCACAAAAGGCTGTTTTTAAATTTGATAAAAGGCGACTGTTCCCACTTAATGGGTTCAGGTGCAAGGGCTGCGACCCATAAATCAGCAACTATTGTGCCAACAGGGCTGAGTAGGCCCTGAAGCCAGAGAAGGGCCCATTGCTGTGGCGGTGGAGTGCAGGAACCTCCCCACAGATGATTGCTGTGAAAGAGGCAGCATGGGATGTAACAAGTGGAAGTTGCGTGAAGCCTCCCTGTTATTTAGTTGCTGAGACGATGGGTTACCCCTGTATCAGGGAAGAGTCCGAGCTCTGTCCCAAGGAAAGAACAGTTTTTTGTATTTCCTTTTGGTCGTTTTGCAAACATTACCGGCCTACTAAAAGAAACCTGCATCAAACCTGGGTTTCTTGTCATCATACTGCCAGTAACAATGCAAGGTCAAATACATTAGAAAAATGGACAAAAGTAGATGGTCCAGCGCAGTCAAGTTTAAAACAGAGCATAGTTCCAAAGTGCCTACGCGTTTCAGACGTATACCACATCCTTCCTAAAAGCTATCCAGCACAGTGGAGCTGTCCAGCAAAAGTGGTGCTGAAACAGAGAGCCGGTGATAGAACATCACTGCTCTAATAGTAAGTTGTTTACTTACAGCATTGTTTGATAGATAGTTATCAATGATAGGATGAGGGATAACAATGATCCAATTTTATCCTTGAGTAGTGGATAGAGTATTAATGCTTATTTTTGTTCATTAGGCTCTCAGATATGAACCTCTGCAATACTCAAATCGAGATATTAAAACATAAATAGACACTAAAAAATACATCATTTAAACAGTTAAAGACAATACATGAACTAGAAAAAAGGGAATTATATACTGGTCTTTAAGGGTAATTGGTGTTGAAAAAAATCTTTGTATACTAAACCGCCATTTGATTAATAAGGAATGTGATGGGCGAGGGACCCCTTGGTACGGACAGTTAGGTGTCATCTGTAAAGGCCGTGAACATTGACAGGTAATATTAATTATTAGATCATATTCAATTCTGCCGATAATTTCATAGATTCTTTTACTAATAATTGAACATTAATTCTGGTCCTGAAAGGGTTAATCTAAGACTGAATAGTTATTAAAAATTATATTAAAAATAAAAGGGGAGTCCTGACTACAAAACAGCGGGTAAAGAACAGAGATGTTTCTCACCTCTGTACCTGAGATATGGTTGTGTTATACTAGATATTGTCTATAGAAGATATACATGTTAAAAACACATATATTCTGATGTATCCGGAAGATACTATCACACCTCTGCGGGTCTAGAACTCATATCTAGCCTGAGTGTTATCAGTAATTAATATAAATATTAATTACCTGTCTTGTGATTCCTTTCTTGCTGCTGACAGGATTATATGTCACGTTCCTTCTTCTCACTAGGATCAGTCATCTGTAAAGAATCAAAGGTGTGATAATATGTTCCTGATACATGTTATAGACACTTATATGTATAACACACTAGGGCCATAATTATTTATCTCAGGTATAATGTACAAATAGAAAATAATAAAAGCCCCTCCTCCTCCGCTTTTATTCATTCTCAATATTTTCAATGTTTTTTTTGAACGGAAGCAAAAGTGCAGACTGCAGAACTTTTGTTTCCGTTCAGAAAAACAGAAACCTATTGAACGGGGACAAACGGAAAGCAACTGATACAAAAGAATTACCATTGAAATCATTGGTAATTCTAATGGAGCCGTTGCATTCCGTTTAATGTATCGATCTTCTCTTACTCTGACGGAAGAGAGGTAAACTCATAGTAACGCCATTGTGAAAAAAGCCTTAGCCGTGGAGCGTTTTTTAAAATTCATATATATACACGAATTGTACTGGGTGGATTGCTGAGATAGACTAGATGTTCTAACCTTATCTGGCTTCATGTATCATAAATGCCTAGAAGTACAAGGGCTGTTGTTGCCCAAAGTAGCCATTCCGTATCCACATTTTGCTTTTTCCGATTTAGAAAATTAAAGTTGAACTTTGGTTGCTTGGGCCGCATAGAATCTTGTCCCTTTTCCCCATGTCCTGCAAGCTTATTGTCTGTTCTTCCTCTGATGACAACTGCCTAACTATACTAGAGGCTGGTAGACAAAGCACCAATTTCTAACCAATTATGATTTCACACCTGTATGACATCATAAGAAACAATTAGCAAAGGAAGCTGGGACTGATCTGTGTTATGATTACATACAGCATGTTGGTACATGAACTACAAGTTAATATTATAACCCCCTAGATTGTGATTTACAATAGAATAAAATGTTTTACTTGAAGCAGAACTCCCTGAAAAATGTCTCCCAATGGTGAATTTGCTCTCCTGTGAGCCGGCATTTCAGCGTTATTAGAGGAATGTTGGGCCTTAAAACAATAAATCTAAATCCTGTTTTTATTTTTCTAGCAATGGTCAGAAAAAAAGATATCTGATTGGTGGCTATGGGGCCCAGGGTTCCTATGATAACACTGTATTGCCAGAGCAACAGGTAGTGTTGTCACAGGTACACAGGCAAAGGATCACATCTCAGGTGAGACTAGTAACCTAGGTCACTCATAACAGCGAAATAAATATATATATATATATGTATATATATATATACCATGCGCAGTGGAGCCGGATTGATACTGGCTGTGAATGACAAGTGTTATACGTCTTACAACAATACCTGCGTTCTGATTGGTTAAGTGGTCGTGCAGTCTCTGAATCTCACCCAGCTGGTGAATATTGCGATTTAAGGAATGTTATATTTTCTTGCATGAGAAATGTATGTTTTATGTTGTTTTTAACATCAACGTATTGTTTTCACTATTTGTATCGATTGATGTCGCTTCGATACTCTTTCTTTGCTGTATCACGTTATTTTGAGATGTATATATCAACCTCATTATTCTAATGAGATTGATGACACTGATTGTATACACACTATATAAATCACTGAACTTGTATGTATCACTATGCTTGAGAAAGGTCCCAAGGTGGGACGGAAACGTTGCATTGCCATGTTGGCTCAATAAATTTCACCTTTTTTTCACCTTGATCATTGGAGTGCTGCTGAATTTTCTTTTTGTATATATATATATATATATATATATATATATATATATATATATATATATATATATATATATATATATATATATACATTTAACATAAAAAAATGTAAATATATTACACAGCCTTTTCCTATGGAACTATAGAGTCAGCCATGGAGTGTTATTTAAAATTCACATACTGTATACGCACGCATTGTACTAGGTGGATTGCTGAAATAGACTACATGTTCTAACCTAACCTGGCTTCATGTATCATAGATGTTTAGAAGAACAAGGGTTGTTGCCCAAAGTAGCCAATCAGTATCCACATTTTGCTTTTTCCAGTTTAGGAAATGAAAGCTGAACTTTGGTTGCCTTGGGCAACATAGAATTAGTATAATAATAATAATAATAATAATAATAATAATAATAATAATAATAATTCCCTGTTCTGTCTCTTATTCCACATCTTCATGCTTCACCACAAAGGCCTCAACTGTATGAGACACAGAGCATCCAGTTCTAAGCAATTATGACATCATAAGAGAGGATGATGAAAGGATGCTGGGTAGGACACTATGTGATTACAAACAGTATATTATATTAGTACAGTATGATCATGTGGAATGATCTGCCTGTACCATAATGCTTTGATACATTTTGTCCCTTATTGTGCAAATTACAAATGAAGAATTATAGTTTTGAAGGAATTGTATGTGTGGGGCAGTTTGCTATAATCTACACTTTTAAGTAAAATGCAGACATTCATCATGTACTACTTTCATACGTTGGTCCTACCCTAGTCATGCTCTTGAACTAGCCACCTAGGTATATACACACACACATGCACCTGCCCACACTGCCAAACGTACCAATACCTGGTGTAATAACCACAGTATCACTGTGCTTGATTGGCCAGCAAACTCGCCTGACCTAAACCCCATAGAGAATCTATTAGGTATTGTCAAGCGGAAGATGAGACACCAGACCCAACAATACAGACGAGCTGAAGGCCGCTATCACAGCAACCTGGGCTTCCATAACACCTCAGCAGTGCCACAGGCTGATCACCTCCATGCCACGCCGCATTGATAACACCTCAGCAGTGCCACAGGCTGATCGCCCCCATGCCACACCGCATTGATGCAGTAATTCATGCAAAAGGAGCCCGACCAAGTATTGAGGGCATATACTGTACATACTTTTCATAGGCCAATATTTCGGTATTAAAAATCATTCTTAAAATTTGGCTTATATAATATTATAATTTTTTAAGACACTAAATTTTGGGTTTTCAGTAACTTGTTAGCCATAAGATAATCATCAACATTAAAAGAAAAAAATGCTGGATAAAGATCCCTCTCTGTGTAATGAATCTATATAATATATGAGTTTCACTTTTTGAATTGAATTACTGAAATAAATTAACTTTTTGATGATATTCTAATTCACTGAGGAGGACTAGTATATATATATATATATATATATATATATATATATATATATATAGCAATAAATCAATCCAAGTATGAGGGAGCACTCTTTGGTTGCTAATACTTAAGGCACTTGTCGTGTGTCTGGTGAGGATTTGCACCCTATACTATACAGGATAGTGCGGCTGTTCTACCTATTTTTGTATTTATAAAATTATATATTATTCACAGAGTAAGAAAACAAAGGGAATTTAAAACCTCCTTTTCACAGGGAGAACAATGCAATTTTTCAGTGAAATATACATTAAAAAAATGCGTTCTACAGTGCATATATAACATTGTCAAATAGTACTAAATACTACTATACAATAGTACTAAAATGACCAAATGATAAAATACTGCAATAATAGTGCTACACAACGCATTCATAATGATGCTGTATGGTTTCAAATAAAAATGCTATAAAGCACTCAAGTAACAGTGCCGAAATAGCGGTGAGATATGTGCCAAAATAATAGTCTCATACAGTGCCAACATAATGGTACTATACAGTGGTCAGTTAACAGTGCTATACACTGCCACGCACTGCCCAGATAACAGTGTTCATATAATAGTATCAGCAATAATACTACCCTTAGTGTGCACATATAAAAATGGCAGTCATAGTGCACATCGCAAATGACTTCCCGTTGTTATTTGCTCTTAGCTGGAAGACCATATTTAACTGTCAAAAGCCAACTACTATTTCATTGTTTCTAATTAACAGATTAATATATTATAATGCTAGAACCCTACCGATCTAGCATTTTTTACCTATCCAGTGAATTGGTGAAAAATGCTGGAGGCTGGAATATCCCTTTAAAAGGGTTGTCCAGGATTAGGAAACAATGGCTACTTTTTCCAAAAACAGCACAGGTTGTATGTGGTATTGCAGTTTGGCCCCATTTACTTCAATGGAGCTGAGCTGCGATACCAGACACTACCCAAGGATAGGTGTGGCGCCGTTTAGGAATAAAGCAGTTATGGGTTCTTTTTATCCTGGACTATTACTTTAAGCCTTTCAGTAGTACACAGCCATTATTTGAATTTTTGTTTTCATTTTTTGCATCGATAAAGCCATATGAGGGCTTGTTTTTTAGTGGGACGAGTTGTTGTTTTTCACTACACCATTTATTGTACCATATAATGTATTGGGAAACAGGAAAAAAATTATTTGTGGGGTGGAATAGGAAAAAAACTGTGATTCCTCAAACTTTTGAGGGGTTTCACTTTTACGGCTTTCACCGCATGGTAAAAATGGCATGTTAACTTTACGATTACAGCGATACCAAATTTATATATTTTTTTTCATGTTTTACAAGGAAAAAACTAATTGTTAAAAATAAAATGTGTGTTATGTCACCACATTCTGAGAGCCATAACTTTTTACATTTTTCTGTGAATTGAGCGGTATGAGCGCTTATTTTTTGTGGGGCAAACTGTTGTTTCTATTGGTACCATTTTGGGCTACTTAAGACGTTTTGATCACTTTTTATTTCTTTTTTTGTGGGATTTGATGTGACCAAAAACAGCGATTCTGGCGTTCACCGTGCGGGTTAAATAATGGTATATTGTAATACTTCAGACTTTTAAGGCTGCGGCGATACCAGTTTTGTTTATTTCTTACATTACTTTATAGGACAAAATGGGTAAAGGTTTTTTTTTTGTAAATGTAAATTTGTATTTTTTGACACTACTAAAATTTTTTTACATATTTCATTAGTCCCCCTAGGGGACTTGATCTACTGATCGCTGGTACAATAACCAGCAATACTAATGTTTTGCATTTTGTTTTGTCATTTTTACAGTCTCCTGTTAGGCAGGGCTTAAGAGACAGTGGCGGATCCTCTTATTGGCGGTTCAGGCACCCGCCCAGGGCCCAAAGCTTCCAAGGGGGCCCATGGCCACCCGAACCGCACATAACTTAAAAAAACTATGCAGGGCTGCTGTCGGCCCCATTCTCGCGGTCGTCGGTCCCACCTGGTGATGAAGAGATTGGGCGGGATGTGCACGGGGTGTCAATTGCAGGGGCGAGCTAGGCCGGGAAAAGGGGGCATGTGGCCTTAAGGGTGCGCGACTGCACAGTGGGCATCACTCACCCACTGTGTAAGGGTCGGCACAGCACATCAGCTGTAGAGAGCAGACTGTCAGAGATAGTGATAGGCAGGTGCTGGAGTCAATCTCCCTGACAGTCTGCTCCTCTGTGCGGCTGTGCACTGTCCCTGACTGCAACTAGGAGGTGTAGGACCTGTGGTGTCTATATAGTAAAGATAGTGTAAGTCTACATAGTGTGTGTATAGTGTTTATAGTGTGTATAATGTAAGATTATATAGTGTGTGCATAGTGTATATAGTGTGTGTATAGTGTAAGTCTATATAGTGTGTGGCGTGTGTGTGTATAGTGTTTATAGTGTGTATAATGTAAGTGTATATTGTGTAAGTCTATATAGTGTGTGGTGTGTGTATAGTGTGTATAGTAAAAGTCTATATAGTGTGTTTTTAGTGTATATAGTGTAAGTCTATATAGTGTGTGTTGTGTGTATAATGTAACTCTAAAAAGTGTATATAGTGTAAGTGTGTGTGTGTATAATGCACATAGTATGTGTGTGTATAATGCACATAGTATGTGTGTGTATAATGTATTGTTTTTATAATGTAAGCATGTGTGTATATAGTGTGTGTGGTTTGAATATATAGCGCATGGTGTGAGTGTAAATTGTATATATAGTGTGTGTGTGTGTGTGTGTGTATGGTGTATATAATGTAAATCTATATAGTGTTCATAGTGTGTATACTGTAATTCTATATAGTCTGTGGTGTGTGTATGGTGCATATACATACCTCCCAACTTTGAAGTATCACAAAGCCACAGCAATTTCTTTTTTCTTTTAAGCCACACCTCTAATCCCACCCAATCCCCGCTTATACACACTCGGTTCAGCCCACACAGTATCATGCTCCCATAGTGCCTCCCACACAGTATAATGCCAAATAGCTGCCACTATACAGTATAATTCCCCATAGATGCACCCATACAGTATAAAGCCAACACAGATGCCCCCATGAAGTATAATGCCCAAACAGATGCCCACATACAGTATAATTCCCACACAGATGCCTGTACACAGTATAACTCCCAAACAAATACCCCCAGACAGCATAATGCCCCATAGAGCATAGTGCTCCCATAGCTGTCCTATACAGTATAATGCCCCCATAAAGTATAATGCCCACACAGTTTATCCCATACAGTATAATGCCCTCATAGCTACCCCCTATAGCTTAATGCCCACATACAGTATAATGCCCCCAAAGCTGCCCCTAGTGCCAGTGCCCTTGTAGATAGTGCCACAGTGCCCATGTAAATAGTGCACCTATATAGTGCCACAGTGTCCATAGTGATAGTGTCACTCCCCCCTTGAAAATAGCGTTACTCCCCCCCCTTGTAGAAAGCGCCATTGGGACTCCCTCTAGGAGCAGAATCCCCAGACAAAGCATATGCCGCGAATTCCGCTCCTAGAGGGAAGCCCTGATGTCACTGTCCATTTATGGACAGTGACGTCAGTAGCTACTCTTTGAGCGGAATCCCCGTTGCCAACTCTGGCCGGGGATTCCGCTCCAGGAAGAGCCCCTAACGTCAATGTCCATATATGGACAGTGACCTCAGGGGTTTCCTCTAGGAGCGGAACCCCCAGCCAGATCATCGGCAACGGGGATTCCCTTCATTCATTAGCCACTGACATCACTGTCCATATGTGGACAGTGACGCCAAGGGCTTCCCCGAGCACAGCGCTTAAAGTAGCGTTGTGTCTGGGGAGTCTTCGGCGAGTGGAGGAGCTCCCTCTGCTCCTCCGCTCTGAACTAATTCTGAAGTAGGGAGCTGATGATTCCCTGCTTCAGTATTGCGTTCAACTGAATCTGCATTCTGAGGACGCAGAAAGAGTTGACAGTGGGACATCCCCAAGGCTGCCCGGGACAGTGGGACACCGCCCGGAATCCGGTTAGCAGATATGCCTATAGTGTAAGTTTGTTTATAGTGTGTGCGTGTAGTGTGTGGTTTGAATAAATAGTGTGTGGTGTTAATGTGATTTGTATATAGTGTGTGATGTGCAAACACAAAAGCATACATCTCAAAAAGACCCTCATAACACAGTACAATGGGTACGGGGCCTCCGGATTAAATTGAAATAAAAGGGGAAGAATGGCCAGTAAAGAGGGAAAAAATGGCACTCAGTTAGAGGAATAAAGAATAAAAAATATTTTGATTAAATATAAATATTTCAGCTAAATTTGTAAGGTGATCCTGCATTAGAGAAAATGTCACACACGGGCAGGTAGGCACAATCCACAGCCACACATTTCATATATGTAAACACCAATACAATACATAAATGAACATCAATATTTCATAGAGTATTAAAAGGTAACTCAGATATGTACATCAGTATTATTTAGATGTTCAATTCATTAATAAATAGTATATATAGTGTGTGGTATATAGTGTGGTGTGTATAGTGTAAGTGTAGTCTATGGTGTGTGTGTGTGTGTGTGTGTGTGTGTGTGTGTGTGTGTGCGTGTGTGTGTGTGTGTGTGTGTGTGTGTGTGTGTGTGTGTGTACTGTGTATAGTACTAACAAATGAAAGATGGGCCAGTGCTCAGTGGACTGGGAGTCCGCTGCTGATACAATAATCCCGGCTCACTACTGCTGTAGCAGCCAAGGCAGTGCGGTTACCAAAAGTGATGTGTAGTGTAGAGGTGTGTGTATGTAGTGTTTATAGGATAAGTGTAGTTGATGCAATGTATGTAGTGTGTGTATAGTGTATGTAGTGCGTTTAGTGTATACATTGTTTTGTTTATGTATGTGTGTGTGTGTGTGTGTGTGTGTTTGTGTGTATACTAGCAAATACCAGATGGGCCAGTGGGCTGGGAATCCGCAGCTGACACAATTATACCTGCTCACTACCGCTGTATCAGCCACAGCAGTACCGATGCCAATAGTACCCGACACTGGCCACTATTAATTGGATTTGTGGATTTGATTTACAGAAATTATGTAAACCAATTTCAATAGATGACGGCCACCATCACTTACCTCTCTTCACACCTCTCCACCTTCGTGCGCGACCGCAGTAGGTCCTTACACATCCAGCTGCAAACACACGGTCCTTGTGCTGAACAGCATCAGGACTTAGTGCGGCAGCGTCTGTAGGTAAAGAGGAAACAGCGAGCAGCTGGAAGTAAAATATGGGGTCTGAGGTCTGAATTAAAGGGGTTGGCCCATGAAAACCATTTATCACCTATCTGCAGGATAAGCAATAAATGTATGATCCCTTTGGGGGCCTCACTGAACACGAAAACAAGGGTTCCGTGTCCACTGTTTGAATCGAATGGCGGTCAAAATAGCTCTCTGACTTCACTATAGTATACTAGTCCTTCTCAATGAATTAGAATATCATCGTCTTAAAGTTAATTTATTTCAGTAATTCAATTCAAAAAGTAAAACTCATATTATATAGATTCACTACACACAGAGTGATCTATTTACAGCATTTTTTCCTTTTAATGTTGATGATTATGGTAACAGTTAATGAAAACCCAAAATTTAGTGTCTCAGAAAATGTGAATATTCGGTATTTCAAAAATTATTTTTAATACCGAAATGTTGGCCTACTGAAAATGTATATGCACTCAATACTTGGTCGGGGCTCCTTTTGCATGAATTACTGCATCAATGCGGCGTGGCATGGAGGCGATCAGCCTGTGGCACTGCTGAGGTATTATGGAAGCCCAGGTTGCTTTGATAGCGGCCTTCAGCTCATCTTCCTCTTGACAATACCCCATAGATTCTCTATGGGGTTTAGGCCAGGCGAGTTTCCTCTGGCCAATCAAGCACAGTGATACTGTGGTTATTAAACCAGGTATTGGTACTTTTGGCAGTCTGGGCAGGTGCCAAGTCCTGCTTGAAAAAGAAATCAGCATTGCCATAAAGCTTGTCAGCAGAGGGAAGCATGAAGTGCTCTAAAATTTCCTGGTAGATGGATGCGATGACTTTGGACTTGATATAACACAGTGGACCAACACCAGCAGATGACATGGCTCCCCAAACCATCTCTGACAGTGGAAACTCCACACTGGACTGAGAGCAACTTGGATTGAGTGCCTCTCCACACTTCCTCCAAACTCTGGGACCAGGGGAGTAACTAGGAAAGGCTGGGCCCCATAGCAAACTTTTGACTGGGGCCCCTCCTCCCCCGGGTGTCACACAACCCCCCCCCCCCTTGTAGAGAGTGCCTTTTTTACAAACCCCCCCTATTGATAACGCGATACAGCCCTCCCCCGTAGATAACGCCATACAGCCCCCCGTAGATAACGCCATACAGCCCCCCTGTAGATAACGCCATACAGCCCCCTTTGTAGATATCTACAGAGGGTGTATGGCGTTCCCTACAGGGGGGGTCTGTATGGCACTATCTACAGGGGGTGCTGTATGGCGTTATCTACAGGGTGGGCTGTATGGCGTTATCTACAGGGGGGCTGTATGGCGCTATCTACAGGGGGGCTGTATGGCACTATCTACAGGGGGGACTGTATGGCGCTATCTACAGGGGGGACTGTATGGCACTATCTACAGGGGGGATTGTATGGCGCTATCTACAGGGGGGACTGTATGGCGCTATCTACAGGGGGGACTGTATGGCGCTATCTACAGAGGGGGCTGTATGGCGTTATCTACGGGGGGACTGTATGGCGTTCCCTACAGGGGGGGTGTATGGCGTTCCCTACAGGGGGGGGCTGTATGGCACTATCTACAGGGGGGGGGGCTGTATGGCGCTATCTACAGGGGGGGCTGTATGGCGCTATCTACAGAGGGGGCTGTATGGCGTTATCTATGGGGGGCTTTATAGCGTTATCTACGGGGGGACTGTATGGCGTTCCCTACAGGGGGTGTATGGCGTTCCCTACAGCGGGGGCTGTATGGCACTATCTACAGGGGGGGCTGTATGGCGCTATCTACAGGGGGGGCTGTATGACACTATCTACAGGGGGCTGTATGGCGCTATCTACAGAGGGGGCTGTATGGCGTTATTTACGGGGGGGGGCTGTATGGCGTTCCCGACAGAGGGGGCTGTCTGGCGTTATCTACAGGGGGGCCTGTATGGCGTTACCTACAGGGAGTCTGTATGGCGTTCCCTACAGGGGGGGTCTGTAGGGAACGCCATACAGCCCCCCCTGTAGGGAACTCCATACAGCGTCCCCCCTGTAGGGAACGCCATACAGCGCCCCCCCCGTAGGGAACACCATACAGCGTCCCCCCCTGTAGGGAACGCCATACAGCCCCCCTGTAGGGAACGCCATACAGCCCCCCCCTGTAGGGAACGCCATACAGCGTCCCCCCTCCCAAAAAAATGCGACCCACAGTGTATCCTAATAAAAGACATGTATCCCCTATCCACAGGATAGGGGATACATGTGTGATCACTGGCAGCGATAGGGAGAACGGGGGACTGAAAGTCCCCCGGAGTTCTCCATCACTAACCTCTGACTTCCGGCGTCTGCGCAGCTCACTAAAAATGAAAGGAGCGCAGGTCACGCATGCGCACAAGCGGGACCGGCGCTCCATTCATTTCTCCGGAGCTGCCGACACAGACCCCGGATGTCCGAGGTTTGTGATGGAGAATGTCAGGGGGACTTTCAGTCCCCCGTTCTCCCTATCAATGCCGGCGATCACACATATATCCCCTGTCCTGTGGAGAGGGGATACATGTCTTTTGTTTACTGGCAGAGCGGGGAGATACCTCCCTGCTCTGCCGTAGTGTTCAGTGGCATCCCGCTGTAGTAGCCATAGCGGCTTCTAGCGGAGCCTCCGGCCATGGTGGGGGCCCGTGCCGGCAGGCGACACGGGCCCCCTCATGCCGCGGGTCCCGTAGCAGCCGCTACTGCTGCTACGGCGGTAGTTACGCCACTGTCTGGGACCTTGATTTCCAAATGAAATGCAAATTTTACTTTTAATCTGAAAACAGGACTTTGGATCACTGGGCAACAGACCAGTCCTTTCTCTCCTTAGCCCAGGTAAGACGCTTCTGACATTGTCTCTGGGTCATGAGTGGCTTGACAAGGAATGACTCCAGCCACAGTCCACTCCTTGTGAATTTCCACCAGATTCTTGAATGGCCTTTTCTTGACAATCCCTTCAAGGCTGCTGATATCCCTGTTGCTTGTTAACCTTTTTGTACCACACTTTTCCCTTCCTCTCAACTTTCCGTTAATGTGATTGGATACAGCACTGTGAACAGCCAGCTTCTTTAGCAATGTCCTTTTGTGGCTTACCCTCCTTGTGGAGGGTGTCAATGACTGTGTTCTGGACAACTGTCAAGTCAGCAATCTTCCCCATGATTGTGTCGCCTACTGAACCAGACTGTTGGACCATTTAAAAGCTTAGGAAACCTTTGCAGGTGTTTTGTGTTGATTAGCTTATTAGAGTGTGACATCATGAGTCTACAATCTTCAACTTTTGCCCAATATTCAAATTTTCTGATAGACTAAATTTTGGGTTTTCATTAACTGTTAGCCATAATCATCAACATTAACCCCTTTGCGCTCAGGCCAGTACTATTACGTCCTGCTGAGCGCATCGTTCGCGCTCAGCTCAGTAATAGTACTGACCTGAGTTAACACGGCGCCATCTTTCCCGGCGCGTGTTTGAGCTGTGATACCTGCTGTTTCCGACAGCAGGCTATCACAGCTTAGTGTGCAGGGACCGATCGCGGTAGTCCCCGCCGATTAACCCCTTAGAAGCCGCGTTCAATAGCGATCGCGGCTTCTTAGGGGTTAAGCTGCCATCGCCGGCCTGCTACACGATAGCGGGCCACGATGGCTACTATGGCAACCAGAATCCTAACAATGGACTCTGGCTACGCCATCGACGGAAGCCTAGTGAGTCCTGACAAAGTGAGGACCCACTATGCTTGCTGTCAGCGAACAGCTGACAGCTCTAATACACTGCACTACGTATGTAGTGCAGTGTATTAGAATAGCGATCAGAGCTTCCTGCCCTCATGTCCCCTAGTGGGACAAAGTAAAAAAAGTGTAAAAAAGTAAAAAAAAGTTGTGTAAAAATAAGAAAATAAAAGATTTAAAAGTAATAAAAGTTAAAGTCCCCCCTTTTTCCCTTATCAGTCCTTTATTATTAATAAAAATATATAAATAAACAAATAAACTATACATAATTGATATCGCCGTGTCCGTATCGGCCGGAACTACAAAACGATGTTGTTATTTATCCCGCTCGGTGAACGCCGTAAAAGAAAATAATAATAAACCGTACCACAATCACAATTGTTTGGTCACTTCATCTCCCAAAAAATGGAATAAAAAGAGATCAAAAAGTCGCATGTACCGAAAAATGGTACTGATCGAAACTACAGTTCGTTACGCAAAAAATAAGTCCAAGCACGACTTTCCTGATGGAAAAATAAAAGAGTTATGGCTCTTAGAATAAGGCAACACAAAAAATAAATTATATTTTACAAAATGTATTTTATTGTGCAAACGCCATAAGACATAAAATAAACTATAAACATCTGGTATCGCCGTAATCATATCGCCCCGCAGAATAAAGTTAATATGTCATTTATAGCGCACGGTGAACGCTGTAAAAAAAATAGAATAACAAAACAATAGTAAAATTGCTGTTTTTTTAGTCACCGCGCCATTTAAAAATAGAATAAAAACTGATCAAAAAGTCGCATGCACCCCAAGAAAACTACAATGAATTCATCAAGGTCTCTAGTTTCAAAAAAGGGGTCACTTTAGGGGGGTTTCCACTGTTTTAGCACCACAAGACCTCTTCAAACCGGACATGGTGCCTAATAAATTAAATTAAATTAATTAAATGTCACATCTACTTTTCTCTAAATTCCTGTGAAACACCTAAA
Source organism: Rhinoderma darwinii (assembly GCF_050947455.1). Classification (NCBI taxonomy): domain Eukaryota; kingdom Metazoa; phylum Chordata; class Amphibia; order Anura; family Rhinodermatidae; genus Rhinoderma; species Rhinoderma darwinii. Next base: position 530,964 of record NW_027461912.1, on the reverse strand, counting down.
GGGTTAATAAACTTTCTATATGCTGTTGTGAATACTTTGAGGGGTCTAGTTTCTAAAATGGGGAGTTTCATAGAGGTTTGTAATATATGGGCCCCTCAAAGCAACTTCAGAACTGAGCTGGAAACTAAAAAATAAAATAAAAATGAGGCAATACTTCGCTTCTTACATTATACTCATAATGAGCCGTGCCCACCCCGAGGTGACCCCAGTTTTGACCGTTTGTATAAACGGAGACCCCTATTAGACCGTTTCAGTGCCCGGTTTGCCAAGCATTCACCCCCGAGAAGTGTATTTCTATTGATGAGTCCTTGGTACATTTTAAAGGGAGGGTTCAGTTCCACCAGTACCTGCCGGGTAGGAGGGCAAGGTATGGCGTGAAGATGTATAAGCTGTGCGAGAGTGCATCAGGGTATACCTACAAATTTAGGATATATGAAGGGAAGGACACCAGTATTCAGCCCCCAGAATGCCCCCCTTACTGGAAGTTAATACAAAAATTGTGTGGGATTTGGTGCACCCACTGCTGGACCAGGGTTATCACCTCTACCTGGATAATTTTTATACCAGCGTCCCACTCTTCAACTGCCTCGCTTCCAGAAGTCCTGCGGCATGCGGCACTGCTACAAGAAACCTGAGAGGCCTCCCTAAGACTCTGCTTGGGCAAACAAGAAGGGGTGAGAGCAGGGCACATTCTAGCAGCAACATATTGTGTGTCAAGTATAAGACCAGGGAGATGCCACACCAGTATCCATGTACCTGTACGAGGTACCAGTACAGAGACCCCCAAACCAGACTGCATCCTGGACTACAATAGGTACATGGGAGGGGTGGACTTGTCAGATCAAGTCCTGAAGCCCTACAGTACTTTTGGAGGCGAGGCCACACGCATCGTACCAGGGCAACACTTTTTAGGAGAAGTTCCCCAAACTGGCAAGAAGGGAAAAAGTCAAAAGAGGTGCAAAGTCTGCTATAAGAGGGGGATAAGGAAGAACACAATATATCAATGTGACGCGTGTCCCGAAAAACCAGAGCTCTGTGTGAAAGAGTGTTTTAAAATTTATCATCCATCCCTTTATTTTTAATTTACCCCAGTTTTACTCGCTCTGATCCACTTCGCACAGCTTACCCCTCCTCATCTTTCCGCTCTGAGCCCTGCTGTGTGCCCAGGCAGCTGATAACAGCCACATGTAGGGTATTGCCGTACCCGGGAGAACCAACATTACAGTTTATGAGGTGTATATCTCCGGTGGCGCATGCTGGGCACAATATATCGGACACTGAATTGGCATATATGTATAGAAAATTTCACTCTGCCCCAACTGCTGCACATTATCTTTTACACAATACCTGTGGGGTCAAAATGCTCACTACACCTCTAGATGAATGCCTTAAAGGGTGTAGATTTTAAAACAGGGTCACTTCTCGGGGGTTTCAACTGTACCGCTACCTTAGGGGCTTCTGCATACAAGACTTAGCACCAGAAAAGCTCCAGTAGGCCAAATGGTGGTCCTTTCCTTCTGAGCCCTGCCGTGTGCCCAGGCAGCTAATAACAGCCACATGTAGGGTATTGCCGTACCCGGGAGAACCCACATTACAGTTTATGGGGTGTATGTCTCTGGTGGCACATGCTGGGCACAATATATCGGACACTGACATGGCATATATATAGAAAATTGCAAATCTCACTCTGCACCATCTGCTGCGCATTATCTTTTACACAATACCTGTGGGATCAAAATGCTCACTACACCTCTAGATGAATTCCTTAAGGGGTGTCATTTTTAAAACGGGGTCACTTCTCGGGGGTTTCAACTGTACTGATACCTCAGAGGCTTCTGCACACATGACTTCCCAGTAGGCCACATGGTGGTCCTTTCCTTCTGAGCCCTCCCATGGGCCCAAACGGCAGTTTATCACCACAAATGGGGTATTGCCGAACTCAAGACAAATTGGGCAACAAATTGGGGTATTTTATTCCTTGTGAAAATAAGAAATTTTGAGCCAAAACTACCTCTTATTGGGAAAAATTAATTTTTTTTAAATTCACAGCCCAATTCAAATAAATTCAGTGAAAAAACTGTGGCGTCTAAATGGTCACAACACCCATAAATGAATTCCTTGAGGGGTGTAATTTCCAAAATGGGGTCACTTCTGGTGGGTTTCCATTGCTTTGATACCTTTAGGGCTCTGCAAATGCGACATGGCACCCGAAAACCAATCCAGCAAAATCTGGGCTCCAAAGAACACATAGCACTCCTTTCCTTCTAATCCCTCCCATGGGCCCAAACGGCAGTTTATCACCACAAATAGGGTATTGCCGCACTCAGGACAAATTTGGCAACAAAATGGGGTATTTTATTAGTTGTGAAAATAAGATATTTTGAGCCAAAACTACATCTTCTTGGAAAAAAGTTTTTTTTTTTAAATTCACAGCCCAATTCAAATAAGTTCTGTGAAAAAACTGTGGGGTCTAAATGGTCACAACACCCATAAATAAATTCCTTGAGAGGTTTTGTTTCCAAAATGGGGTCACTTTTGGTGGGTTTCCATTGCTTTGATACCTCTGAGGCTCTGCAAATGCGACATGGCACCTGAAAACCAATCCAGCAAAATCTGGACTCCTAAGAACACATAGCGCTCCTTTCCTTCTGAGTCCTCCCATGGGCCCAAACGGCAGTTTATCACCACAAATGGGGTATTGCCGCACTCAGGACAAATTGGGCAACAAAATGGGGTATTTTGTTCCCTGTGAAAATAAGAAATTCTGATAAAAAATGACATCTTATTGGACAAATTGTCATTCTTTTAATTTCACAGCCCAATTCAAATACGCGCTGTGAAAAAACTACCAGGTCAAAATGGTAACAATAACCAAAATTAATTCCTTGAGGGGTGCAGTTTCCGAAATGGGGTCAGTTTTGGGGGATTCCTACTGTTTTGGCACCTCAACACCTCTCCAAACCTGGCATGCTGCCTAAAATATATGCTAATAAAAAAGAAGCACCAAAATGTACTAGGTGCTTCTTTGCTTCTGGGGCTTGTGTTTTATTCCACGAGCGTACTAGAGCCACATGTGGGACATTTCTAAAAACTGCAGAATCTGGACAATACATATTTAGTAGTGTTTCTCTGGTAAAACCTTCTTTGTTACAGAAAAAAAATAGAATAAAATTGAAATTCAGCAAGAAAAATGAAATTTGCAAATTTCACCTCCACTTTGCTTTAATTCCTGTGAAATGCCTGAAGGGTTAAAAAAACGTTCTAAATGCTATTTTGAATACTTTGAGGGGTCTAGTTTTTAAAATGGGGTGTTTTATGGGGGTTTCTAATACATAGGCCCCTCAAAGCCTCTTCAGAACTGAACAGGTACCTTAAAAAAAAGGCTTTTGAAATTTTCTTAAAAATATGAGAAATTGCTGTTTATGTTCTAAGCCTTGTAACGTCCAAGAAAAATAAAATAATGCTCTAAAAACTATGCAGATCTAAAGTAGACTTATGGGAAATGTGAACTAGTAACTATTTCGGCTGGTATAACCGTCTGTTTTACAAGCACATGCATTTAAATTCTGAAAAATTCTATTTTTCAAATTTTTCTCTAAATTTTGCCAGTTTTCACAAATAAACACTGAATATATCGACCAAATTTTACCACTAACATAAAGCCCAATGTCTCATGAGAAAACAGTCTCAGAATCGCTTGGATAGGTTTAAGCATTCCTACGTTATTACCACATAAAGTGAAATATGTCAGATTTAAAAAATAGGCTCTGAGCCTTAAGGCCCAAACTAGGCTGCGTCCTTAAGGGGTTAAAAGCCAAAAATGCTGGAAATAGATCACTCTGTGTAATGAGTCTATACAGTGGCCACCAAACGTTCCGAAACACCCTTATAACTTTTGAACGGCTCGAGGTAGAGGGTTGAAATTTGGTGGGATTTAATGGGGTCATAAAATCTACCAGTTTATTGAAAAGAAAAAAAAACACCCTTGGGGGCGGTGGGGTGGTCGGGGTTAGCAAAATCTTAAATGGCACGGGGGTCGAGTGGGGCTCATTTGAAAGCGCTTTTCAATATGAAAACAATGCCGCTGAGATATTTAACTTTAAAGTTATCATTGTCATTATCGGCTACCGCCGGTGTTTGCATTGCCCAGAATGTACCGCTCGGGTAAAATCCTAAATGTGTGTGGGCACGTGTGCATGTGCGAGCTTAGGAATGTCACATCAAGGTGACTTTAAATTACGTATTATTACAATCGGTCTCGGCGATACAAAATGGACCTAGTCTATGAATTTCAGAGAGCGCTAATTCGGAGAGTAATTTTCATTTTTGTACATTTCTATTGTCATATCACAAAATGCATTTGACCGAAACGGAAAGGATCACTTTATTGATGAGAGGGTATGGCGAAGAAAAAATAAGATCCTATCAAGAAGTAGCGGCTTTATTCAATGCCACTTATCCTATCCGTGATCCAATTTCATTGTCAACTGTTAAAAGAACTGTTCATCGTTTCGAAACAAGTGGTTCAATTAAAGACGCACCAAGATCCGGAAGACCCAAACATGCTAGTAATGATGAAAAAGCTTTAGATGTTCTGCTCAATGTACATGATGACCCTTAGGGTACGTTCACATGCAAACTCAAAAACGTCTGAAAATACGGAGCTGTTTTCAAGGGAAAACAGCTCCTGATTTTCAGGCGTTTTTTGAGCCACTCGCGATTTTTGTGGCGTTTTTTACGGCCGCTTTTGGAGCGGTTTTCAATAGAGTCTATGAAAAACGGCTCCAAAAACGGCCCGAGAAGTGACCTGCACTTCATTTTCACGACCGTGTAAAAAAAAAGGCCCGTCGGAATAGAATGCCGTTCTTCCCATTGCAATCAATGGGCAGATGTTTGGAGGCGTTCTACTTCCGATTTTTCGGCCGTTTACGGACAAAAAACGGATGAAAATAGGCCGTGTGAACACACCCTTAAACATCTGTCTCGAATGGAGCACAACAAAATGATATCAGTGCCACATCAGTCCGTCAAATTTTGAGGAGGGATTATTATCATCCTTATAAAATACGTCTAGTTCAGGAGCTATCCGAAGATGATTATGACGGAAGAGTGGAATTTTGCGATACACTGATGACAAGAAGGGGGCCCAAGCTTGTGGAACAGCCCAGGGCCTATAGTCTACTTAATCCGCCACTGGGTCCTGGACTAGAGGAGATGAGCCGTCACTATATGCATATATACTTCCATTGCGATGCTGCCACCTAGTGGCCAGGAAGCATTTTTATGTGTTGTTTTAGTCACAGGACCTTATATAGTTACATAGTTACATAGTTTGTACGGTTGAAAAAAGACACATGTCCATCAAGTTCAACCAAGGGATGGGAAAGGGGAAGTGGGATGGGAAAGGGGAAGTAAAAAATTTCTACACATAGGAGCTAATATTTTTTTGTTCTAGGAAATTATCTAAGCCTTTTTTAAAGCCATCTACTGTCCCTGCTGTGACCAGCTCCTGCGGTAGTCTATTCAATAAATTCACCGTTCTCACAGTAAAGAAGGCTTGTCGCCTCTGCAGGTTGAACCTTTCTTTTTCCAGACGGAGGGAGTGCCCCCTTGTTTTTTGAGGGGGTTTTACATGGAACAGGATTTGACCATATTTTTTTGTATGTGCCATTTATATATTTATATAAGTTAATCATGTCCCCCCTTAGTCGTCTTTTCTCAAGGCTAAATAGGTTTAGCTTACCTGTGCTTACATGTTCTGAGCTGTGCAGATGCTCACGTCAGCAAAGCTCACTGCTATGTAACACTGTTCAGAAAATGGTGGCTAACCCTGTTTATTGCAGGCACCGGGAATACCGGCTCGGGCACAGTCTTTAATATTTACTTTAGTGTGCAAAAACAGTGTAGTATGGGCAAGTAATCAGTGTCGGAACATTGAATAACTTACAAAGGGGCTGTTTTTAAATTTGATAAAAGGTGACTGATCCCACCTAATGGGTTCTGGTGCAAGGGCTGCGACCCATAAATCAGCAACTATTGTGCCAGCAGGGCTGAGTAGGCCCTGAAGCCAGAGAGGGCCCATTGCTGTGGCGGTGCAGTGCAGGAACCTCCCCACAGATGATTGCTGTAAAAGAGGCAGCATTGGATGTAACAAGTGGAAGTTGCGTGAAGCCTCCCTGTTATTTAGTTGCTGAGACGATGGATTACCCCTGTATCAGGGAAGAGTCCGAGCTCTGTCCCAAGGAAACCAAGCTGGTAAAACCCCATTTCCTGCATTGCCTGAAATTGCCGCCATTTTGTGTAATATTTTAAGTGACTGTGCCTATCTGCTAAGAACAGTTTTTTGTATTTCCTTTTGGTCGTTTTGCAAACATTACCGGCCTACTAAAATAAACCTGCATCAAACCAGGGTTTCTTGTCATCATACTGCCAGTAACAATGCAAGGTCAAATACGTTACTCGCCCTCACTAGCCTCCCCTCATGCCAAATTTTATGGTCAAAAGGACCATAACAATTTTATTCTATTGGAAATAAAAGGTGGATTTCTGACTTGAAAGAACAGAGGGTAAAATAATAGACATGTTCCTCACCTCTGTACCTGAGATATGGTTGTGTTATACTAGATATTGTCTATAGAAGATATACATGTTAAAAACACATATATTCTGATTTATCCGGAAGATACTATCACACTTCTGCGGGTCTAGAACTCATATCTAGCCTGAATGTTATCAGTAATTAATATAAATATTAATTACCTGTCTTGTGATTCCTTTCTTGCTGCTGACAGGATTATATGTCACGTTCCTTCTTCTCACTGGGATCAGTCATCTGTAAAGAATCAAAGGTGTGATAATATGTTCCTGATACATGTTATAGACACTTTTATGTATTACACACTAGGGCCATAATTATTTATCTGAGGTATAATGTACAAATAGAAAATAAAGAAAAAGACGACACTAAGGACCTGTTCACATCACCGTTGCCCTTCCGTTGAGGGATTCCGTCTGAGGTTTCCGTCGGGTTAACCCCTCAAAAATGAAACAAAATAACATGCCCCCCCCCTTTCCTGTACTGTATGGCATAACCCAATTTTATGGTCAAAATTAGAATAACAAGTGTATTCTATTGTAAGGCCCCTTGGGTGCCTAGAATTATGGAGCTTATGGGTATATTGCTTATATAGTTTAAATTAATGTTTATTATCAATGTAATCTTAAATGGTTAACACAATTATTTTTTCTGAGTCGTTATAAAGGGTTACCTGTGCCTAGTAGGCAACAGTTCTCCAAAAAGATTCAGGATTGTTACCACACAGGGTTCTCAGTGGTGGAGTGGATGCAACGGCATGGAAATCCACTTTTTAAGGGAGTCCATTTTCCAAAAGCAAAGGAGCTGAAGAGCCCTTTCCAAAAACTTATGGACTGTTATTGTTGTCCCGTGCTTTTTAAAAGGATGTGCTATCCTCTAAAAATAGTTTCTCCAGCCCCCCTTCCCTGCATGTGGCATGGCCGGAAGTTCCCGGCTTGCAGTAAAGTGGTCCGGGGATGTGGGACAGCGCTGGTGTAGAGGAAGGAGGAGTCAGTCCTTACATTGCAACCTCATCTAACAGGTCCATGAGGCAGGGTTCTGCTCTGTCCCTGAGGAAGCAGTAGGGGCATGGATGGCTCGAGGTGTGGTGGAAGGAGCAGTCCTGTGGTTATAAAGTGCAGGCAGACTATGGAGGGCAGTCGGTAGCATCAGTGGTGAGACAGGTGTAGACTCCAAAGGGAGTTTATTGCCCCCTCAATGCGATTGGTGGGAAAGACCGTTGTCATAGGATACGGACGAAGACTGCCTCCTATTGCATCATTGGGATCTGCAGTTGACCACAGTCAAGAGACTGGTCGTCCAGCTGCTGGAACAATCTTGGAGGCACCCTTGGGTGATGCCAGGATTCCTGTGAGTGGTGAGTCACCTTCATGTTTGGCTGCGTAGTCAAGCACAAATGTGTTGACGGATGTGGATTTGTTCTCTATTTTAAAGGACAACTTGGGCTTGTTTGGGTGGCAAAGGGTGGATTATAAGCTCTGCCAGTAAAGCCAGTAGGTTAATACCCCGCCTGACTAGATGGTTTGTACAGATTAACCTTTTGTGGCTTATTATTCTGTGGTGTGGCTCCTCTGGGAATTTACCTGTCCACCAATATAGGGGACAAGATCCACAGACGAGAATTTGTGATACTTGGTTTCAGTGGATCACGTAATGGTGGACAAAGAGCGTATTGTGGACAAGAAGCTTAGTTTTGAGAGAGGGTCTGAGAAAAATTCCAAAGTGGTAAAGACCTGTACGATGTAACATGTCATTTAAAACGAGATAGCCTTGCTGTAAATATCACAGAGATGCTACATAAGTGTCAGGATTGTGAATAGACATGACGTCCTGGCTGGAGGTAATGTATATTCACTTTCAGGACACCTGAGTAACGTTATAATGTGTTTATGTGGCTGCACATAGCGATATAGCTATATCACTATGTGCTGTGTAAATGAATGGGGAGAAGTGTATGACGCTGATTGGTCATTGATTGGTCAGCGCCATACACTTCTCTCCACAATGCCCACTTGGTCAAAAAGTAAAACACGCCCAGTTGTCCATTAAGAAACTCATTAGCATGAAGCTAAAATAGGTCATAACTCCTTAAAAATGATCGTTTTTCTAAATAAAAAACACTGCTGTAATCTACATTACAGCGCCGATCATATTATGTAGACGATAGGCCACTTATAATGTGAGTCCAGAGCTAAGCAGAGCTGGGCAGAGGGCGGTCATGACGGGTCTGGACCTGCAAGGGGTCATTTAGAGGGGTATTTTGGTTATAGGTTGGTGGGTGGGTTTGAGTCAGGAATTGTGCTAGGGGGTTGTGAGCATTGGGGGTGGAGTTAATGGGATGTATATATAGTGGGATAAGCAGGGAAGCCATGTTATGGCTTGAAAAATTTTGTCAAGAATAGAGGTTTGCAGCCAGTGTCAGGGTAGCTGTTTTCTGGTCAGTTTTAGGGCCTAGAGTTATGGAGGGTTTAGAGCAGTTAATTGCTAGGGTTAGGGAGCAGGCAGCTGATAAGGGGCTGGAGTGTGTCCAGGAGCAGCTAGGGGCTTTAGCAGGCTACCCGGCGGGGCGTCCTCCCAGTCCTCTTGAACGCTTGAGCCCCTCTGCTTCCCCAGCCCCCCGGCGCAGACGGAGGAGTGTGACTCCCCCCTTACCTGTTTCCGCGGTAGTGGTCCTTGGTGTGACAGATCCGGTGGCTGGCGACGGTGGCGTTGTTCCGGTGTCGGGGACTGGAGCCATGGCGGTGTTGGGAGCGGCGGCAGCAGTGGAGAGGCCTGGAGTGAGAGGCCGAGGTGCGGTTCGCCGGGTGTCCAGTCGGGGTCAGCGCAGCACAGTCCGTGTGCCTGAGGAGCGACGTGGAGATGGACGTTGAGGGAAGCGGTGGTGCAGCGGCGGGGAGCAGTCCCCCTCCTTTCCAGTGTGGTGGGCTCGTTCAGGGAGCCTGTCAGGAGTTCTTCTGTGGGGCCGGAAGCAAGCCAGGACTCTGCGGCTGTCGCGGTGAGTGCCTTCAGCACTGCTAGAGCGCCATCTGCTGGGTCAGGGGCCAGTGTGCATAGTACACCCGTTAGCATGGGTGATTTGGCGCCATCTAGTCACCGTTCGGAACATTGCAGTGTCGGTGGTAGGCCGGCGCCACCTGCTGTTCAGGAAAATTATTACATCGTGGTGGCAGGCCTGCGCCACCTCCTGGCCATTTTCGTTATAGCAGCAGTAGTGTTAGGTCTGCACTGACTTCTGAATATGTACAACATTTGCATCATCCAGCGCCTCCTGAGGGTGATGTTGGCCAGGTGGCAGGTGTTTCGTTTGTTTATTTGTTGTTCCAGGTGTCGTCAGGACGGGAGTCCGGTGTAGAAGCGGCCGATGTTTTGCGGCGGGCACTCGGGGTGCCTTGGATGCTCGGTCAGGAGACGGCTTTGGTGGATTCAGGACGGACAGCCCCGTTAGTGTTTGGCGACGGGCAGCCTTCTGGTGAGTCACGGCGTTTACACACCATACACGTGGGCAGTAATTTTAGTAAAGAAGAGGCTGGACGCAGCCTGCAAGGCTTAGGAGGGAAGCCTCCATGACGGACCTAGTAGGGAAAGGGTTAACTATGAGGGAGAGGTAGGGGGTGGAGGATGAGAGGAGGGAGGAGTTAGGGGGCCGTTACCAGGCTTCCCGCTGCTTTCGGCATTGAGCTGGAAGCAGCGGGAGGAGTAACACATACTAGTATAAGCTCCTCCGTTGTCCCGCTCTGTGCCATGTCGAAGGCCGACATACTTGCACGGCTGCGTGCTGCAGCTGTTCACCACGGTCCCGGGTGGTTGGAGGAGACCGTGGCAGCACTCACCAGGATCCCGGACGCCGAATCGTCGCCACGTCAGGCACGGCACCCGAGGTCTGTTGCTGAAGGGGACAGGCTCCCCTCCCCCGGCCCCCTTCCTAGCAGTAATATGGCGGCGGGGGGGGAGTCGGCAACACCCGCTCCTGCTCAGAGGAGGCAGAGAGCGTCGCCAGGGGCGACGGTGACTCAGGCCGGGTCTACCCGTCGCTCCCGGCGGTCCCGCCCTCCAGAACGCCTCAGCCCTGAGGTGGTCCCGCGGACGCGGCGTCGCAGAGGGAGCCCTACAAAGGACGCTGCAGGCCAGGCAGCTGGGGGGGCCGCCTCTTCCCAGGCCCTGCGTCCTGGCAGGAATCCCCAGCCGCGACGGGGTCCGGCGGTAATCAGGGAGTCGCAGGCCGGGCTCCCTGTCACCCCTCCCCCATCGGATGCAAGATTTGGAGGACAATCTACGGCCGCCCCGCCTGGTGATGCTCCGGGCAGGCTTCATCGGGATCGTCTAGACGGACACCTAGAGCTGCAGCGACGACGAGGCAACAGGTCCGGTCGGAAGTCTGGGTCCCAGCGGTCGGGCGGCAGGTTGCCGGCCCATCTGTCAGCGCGTCGTCGTTCCCGTGTAGGAGATGTCGGTGGGATGGCCAGTCGTCTGCGAGAGAGGAGCTGGAGGAAGGTGAACTGGACGTTTATCGGCGAGGTCAGGATGGTCCGGCTGACGGGAACACAGCGCCTGTGCAGCCCGGTGAGTGCATAACTCCGTCTTTGTCATATCCTGCGATTTTTATGTCGGGTGTCGGCGGGGGGGCTGCTAGCGTAGCGTCGGCGGCCGGTAGCGGCGCGGTCGGGCGTGACGACGCGGGTCTAGCGGACTTAGTGGGTTGCTTGCGGGAGCTGGTCGGGCGTCTAGTCGGGCATCTAGATAAGGCGGCGGCTCCAGTAGTTACGGAGGTGTCCCCGGCGGTAGTTTGGGATCGTTACAGGCGCGGCCCGGGATGGGGGCAAAAGAGGCGGTCGCGGTGTCAGTACAGACCGAGGCCCAAAAGGAAGGCGATAGGGTGCTTATTGATGATCGTGCTCGTGGGGAGGTGTATGTTTGCTTCGAAGGTCCATTGGGGGCGCATTTAAAGCAGGAGGTGCGTGAGTGGATATGGAAGGACGAATATGTCGAGATTTTTTCTCTCCTGCCGCTTGCTAAATTCAATTTGGATAAGAGCAAGCGGGACGAGAGTAAGAAGGATGAGGAGGAACGTCGGCGGTATAGGCTTATCCCGCAGACATTCGTCAATTGGTCGCAGGCGTTTGCCATATTAGCCAGTGTGATAGGGGAAAAGGCGCCGGAAAATTGTTCGGCGTTGTTTTGCTATTTTGATGCCATTGGGGAGGTTCATAGGGCGTATGGGGGGCAGGCGTGGCTAAGATACGACGAGCAATTCCGTCAGCGGAAAGCGGTTCGGCCGGCGATTCGGTGGGACCAGAAGGATATTGCTCTCTGGTTAAGGGTTACGGCTCCGGTTAGGCAGTCCTTTCCCGGGAGGCCAGTCCAGTCAGGTCGGGCAAGGCGTCGGGGCAAAGCTGGGATTCTGCTGGCAATTCAACGATGGCCAGTGTAAGTTCGGGGCCACGTGCAAGTTCAAGCACGTGTGTTCAGAGTGTAATGGTGCATCCCACGGGGCTGCAAAATGTATGCGAAAGAAGAGGTCAGGGAACCAGTCCTCCTCGGTTAGTCAAGGGGTTGTCACCGGTGAGGGTGGAAAGGATGGTCCCTTATCTAAATGAGTATCCGGATAGGGCGGCGGCCATGTTACTTTACGAAGGGTTTTGTGTTGGGTTTATTATTCCTCCGCCTCCTTATGAGGTCCCGGTTACGCGGAGGAAAAATTGTTTAAAGAGGTCTCGTTGGGTCGTATGGCGGGGCCTTTTGTTGATCAGCCAACAAAAGATTTAGTGGTGTCCCTGTTGGGTATTGTTCCAAAGTGCGAGCCTCGGAAATTTCGTTTGATTCAGCATTTATCGTTTCCCAGGGGTTCGTCAGTGAATGACGGGATTGATCACGAGTTGTGCTCCGTAGTGTATACCTCATTCGATAAGGCGGTGGGGTTAGTTCGGGCTGCGGGTCCCGGCGCGCTGTTAGCAAAAACCGACATCGAGGCGGCTTTCAGGTTGTTGCCAGTTCATCCAAAGAGCCAACGGCTGTTGGGTTGTTTTTGGAATGGGGCTTTTTACGTGGATAGGTGCCTTCCGATGGGATGTTCCCTTTCTTGCGCATACTTCGAGGCGTTTAGTAGCTTCGTTGAGTGGGTGACGAAGGGAGTAGCTGGGGTCGACTCTTTGATACATTACTTGGACGATTTCTTGTGCGTCGGCCCGGGGGGTTCGCCGGTTTGCGGTAATTTGCTTCATGCATTGCAGAAGGTGGCGGGGGATTTTGGGATCCCTTTGGCGCCAGAAAAGACTGAGGGCCCGGTATCGACTATTTGCTTTTTGGGTATTGAAATTGACTCGGTGGCAATGGAGTGTCGTCTTCCTGCGGATAAGTTGGGGGCTTTGATTCAGGAGGTACGCCGGGCTTGTAGGTTAAAGAAAATTACGCTGCGTGAGCTTCAGTCGTTGCTGGGGAAGTTGAATTTCGCTTGCCGGATTATGCCAATGGGGAGGGTATTTGGTAGACGTTTGGCGGCGGCAACGGCGGGGGTGCGTGCGCCACATCATTTTGTGCGGCTCAAGGAGGAGCATCGAGCTGATCTGCAGGTATGGGATAACTTCTTGGGCCAGTATAACGGTCGCTCGCTATGGATGGCTCCGGCACAGGATACGAGTGATTTAAATATTTTTACGGATGCGGCGGGGGCGGGCGGTTTTGGAGCGTACGGGGGAGGTCCGTGGTGCGCAGGTCAATGGCCGGCTAGCTGGGTGTCCAGTGGACTCACGCGGAATCTGGCCCTGCTCGAGCTGTTCCCCATCGTGGTTGCGGCGACCATTTGGGGGGACAGGCTCAGGGATAAGAAGGTTCGTTTTTACTGCGACAACATGGGGGTGGTGCTGGCCATTAATAACATCACGGCATCATCTCCGCCGGTAGTTCAGTTGTTGCGACATTTAGTGTTGGTGTGCTTGTCATTGAACGCGTGTGTGGTGGCGGTTCATGTGCCGGGGGTACGGAATTGTATCGCTGATGCTCTTTCTCGCTCGCAGTGGGACCGGTTTCGGCAATTGGCACCGGGAGCGGACCGTCTCGGTTTGGCTTGTCCGGAACATCTCTGGGATCTGGTCTCGGTCCCGTAGAACGATTGGTGGAAAGGTCTTTAGCGCGCACAACGTGGAGTGCTTATTCTGCTTGTTGGAGGCAGTGGGAGGAGTGGGTAAGAGAGTTGGGTGACGTCAACACGGATAGAGACATGTTGGTGGCACTTTTGTACTGGTTAGGGGACGCCTGGGAGGCGGGGTTTTCTTTGGCAAAGGTTAATCGTTTCATGTCTGCGGTAGCATTTGGTTTTAAGTTGCGGGGCTTTCGGGATATATCTAAGGAATTTTTAGTGGGACAGGCTTTGAAGGGTCTGCGCCGAGGTAGGGTCGAGGCGGATTGTAGAAGGCCTGTGTCGTTTTCTCTTCTTAGCTCTTTGGGCGGATCATTAGCATCGGTCTGTCGTTCTTCGGCCGAGATGGAGTTGTTTCGGTTCGCATTTTCTTTGGCGTTCTTTGGGGCATTCAGAATTGGCGAGCTGGTGTCGCCTAGTACCAAGCGGGCAGGGGGGTTGAGACTGGGGGAGGTGAGCCTATATGCGTATCGGCTCGAGGTATGGTTGCGCCGGTCAAAAACTGACCAATTGGGAAAGGGAAAGCTGATAGTTTTGTTCGCCCTCCCGGGTTCGGCTATGTGCCCGGTCGCTTGCATGCGGTGTTTTGAGCCACGAGGGGGGTCTCCAGAGTTGCCATTGTTATGTCACGAGGATGGGTCATTTTTGTTCAGATTTCAATTTGGAGCTGTATTTAAAAAATGTTTGGCGGCGGTCGGTGTCGCGGCGGGCCCGTATTCATCTCATTCCTTCAGGATTGGCGCAGCAACAGAAGCAGGGCGCTGGGGGTTGGATAATGAAGGGGTGCGGCGCATCGGTCGTTGGGAGTCCAACAGATTTAGGTTTTATGTCCGCCCCCATCTGTTATGAGTCATGTTGTTAGCGGTTGAAAAATGTTTGTGTGTTGGTATCTAATTTTCTTTTCCGTTTCAGATACGCCTCCATGTCTGGTGTGGTTGTTGGGCCACTCTTACGTGCATTGGGGGGCTTTGAGGGCGGACGTCCGCCCGGACGGTCGCCAGTTGCGCATTCCGCGGCAGGATGCGGTTTTGCATTGGCTGGGATTTAGAGGTATGTCATGGAGCAGGGTGTTAGCGGAATTCCAGACATATTCCCGGCTGGATAGGGTTGCAGAGGTCTTGGTATTGCACGTGGGTGAGAATGACTTGGGGGTCCGCCCCTTTCGTGAGTTGGTGCGGGATATTAAACATGATATGTTGTGTTTGTGGGTTTCTTATCCCAGGTTGGTGATAGTGTGGTCGGACATTGTCCCAAGGAAACATTGGCGACTGGCTAGGTCAGTGGAACGAGTCAATAAGGCTCGCATTAAAGTTAATCGGGCGGTGTCCCGTTTTGTAGCCAAAAATGGGGGCATTTGCGTGCGGCACAGGGATTTGGAGTCAGGAGTGGGGAACTACTGGAGGAGTGATGGGGTTCATTTGACCGAGGTTGGGATCAATCTGTGGAGCCTGGCAATAGCAGAGGGAATTGAAAGGGCGGTGGTGGTGTGGCGGAACTCACAGGCTTAAGGTGGTCAAGGCCTGTTTCGCTGTGGCGGGGGGAGTCCTTGAGGTCAGTCAGTACAAAATGGTGGGGGGGTCGCATCGGGGGTATGCGTCCCCCAAAAAAGGTACATGGTTGAAGACTTCATCGGGTGTTATCCCTTTGAAGTGGTCTTCTGGTGATTGGAGCCATCTGCAGAGGTGAGCGGTGCCTCCGAGCTGGTTTACGGCTGGAGGTAATTGGTTGGTGGTGGTTGCAGATGGCTAACTCGGGGTGTTTAAAAAGGAATATCTAAAATGGCTTCAAGGACTTCCCCTGCTCGGATTAATGTTAACGTTAAATTGTTATTTATGATTCTGACCCATGTTGGGTCATGTGAATTATTAGAAGGAATTCTCTGGTTGGATTCCTAATTAGTTATCCGAATGTTTCGGATTTAAATGGTATTTTATAAAACTGTGAAATTAATAAACGGCTGCTGTGGCCATTTCACATCCAACCTCGGTGTCACGTGTCTTTTCTAAAAGGTGGGAGTGGAGGGATAGGAAGGGATAAGTGAAGGTTCACTAACACACGACTCTACTTAGGCAGGTCATGAGAGTAGTCTAGTGGGGCAAGTACCTGTAGGTTGCGGTTCTACGGGGGATTTGTCAGTCACGAGTGGAGTTTGGGGAAATTTGTTAGATGGGTTACGTCAGTTGTTAGCTTCAGTTGATACTTCTCGTGGGTCACAGCTAGCAGGTCCCGTTGGAGCTTGGTCAGTGCAGGGACAGTTAGAGGGGGGTGCTCGTAGGGAGAGTACTGCGAGTGCTGAGGCAGGCTCTTCGTCATTTAACGCCTTAGATGCCGGGGTCCAGACGGAGAAGGTAGATGGGGCTAATAAGCCCTTGCCAGTTTCGGATACTGCAAAGGGGAGCATGTACATTCGCTTTGAAGGACCATTAGGGACCCACTTAAAGCCAGAGCTCCGTGAAAATATTTGGAAAAGGGAGAATTTGGATATTTTTACTTTATTGCCGTTGGAGCGATTTAGTGTGGAACGGTGGGAAAAGGGCAAGGAACATCGTAAGTAGGAGGATGATGAGAGAAGACGGTATAGGCTGATTCCGCGCACATTTGGGAATTGGCTACAAGCTTTTTCCATCATGGCTAGCGTTATAGGGGAGAAATGCCCAGAACATTGTTCCGGTTTATTTTATTACTTGAATTCTATTTGGGAGGCTTATAGAACGTATGAGGGTACTGCCTGGCTTAAATATGATGAGCAGTTTCGTCAGCGTATGGCGGTTCAGTTATCCCTGCGGTGGGATCATAAGGACATAAGCTTTTGGCTGCACCTTATGACTACACCAAAGGGGGCTGGTCAGGGGGGTCATGTTGAAGTCGCGAGTTTGCATAACCCCTTTCAGTCTTCACCCGGCGGGTCTAGATCAGCGGGTTCGTCGGGGAGTTTTAAGAAAGGGGTCTGCTGACTCTACAACGAGAGCACCTGTAAATGGGGAACTAATTGTGTCTATAGATACGAATGTGCCGGGTGTGGGGGTGGTAACCACCCCTTCTTCAAGTGTTTTAAGCGGGCACGAGGAGGCACGGCGAAGCCAGGGGATGGTTCTGCTAAAGGAGGTGAGTCCAGTAAACCTCGACGCTATGACGCCTTGGCTAAAGAGGTACCCCGACAATGAGAGGGCGCAGCTGTTATTGAACGGTTTGGGGACGGATTTAGGATTCCGTTCTCCCCGGGGGTGGGTGTTTTGATGGCTAATAATCTGCGTTCGGTACGTCATTTGATGAGGCGGTTCATTTGGTTAGGACGGCGGGGCAAGGGGCGCTTATGGCTAAGGTGGATGTGGAGTCTGCATTTCGCCTTTTGCCGGTGCACCCAGAATCCATGCACTTGCTGGGGTGCTCGTTTGATGGCCTTTGTTATATTGATAGGTGCCTTCCTATGGGGTGCTCTATTTCTTGTGCCTATTTCGAAGCCTTCAGCACGTTTTTGGAGTGGGTGGTCCATGAACGAGCCGGCTCTAAAGCAGTTATTCATTATTTGGATGACTTCTTTTGTGTGGGCCCTGCGGCTCGGCCGTCGTGTGCAATAGTGTTATGGGCAATGATGGATGTTTTTGTTGACTTTGGGGTTCCGTTGGCGTTTGAAAAAACCGAAGGACCAACCAGTACGATCTGTTTTTTGGGAATTGAAATTGATTCCCAGGCAATGGAATGTAGGTTGCCAGAGGCAAAACTTATTCATCTGCGAGCAACGGTGCAGGAGGCTCTGGTGAGAACAAAAATCACCCTGCGGCTCCTGCAATCTTTATTGAGGAAACTCAATTTTGCCTGTAGAATTATGCCCATGGGCCATGTTTTTTGTAGGCGCTTAGCACAAGCAACTGCTGGTGTTAGATGTCCCCACTATTTTATTCGCCTTGGCAAGGAGCATAAGGCGGATTTGAGGGTTTGGGATTCCTTTTTGGTAGAATATAACGGCGATCATTATGGATTGCAGAGGGAGTTTCGAATGTGGAGATGCAATTGTGTACTGATGCTTCCGCTTCTATCGGTTTCGGGGCGTATTTTCAGGGAAAATGGTGTGTTGGTACTTGGCCACTAGAGTGGAGGGAGTGTGGTTTGACGGGTAATCTTTGTTTTCTGGAGTTGTTTCCCATTCTTGTTGCAGTGGAAATTTGGGGACAGCTTTTGTCCAATCGGTCTGTGGTTTTTCACTGTGATAACATGGTGGTCGTGTGCGCTATTAATAGTTTGTCCGCCAATTCCCCCCCCGGTAATCACAGTGCTACGCCAGTTGGTCCTGCTGTGTTTGAGATGGAACATTCTATTTAGGGCTCATCATGTTCCTGGAGTTTCCAATGACATTGCAGATGCTTTATCTCGATTGCAATGGGATAGTTTCCGTTGGCTAGCTCCAGAGGCGGAGAGGGATTTGGTTTATTGCCAAGAGCACCTTTGGAGGGTGGTGTCGCTCTTCTGATATGGTGGGCGAAGCGTTCGCTGGCCCCTGCTACGTGGGATGCTTATACCACGATCTGGGTGAGATGGTTCCAGCTGGAGGATTCGTGGTGTAGTCAAGGGAGTCCTTTTAGTGCCTTAGAGGGGATGTTTTGTTTTTTGTTATCTCTTATGCAGAGTGGATCTTCAGCTTCCTCTGTTGTTAAGTCGATAGCGGCACTTTCCTTTTTCTTTAAGTTAATTGGTTGTACGGATGTTACTAAGCATTTCTTGATACGGCGGGCTCTGCAGGGTTTTCAAAAAGGGCATGTCGGGCAGGATAAGCGTGGGCCCGTGTCTTTTGCATTGTTGGAGGGACTTTATTCTCAGTTGCACAGGATATCCCATTCAGATTATGAGAGGTTGTTGTTTCAATTGGCTTTCTCTTGGGCTTTCTATGGGACTTTTAGGGTTGGCGAATTTTGGTTAGTCCCTCAAAACGGGTGCAGGGCGGTATTCAAGTAACCGATGTGTTTTTTTCAGGATAGTGTGTTGAGAATAATGTTGTATCATTCAAAAACTGACAGGAATGGAAAAGGTTTTGAGATTTGTTTGACTTAAATTCATGAGGGGGAATCGTGCCCAGTGGGGTGTTTTCTGCATTTCATGGCTGTGTGTCCTCAGGGATTTTCCTCTTTGCTGGTGCTTGCGGATGGTTCAGCGTTGTCCAGATATCAATTTATTGCTGTCTTTAAGAAATGCGTATAAGGGTTGGGCCTTTCACATCTGGATTACAGCTCTCATTCTCTTAGGATTGGAGCTGCTACTGAGGCTTCTCGTTTTGGGCTCGACACTGCTTCAGTTAAGAGGATTGGCCGCTTGGAGTCCAGCCGCTTTCGTTCCTATGTTAGGCTGCATTTGCTGGAATGTTGATTTCTTTATCTTGGGTTTATTTTGTGTGGGGGGGATGTCATTCTTTTTCTGTGTGACTAATTTTCTGTTGCTTTCAGGTTCTGCAAAATGTGTGGTTTGGCTTCTTGGCCATTCCTATATTTACTGGGCTGAAAGGAGTGCCCGTGTGCGTCCGAATGGTAGGTATTTGGGTTTAGATCCGGATGAGGTGGAGGTACACTGGTTCGGAGTTTGTGGCCTGACCTGGGATCAGGTAAGGCCTTTGTTTCAGGATGCGGTTAGGTCCTGGGGTCTACCTGACATCTTGATAATTCATGCAGGGGGTAATGACATCGGGAGTTATACCATGCGGAACCTCATTAAGACCATTAAGAGGGACTTCTTATGTTTTGTAGACACCCATCCTGGGCTTTTGATTATCTGGTCCAAAATTGTACAGCAGGTAAAATGGTGCAATGCGCAGTCAGTGTCGGCGCTGAATAGGACCAGAGTTAAGATTAATAAGACAGTGGCCAAGTTTATTTGCCTAAATGGTGGGTTGTTAGTTCATCACCGACTGTTGGAGGATCGGGGCGCGTACATTGGAAAGGATGGGGTTCACTTAACGGATGTGGGCCTGGATGTTTTTAATTTTGGCCTCCAAGAAGGCCTGGAGTTGGGTTTCCAAATGTGGCGGTGCATGAAAATTTAAGGAGTCAAGTTTTCATGCTGTGGCGGGTCCTTGGCAACGCTATTTATGTTTTTATATATTGCTGTCTTTGACGCAATATATTGGTTTTATTTTAAAGCTATGGATTTGGGCTTCTCTAAGGGGCGGACCCTGGGAAGCGTGGTGCTTTAGCATACTCGTGGTGACGCCACTGTAGCTTATATGGTCACAGCTAGTGGTTTAAGGGTATTGCTTTATTTATGTTTTGGAGGTTGTCATGGACTTAGCCACATAATGTTAATATGTTAATTATGTTTATGATATGTTTATACTTGTTTTTTATATATTCTCAGGTTCTGTAAAAGAAATCATCTAATAAAGCTGTGACAAGCACCTTCCAATTTTAATTGTGTCGTTGTATATTTATTAGATAGGAGGGTGTTTGTGTGGCCCCTTGTCGCCCTTGTACCGTCATGTGAGCCCAGAGCTAAGCAGAGCTGGGCAGAGGGCGGTCATGACGGGTCTGGGCATGCAAGGGGTCATTTAGAGGGGTATTTTGGTTATAGGTTGGTGGGTGGGTTTGAGTCAGGAATTGTGCTAGGGGGTTGTGAGCATTGGGGGTGGAGTTAAGTGGATGTTTATATAGTGGGATAAGCAGGGAAGTCATTTTATGCCTTGAAAAATTTTGTCCCGCCTGCCGTCCCGTTAATTTTTCTTTTGAGCGGAGATGAGCGGTCACTATATGCATATACACTTCCATTGCGATGCTGCCACCTAGTGGCCAGGAAGCATTTTTATGTGTTGTTTTAGTCACAGGACCTGTGCTTACATGTTCTGAGCTGTGCAGATGCTCACGTCAGTAAAGCTCACTGCTATGTAACACTGTTCAGACAATGGTGGCTGACCCTGTTTATTGCAGGCACCGGGGAAACCGGCTCGGCACTGTCTTTAATATTTACTTTAGTGTGCAAAAACAGTGTAGTATGGGCAAGTAATCAGTGTCGGAACATTGAATAACTCACAAAGGGGCTGTTTTTAAATTTGATAAAAGGCGACTGTTCCCACCTAATGGGTTCAGGTGCAAGGGCTGCGACCCATAAATCAGCAACTATTGTGCCAGCAGGGCTGAGTAGGCCCTGAAGCCAGAGAGGGCCCATTGCTGTGGCAGTGGAGTGCAGGAACCTCCCCACAGATGATTGCTGTGAAAGAGGCAGCATTGGATGTAATAAGTGGAAGTTGCGTGAAGCCTCCCTGTTGTTTAGTTGCTGAGACGATGGGTTACCCCTGTATCAGGGAAGAGTCTGAGCTCTGTCCCAAGAAAACCAAGCTGGTAAAACCCCATTTCCTGCATTGCCTGAAATTGCCGCCATTTTGTGTAATATTTTAAGTGACTGTGCCTCTCTGCTAAGAACAGTTTTTTGTATTTACTTTTGGTCGTTTTGCAAACATTACCGGCCTACTAAAAGAAACCTGCATCAAACCTGGGTTTCTTGTCATCATACTGCCAGTAACAATGCAAGGTCAAATACATTACTCGCCCTCACTAGCCTCCCCTCATGCCAAATTGTATGGCCAAAAGGACCATAACAATTTTATTCTATTTGAAATAATAGGTGGATTTCTGACTTTAGAGAACAGAGGGTAAAATAATAGACATGTTCCTCACCTCTGTACCTGAGATATGGTACAATTTGTCCCGTAAAAATTAAGCCCTCATATGGCTGTGTCAACGAAAAAATAAAAGAGTTATGACTTTTGGAAGGCGGGGAAGAAAAAAACAAAAACATAAAAATGAAACTTAGCCTGGTCCTGAAAGGGTTAATCTAAGACTGAATAGCTATTAAAAATTATATTAAAAATAAAAGGGGAGTTCTGACTACAAAACAGAGGGTAAAGAACAGAGATGTTCCTCACCTCTGTACCTGAGATATGGTTGTGTTATACTAGATATTGTCTATAGAAGATATACATGTTAAAAACACATATATTCTGATGTATCAGGAAGATACTATCACACCTCTGCGGGTCTAGAACTCATATCTAGCCTGAGTGTTATCAGTAATTAATATAAATATTAATTACCTGTCTTGTGATTCCTTTCTTGCTGCTGATAGGATTATATGTCACGTTCCTTCTTCTCACTAGGATCAGTCATCTGTAAAGAATCAAAGGTGTGATAATATGTTCCTGATACATGTTATAAAAAGGCAAAAAAGGAGACCCTCTAGTGGCTGGCAGGGATGATTAGACAATAAAGAGAAATGTGCCAGGGCACAGAGTCCCAATTTCCCAGCCACCAGTCGACTAGTCGATAAATGTCAGTGAAGTCAGTTAAAATATAACTTTTATTATGTATCAAACAGACAGACAACACTAAAGAGTTAAAATTATATCAAAAGACGGCCAGTGTGTGTCAAGGAGTCAGTGTGCATGTACCCAGTGCAACGCTGGGCGCAGTGGGAGAGACTGATTCGGCAGCTGCAGACTGCCGTGCATAGAAATAGTCCCCCACGGGTATAAGCAATGACAAGACCGTCAATGATAGATTAAGATAGCGTTAGCCCCCCCGACATGTTTCGCTGCAGAAGCAGCGTCCTCAGGGGATAACACGGGGCTAATGAGCGCGCGTTTGAAAAATTGCTCCCTATAAAGGCTCGTGTATATGACGTCCGCATGAAGTGTCACAGCAAACACCCTCCTCTGGGCCAATCAGATAATCACAAATGACAAGCCCCCACGACAAGATGAGTGGCATGGCTGCAAGCCAATGGGACGCCGTGATCAGGCATCCAATCACCACGGGAGCTGGGCGCAAGCGCACACCAGTGAAAACGGGTGATAGTCGTTCAGAGAACTAAATATACGAGGAGACTGACAACGAAGGCAGCCAGTGAAGAATGCAGAACGGCTCCCAATCAAAATATCTAAATCCAAACAAGTGGATAACGCTAGGAGCCTCAATCACTAGTGACAGTAAATGTCAAGTACCATATATAACAGTATAAACGTCATGATAATCACAGGGAGAGCATAAATCCAGCTGCACAACGTAGCATGCAGAGTCACTGCACGCAGGTGCATGATATTATATACACATACATACGTCCAGTGGACAGAGCCAAAAATAAGAGAGCAAGGATCAAAACAAATCATGTGTTGTGTCAAATAGCAGCATCAATGATAATTAAAGTGCTTGACAAGCATTAGAATAGTATAACTAGATATACATCAAAACTGCATATGTGGTGATCAGTGTATCACATAACTGTCAGACCGACAGAAATAACACAAGAAAAAGTATGTTCAGCAAGAACGATTAATTCAGCAAAAAGGTTTCACAAAAAGGTCAATGACAGCAGAAGAAGAGGGTTCAGTACCCCCTACAAAAAAGCCATGAAGGTGAACCCCTCATTGAGGCCATTGGGACTCAGAGAACTGAGCCTATGTATCCATCGTGCCTCCTCCTGCAGTAGCCTCCTATCTAAGTTACCGGCCCTAGGTCCAAGTTTCAACTGCGTTATGCCCCAAAATTGAAGGACCCTAGGGTCGCTCCCATGGAAAGATCTCACGTGTCTAGAAATAGAGGTGTCCTCTTTCATATTAATACTGCTAATATGTCTAGAGATTCTTCTCCTGAGTTGCTGGGTGGTCTTGCCAACATACAGTTTGGGGCAAGGGCATCTGGCGACATATACAACGTCAGTAGTTTGACAGTTAATAAAGTGTTTGATGGAAAATTGACAACCATTTAGGGGGTTGGTAAAACACTTGGTCTTGGGCATATATGTGCAGAAGGAGCACCTACCACAGGGGAAGGATCCTACCGTGGGGGCTGAAAGCCATGTATCACGAGAGATAAGTGGTCTAGAGTAATGGCTCCGCGTAAGAAACTCACGAAGGTTCCTACCGCGTCGAAAAGTCACATTTGGAATGTCAGAAATAGCATCCGCCAAGTCAGGATCAGACCGCAGAACAGCCCAATGCTTCCCTAAAATCTTAGATATCTGAGTGGAACAGGTGTCAAAGTTGCCAATGCACCTAATTTTGGAACCTACAGATCTTTCCTCAGCATTAGTTTTTCTGCCATAAAGCAATTCCTCTCTAGGAGTGGCCTTGGCTCTGGCATAGGCTCGATGTAGGATTTTTTTGGGGTAGCCTCTTGCCAAAAATTTATGGAAGAGGGCATCACATTCTAATTTGAAAGTGTGTTCCTCGGAACAGTTCCTTCTGGCCCTAAGGTACTGACCAATAGGTATACCCCTCTTGAGTGCTGGCGGGTGAAAGCTACCATATTGTAAAAAACTATTGGTAGCAGTCTTTTTTCTAAAGACATTAGTGTGGACACCGCCACCAGAATCCAGAGAGATCTGAAGATCAAGAAAATCAATAGTGTTTTTGTGTATGTGGTGAGTGAATTTCATGCCAATATCATTGTGATTAAGTATATCCATGAAATCATGAAAGAGTGTAGTGTCACCATCCCAGAAGACCAGTATATCATCAATATACCTCCCCCAGAATAGTATATGACAGGTGAAAAAAAGTAAATCTTCATTAAAAATTAAAAATTAAAAATTAAAGTGTCCTCCCACCACCCTAAAAATAAATTAGCATAAGTGGGTGCACAAACTGTGCCCATTGCTGTGCCCTTTACCTGGTGGTAGAATTTACCATCAAATAAAAAATAATTGTGAGTTAATAGAAATTTAAGAAGTGAAAGTATCAGAGTGTTGTGTGCCTGGAATTGTATTCCCTTGGTATTCAAAAAATACTGGACCGCCTGTAAACCCAAATCGTGCTTAATATTAGTGTAAAGTGATTCTACATCAATAGTGGCGATTAAGGTAGTGTCAGTGACATTGATCCCCTGGATTCTGGTGAGGGTGTCCTTGGTGTCTCTCAGGAAAGAGGGTAAGGCCTTAACAAAGGGTGCCAACATCTCGTCAACATAAGTGCTGATGCCCTGTGTCAGGTTGTCATTTCCAGAGACAATGGGTCTCCCAGGAACTGGTCTTGTAACCTTGTGAATCTTTGGAAGTGCATAGAAAGTTGAAATAGTCGGAGTGGAATTGTACAAGAATTTAAATTCGTCTGAGGTGATAAGTTGTCCAGACTTAGCATCATCCAATAGGGAGCATAACTCAGATGTGAAAAGGTTTGTAGGGTTCCTTTCAAGGATGACATATGTAGTTCTATCATCAAGTAATTTGTGGACCATGGATGTATAATACGTACGATCCATGACAACAATATTACCACCCTTGTCTGAGGGTTTTATAATAATTTCATCGTTATTACACAGTGTGTCTAGTGCATCCTGTTCCATTTTATTCATGCACACTGACTCCTTGACACACACTGGCCGTCTTTTGATATAATTTTAACTCTTTAGTGTTGTCTGTCTGTTTGATACATAATAAAAGTTATATTTTAACTGACTTCACTGACATTTATCGACTAGTCGACTGGTGGCTGGGAAATTGGGACTCTGTGCCCTGGCACATTTCTCTTTATGATACATGTTATAGACACTTATATGTATAACACACTAGGGCCATAATTATTTATCTCAGGTATAATGTACAAATAGAAAATAAAGAAAAAGACGACACTAAGGACCTGTTCACATTACCGTTGCCCTTCCGTTGAGGGATTCCGTCTGAGGTTTCCGTCGGGTTAACCCCTCAAAAATGAAACAAAATAACATGCCCCCCCTTTCCTGTGCTGTATGGCTAAACCCCGTTGTCATAGGATACGGACGAAGACTGCCTCCTATTGCATCATTGGGATCTGCAGCTGACCACGGTCAAGAGACTGGTCGTCCAGCTGCTGGAACAATCTTGGAGGCACCCTTGGGTGATGCCAGGATTCCTGTGAGTGGTGAGTCACCTTCATGTTTGGCTGCGTAGTCAAGCACAAATGTGTTGACGGATGTGGATTTGTTCTCTATTTTAAAGGACAACTTGGGCTTGTTTGGGTGGCAAAGGGTGGATTATAAGCTCTGCCAGTAAAGCCAGTAGGTTAATACCCCGCCTGACTAGATGGTTTGTACAGATTAACCTTTTGTGGCTTATTATTCTGTGGTGTGGCTCCTCTGGGAATTTACCTGTCCACCAATATAGGGGACAAGATCCACAGACGAGAAATTGTGATATTTGGTTTCAGTGGATCACGTAATGGTGGACAAAGAGCGTATTGTAGACAAGAAGCTTAGTTTTGAGAGAGGGTCTGACCACCGAAGGACCAACCACTACGATCTGTTTTTTGGGAATTGAAATTGATTCCCAGGCAATGGAATGTAGGTTGCCAAGGCAAAACTTATTCATCTGTGAGCAACGGTGCAGGAAGCTCTGGTGAAAACAAAAATCACCCTGCGGCTCCTGCAATCTTTATTGGGGAAACTCAATTTTGCCTGTAGAATTATGCCCATGGCCCGTGTTTTTTGTAGGCGCTTAGCACAAGTAACTGCTGGTGTTAGATGTCCCCACCATTTTATTCGCCTTGGCAAGCAGCATAAGGCGGATTTGAGGGATTGGGATTCCTTTTTGGTAGAATATAATGGCAGATCATTACGGATTGCAGAGGGAATTTCGAATGTGGAGATGCAATTGTGTACTGATGCTTCCGCTTCTATCGGTTACGGGGCGTATTTTCAGGGAAAATGGTTTGTTGGTACTTGCCCACTAGAGTGGAGGGAGTGTGGTTTGACGGGTAATCTTTGTTTTCTGGAGTTTTTTCCCATTCTTGTTGCGGTGGAAATTTGGGGACAGCTTTTGTCCAATCGGTCAGTGGTTTTTCACTGTGATAACATGGTGGTCGTGTGCGCTATTAATAGTTTGTCCGCCAATTCCCCCCCCCCCCCCCGGTGATCACAGTGCTACGCCAGTTGGTCCTGCTGTGTTTGAGATGGAACATTCTATTTAGCGCTCATCATGTTCCTGGAGTTTCCAATGACATTGCAGATGCTTTTTCTCGATTGCAGTGGGATAGTTTCCGTTGGCTAGCTCCAGAGGCGGAGAGGGATCCGATTTATTGCCCCAAGCACCTTTGGAGGGTGGTGTCGCTCGTCTGATATGGTGGGCGAAGCGTTCGCTGGCCCCTGCTACGTGGGATGATTATACCACGATCTGGGTGAGATGGTTCCAGCTGGAGGATTTGTGGTGTAGTAAAGGGAGTCCTTTTAGTGCCTTAGAGGGGATGTTTTGTTTTTTGTTATCTCTTATGGAGAGTGGATCTTCAGCTTCCTCTGTTGTTAAGTCGGTAGCGGCAGTTTCCTTTTTCTTTAAGTTAATTGGTTGTACGGATGTTACTAAGCATTTTTTGATACGGCGGGCTCTGCAGGGTTTTCAAAAAGGGCATGTCGGGCAGGATAAGCGTGGGCCGGTGTCTTTTGCAATGTTGGAGGGACAATTTCTCAGTTGCACAGGATATCCCATTCAGATTATGAGAGGTTGTTGTTTCAATTGGCTTTCTCTTGGGCTTTCTATGGGGCTTTTAGGGTTGGCGAATTGGTTAGTCCCTCAAAACGGGTGCAGGGCGGTATTCAAGTAACCAATGTGTTTTTTTCAGGATAGTGTGTTGAGAATAATGTTGTATCATTCAAAAACTGACAGGAATGGAAAAGGTTTTGAGATTTGTTTGACTAAAATTCATGAGGGGGAATCGTGCCCAGTGGGGTGTTTTCTGCGTTTCATGGCTGTGTGTCCTCAGGGATTTTCCTCTTTGCTGGTGCATGCGGATGGTTCAGCGTTGTCCAGATATCAATTTATTACTGTCTTTAAGAAGTGCGTACAAGGGTTGGGCCTTTCACATCTGGATTACAGCTCTCGTTCTTTTAGGATTGGAGCTGCTACAGAGGCTTCTCGTTTTGGGCTCGACACTGCTTCAGTTAAGAGGATTGGCCGCTGGGAGTCCAGCCGCTTTCATTCCTATGTTAGGCTGCATTTGCTGGAATGTTGAGTCTTTATCTTGGGTTTATTTTGTGTGGGGGGGATGTCATTCTTTTTCTGTGTGACTAATTTTCTGTTGCTTTCAGGTTCTGCCAAATGTGTGGTTTGGCTTCTTGGCCATTCCTATATTTACTGGGCTGAAAGGAGTGCCCGTGTGCGTCCGATTGGTAGGTATTTGGGTTTAGATCCGGATGAGGTGAAGGTACACTGGTTCGAAGTTTGTAGCCTGACCAGGGATCAGGTAAGGCCTTTGTTTCAGGATGCGGTTAGGTCCTGGGGTCTACCTGACATCTTGATAATTCATGTAGGGGGTAATTACATCGGGAGTTATCCCATGCGGAACCTCATTAAGAACATTAAGAGGGACTTCTTATGTTTTGTAGACACCCATCCTGGGCTTTTGATTATCTGGTCCGAAATTGTACAGCGGGTAAAATGGCGCAATGCGCAGTCAGTCTCGGCGCTGAATAGGACCAGAGTTAAGATCAATAAGACAGTGGCCAAGTTTATTCGCCTAAATGGTGGGTTGGTAGTTCATCACCGACTGTTGGAGGATCGGGGCGCGTACATTGGAAAGGATGGGGTTCACTTAACGGATGTGGGCCTGAATGTTTTTAATTTTGGCCTCCAAGAAGGCCTGGAGTTGGGTTTTCAAGTGTGGCGGCGCATGAAAATTTAAGGAGTCAAGTTTTCATGCTGTGGCGGGTCCATGGCAACGCTATTTATGTTTTTATATATTGCTGTCTTTGACACAATATATTGGTTTTATTTTAAAGCTATGGATTTGGGCTTCTCTAAGGGGCGGACCCGGGGAAGCGTGGTGCTTTAGCATACTCGTGGTGACGCCACTGTAGCTTATATGGTCACGGCTAGTGGTTTAAGGGTATTGCTTAATTTATGTTTTGGAGGTTGTCAAGGACTTAGCCACATAATGTTAATATGTTAATTATGTTTATGATATGTTTATACTTTTTTTTAATATATTCTCAGGTTCTGTGAAAGAAATCATCTAATAAAACTGTGACAAGCACCTTCCAATTTTAATTGTTTCGTTGTATATTTATTAGATAGGAGGGTGTTTGTGTGGCCCCTTGTCACCCTTGTACCGTCATGTGAGCCCAGAGCTAAGCAGAGCTGGGCAGAGGGCGGTCATGACGGGTCTGGGCATGCAAGGGGTCATTTAGAGGGGTATTTTGGTTATAGGTTGGTGGGTGGGTTGGAGTCAGGAATTGTGCTAGGGGGTTGTGAGCATTGGGGGTGGAGTTAAGGGGATGTTTATATAGTGGGATAAGCAGGGAAGCCATTTTATGGCTTGAAAAATGTTGTCCCGCCTGCCCTCCCGTTAATTTTTCTTTTGAGCGGAGATGAGCGGTCACTATAAGCATATACACTTCTGTTGCGATGCTGCCACCTAGTGGCCAGGAAGCATTTTTATGTGTTGTTTTAGTCACAGAACCCGTGCTTACATGTTCTGAGCTGTGCAGATGCTCACGTCGGTAAAGCTCACTGCTATGTAACACTGTTCAGACAATGGTGGCTGACCATGTTTATTGCAGGCACCGGGAAAACCGGCTCGGGCACTGTCTTAAATATTTACTTTAGTGTGCAAGAACAGTGTAGTATGAGCAAGTAATCAGTGTCGGAACATTGAATAACTCACAAAGGGGCTGTTTTTAAATTTGATAAAAGGTGACTGTTCCCACCTAATGGGTTCAGGAGCAAGGGCCTGTATCAGGGAAGAGTCCGAGCTCTGTCCCAAGGAAACCAAGCTGGTAAAACCCCATTTCCTGCATTGCCTGAAATTGCCGCCATTTTGTGTATTATTTTAAGTGACTGTGCCTCTCTGCTAAGAACAGTTTTTTGTATTTCCTTTTGGTCGTTTTGCAAACATTACCGGCCTACTAAAAGAAACCTGCATCAAACCTGGGTTTCTTCTCATCATACTGCCAGTAACAATGCAAGGTCAAATACATTACTCGTCCTCACTAGCCTCCCCTCATGCCAAATTTTATTGGAAATAAAAGGTTGATTTCTGACTTTAGGGAACAGAGGGTAAAATAATAGACATGTTCCTCACCTCTGTACCTGAGATATGGTTGTGTTATACTAGATATTGTCTATAGAAGATATACATGTTAAAAACACATATATTCTGATGTATCAGGAAGATACTATCACACCTCTGCGGGTCTAGAACTCATATCTAGCCTGAGTGTTATCAGTAATTAATATA
The DNA here is from genome assembly GCF_050947455.1 of Rhinoderma darwinii. NCBI lineage: Eukaryota > Metazoa > Chordata > Amphibia > Anura > Rhinodermatidae > Rhinoderma > Rhinoderma darwinii. The sequence continues at coordinate 501,069 of NW_027461912.1, read as the reverse complement.
AATATTAATTACCTGTCTTGTGATTCCTTTCTTGCTGCTGACAGGGTTATATGTCACGTTCCTTCTTCTCACTGGGATCAGTCATCTGTAAAGAATCAAAGGTGTGATAATATGTTCCTGATACATGTTATAGACACTTATATGTATAACACACTAGGGCCATAATTATTTATCTCAGGTATAATGTACAAATAGAAAATAAAGAAAAAGACGACACTAAGGACCTGTTTACATCACCGCTGCCCTCAAAAATGAAACAAAATAACATGCCCCCCCCTTTCCTGTGCTGTATGGCTAAACCCCGTTTTATGGTCAAAAGTAGCATAACAAGTGTATTCTATTGTAAGGCCCCTTGGGTGCATGGAATTATGGAGCTTATGGGTATATTGTTTATATAGTTTAAATTAATGGTTATTATCAATGTAATCTTAAATGGTTAACACAGTTATTTTTTCTGAGTCGTTATAAAGGGTTACCAACGGCATGGAAATCCACTTTTTAAGGGATGGCTGGAGTCTGGCAGCTGGTGTCCATTTTCCCAAAGCAAAGGAGCTGAAGAGCCCTTTCCAAAAGCTTATGGACTGTTATTGTTGTCCCATGCTTTTTAGAGGGATGAGTTATCCTCTAAAAATAGTTCCTCCACCCACCCTTCCCTGCATGTGGCATGGCCAGAAGTTCCCAGCTTGCAGTAAAGTGGTCCGGGGATGTGGGACAGCGCTGGTGTAGAGGAAGGAGGAGTCAGTCCTTACATTGCACCCTCATCTAACAGGTCCATGAGGCAGGGTTCTGCTCTGCCCATGAGGAAGCAGTAGGGGCATGGATGGCTCGAGGTTTGGTGGGAGGAGCAGTCCTGTGATTATAATGTACAGGCAGACTATGGAGGGCAGTCGGTAGCATCAGTGGTGAGACAGGTGTAGACTCCAAAGGGAATTTATTACCCCCTCCTTGCTGCTGGTGGGAGAGACCGTTGTCATAGGATACGGAGGAAGACTGCCTCCTATTGCATCATTGGGATCTGCAGCTGACCACGGTCAAGAGACTGGTCGTCCAGCTGCTGGAACAATCTTGGAGGCACCCTTGGGTGATGCCAGGATTCCTGTGAGTGGTGAGTCACCTTCATGTTTGGCTGCGTAGTCAAGCACAAATGTGTTGACGGATGAGGATTTTTTCTCTGTTTTAAAGGACAACTTGGGCTTGTTTGGGTGACAAAGGGTGGAGTATAAGCTCTGCCAGTAAAGCCAGTAGGTAAATACCCCGCCTGACTAGATGGTTTGTACAGATTAACCTTTTGTAGCTTATTACTCTGTGGAGTGGCTCCTCTGGGAATTTACCTGTCCACCAATATAGGGGACAAGATCCACAGACGAGAATTTGTGATATTTGGTTTCAGTGGATCACGTAATGGTGGACAAAGAGTGTATTGTGGACAAGAAGCTTAGTTTTGACAGAGGGTCTGAGAAAAATTCCAAAGTGGTAAAGACCTGTACGATGTAACCTGTCATTTAAAATGAGATTACGCTTGCCTTGCTGTAAATATCACAGAGACGCTACATAAGTGTCAGGATTGTAAATAGACATGACATCGTGGCTGGAGGTAATGTATATTTACTGTCAGGACACTTGAGTAATGTCATAGTGTGTTTATGTGGCTGCACATAGCGATATAGCTATATCGCTATGTGCTGTGTAAATGAATGGGGAGAAGTGTATGACGCTGAATGGTCGCTGATTGGTCAGCATCATACACTTCTCTCCACAATGCCCACTTGGTCAAAAAGTAAAACATGCCCAGTTGTCCATTAAGAAACTCATTAGCATGAAGCTAAAATAGGTCATAACTCTGTCAAAAATGATCGTTTTTCTAAATAAAAAAACACTGCTGTAATCTACATTACAGCGCCGATCATATTATGTAGACGATAGGCCACTTATAATGTAAGCCCAGAGCTAAGCAGAGCTGGGCAGAGGGCGGTCATGACGGGTCTGGACCTGCAAGGGGTCATTTAGAGGGGTATTTTGGTTATAGGTTGGTGGGTGGGTTTGAGTCAGGAATTGTGCTAGGGGGTTGTGAGCATTGGGGGTGGAGTTAATGGGATGTATATATAGTGGCATAAGCAGGGAAGCCATGTTATGTCTTGAAAATTTTTGTCAAGAATAGAGGTGTGCAGCCAGTGTCAGGGTAACTGTTTTCTGGTCAGTTTTAGGGCCTAGAGTTATGGAGGGTTTAGAGCAGTTAATTGCTAGGGTTAGGCAGGCAGGCAGCTGATAAGGGGCTGGAGTGGGTCCAGAAGCAGCTAGGGGCTTTAGCAGGCTCCCCGGCGGGGCGTCCCCCCAGAGCCCGGCATTCACGGCCTCTTGAACGCTTGAGCCCCCCGGCGCAGACGGAGGAGTGTGACTCCCCCCTTACCTGGTCCCCGGTGGCTGGCGATGGTGGCGTTGTTCCGGTGTCGGGGACTGGAGCGATGGAGGTGTCGGGAGCGGCGGCAGCAGTGGAGAGGCCTGGAGTGAGAGGCCAAGGTGCGGTTCGCCGGGTGTCCAGTCGGGGTCAGCGCAGCACAGTCCATGTGCCTGAGGAGCGACGTGGAGATGGACGTTGAGGGAAGCGGTGGTGCAGAGGCGGGAGCAGACCCTCTCCTTTTCAGTGCTGTGGGCTCGTTCAGGGAGCCTGTCACGAGTTCTTCTGTGGGGCCGGAGGCAAGCCAGGACTTTGCGGCTGTCACGGTGAGTGTCTTCAGCGCTGCTAGAGCGCCATCTGCTGGGTCAGGGGCCAGTGTGCATAGTACACCCGTTAGCATGGGTGATTTGGCGCCATCTAGTGGCCGTTCGGAACATTGCAGTGTCGGTGGTAGGCCGGCGCCACCTGCTGTTCGGGAAAATTACTACATCGGTGGTGGCAGGCCTGCGCCACCTCCTGGCCATTTTCGTTATAGCAGCAGTAGTGGTAGGTCTGCACTGACTGCTGAATATGTACAAAATTTGCATCATCCAGCGCCTCCTGAGGGTGACGTTGGCCAGGTGGCAGGTGTTTCGTCTGTTTATTTGCCGTTCCAGGTGTTGTCGGGACGGGAGTCCGGTGTAGAAGCGGCCGATGCTTTGCGGCGGGCACTCGGGGTGCCTAGGATGCTCGGTCAGGAGACGGCTTCAGTGGATTTAGGACGGACGGCCCCGTTAGTGTCTGGCGACGGGCAGCCTTCTGATGAGTCACAGCGTTTACACACCATACACGTGGGCAGTAATTTTAGTAATGAGAGTAGTCTAGTGGGGCAAGTACCTGTAGGTTGCAGTTCTACGGGGGATTTGTCAGTCACGAGTGGAGTTTGGGGAAATTTGTTAGATGGGTTACGTCAGTTGTTAGCTTCAGTTGATACTTCTCGTGGGTCACAGCTAGAAGGTCCCATTGGAGCTTGGTCAGCGCAGAGACAGTTAGAGGGGGGTTCTTATAGGGAGAGTACTGCGAGTGCTGAGGCAGGCTCTTCATCATTTAACGCCTTAGATGCTGGGGTCCAGACGGAGAAGGTAGATGGGGCTAATAAGCCCTTGCCAGTTTTGGATACTGCAAAGGGGAGCATGTACATTTGCTTTGAAGGACCATTAGGGGCCCACTTAAAGCCAGAGATCCGTGAAAAGATTTGGAAAAGGGAGAATTTGGATATTTTTACTTTATTGCCGTTGGAGCGATTTAGTGTGGAACGGTGGGAAAAGAGCAAGGAACATCGTAAGGAGGAGGATGAGGAGAGAAGACAGTATAGGCTGATTCCGCGCACATTTGGGAATTGGCTACATGCTTTTTCCATCATGGCTAGCATTATAGGGGAGAAATGCCCAGAACATTGTTCCGGTTTATTTTGTTACTTGGATTCTATTTGGGAGGCTTATAGAACGTATGGGGGTACTGCTTGGCTTAAATATGACGAGCAGGTACGTCAGCGTATGGCGTTTCAGTCATCCCTGCGGTGGGATCATAAGGACATAAGCCTTTGGATGCGCCTTATGACTACACCAAAGGGGGCTGGTCAGGGGGGTCATGTTGAAGTCGCGGGTTTGCATAACCCCTTTCAGTCCTCACCCGGCGGGTCTAGATCAGCGGGTTCATCGGGGAGTTTTAAAAAAGGGGTCTGCTGACTCTACAACGAGAGCACCTGTAAATGGGGAACTAATTGTGTCTATAGACACGAATGTGCCGGGTGTAGGGGTGGTAACTACCCCGTCTTCAAGTGTTTTAAGCGGGCACGACGAAGCCAGGGGATGGTTCTGCTAAAGGGGGTGAGTCCAGTGAACCTCGACGCTATGACGCCTTGGCTAAAGAGGTACCCCGACAATGAGAGGGCGCAGCTGTTATTGAAAGGTTTTGGGGACGGATTTAGGATTCCGTTCTCCCCGGGGATGGGTGTTTTGATGGCTAATAATCTCTGTTCGGTGCGGGATCATCCAGAAGTGGTACGAGACAAGTTGCTGAAGGAAGTTTTGTTGGGTAGAATGTTAGGCCCCTTTTCTGATGTTCCTATTTCCAATTTGCGTGTCTTCCCGCAGGGGGTTGTCCCCAAGAAGGAGGCGGGCAAATTTTGGCTTATACATCATTTATCTTATCCGAAGGGTTCTTCGGTAAATGATGATATTGATGAGTCTTTGACGCGGGTTTCCTATACGTCATTTGATGAGGCGGTTCATTTGGTTAGGACGGCGGGGCAAGGGGCGCTTATGGCTAAGGTGGATGTGGAGTCATTTTGCCTTTTGCCGGTGCACCCAGAATCCATGCACTTGCTGGGGTGCTCGTTTGATGGCCTTTTTTATATTGATAGGTGCCTTCCTATGGGGTGCTCTATTTCTTGTGCCTATTTCGAAGCCTTCAGCAAGTTTTTGGAGTGGGTGGTCCGTGAACGAGCCGGCTCTAAAGAAGTTATTCTTTATTTGGATGACTTCTTTTGTGTGTGCCCTGCGGCTCGGCCGTCGTGTGCAATATTGTTATGGGCAGTGATGGATGTTTTTGTTGACTTTGGGGTTCCGTTGGCATTTGAAATAACAGAAGGACCAACCACAACAATCTGTTTTTATGGAATTGAAATTGATTCCCAGGCAATGGAATGTAGGTTGCCAGAGGCAAAACTTATTGATCTGCGGGCAACGGTGCAGGAGGCTCTGGTGAGAACAAAAATCACCCTGCGGCTCCTTCAATCTTTATTGGGGAAACTCAATTTTGCCTGTAGAATTATGCCCATGGGCCGTGTTTTTTGTAGGCGCTTAGCACAAGAAACTGCTGGTGTTAGATGTCCCCACCATTTTATTCACCTTGGCAAGGAGTATAAGGCGGATTTGAGGGTTTGGGATTCCTTTTTGGTAGAATATAACGGCAGATCATTATGGATTGCAGAGGGAGTTTCGAATGTGGAGATACAATTGTGTACTGATGCTTAAGGTTCTATCGGTTTCGGGGCGTATTGTCAGGGAAAATGGTGTGTTGGTACTTGGCCACTAGAGTGGAGGGAGAGTGGTTTGACGGGTAATCTTTGTTTTCTGGAGTTGTTTCCCATTCTTGTTGCGGTGGAAATTTGGGGACCGCTTTTGTCCAATCGGTCAGTGGTTTTTCACTGTGGTAACAAGGCTATTTAGGGCTCATCATGTTCCTGGAGTTTCCAATGACATTGCGGATGCTTTATCTCGATTGCAGTGGGATCGTTTCCGTTGGCTACCTCCAGAGGCGGAGAGGGATCCGGTTTCTTGCCCCGAGCACCTTTGGAGAGGGTGGTGTCGCTCGTCTGATATGGTGGGCGAAGCGTTCGCTGGCCCCTGCTACGTGGGATGCTTATACCAAGATCTGGGTGAGATGGTTCCAGCTGGAGGATTCGTGGTGTAGTCAAGGGAGTCCTTTTAGTGCCTTAGAGGGGATGTTTTGTTTTTTGTTATCTCTTATGGAGAGTGGATCTTCAACTTCCTCTGTTGTTAAGTCGGTAGCGGCACTTTCCTTTTTCTTTAAGTTAATTGGTTGTACAGATGTTACTAAGCATTTTTTGATACGGCGGGCTCTGCAGGGTTTTCAAAAAGGGCATGTCGGGCAGGATAAGCGTGGGCCGGTGTCTTTTGCAATGTTGGAGGGACATTTTCTCAGTTGCACAGGATATCCCATTCAGATTATGAGAGGTTGTTGTTTCAATTGGCTTTCTCTTGGGCTTTCTATGGGGCTTTTAGGGTTGGCGAATTGGTTAGTCCCTCAAAACGGGTGCAGGCCGGTATTCAAGTAACCAATGTGTTTTTTTCAGGATAGTGTGTTGAGAATAATGTTGTATCATTCAAAAACTGACAGGAATGGAAAAGGTTTTGAGATTTGTTTGACTAAAATTCATGAGGGGGAATCGTGCCCAGTGGGGTGTTTTCTGCGTTTCATGGCTGTGTGTCCTCAGGGATTTTCTTCTTTGCTGGTACATGCGGATGGTTCAGCGTTGTCCAGATATCAATTTATTGCTGTCTTTAAGAAATGCGTACAAGGGTTGGGCCTTTCACATCTGGATTACAGCTCTCATTCTTTTAGGATTGGAGCTGCTACTGAGGTTTCTCGTTTTGGGCTCGACACTGCTTCAGTTAAGAGGATTGGCCGCTGGGAGTGCAGCCGCTTTCGTTCCTATGTTAGGCTGCATTTGCTGGAATGTTGATTTCTTTATCTTGGGTTTATTTTGGGGGGGGATGTCATTCTTGTTCTGTGTGACTAATTTTCTGTTGCTTTCAGGGTCTGCAAAATGTGTGGTATGGCTTCTTGGCCATTCCTATATTTACTGGGCTGAAGGGCGTGCCCGTGTGCGTCCAAATGGTAGATATTTGTGTATAGATCCCGTTGAGGTGGAGGTACACTGGTTCGGAGTTCGTGGCCTGACCTGGGATCAGGTAAGGCCTTTGTTTCAGGATGCTGTTAGGTCCTGGGGTCTACCTGATATCTTGATAATTCATGCAGGGGGTAATGACATCGGGAGTTATCCCATGCGGAACAACATTAAGAGGGACTTCTTATGTTTTGTAGACACCCATCCTGGGCTTTTGATTATCTGGTCCGAAATTGTACAGCGGTTAAAATGGCGCAATGCGCAGTCAGTGTCGGCTCTGAATGGGACCAGAGTTAAGATTAATAAGACAGTGGGCAAGTTTGTTCGCCTAAATGGTGGGTTGGTAGTTCATCACCGACTATTGGAGGATCGGGGTGCGTACATTGGAAAGGATGGGGTTCACTTAACGGATGTGGGCCTGGATGTTTTTAATTTTGGCCTCCAAGAAGGCCTGGAGTTGGGTTTCCAAGTGTGGCGGCGCATGAAAATTTAAGGAGTCAAGTTTTTATGCTGTAGCGGGTCCTTGGCAACGCTATTTATGTTTTTATATATTGCTGTCTTTGACACAATATATTGGTTTTATTTTAAAGTTATGGATTTGGGCTTCTCTAAGGGGCGGACCCTGGGAAGCGTGGTGCTTTAGCATACCCGTGGTGACGCCACTGTAGCTTATATGGTCACGGCTAGTGGTTTAAGGGTATTGCTTTATTTATGTTTTGGAGGTTGTCAAGGACTTAGCCACATAATGTTAATATGTTAATTATGTTTATGATATGTTTATACTTGTTTTTTATATATTCTCAGGTTCTGTAAAATAAATCATCTAATAAAGCTGTGACAAGCACCTTCCAATTTTAATTGTGTCGTTGTATATTTATTAGATAGGAGGGTGTTTGTGTGGCCCCTTGTCGCCCTTGTACTGTCATGTGGTGACAGAGCCTCTTTAAGGGTTCACGGTTATGGCTCATTTTTTTTGTCAGTGCTTCCCTGAAAAGGGCGCTGTACTCTTTGCATGCTTAGATAATGTAGCATATTTAGTGCACACAAGCTGCATGGAGGTGCAGCTTGGTGGTGCTATGATGAGAAATTCAGGCGTCATTTGTCATTATGTCCGGAGATTGGCTGGGCATCCAAGGCAATCAGTGTTTGGAATCAGCTCATCCTGTATCAGCGACATCCTCAATCCTCTCTAGAAGGAGTAATTTCCTCTAGATCGTATCCTTGGGCATTGGCTAGAGTGCCCAAACAGGAGTCTCCATGCAGATGATTGATGTGATAGAGACAGTGTTGAATATAACAGGTGGAAGTTGCCTGGGGCCTCCCTACGATTGAGTTGCTGAGGCGGTGGGTGGAAGTTGCCTGGACCTCCCCATAAAAGCGATAAGGGATGTTGAAGGGTAAGAAAGAGGAAAAGCCCCGATTTGAAGTGGATGTTAGTACTGTATCAGTGAGGAGCCCAAGCTCCGTCCAAAGGTAGGCAAGCTGGTGAGCCACCATTGCCTGCATTGCCTGAAATTGTGGCCATTTTGTACAGATTTTAGCCTACTAAAAGGATTTGCATAAAATCTGGTATTCTTTTCATCATTTCATGACTAACAATGGTCGCACTTAACTGATACCCGCTCCTAAACTTTTTGGCATAGTTGGCAGGATAGTCACAGCCCAGGAAAGATGGCATGCCGTATGGAGTGCCCAAGGAGTGAGCAGAGGGCACGACAGGAAGGTTTACATGATGAATTTCACAGAGAGTATAGTCGGAGTTCCATTGGAGGGTAAGCTAGTGCCGGAGTTGCAGTCATGAGTACGCTCTTGCCAAGTGCACCTTTGGCTGCATTTCAGTAACTGTAATGAGCCACAAGGAAGCTTTCAAGAGGCGGGTAGAGAGGAGTCTCCCAGCAAGAGAAAGACAAGAGGCTGTGCATGAGACTGAGACAAAGAAGGGAGTCCTGGGACCTTGAGTATGAGACTGCAATTGTTAAGTATGTGCCTCGCCTGTGAGAGACTGTAACCACTAAGCTTTGAACCTGAGGCCCAAGTAATTTTGAAGAGGGCCTGAACTGAGTCTAACAGGGCCTTCAGAGACTGTCGGAAGTAGGCCCAATTTGTGTGAAAGGAATCTGTGTTTTTGTTTCAGTTATTTTAGTTGCTTATTTTTCCTGGTGCCGGGAATGGCACCGAATAAGGCAAGGGGGCAATGAAAGGTATGGAAGGGAGTCTCCCCTATTCACGAGAGGAGCCGTATGGAGTAATGTAGAGATAGATTTTGCTGTCTCTTTCAATTCTTTTGTGTCATGCATGTTTAACACTGTATTTCCTTTATAGGTCCAGGACTAGAGGAGATGAGCGGTCACTATATGCATATATACTTCCATTGCGATGCTGCCACCTAGTGGCCAGGAAGCATTTTTATGTGTTGTTTTAGTCACAGGACTACATGTTCTGAGCTGTGCAGATGCTCACGTCAGCAAAGCTCACTGCTATGTAACACTGTTCAGACAATGGTGGCTGACCCTGTTTATTGCAGGCACCGGGAATACCGGCTCGGGCACTGTCTTTAACATTTACTTTAGTGTGCAAAAACAGTGTAGTATGGGCAAGTAATCAGTGTCGGAACATTGAATAACTCACAAAAGGCTGTTTTTAAATTTGATAAAAGGCGACTGTTCCCACCTAATGGATTCAGGTGCAAGGGTTGCGACCCATAAATCAGCAACTATTGTGCCAACAGGGCTGAGTAGGCCCTGAAGCCAGAGAAGGGCCCATTGCTGTGGCGGTGGAGTGCAGGAACCTCCCCACAGATGATTGCTGTGAAAGAGGCAGCATTGGATGTAACAAGTGGAAGTTGCGTGAAGCCTCCCTGTTATTTAGTTGCTGAGACGATGGGTTACCCCTGTATCAGGGAAGAGTCCGAGCTCTGTCCCAAGGAAAGAACAGTTTTTTGTATTTCCTTTTGGTCGTTTTGCAAACATTACCGGCCTACTAAAAGAAACCTGCATCAAACCTGGGTTTCTTGTCATCATACTGCCAGTAACAATGCAAGGTCAAATACATTAGAAAAATGGACAAAAGTAGATGGTCCAGCGCAGTCAAGTTTAAAACAGAGCATAGTTCCAAAGTGCCTACGCGTTTCAGACGTATACCACATCCTTCCTAAAAGCTATCCAGCACAGTGGAGCTGTCCAGCAAAAGTGGTGCTGAAACAGAGAGCTGGTGATAGAACATCACTGCTCTAATAGTAAGTTGTTTACTTACAGCATTGTTTGATAGATAGTTATCAATGATAGGATGAGGGATAACAATGATCCAATTTTATCCTTGAGTAGTGGATCGAGTATTAATGCTTATTTTTGTTCATTAGGCTCTCGGGTATGAACCTCTGCAATACTCAAATCGAGATATTAAAACATAAATAGACACTAAAAAATACATCATTTAAACAGTTAAAGACAATACATGAACTAGAAAAAAGGGAATTATATACTGGTCTTTAAGGGTAATTGGTGTTGAAAAAAATCTTTGTATACTAAACCGCCATTTGATTAATAAGGAATGTGATGGGCGAGGGACCCCTTGGTACGGACAGTTAGGTGTCATCTGTAAAGGCCGTGAACATTGACAGGTAATATTAATTATTAGATCATATTCAATTCTGCCGATAATTTCATAGATTCTTTTACTAATAATTGAACATTAATTCTGGTCCTGAAAGGGTTAATCTAAGACTGAATAGCTATTAAAAATTATATTAAAAATAAAAGGGGAGTCCTGACTACAAAACAGAGGGTAAAGAACAGAGATGTTCCTCACCTCTGTACCTCAGATATGGTTGTGTTATACTAGATATTGTCTATAGAAGATATACATGTTAAAAACACATATATTCTGATTTATCCGGAAGATACTATCACACCTCTGCGGGTCTAGAACTCATATCTAGCCTGAGTGTTATCAGTAATTAATATAAATATTAATTACCTGTCTTGTGATTCCTTTCTTGCTGCTGACAGGATTATATGTCACGTTCCTTCTTCTCACTGGGATCAGTCATCTGTAAAGAATCAAAGGTGTGATAATATGTTCCTGATACATGTCATAGACACTTATATGTATAACACACTAGGGCCATAATTATTTATCTCAGGTATAATGTACAAATAGAAAATAATAAAAGCCCCTCCTCCTCCGCTTTTATTCATTCTCAATATGTTCAATGTTTTTTTTGAACGGAAGCAAAAGTGCAGACTGCAGAACTTTTGTTTCCGTTCAGAAAAACAGAAACCTATTGAACGGGGACAAACGGAAAGCAACTGATACAAAAGAATTACCATTGAAATCATTGGTAATTCTAATGGAGCCGTTGCATTCCGTTTAATGTATCGATCTTCTCTTACTCTGACGGAAGAGAGGTAAACTCATAGTAACGCCATTGTGAAAAAAGCCTTAGCCGTGGAGCGTTTTTTAAAATTCATATATATACACGAATTGTACTGGGTGGATTGCTGAGATAGACTAGATGTTCTAACCTTATCTGGCTTCATGTATCATAAATGCCTAGAAGTACAAGGGCTGTTGTTGCCCAAAGTAGCCATTCCGTATCCACATTTTGCTTTTTCCGATTTAGAAAATTAAAGTTGAACTTTGGTTGCTTGGGCCGCATAGAATCTTGTCCCTTTTCCCCATGTCCTGCAAGCTTATTGTCTGTTCTTCCTCTGATGACAACTGCCTAACTATACTAGAGGCTGGTAGACAAAGCACCAATTTCTAACCAATTATGATTTCACACCTGTATGACATCATAAGAAACAATTAGCAAAGGAAGCTGGGACTGATCTGTGTTATGATTACATACAGCATGTTGGTACATGAACTACAAGTTAATATTATAACCCCCTAGATTGTGATTTACAATAGAATAAAATGTTTTACTTGAAGCAGAACTCCCTGAAAAATGTCTCCCAATGGTGAATTTGCTCTCCTGTGAGCCGGCATTTCAGCGTTATTAGAGGAAGGTTGGGCCTTAAAACAATAAATCTAACATTACATTTAACATAAAAAAATGTAAATATATTACACAGCCTTTTCCTATGGAACTATAGAGTCAGCCATGGAGTGTTATTTAAAATTCACATACTGTATACGCACGCATTGTACTAGGTGGATTGCTGAAATAGACTACATGTTCTAACCTAACCTGGCTTCATGTATCATAGATGTTTAGAAGAACAAGGGTTGTTGCCCAAAGTAGCCAATCAGTATCCACATTTTGCTTTTTCCAGTTTAGGAAATGAAAGCTGAACTTTGGTTGCCTTGGGCAACATAGAATTAGTATAATAATAATAATAATAATAATTCCCTGTTCTGTCTCTTATTCCACATCTTCATGCTTCACCACAAAGGCCTCAACTGTATGAGACACAGAGCATCCAGTTCTAAACAATTATGACATCATAAGAGAGGATGATGAAAGGATGCTGGGTAGGACACTATGTGATTACAAACAGTATATTATATTAGTACAGTATGATCATGTGGAATGATCTGCCTGTACCATAATGCTTTGATACATTTTGTCCCTTATTGTGCAAATTACAAATGAAGAATTATAGTTTTGAAGGAATTGTATGTGTGGGGCAGTTTGCTATAATCTACACTTTTAAGTAAAATGCAGACATTCATCATGTACTACTTTCATACGTTGGTCCTACCCTAGTCATGCTCTTGCACTAGCCACCTAGGTATATACACACACACATGCACCTGCCCACACTGCCAAACGTACCAATACCTGGTGTAATAACCACAGTATCACTGTGCTTGATTGGCCAGCAAACTCGCCTGACCTAAACCCCATAGAGAATCTATTAGGTATTGTCAAGCGGAAGATGAGACACCAGACCCAACAATACAGACGAGCTGAAGGCCGCTATCACAGCAACCTGGGCTTCCATAACACCTCAGCAGTGCCACAGGCTGATCACCTCCATGCCACGCCGCATTGATAACACCTCAGCAGTGCCACAGGCTGATCGCCCCCATGCCACGCCGCATTGATAACACCTCAGTAGTGCCACAGGCTGATCACCTCCATGCCACGCCGCATTGATAACACCTCAGCAGTGCCACAGGCTGATCGCCCCCATGCCACACCGCATTGATGCAGTAATTCATGCAAAAGGCGCCCGACCAAGTATTGAGGGCATATACTGTACATACTTTTCATAGGCCAATATTTCGGTATTAAAAATAATTCTTAAAATTTGGCTTATATAATATTATAATTTTCTGAGACACGAAATTTTGGGTTTTCAGTAACTTGTTAGCCATAAGATAATCATCAACATTAAAAGAAAAAAATGCTGGATAAAGATCCCTCTCTGTGTAATGAATCTATATAATATATGAGTTTCACTTTTTGAATTGAATTACTGAAATAAATTAACTTTTTGATGATATTCTAATTCACTGAGGAGGACTAGTATATATATATATATATATATATATATATATATATATATATATATATATATATAGCAATAAATCAATCCAAGTATGAGGGAGCACTCTTTGGTTGCTAATACTTAAGGCACTTGTCGTGTGTCTGGTGAGGATTTGCACCCTATACTATACAGGATAGTGCGGCTGTTCTACCTATTTTTGTATTTATAAAATTATATATTATTCACAGAGTAAGAAAACAAAGGGAATTTAAAACCTCCTTTTCACAGGGAGAACAATGCAATTTTTCAGTGAAATATATATTAAAAAAATGCGTTCTACAGTGCATATATAACATTGTCAAATAGTACTAAATACTACTATACAATAGTACTAAAATGACCAAATGATAAAATACTGCAATAATAGTGCTACACAACGCATTCATAATGATGCTGTATGGTTTCAAATAAAAATGCTATAAAGCACTCAAGTAAGGCTATGTTCACACGGAGTATTTTGGGGGAGGAATATCTGCCTCAAAGCTCCAAACGGAATTTTGAGGCAGATATTCCTCCCCCAAAATACTCCGTGTGAATAGCAATTATCGCGCCGTTTTTCGCCCGCGGCCATTGAGCGCCGCGGGCATAAAACACGCTTTCTCCTGCCTCCCATTGAAGTCAATGGGAGGTCGGACGCGGAAGCGCCCGAAGATAGGGCATGTCGCTTCTTTTTCCCGCGAGGCAGTTTTACTGCTCGCGGGAAAAAGACGCCGACGCCTCCCATTGAAATCAATGGGAGGCGTTCTCGGGCCGTTTCTGCCGAGTTTTGCGACGCGGTTTCCGCGTCAATAAACTCGGCAAAAGACCCCGTGTGAACATAGCCTAACAGTGCCGAAATAGCGGTGAGATATGTGCCAAAATAATAGTCTCATACAGTGCCAACATAATGGTACTATACAGTGGTCAGTTAACAGTGCTATACACTGCCACGCACTGCCCAGATAACAGTGTTCATATAATAGTATCAGCAATAATACTACCCTTAGTGTGCACATATAAAAATGGCAGTCATAGTGCACATCGCAAATGACTTCCCGTTGTTATTTGCTCTTAGCTGGAAGACCATATTTAACTGTCAAAAGCCAATTACTATTTCATTGTTTCTAATTAACAGATTAATATATTATAATGCTAGAACCCTACCGATCTAGCATTTTTTACCTATCCAGTGAATTGGTGAAAAATGCTGGAGGCTGGAATATCCCTTTAAAGGGGTTGTCCAGGATTAGGAAAGAATGGCTACTTTTTCCAAAAACAGCACAGGTTGTATGTGGTATTGCAGTTTGGCCCCATTTACTTCAATGTAGCTGAGCTGCGATACCAGACACTACCCAAGGATAGGTGTGGCGCTGTTTAGGAATAAAGCAGTTATGGGTTCTTTTTATCCTGGACTATTACTTTAAGCCTTTCAGTACACAGCCATTATTTGAATTTTTGTTTTCATTTTTTGCATCGATAAAGCCATATGAGGGCTTGTTTTTTAGTGGGACGAGTTGTTGTTTTTCACTACACCATTTATTGTACCATATAATGTATTGGGAAACAGGAAAAAAATTATTTGTGGGGTGGAATAGGAAAAAAACTGTGATTCCTCAAACTTTTGAGGGGTTTCACTTTTACGGCTTTCACCGCATGGTAAAAATGGCATGTTAACTTTACGATTACAGCGATACCAAATTTATATTTTTTTTTTCATGTTTTACAAGGAAAAAACTAATTGTTAAAAATAAAATGTGTGTTATGTCACCACATTCTGAGAGCCATAACTTTTTACATTTTTCTGTGAATTGAGCGGTATGAGCGCTTATTTTTTGTGGGGCAAGCTGTTGTTTCTATTGGTACCATTTTGGGCTACATAAGACGTTTTGATCACTTTTTATTTCTTTTTTTGTGGGATTTGATGTGACCAAAAACAGCGATTCTGGCGGTTTAATTTTTTATGGCGTTCACCGTGCGGGTTAAATAATGGTATATTGTAATACTTCAGACTTTTACGGCTGCGGCGATACCAGTTTTGTTTATTTCTTACATTACTTTATAGGACAAAATGGGTAAAGGTTTTTTTTTTGTAAATGTAAATTTGTATTTTTTGACACTACTAAAAATTTGTGAAACTTTTTTTTTTACATATTTCATTAGTCCCCCTAGGGGACTTGATCTACTGATCGCTGGTACAATAACCAGCAATACTAATGTTTTGCATTTTGTTTTGTCATTTTTACAGTCTCCTGTTAGGCAGGGCTTAAGAGACAGTGGCGGATCCTCTTATTGGCGGTTCAGGCACCCGCCCAGGGCCCAAAGCTTCCAAGGGGGCCCATGGCCACCCGAACCGCACATAACTTAAAAAAACTATGCAGGGCTGCTGTCGGCCCCATTCTCGCGGTCGTCGATCCCACCTGGTGATGAAGAGATTGGGCGGGATGTGCACGAGGTGTCAATTGCAGGGGCGAGCTAGGCCGGGAAAAGGGGGCATGTGGCCTTAAGGGTGCGCGACTGCACAGTGGGCATCACTCACCCACTGTGTAAGGGTCAGCACAGCACATCAGCTGTAGAGAGCAGACTGTCAGAGATAGTGATAGGCAGGTGCTGGAGTCAATCTCCCTGACAGTCTGCTCCTCTGTGCGGCTGTGCACTGTCCCTGACTGCAACTAGGAGGTGTAGGACCTGTGGTGTCTATATAGTAAAGATAGTGTAAGTCTACATAGTGTGTGTATAGTGTTTATAGTGTGTATAATGTAAGATTATATAGTGTGTGCATAGTGTATATAGTGTGTGTATAGTGTAAGTCTATATAGTGTGTGGCGTGTGTGTATAGTGTTTATAGTGTGTATAATGTAAGTGTATATTGTGTAAGTCTATATAGTGTGTGGTGTGTGTATAGTGTGTATAGTAAAAGTCTATATAGTGTGTTTTTAGTGTATATAGTGTAAGTCTATATAGTGTGTGTTGTGTGTATAATGTAACTCTAAAAAGTGTATATAGTGTAAGTGTGTGTGTGTATAATGCACATAGTATGTGTGTGTATAATGCACATAGTATGTGTGTGTATAATGTATTGTGTTTGTATAATGTAAGCATGTGTGTATATAGTGTGTGTGGTTTGAATATATAGCGCATGGTGTGAGTGTAAATTGTATATATAGTGTGTGTGTGTGTGTGTGTATGGTGTATATAATGTAAATCTATATAGTGTTCATAGTGTGTATACTGTAATTCTATATAGTCTGTGGTGTGTGTATGGTGCATATACATACCTCCCAACTTTGAAGTATCACAAAGCCACAGCAATTTCTTTTTTCTTTTAAGCCACACCTCTAATCCCACCCAATCCCCGCTTATACACACTCGGTTCAGCCCACACAGTATCATGCTCCCATAGTGCCTCCCACACAGTATAATGCCAAATAGCTGCCACTATACAGTATAATGCCCCATAGATGCACCCATACAGTATAAAGCCAGCACAGATGCCCCCATGAAGTATAATGCCCAAACAGATGCCCACATACAGTATAATTCCCACACAGATGCCTTTACACAGTATAACTCCCAAACAAATACCCCCAGACAGCATAATGCCCCATAGAGCATAGTGCTCCCATAGCTGTCCTATACAGTATAATGCCCCCATAAAGTATAATGCCCACACAGTTTATCCCATACAGTATAATGCCCTCATAGCTGCCCCCTATAGCTTAATGCCCACATACAGTATAATGCCCCCAAAGCTGCCCCTAGTGCCAGTGCCCTTGTAGATAGTGCCACAGTGCCCATGTAAATAGTGCACCTATATAGTGCCACAGTGTCCATAGTGATAGTGTCACTCCCCCCTTGAAAATAGCGTTACTCCCCCCCTTGTAGAAAGCGCCATTGGGACTCCCTCTAGGAGCAGAATCCCCAGACAAAGCATATGCCGCGGATTCCGCTCCTAGAGGGAAGCCCTGATGTCACTGTCCATTTATGGACAGTGACGTCAGTAGCTACTCTTTGAGCGGAATCCCCGTTGCCAACTCTGGCCAGGGATTCCGCTCCAGGAAGAGCCCCTAACGTCAATGTCCATATATGGACAGTGACCTCAGGGGTTTCCTCTAGGAGCGGAACCCCCAGCCAGATCATCGGCAACGGGGATTCCCTTCATTCAATAGCCACTGACATCACTGTCCATATGTGGACAGTGACGCCAAGGGCTTCCCCGAGCACAGCGCTTAAAGTAGCGTTGTGTCTGGGGAGTCTTCGGCGAGTGGAGGAGCTCCCTCTGCTCCTCCGCTCTGAACTAATTCTGAAGTAGGGAGCTGATGATTCCCTGCTTCAGTATTGGGTTCAACTGAATCTGCATTCTGAGGACGCAGAAAGAGTTGACCGTGGGACATCCCCAAGGCTGCCCGGGACAGTGGGACACCGCCCGGAATCCGGTTAGCAGATATGCCTATAGTGTAAGTTTGTTTATAGTGTGTGCGTGTAGTGTGTGGTTTGAATAAATAGTGTGTGGTGTTAATGTGATTTGTATATAGTGTGTGATGTGCAAACACAAAAGCATACATCTCAAAAAGACCCTCATAACACAGTACAATGGGTACGGTGCCTCCGGATTAAATTGAAATAAAAGGGGAAGAATGGTCAGTAAAGAGGGAAAAAATGGCACTCGGTTAGAGGAATAAAGAATAAAAAATATTTTGATTAAATATAAATATTTCAGCTAAATTTGTAAGGTGATCCTGCATTAGAGAAAATGTCACACACGGGCAGGTAGGCACAATCCACAGCCACACATTTCATATATGTAAACACCAATACAATACATAAATGAACATCAATATTTCATAAAGTATTAAAAGGTAACTCAGATATGTACATCAGTATTATTTAGATGTTCAATTCATTAATAAATAGTATATATAGTGTGTGGTATATAGTGTGGTGTGTATAGTGTAAGTGTAGTCTATGGTGTGTGTGTGTGTGTGTGTGTGTGTGTGTGTACTGTGTATAGTACTAACAAATGAAAGATGGGCCAGTGCTCAGTGGACTGGGAGTCCGCTGCTGATACAATAATCCCGGCTCACTACTGCTGTAGCAGCCAAGGCAGTGCGGTTACCAAAAGTGATGTGTAGTGTAGAGGTGTGTGTATGTAGTGTTTATAGGATAAGTGTAGTTGATGCAATGTATGTAGTGTGTGTATAGTGTATGTAGTGCGTTTAGTGTATACATTGTTTTGTTTATGTGTGTGTGTGTGTGTGTGTGTGTGTGTGTGTGTGTGTGTGTGTGTGTGTTTGTGTGTATACTAGCAAATACCAGATGGGCCAGTGGGCTGGGAATCCGCAGCTGACACAATTATACCTGCTCACTACCGCTGTATCAGCCACAGCAGTACCGATGCCAATAGTACCCGACACTGGCCACTATTAATTGGATTTGTGGATTTGATTTACAGAAATTATGTAAACCAATTTCAATAGATGACGGCCACCATCACTTACCTCTCTTCACACCTCTCCACCTTCGTGCGCGACCGCAGTAGGTCCTTACACACAGGGCCGCCATCAGAAATTTCTGGGCCCCATACAGCTAAGGATTCTGGGGCCCCCCTCACTATTGGGGCGGGCACAAAGTAAAGGGGTGTTTTTTTTTGTTTTTTTTTTAAAAAAAATGTTGCCTTTTTTTTTTTTTTTTTTTTCTTTTTTGTAAAAATTATTTTTTTTTTTTTTATTTATTTATTTTTTATTTTTTTGTAATAGACATCAGCCCTGTGTATTCGAAAACTAGTTTAGTCTCCACATTCAAAACAACAATAATGAAAACATGGGGAATGTTGTGAATCATACATACTTACATTCAAAGTATGCTTTAGTACGCTATTAAAAGATCTTTCGCGATTCTTAGCCTACAATTATAGTAAGATACATTGATAGGACATCTTGATCCATACGAAACCATGCATATTTGATTTTTTATATACAATATACAAATGTTCTCGAGAGAAATGTAATTCCTATACCTTGGATATATACATATGTACTAAATTTTCAATTTCAAGTCTAATGGGTCATAGTGGCAGGGAAATTTCTTTCTTCCCTCATTCTTTTTAATCAAACCACATGTGCCAATACAATGTTCTGTTTAAATATTATATACAAGCAGATGTCTCGTTGTTTTTGTTTATATCCTAATGTGATTCAGATATATTAGAAGCTAGATTACTAGATCATGATCTGTAAATGTCTTTTTATATCTGTATTCATTTTTACTTTTATTCTTATTTCGCTTGTTATATATTTGGAATGTTTAATATATGTTTGCCCCTTTTATGCTGAGTCTATTTTCTGTTCGCTGACTATCTCAATTTGTATTTCTGGCCAGTACTCATAATAAAATCAATATCAAACGATCCAAGGTTCAACAAATACGATCTGAAAAACCAGAGCATTATATTAGTGCTCTGGTTTTGTAAAAAACCAACCAGTGGATCGCTGATACTCAGAGCCAATTTACCATGTTATGCAAAGTAACGAAAACACACTCCACCCATGTTCACTACATGGGTTAAAGTTTCCACCTGCGGAATTAATTATCAATCAATGTCAGCCTATGCTGACTCTGGAATAGTAGTTTGCTTTGTATATAAAGCAGACACAGCATTGGGGGCACTCATATTCTTTTTGCCATGATTAAGAGCAACACGCTTGCTCGAAACGCGTAGGCCAAGGTCATCCAGCCCGCTATATATACACCTTGAGACTGCGTCTCCGTGTAACTTTTAACTATTTTTTCAATAAAATTGGGAACAATTTTCCTTTTTAATCAAACACAGCGCTGGATTTTCTCTTTCTTTTTCCTAAAGGGGTCGGAGGTAAGGCAGCGGTGAAAAGCAAACTAGTAGGAGATCTCTTTGGAGGGGCAGGGCAGAGCAAGCTGGTGGGTATCAGGGGGCAAGGTGGAGAGACTAAGTGCCAGGGCTCAGCGGGGGAAGGAGGAGGGGATTTCTGGGAGAACAGAAAGTGGCATGGGTGGTAACACCGGGCATGAGGGCCCGTGCCGCCCGTTGGAAAAGGCCCCCCCATGGCCGGCAGCGTACTATAGCAGAGCAGGGAGGTGTTTCCCTGCACTTCAATCTACTAGCACCACTGTAGCTCCCTGAAGGAGCGAAATCCCTGTGTGGCCGGGGATTCCGCTCCTGGAGTGCTCCGCTTGATGTCTCTGTCCGTATATGGACAGTGACATCAGGGCAACTCCTGAAGGGGCATCCCCGTTTACAGCGTTGCCGACTCTGTGACCGGGGATTCCACTCCAGGAGAAGCCCTTGACGTCACTGTCCATAAATGGACACAGACGACAGGAGCTTCTCCTGGAGTAGAATCCCCGGTCACAGCGTCGGCAACGCTGTGGACTGGGATTCTGCTTCAGGAGTTGCCCCTGATGTCACTGTCCATATACGGACAGAGACATCAAGTGGAGCGCTCCAGGAGCGGAATTCCTGGCCACAGGGGGATTCCGCTCTTTCAGGGAGCTACAGTGCAGCTATCTACAGGAAGGTGGGGTGCTATCTATAAGGGGGCTGTGTGGCACTACCTGCAAGGGTGCTGTATGGCACTACCTACCATGGGGCTGTGCGGCAATACCTACCACTTGGCTTTGTGGCACAACCTACAAGGGGGCTGTGTGGCACTACCTACAAGGGGGCTGTGTGACATTATCTACAGGGGGCTGCGTAGCACTATCTACAGGGGGCTGCGTAGCACTATCTACAGGGGGCTGCGTAGCACTATCTACAGGGGGCTGCGTAGCACTATCTACAGGGGGCTGCGTAGCACTATCTACAGGTGGCTGCGTAGCACTATCTACAGGTGGCTGCGTAGCACTATCTACAGGTGGCTGCGTAGCACTATCTACAGGTGGCTGCGTAGCACTATCTACAGGTGGCTGCGTAGCACTATCTACAGGTGGCTGCGTAGCACTATCTACAGGTGGCTGCGTAGCACTATCTACAGGTGGCTGCGTAGCACTATCTACAGGTGGCTGCGTAGCACTATCTACAGGTGGCTGCGTAGCACTATCTACAGGTGGCTGCGTAGCACTATCTACAGGTGGCTGCGTAGCACTATCTACAGGTGGCTGCGTAGCACTATCTACAGGTGGCTGCGTAGCACTATCTACAGGTGGCTGCGTAGCACTATCTACAGGTGGCTGCGTAGCACTATCTACAGGTGGCTGCGTAGCACTATCTACAGGTGGCTGCGTAGCACTATCTACAGGTGGCTGTGTAGCACTATCTACAGGTGGCTGTGTAGCACTATCTACAGGGGGCTGTGTAGCACTATCTACAGGGGGCTGTGTAGCACTATCTACAGGGGGCTGTGTGTAGCACTATCTACAGGGGGCTGTGTGGCACTACCTACAAGGGCCTGTGTGGCACTATCTACAGGGGGAATCTGTGAGTGACGGGCTGATGGTTATTTTACTGTGAGGGGGGGGGGCTGATGGTCATTTCACTGTGAGTGGGGGCCGATGATTATTTTACTGGGAGTGGGGGGGACGATGATTATTTTACTGGGAGTGGGGGGGACGATGATTATTTTACTGGGAGTGGGGGGCTGATGGTCTTCAAGTGGTTTCCACCTCTGAGCTCCAATTGAAATTAATAGGAGGTAGTAAATATCATTTGGAGCTTTTTTTTCCTGCATCTTTTGCATTCGCTTCAACAGCTTAAAAAAACGCAAAAAAAAAAAAAGGTCAAACAACGCTGTCAGTTCCTGAAGGAATTTTGAGGCAGATTTTTTTTGCCTTACAAAAAACGCTGTGTGAACATACCCTACGAGTGTAGTGCTTGTTTTTAGCCATTTTCTGTCTTTCTCTAAATTAGGGGTGCCCTGAGGAAATTTTATTTTTCCAGTGGTGCCTCGAGTCCGAAAATGTTGTGAAACTCTGTACTAGGCTACAGGATCACCCCGGCCAACGCAAGGATCCCGTCGTAGAGCAGCTCAGTTCATCGTGGGAACGGGGCCTAGCGGAGTACAACTTGTTTTGTTTGTTTGGGGGCACTGTCTACAAGGAAGGGGTGGGGGGGCTGTACGGCTCGATCTACAAGGGGAGGTGGGGGGCTGTATGGCACTGTCTACATGAGGGAGTTGGGAGGCTGTATGGCACGATCTACAACGGGGAGGTGGGGGCTGTATGGCACGATCTACAACGGGGAGGTGGGGGCTGTATGGCACGATCTACAACGGGGAGGTGGGGGCTGTATGGCACGATCTACAACGGGGAGGTGGGGGGCTGTATGGCACTGTCTACATGAGGGAGGTGTATGGCACGATCTACAACGGGGAGGTGGGGGCTGTATGGCACGATCTACAACGGGGAGGTGGGGGGCTGTATGGCACTGTCTACATGAGGGAGGTGTGGGCTGTATGGTACTGTCTACAAGGGGGAGGTGTGGGGCTTTATGGCACTGTCTACAAGGAGGAGGTGGGGGCTGTATGGCACTGTCTACATGAGGGAGGTGGGGAGGCTGTATGGCAATGTCTACATAAGGGAGGTGGGGGCTGTACGGTACTGTCTACAAGGGGGAGGTGAGGGCTGTATGGCACTGTCTACATGAGAGAGGTGTATGGCACGATCTACAGGGGGGGGGGGATAGGGGATGTATGGCACTGTCTACAAGGGTGAGGTGGGGGCTGTATGGCACGATCTACAAGGCTGAGGTGGGGGCTGTATGGCACTGTCTAAAGGAAGGCTGTATCGCACAATCTACAGGGGGCACTATCTACAGGGGGGCTCTGTGTGGCAGGAAGGGGAGGGGGCATTATACTGTGTGGGGGCCACTAAGCGGACATTAAACTGTGTAGGGACACTACAGGGGGCAATATACTGTGTGTGGCACTTAGGGGGCATAATACTGTGTGGGCACAATTAGAGGACAAAATACTGTGTCCTTGAAGGGGTTATAATATATTATTATTATACTGTATGGGAGGAACTAAAGGGGCATTATACTGTGGAGGGCATTATACTTTTTTTTATGGGCCATTTTTTTTATGATGGGGTGGGGCACCGAAAGATCATTTTGCACGGAGCGCCATCTATCCTAAGGCCGGCCCTGTCTCTACCCACCACATGTTTGAAGGCTATATAAAGTGAGTGTGGTATTTGTTGTTTTAGCAGTCTGTTTGGTGCTACTTTGTAAATACTTTTTAAAAAAATATATTTTTACTTTATGAGATACAGAGCAGCTATATCATGCACTGAAACCTTTATCTGTCAGGTCAGCGGGTCCTGCGTGTCCCTGTTCATAATTTAGATTTGATCGATAACAGGTGGATGCTGGCCCGCCGACACTGAACCCGTCAGTCCCCCGGACCTGACGGATACAGGTCTCTGCGCACAATACAGCTGCTCTGTATACAGGATACAAAGCAGCTGTATCACATAAAGTAAAAATTATTTTTAATAAAAAGTATTTACAAAGTTTCATAACACACACTAATAAACTTTTTTGTATAAAAAAAAGAGGTGTACATAGCCTTAAAGATCTCTCCCCCTCCCCCAGGTATCCTCTCTTCTTCCTCTACCCCTCCCTTCAGATATCCTCTTTTCCCCCAGTTATCATCCCCCTAGTATAATGTCTCCTTCAGT
This sequence comes from Rhinoderma darwinii, assembly GCF_050947455.1. NCBI lineage: Eukaryota > Metazoa > Chordata > Amphibia > Anura > Rhinodermatidae > Rhinoderma > Rhinoderma darwinii. The sequence continues at coordinate 477,140 of NW_027461912.1, read as the reverse complement.
GTCATCCACCCTCCATTATTATCTCCTACCCACTACACCATCATCTCCCTGTCCCCATTGTCATCTAACACCTCCCCCCCATAGAAAGCAAGTGTCTTACCCAGGTCTGTATGATCCTCCGGACACTGAAGCATAGCATTGTATCACTGGTAATAGCTCTGCGATGGCTCTTATCTCCTGTGCAGCATAACGGGACAATAAACCTGTCTTCTCCCTCTGATACACAGCCCGGGAGATAAGTGGTAAGAAATGCTACTAGCGATACAAGGATATGAAGCAGAGCTGAGAGGGTATAATGTGACATGGGTAACACTGATTTTTATTGTGGGGATGTGATGTGAGGAGGCTCCGGGCAGCAGCAACTTGACAGACAGACAGACATTACATACTGACACAGACATTACATATTGTACGCACTGTGTCAGGAGTCTTCTTCTGCTGCTGCTGCTGCTTGTCGCCTCCACTGCATTCAAACCTCCCGCCACCTTCATGACGTCTCCTCCACACGCGCTGTCACGCCGCTGTAGAGGAGGAGGAGGGGCGGGCTCTGTGTGAACAGCGGGCCCTTATGATTTTACTCTGATGCAAACAACGGGCCCCGGCTCCGTGATGGGACCTGTTCCTTTCACCAAAGTGAAATCATAAGGGCCCGTGAGCAAATGCATTCCGGCAGTGGAGCACGGGCCCCCGTTTTTTCAAATTTTGACCGGGCCCCTGACAGCAGTACCGGCAGTACCTCCCTGATGGCGGCCATCAGGGGCGTAGCTAAAGGCTCATGGGCCCCGATGCAAAAATTCTTACTGGGCCCCCCCCCCCCCCCCGCAAACTTCTCATGGCCGACGGTCCGCAGCTTTCAAAACAGCACCGTAATTTCAGCCGTAACGGACGCTGCCGTGTGAACATACCCTCCTCAGGGCTTAAAATGTCAGGGGAAATAGCCCCAATACATATGTGTCCGCCCCAAAAAAATGTGTGTATAGGAGACAGCATAGCATATCTATAGCACTACGACCCTTTGAACTATGGATAGGATTAGATACATTGGCTCAGCAGACAGTATCACAGATGATAGGATTAGATACAGTGGCTCAGAAGGCAGTATCACACATGATAGGATTAGATACAGTGGCTCAGCAGACAGTATCACACATGATAGGATTAGATACAGTGGCCCAGCAGAAAAGTATCACACATGATAGGATTAGATACAGTGGCTCAGCAGACAGTACCACACATGATAGGATTAGATAGAGTGGCTCAGCAGACAGTATCACACATGATAGGATTAGATACAGTGGCTCAGAAGGCAGTATCACACATGATAGGATTAGATACAGTGGCTCAGCAGACAGTATCACACATGATAGGATTAGATACACAGCTCAGCAGACAGTATCACACAAGATACGATTAGATACAGGGCCCAGCAGACAGTATCACACATGATTGGATTAGATACAGGACTCAGCTCGCTGACATTGCGTCTCCAGCGCTGGACCCAGGAAAGGTAAGAATAATAATTTTGCTTCTTTATGAGTTACTGATTATTTTTGTGTGTTTGTGTTTTTTTACAGGTTCGGTTGTTGGACTTCGGATTCGAGGGCTTCAATGACGGCGTTTTTTTTATTCTCAATAACATGGTTAATGAGGGTTGTGTTTTTATTTCAATAAAATATTTTTTCTATGTGCTTGTATCTTTTTAAACTTTATTATCACCGCCTTAGTAATGGCCGCTGGCTGATTGACAACCTCCATTACTAAGGCGAAGCTTAATGTTGGCCGATGCAGAGGCTACACTAACCCCCATTATTACCCCGGTACCCACCGCCACCAGGAGCACTGGGAAGAGCCGGGTACGAACCAGTATCCGACCATCTGTAGTGACGGGCAGGCCGCAGGCTGGTAGTATTAGGCTGGGGAAGGCCAAAAACAGTGGCCCTTCCCACCCTGGTAATGCTGCCTGCTGCTGCTGTGTTGTATCTGGCTGGTTATGAAAATTGGGGGGGACCCCACATCGTTCTTTCCAATTATTTATTTATTTTTTAAATGACGTGGGGTCCCCCCCATTTTTCATAACCACCCAGATACAATAAAGCAGCAGCAGCCTAGCATCACCAGGGTAGGAAGGGCCACTGTTTTTGGCCTTTCCCCTCCTGATAATACCAGCCTGCGGCCACCCCAGTGGCCGACCATCACTACAGATGGTCAGGTACTGGATCGTACCCGGCTCTTCCCAGCACCCCTGGTGGCGGTGGGTACCGGGGTAATAAAGGGGGTTAGTGTTAGCCTCTGCATCGGCTAACACTAAGCCCCGCCTTAGCAATGGATGCTGTCAATCAGCCGGCGGCCATTACTAAGGCGGTAGTAATATAGTTAAAAAAAAAACACAAAGACATAGAAAAAATATTTTATTGAAATAAAAAAAAAACACACAACCCTCGTTAACCATTTTATTGATAATAAAAAAAAAAGCCGTCATCGAAGTAGTCCTGGAATCCGACGTAGTCCAACGATCGAACCTGTAGGAAAACACACAAAAAAAACGATTAGTAACACGTGTTAGGCTTAGATACAGGGCCCATGTGTGATACTGTCTGTGGGACCCTGTATCTGAGCCTACCACAAGGAAGGCTTAGATACAGAGTCCAGCAGACAGTAATCTTATACAGTATAAGATTACTGTGTGCTGGGGCCCTGTATCTAAACCTACAGTGTGGTAGGCTTATATACAGGGCCCATCAGACAGGATCACACATGGGCCATGTATCTAAGCCTACCATGTGATTGTCTTAGATACAGGGCCCAGCAGACAGGATCACACAATCTGTGATCCTGTCTCATGGGCCCCCTAAGCCTGCTACATCCCTAAACATTGATCGCCTGTCCTCAGGATAGGCCATCAATAGATGATGTGTCCGGGGTCCGTCTCCCGGGACCCGCCAATCAGCTGTTGTGAAGGGGCCGCAGCACTCGTACGAGAGCTGCTTCCCCTTCTTTTCACTACTCGCTCACACTATGAATCGCCGACACGGATTCACAGTGTGACCGGAATGAAGTGACAGGAATGAAGGGGAGCAGCTCTCGTACGAGTGCTGCGGCCCCTTCACTCCAGCTGATTGGCGGGTCCCAGGAGTCGGACCCCGCCAGTCAGGGCAACTAATCTTACCTTCCTCTTCAGCCGCGGCGGAAGTCCTGTCCTCTCGATGCTGTGCGCGGCGCATAGTGCTGTGACGTCATGCGCTGCGCACAGCGCTTGACGTCAGGACCTCCGCTGCGATCCGGAACCAGGAAGGTAAGTACAGTCTGTTACTATAGTAACAGGGACCCGCGGCCCGAGTTACTATAGTAACTTTTTATTGATGTGGTGCGGGGGGCTGTGGGCCCCCCTGGCTTCAGGGCCCGACCGCAATTGCGACCGCTGCGACCCCTATAGCTACGCCAGTGTATGTATGTGTGTGTTTATATATTTATTTCTAGATAGATAGAAAATAGATATGATATAAATAGATAGATATTGATAAATGGAGGTAAGTAGATAAAGATAGATAGATATGAGATAGATAGATAGATAGATAGATAGATAGATAGATAGATAGATAGATAGATAGATAGATAGATAGATAGATAGATAGATAGATAGATAGATAGATAGATAGATAGATAGATATGAGATAGATAGATAGATAGATAGATAGATAGATAGATAGATAGATAGATAGATAGATAGATAGATAGATAGATAGATAGATAGATAGATAGATAGATAGATAGATAGATAGATAGATAGATAGACATGAGATAGACATGAGATAGATAGATAGATAGATAGATAGATAGATAGATAGATAGATAGATAGATAGATAGATAGATAGATAGATAGAGACAGGAGATAGAATAGACAGATAGATAGATAGATAGATAGATAGATAGATAGATAGATAGATAGATAGATAGAGACAGGAGATAGAATAGACAGACAGATAGATAGATAGATGGTCAGCCCTGAGGTGTGACAGCTCAGCATGACACACAGTGAAGGGGTTAATAGTTGCTACTTACATCTAGTGTAGGGGTCAGAGAGCAGCAGTAGTCAGGATTCCTGAGCTCTGTAACAGTGGACACTGCGGCTCGTACTGCCGGGGAGGAGCAGCAGCACACGATCTTCTTACTGTAGCCATTCCTTTCCCTTGCACAGGTCACAAGGAAGAGGCAAACAGCAAGAAGTGAGCTGATTGGGTGGACAGCACAGTGGGCGGAGCTGGGTCTCGGAAAATTATTGATAGATGAATCCACCCATCTTACAACACCCTCTTGTTCCCCCTCCACGCTATGACTCTCTGACAGTCGAGCTGCCACCGGGTCTCTTTTGTACCCCAGCAGTGACCAGCAATGCAGAGAAATCATTGCAGCGCTAGTGTGGTGAGGGGGGCCTGCGGGCCCCCCTAGCTACGAGGCCCGGTCGCAGTTGCGACCGCTGCGACCCCTATAGCTACGCCACTGGCGGCCATGCTTACACATCCAGCTGCAAACACACGGTCCTTGTGCTGAACAGCATCAGGACTTAGTGCGGCAGCGTCTGTAGGTAAAGAGGAAACAGCGAGCAGCTGGAAGTAAAATATGGGGTCTGAGGTCTGAATTAAAGGGGTTGGCCCATGAAAACCATTTATCACCTATCTGCAGGATAAGCAATAAATGTATGATCCCTTTGGGGGCCTCACTGAACACGAAAACAAGGGTTCCGTGTCCACTGTTTGAATCGAACGGCGGTCAAAATAGCTCTCTGACTTCACTATAGTATACTAGTCCTTCTCAATGAATTAGAATATCATCGTCTTAAAGTTAATTTATTTCAGTAATTCAATTCAAAAAGTAAAACTCATATTATATAGATTCACTACACACAGAGTGATCTATTTACAGCATTTTTTCCTTTTAATGTTGATGATTATGGTAACAGTTAATGAAAACCCAAGATTTAGTGTCTCAGAAAATGTGAATATTCGGTATTTCAAAAATTATTTTTAATACCGAAATGTTGGCCTACTGAAAATGTATATGCACTCAATACTTGGTCGGGGCTCCTTTTGCATGAATTACTGCATCAATGCGGCGTGGCATGGAGGCGATCAGCCTGTGGCACTGCTGAGGTATTATGGAAGCCCAGGTTGCTTTGATAGCGGCCTTCAGCTCATCTTCCTCTTGACAATACCCCATAGATTCTCTATGGGGTTTAGGCCAGGCGAGTTTCCTCTGGCCAATCAAGCACAGTGATACTGTGGTTATTAAACCAGGTATTGGTACTTTTGGCAGTCTGGGCAGGTGCCAAGTCCTGCTTGAAAAAGAAATCAGCATTGCCATAAAGCTTGTCAGCAGAGGGAAGCATGAAGTGCTCTAAAATTTCCTGGTAGATGGATGCGATGACTTTGGACTTGATATAACACAGTGGACCAACACCAGCAGATGACATGGCTCCCCAAACCATCTCTGACAGTGGAAACTCCACACTGGACTGAGAGCAACTTGGATTGAGTGCCTCTCCACACTTCCTCCAAACTCTGGGACCAGGGGAGTAACTAGGAAAGGCTGGGCCCCATAGCAAACTTTTGACTGGGGCCCCTCCTCCCCCGGGTGTCACACAACCCCCCCCCCCTTGTAGAGAGTGCCTTTTTTACAAACCCCCCCTATTGATAACGCCATACAGCCCTCCCCCGTAGATAACGCCATACAGCCCCCCGTAGATAACGCCATACAGCCCCCCTGTAGATAACGCCATACAGCCCCCTTTGTAGATATCTACAGAGGGTGTATGGCGTTCCCTACAGGGGGGGGTCTGTATGGCACTATCTACAGGGGGTGCTGTATAGCGTTATCTACAGGGTGGGCTGTATGGCGTTATCTACAGGGGGGCTGTATGGTGCTATCTACAGGGGGGCTGTATGGCACTATCTACAGGGGGGACTGTATGATGGCGCTATCTACAGGGGGGACTGTATGGCACTATCTACAGGGGGGATTGTATGGCGCTATCTACAGGGGGGACTGTATGGCGCTATCTACAGGGGGGACTGTATGGCGCTATCTACAGAGGGGGCTGTATGGCGTTATCTACGGGGGGACTGTATGGTGTTCCCTACAGGGGAGGTGGATGGCGTTCCCTACAGGGGGGGGCTGTATGGCACTATCTACAGGGGGGGGCTGTATGGCGCTATCTACAGGGGGTCTGTATGGCGCTATCTACAGAGGGGGCTGTATGGTGTTATCTATGGGGGGCTGTATAGCGTTATCTACGGGGGGACTGTATGGCGTTCCCTACAGGGGGGTGTATGGCGTTCCCTACAGGGGGGGCTGTATGGCACTATCAACAGGGGGGGCTGTATGGCGCTATCTACAGGGGGGGCTGTATGACACTATCTACAGGGGGCTGTATGGCGCTATCTACAGAGGGGGCTGTATGGCGTTATTTACGGGGGGGGGGCTGTATGGCGTTCCCGACAGAGGGGGCTGTCTGGCGTTATCTACAGGGGGGGCTGTGTGGCGTTACCTACAGGGAGTCTGTATGGCGTTCCCTACAGGGGGGGTCTGTAGGGAACGCCATACAGCCCCCCCTGTAGGGAACTCCATACAGCGTCCCCCCTGTAGGGAACGCCATACAGCGCCCCCCCCCGTAGGGAACGCCATACAGCGCCCCCCCCCCCCGTAGGGAACACCATACAGCGTCCCCCCCTGTAGGGAACGCCATACAGCCCCCCTGTAGGGAACGCCATACAGCCCCCCCTGTAGGGAACGCCATACAGCGTCCCCCCTCCCAAAAAAATGCGACCCACAGTGTATCCTAATAAAAGACATGTATCCCCTATCCACAGGATAGGGGATACATGTGTGATCACTGGCAGCGATAGGGAGAACGGGGGACTGAAAGTCCCCCGGAGTTCTCCATCACTAACCTCTGACTTCCGGCGTCTGCGCAGCTCACTAAAAATGAAAGGAGCGCAGGTCACGCATGCGCACAAGCGGGACCGGCGCTCCATTCATTTCTCCGGAGCTGCCGACACAGACCCCGGATGTCCGAGGTTTGTGATGGAGAATGTCAGGGGGACTTTCAGTCCCCCATTCTCTCTATCAATGCCGGCGATCACACATGTATCCCCTGTCCTGTGGAGAGGGGATACATGTCTTTTGTTTACTGGCAGAGCGGGGAGATACCTCCCTGCTCTGCCGTAGTGTTCAGTGGCATCCCGCTGTAGTAGCCATAGCGGCTGCTAGCGGAGCCTCCGGCCATGGTGGGGGCCCGTGCCGGAAGGCGACACGGGCCCCCTCATGCCGCGGGCCCCGTAGCAGCCGCTACTGCTGCTACGGCGGTAGTTACGCCACTGTCTGGGACCTTGATTTCCAAATGAAATGCAAATTTTACTTTTAATCTGAAAACAGGACTTTGGATCACTGGGCAACAGACCAGTCCTTTCTCTCCTTAGCCCAGGTAAGACGCTTCTGACATTGTCTCTGGGTCATGAGTGGCTTGACAAGGAATGACTCCAGCCACAGTCCACTCCTTGTGAATTTCCACCAGATTCTTGAATGGCCTTTTCTTGACAATCCCTTCAAGGCTGCTGATATCCCTGTTGCTTGTTAACCTTTTTGTACCACACTTTTCCCTTCCTCTCAACTTTCCGTTAATGTGATTGGATACAGCACTGTGAACAGCCAGCTTCTTTAGCAATGTCCTTTTGTGGCTTACCCTCCTTGTGGAGGGTGTCAATGACTGTGTTCTGGACAACTGTCAAGTCAGCAATCTTCCCCATGATTGTGTCGCCTACTGAACCAGACTGTTGGACCATTTAAAAGCTTAGGAAACCTTTGCAGGTGTTTTGTGTTGATTAGCTTATTAGAGTGTGACATCATGAGTCTACAATCTTCAACTTTTGCCCAATATTCAAATTTTCTGATAGACTAAATTTTGGGTTTTCATTAACTGTTAGCCATAATCATCAACATTAACCCCTTCGCGCTCAGGCCAGTACTATTACGTCCTGCTGAGCGCATCGTTCGCGCTCAGCTCAGTAATAGTACTGACCTGAGTTAACACGGCGCCATCTTTCCCGGCGCGTGTTTGAGCTGTGATACCTGCTGTTTCCGACAGCAGGCTATCACAGCTTAGTGTGCAGGGACCGATCGCGGTAGTCCCCGCCGATTAACCCCTTAGAAGCCGCGTTCAATAGCGATCGCGGCTTCTTAGGGGTTAAGCTGCCATCGCCGGCCTGCTACACGATAGCGGGCCACGATGGCTACTATGGCAACCAGAATCCTAACAATGGACTCTGGCTACGCCATCGACGGAAGCCTAGTGAGTCCTGACAAAGTGAGGACCCACTATGCTTGCTGTCAGCGAACAGCTGACAGCTCTAATACACTGCACTACGTATGTAGTGCAGTGTATTAGAATAGCGATCAGAGCTTCCTGCCCTCATGTCCCCTAGTGGGACAAAGTAAAAAAAGTGTAAAAAAGTAAAAAAAAGTTGTGTAAAAATAAGAAAATAAAAGATTTAAAAGTAATAAAAGTTAAAGTCCCCCCTTTTTCCCTTATCAGTCCTTTATTATTAATAAAAATATATAAATAAACAAATAAACTATACATAATTGGTATCGCCGTGTCCGTAACGGCCTGAACTACAAAACGATGTTGTTATTTATCCCGCTCGGTGAACGCCGTAAAAGAAAATAATAATAAACCGTACCACAATCACAATTGTTTGGTCACTTCATCTCCCAAAAAATGGAATAAAAAGAGATCAAAAAGTCGCATCTACCGAAAAATGGTACTGATCGAAACTACAGTTCGTTACGCAAAAAATAAGTCCACGCACGACTTTCCTGATGGAAAAATAAAACAGTTATGGCTCTTAGAATAAGGTAACACAAAAAATAAATTATATTTTACAAAATGTATTTTATTGTGCAAACGCCATAAGACATAAAATAAAACTATAAACATCTGGTATCGCCGTAATCGTATCGCCCCGCAGAATAAAGTGAATATGTCATTTATAGCGCATGGTGAACGCTGTAAAAAAAATAGAATAACAAAACAATAGTAAAATTGCTGTTTTTTTAGTCACCGCGCCACTTAAAAATAGAATAAAAACTGATCAAAAAGTCGCATGCACCCCAAGAAAACTACAATGAATTCCTCAAGGTCTCTAGTTTCCAAAAAGGGGTCACTTTTGGGGGGTTTCCACTGTTTTAGCACCACAAGACCTCTTAAAACCGGACATGGTGCCTAATAAATTAAATTAAATTAATTAAATGTCACCTCTACTTTGCTCTAAATTCCTGTGAAACACCTAAAGGGTTAATAAACTTTCTATATGCTGTTGTGAATACTTTGAGGGGTCTAGTTTCTAAAATGGGGAGTTTCATAGAGGTTTCTAATATATGGGCCCCTCAAAGCAACTTCAGAACTGAGCTGGAAACTAAAAAATAAAATAAAAATGAGGCAATACTTCGCTTCTTACATTATACTAATAATGAGCTGTGCCCACCTCGAGGTGACCCCAGTTTTGACCGTTTGTATAAACGGAGACCCCTATTAGACCGTTTCAGTGCCCGGTTTGCCAAGCATTCACCCCCGAGAAGTGTATTTCTATTGATGAGTCCTTGGTACATTTTAAAGGGAGGGTTCAATTCCACCAGTACCTGCCGGGTAGGAGGGCAAGGTATGGCGTGAAGATGTATAAGCTGTGCGAGAGTGCATCAGGGTATACCTACAAATTTAGGATATATGAAGGGAAGGACACCAGTATTCAGCCCCCAGAATGCCCCCCCTTACTGGAAGTTAATACAAAAATTGTGTGGGATTTGGTGCACCCACTGCTGGACCAGGGTTATCACCTCTACCTGGATAATTTTTATACCAGCGTCCCACTCTTCAACTGCCTCGCTTCCAGAAGTCCTGCGGCATGCAGCACTGCTACAAGAAACCTGAGAGGCCTCCCTAAGACTCTGCTTGGGCAAACAAGAAGGGGTGAGAGCAGGGCACATTCTAGCAGCAACATATTGTGTGTCAAGTACAAGACCAGGGAGATGCCACACCAGTATCCATGTACCTGTACGAGGTACCAGTACAGAGACCCCCAAACCAGACTGCATCCTGGACTACAATAGGTACATGGGAGGGGTGGACTTGTCAGATCAAGTCCTGAAGCCCTACAGTACTTTTGGAGGCGAGGCCACACGCATCGTACCAGGGCAACACTTTTTAGGAGAAGTTCCCCAAACTGGCAAGAAGGGAAAAAGTCAAAAGAGGTGCAAAGTCTGCTATAAGAGGGGGATAAGGAAGAACACAATATATCAATGTGACACGTGTCCCGAAAAACCAGAGCTCTGTGTGAAAGAGTGTTTTAAAATTTATCATCCATCCCTTTATTTTTAATTTACCCCAGTTTTACTCGCTCTGATCCACTTCGCACAGCTTACCCCTCCTCATCTTTCCGCTCTGAGCCCTGCTGTGTGCCCAGGCAGCTGATAACAGCCACATGTAGGGTATTGCCGTACCCGGGAGAACCAACATTACAGTTTATGAGGTGTATATCTCCGGTGGCGCATGCTGGGCACAATATATCGGACACTGAATTGGCATATATGTATAGAAAATTGCAAATTTCACTCTGCCCCAACTGCTGCACATTATCTTTTACACAATACCTGTGGGGTCAAAATGCTCACTACACCTCTAGATGAATGCCTTAAGGGGTGTAGATTTTAAAACAGGGTCACTTCTCGGGGGTTTCAACTGTACCGCTACCTTAGGGGCTTCTGCGTACAAGACTTAGCACCAGAAAAGCTCCAGTAGGCCAAATGGTGGTCCTTTCCTTCTGAGCCCTGCCGTGTGCCCAGGCAGCTAATAACAGCCACATGTAGGGTATTGCCGTACCCGGGAGAACCCACATTACAGTTTATGGGGTGTATGTCTCTGGTGGCACATGCTGGGCACAATATATCGGACACTGACATGGCATATATATAGAAAATTGCAAATCTCACTCTGCACCATCTGCTGCGCATTATCTTTTACACAATACCTGTGGGGTCAAAATGCTCACTACACCTCTAGATGAATTCCTTAAGGGGTGTCATTTTTAAAACGGGGTCACTTCTCGGGGGTTTCAACTGTACTGATACCTCAGAGGCTTCTGCACACATGACTTCCCAGTAGGCCACATGGTGGTCCTTTCCTTCTGAGCCCTCCCATGGGCCCAAACGGCAGTTTATCACCACAAATGGGGTATTGCCGAACTCAAGACAAATTGGGCAACAAATTGGGGTATTTTATTCCTTGTGAAAATAAGAAATTTTGAGCCAAAACTACCTCTTATTGGAAAAAATTATTTTTCTTTAAATTCACAGCCCAATTCAAATAAATTCGGTGAAAAAACTGTGGTGTCTAAATGGTCACAACACCCATAAATGAATTCCTTGAGGGGTGTAATTTCCAAAATGGGGTCACTTCTGGTGGGTTTCCATTGCTTTGATACCTTTGGGGCTCTGCAAATGCGACATGGCACCCGAAAACCAATCCAGCAAAATCTGGGCTCCAAAGAACACATAGCACTCCTTTCCTTCTAATCCCTCCCATGGGCCCAAACGGCAGTTTATCACCACAAATAGGGTATTGCCGCACTCAGGACAAATTTGGCAACAAAATGGGGTATTTTATTAGTTGTGAAAATAAGACATTTTGAGCCAAAACTACATCTTATTGGAAAAAAGTTTTTTTTTTTTAATTCACAGCCCAATTCAAATAAGTTCTGTGAAAAAACTGTGGGGTCTAAATGGTCACAACACCCATAAATAAATTCCTTGAGAGGTTTTGTTTCCAAAATGGGGTCACTTTTGGTGGGTTTCCATTGCTTTGATACCTCTGAGGCTCTGCAAATGCGACATGGCACCTGAAAACCAATCCAGCAAAATCTGGACTCCTAAGAACACATAGCGCTCCTTTCCTTCTGAGTCCTCCCATGGGCCCAAACGGCAGTTTATCACCACAAATGGGGTATTGCCGCACTCAGGACAAATTGGGCAACAAAATGGGGCATTTTGTTCCCTGTGAAAATAAGAAATTCTGATCAAAAATGACATCTTATTGGACAAATTGTCATTCTTTTAATTTCACAGCCCAATTCAAATACGCGCTGTGAAAAAACTACCAGGTCAAAATGGTAACAATAACCAAAATTAATTCCTTGAGGGGTGCAGTTTCCGAAATGGGGTCAGTTTTGGGGGATTCCTACTGTTTTGGCACCTCAACACCTCTCCAAACCTGGCATGCTGCCTAAAATATATGCTAATAAAAAAGAAGCACCAAAATTTACTAGGTGCTTCTTTGCTTCTGGGGCTTGTGTTTTATTCCACGAGCGTACTAGAGCCACATGTGGGACATTTCTAAAAACTGCAGAATCTGGACAATACATATTTAGTAGTGTTTCTCTGGTAAAACCTTCTTTGTTACAGAAAAAAAATAGAATAAAATTGAAATTCAGCAAGAAAAATGAAATTTGCAAATTTCACCTCCACTTTGCTTTAATTCCTGTGAAATGCCTGAAGGGTTAAAAAAAACGTTCTAAATGCTATTTTGAATACTTTGAGGGGTCTAGTTTTTAAAATGGGGTGTTTTATGGGGGTTTCTAATACAAAGGCCCCTCAAAGCCTCTTCAGAACTGAACAGGTACCTTAAAAAAAAGGCTTTTGAAATTTTCTTAAAAATATGAGAAATTGCTGTTTATGTTCTAAGCCTTGTAACGTCCAAGAAAAATAAAATAATGCTCTAAAAACTATGCAGATCTAAAGTAGACTTATGGGAAATGTGAACTAGTAACTATTTCGGCTGGTATAACCGTCTGTTTTACAAGCACATACATTTAAATTCTGAAAAATTCTATTTTTCTAATTTTTCTCTAAATTTTGCCATTTTTCACAAATAAACACTGAATATATCGACCAAATTTTACCACTAACATAAAGCCCAATGTCTCACGAGAAAACAGTCTCAGAATCGCTTGGATAGGTTTAAGCATTCCTACGTTATTACCACATAAAGTGAAATATGTCAGATTTAAAAAATAGGCTCTGAGCCTTAAGGCCCAAACTAGGCTGCGTCCTTAAGGGGTTAAAAGCCAAAAATGCTGGAAATAGATCACTCTGTGTAATGAGTCTATACAGTGGCCACCAAAAGTTCCGAAACACCCTCATAACTTTTGAACGGCTCGAGGTAGAGGGTTGAAATTTGGTGGGATTTAATGGGGTCATAAAATCTACCAGTTTATTGAAAAGAAAAAAAAACACCCTTGGGGGCGGTGGGGAGGTCGGGGTTAGCAAAATCTTAAATGGCACGGGGGTCGAGTGGGGCTCATTTGAAAGCGCTTTTCAATATGAAAACAATGCCGCTGAGATATTTAACTTTAAAGTTATCATTGTCATTATCGGCTACCGCCGGTGTTTGCATTGCCCAGAATGTACCGCTCGGGTAAAATCCTAAATGTGTGTGGGCACGTGTGCATGTGCGAGCTTAGGAATGTCACATCAAGGTGACTTTAAATTACGTATTATTACAATCGGTCTCGGCGATACAAAATGGACCTAGTCTATGAATTTCAGAGAGCGCTAATTCGGAGAGTAATTTTCATTTTTGTACATTTCTATTGTCATATCACAAAATGCATTTGACCGAAACGGAAAGGATCACTTTATTGATGAGAGGGTATGGCGAAGAAAAAATAAGATCCTATCAAGAAGTAGCGGCTTTATTCAATGCCACTTATCCTATCCGTGATCCAATTTCATTGTCAACTGTTAAAAGAACTGTTCATCGTTTCGAAACAAGTGGTTCAATTAAAGACGCACCAAGATCCGGAAGACCCAAACATGCTAGTAATGATGAAAAAGCTTTAGATGTTCTGCTCAATGTACATGATGACCCTTAGGGTACGTTCACATGCAAACTCAAAAACGTCTGAAAATACGGAGCTGTTTTCAAGGGAAAACAGCTCCTGATTTTCAGGCGTTTTTTGAGCCACTCGCGATTTTTGTGGCGTTTTTTACGGCCGCTTTTGGAGCGGTTTTCAATAGAGTCTATGAAAAACGGCTCCAAAAACGTCCCGAGAAGTGACCTGCACTTCATTTTCACGACCGTGTAAAAAAAAAGGCCCGTCGGAATAGAATGCCGTTCTTCCCATTGCAATCAATGGGCAGATGTTTGGAGGCATTCTACTTCCGATTTTTCGGCCGTTTACGGACAAAAAACGGATGAAAATAGGCCGTGTGAACACACCCTTAAACATCTGTCTCGAATGGAGCACAACAAAATGATATCAGCGCCACATCAGTCCGTCGAATTTTGAGGAGGGATTATTATCATCCTTATAAAATACGTCTAGTTCAGGAGCTATCCGAAGATGATTATGACGGAAGAGTGGAATTTTGCGATACACTGATGACAAGAAGGGGGCCCAAGCTTGTGGAACAGCCCAGGGCCTATAGTCTACTTAATCCGCCACTGGGTCCTGGACTAGAGGAGATGAGCCGTCACTATATGCATATATACTTCCATTGCGATGCTGCCACCTAGTGGCCAGGAAGCATTTTTATGTGTTGTTTTAGTCACAGGACCTTATATAGTTACATAGTTACATAGTTTGTACGGTTGAAAAAACACACATGTCCATCAAGTTCAACCAAGGGATGGGAAAGGGGAAGTGGGATGGGAAAGGGGAAGTAAAAAATTTCTACACATAGGAGCTAATATTTTTTTGTTCTAGGAAATTATCTAAGCCTTTTTTAAAGCCATCTACTGTCCCTGCTGTGACCAGCTCCTGCGGTAGTCTATTCAATAAATTCACCGTTCTCACAGTAAAGAAGGCTTGTCGCCTCTGCAGGTTGAACCTTTCTTTTTCCAGACGAAGGGAGTGCCCCCTTGTTTTTTGAGGGGGTTTTACATGGGACAGGATTTGACCATATTTTTTTGTATGTGCCATTTATATATTTATATAAGTTAATCATGTCCCCCCTTAGTCGTCTTTTCTCAAGGCTAAATAGGTTTAGCTTACCTGTGCTTACATGTTCTGAGCTGTGCAGATGCTCACGTCAGTAAAGCTCACTGCTATGTAACACTGTTCAGAAAATGGTGGCTAACCCTGTTTATTGCAGGCACCGGGAATACCGGCTCGGGCACAGTCTTTAATATTTACTTTAGTGTGCAAAAACAGTGTAGTATGGGCAAGTAATCAGTGTCGGAACATTGAATAACTTACAAAGGGGCTGTTTTTAAATTTGATAAAAGGTGACTGATCCCACCTAATGGGTTCTGGTGCAAGGGCTGCGACCCATAAATCAGCAACTATTGTGCCAGCAGGGCTGAGTAGGCCCTGAAGCCAGAGAGGGCCCATTGCTGTGGCGGTGCAGTGCAGGAACCTCCACACAGATGATTGCTGTGAAAGAGGCAGCATTGGATGTAACAAGTGGAAGTTGCGTGAAGCCTCCCTGTAATTTGGTTGCTGAGACGATGGGTTACCCCTGTATCAGGGAAGAGTCCGAGCTCTGTCCCAAGGAAACCAAGCTGGTAAAACCCCATTTCCTGAATTGCCTGAAATTGCCGCCATTTTGTGTAATATTTTAAGTGACTGTGCCTATCTGCTAAGAACAGTTTTTTGTATTTCCTTTTGGTCGTTTTGCAAACATTACCGGCCTACTAAAAGAAACCTGCATCAAACCTGGGTTTCTTGTCATCATACTGCCAGTAACAATGCAAGGTCAAATACGTTACTCGCACTCACTAGCCTCCCCTCATGCCAAATTTTATGGTCAAAAGGACCATAACAATTTTATTCTATTGGAAATAAAAGGTGGATTTCTGACTTTAAAGAACAGAGGGTAAAATAATAGACATGTCCCTCACCTCTGTACCTGAGATATGGTTGTGTTATACTAGATATTGTCTATAGAAAATATACATGTTAAAAACACATATATTCTGATTTATCCGGAAGATACTATCACACCTCTGCGGGTCTAGAACTCATATCTAGCCTGAGTGTTATCAGTAATTAATATAAATATTAATTACCTGTCTTGTGATTCCTTTCTTGCTGCTGACAGGATTATATTTCACGTTCCTTCTTCTCACTGGGATCAGTCATCTGTAAAGAATCAAAGGTGTGATAATATGTTCCTGATACATGTTATAGACACTTTTATGTATTACACACTAGGGCCATAATTATTTATCTGAGGTATAATGTACAAATAGAAAATAAAGAAAAAGACGACACTAAAGACCTGTTCACATCACCGTTGCCCTTCCGTTGAGGGATTCCGTCGGAGGTTTCCGTCGGGTTAACCCCTCAAAAATGAAACAAAATAACATGCCCCCCCCTTTCCTGTACTGTATGGCAAAACCCAATTTTATGGTCAAAATTAGAATAACAAGTGTATTCTATTGTAAGGCCCCTTGGGTGCCTAGAATTATGGAGCTTATGGGTATATTGCTTATATAGTTTAAATTAATGTTTATTATCAATGTAATCTTAAATGGTTAACACAATTATTTTTTCTGAGTCGTTATAAAGGGTTACCTGTGCCTAGTAGGCAACAGTTCTCCAAAAAGATTCAGGATTGTTACCACACAGGGTTCTCAGTGGTGGAGTGGATGCAACGGCATGGAAATCCACTTTTTAAGGGAGTCCATTTTCCAAAAGCAATGGCGCTGAAGAGCCCTTTCCAAAAACGTATGGACTGTTATTGTTGTCCCGTGCTTTTTAAAAGGATGTGTTATCCTCTACAAATAGTTTCTCCAACCCCCCTTCCCTGCATGTGGCATGGCCGGAAGTTCCCCGCTTGCAGTAAAGTGGTCCGGGGATGTGGGACAGCGCTGGTGTAGAGGAAGGAGGAGTCAGTCCTTACATTGCAACCTCATCTAACAGCTCCATGAGGCAGGGTTCTGCTCTGTCCCTGAGGAAGCAGTAGGGGCATGGATGGCTCGAGGTGTGGTGGAAGGAGCAGTCCTGTGGTTATAAAGTGCAGGCAGACTATGGAGGGCAGTCGGTAGCATCAGTGGTGAGACAGGTGTAGACTCCAAAGGGAGTTTATTGCCCCCTCAATGCGATTGGTGGGAAAGACCGTTGTCATAGGATACGGACGAAGACTGCCTCCTATTGCATCATTGGGATCTGCAGTTGACCACGGTCAAGAGACTGGTCGTCCAGCTGCTGGAACAATCTTGGAGGCACCCTTGGGTGATGCCAGGATTCCTGTGAGTGGTGAGTCACCTTCATGTTTGGCTGCGTAGTCAAGCACAAATGTGTTGACGGATGTGGATTTGTTCTCTATTTTAAAGGACAACTTGGGCTTGTTTGGGTGGCAAAGGGTGGATTATAAGCTCTGCCAGTAAAGCCAGTAGGTTAATACCCCGCCTGACTAGATGGTTTGTACAGATTAACCTTTTGTGGCTTATTATTCTGTGGTGTGGCTCCTCTGGGAATTTACCTGTCCACCAATATAGGGGACAAGATCCACAGACGAGAATTTGTGATATTTGGTTTCAGTGGATCACGTAATGGTGGACAAAGAGCGTATTGTGGACAAGAAGCTTAGTTTTGAGAGAGGGTCTGAGAAAAATTCCAAAGTGGTAAAGACCTGTACGATGTAACATGTCATTTAAAACGAGATAGCCTTGCTGTAAATATCACAGAGATGCTACATAAGTGTCAGGATTGCGAATAGACATGACGTCCTGGCTGGAGGTAATGTATATTCACTTTCAGGACACTTGAGTAACGTTATAATATGTTTATGTGGCTGCACATAGCGATATAGCTATATCACTATGTGCTGTGTAAATGAATGGGGAGAAGTGTATGACGCTGATTGGTCATTGATTGGTCAGCGCCATACACTTCTCTCCACAATGCCCACTTGGTCAAAAAGTAAAACACGCCCAGTTGTCCATTAAGAAACTCATTAGCATGAAGCTAAAATAGGTCATAACTCCTTAAAAATGATCGTTTTTCTAAATAAAAAACACTGCTGTAATCTACATTACAGCGCCGATCATATTATGTAGACGATAGGCCACTTATAATGTGAGCCCAGAGCTAAGCAGAGCTGGGCAGAGGGCGGTCATGACGGGTCTGGACCTGCAAGGGGTCATTTAGAGGGGTATTTTGGTTATAGGTTGGTGGGTGGGCTTGAGTCAGGAATTGTGCTAGGGGGTTGTGAGCATTGGGGGTGGAGTTAATGGGATGTATATATAGTGGGATAAGCAGGGAAGCCATGTTATGGCTTGAAAAATTTTGTCAAGAATAGAGGTGTGCAGCCAGTGTCAGGGTAGCTGTTTTCTGGTCAGTTTTAGGGCCTAGAGTTATGGAGGGTTTAGAGCAGTTAATTGCTAGGGTTAGGGAGCAGGCAGCTGATAAGGGGCTGGAGTGTGTCCAGGAGCAGCTAGGGGCTTTAGCAGGCTACCCGGCGGGGCGTCCTCCCAGTCCTCTTGAACGCTTGAGCCCCTCTGCTTCCCCAGCCCCCCGGCGCAGACGGAGGAGTGTGACTCCCCCCTTACCTGTTTCCGCGGTAGTGGTCCCTGGTGTGACAGATCCGGTGGCTGGCGATGGTGGCGTTGTTCCGGTGTCGGGGACTGGAGCCATGTCGGGAGCGGCGGCAGCAGTGGAGAGGCCTGGAGTGAGAGGCCGAGGTGCGGTTCGCCGGGTGTCCAGTCGGGGTCAGCGCAGCACAGTCCGTGTGCCTGAGGAGCGACGTGGAGATGGACGTTGAGGGAAGCGGTGGTGCAGCGGCGGGGAGCAGTCCCCCTCCTTTCCAGTGTGGTGGGCTCGTTCAGGGAGCCTGTCAGGAGTTCTTCTGTGGGGCCGGAAGCAAGCCAGGACTCTGCGGCTGTCACGGTGAGTGCCTTCAGCGCTGCTAGAGCGCCATCTGCTGGGTCAGGGGCCAGTGTGCATAGTACACCCGTTAGCATGGGTGATTTGGCGCCATCTAGTCACCGTTCGGAACATTGCAGTGTCGGTGGTAGGCCGGCGCCACCTGCTGTTCAGGAAAATTATTACATCGTGGTGGCAGGCCTGCGCCACCTCCTGGCCATTTTCGTTATAGCAGCAGTAGTGGTAGGTCTGCACTGACTTCTGAATATGTACAACATTTGCATCATCCAGCGCCTCCTGAGGGTGACGTTGGCCAGGTGGCAGGTGTTTCGTTTGTTTATTTGTTGTTCCAGGTGTCATCAGGACGGGAGTCCGGTGTAGAAGCGGCCGATGCTTTGCGGCGGGCACTCGGGGTGCCTTGGATGCTCGATCAGGAGACGGCTTTGGTGGATTCAGGACGGACAGCCCCGTTAGTGTTTGGCGACGGGCAGCCTTCTGGTGAGTCACGGCGTTTACACACCATACACGTGGGCAGTAATTTTAGTAAAGAAGAGGCTGGACGCAGCCTGCAAGGCTTAGGAGGGAAGCCTCCATGACGGACCTAGTAGGGAAAGGGTTAACTATGAGGGAGAGGTAGGGGTGGAGGATGAGAGGAGGGAGGAGTTAGGGGGCCGTTACCAGGCTTCCCGCTGCTTTCGGCATTGAGCCGGAAGCAGCGGGAGGAGTAACACATACTAGTATAAGCTCCTCCGTTGTCCCGCTCTGTGCCATGTCGAAGGCCGACATACTTGCGCGGCTGCGTGCTGCAGCTGTTCACCACGGTCCCGGGTGGTTGGAGGAGACCGTGGCGGCACTCACCAGGATCCCGGACGCCGAATCGTCGCCACGTCAGGCACGGCACCCGAGGTCTGTTGCTGAAGGGGACAGGCTCCCCTCCCCCGGCCCCCTTCCTAGCAGTAATATGGCGGCGGGGGGGGAGTCGGCAACACCCGCTCCTGCTCAGAGGAGGCAGAGAGCGTCGCCAGGGGCGACGGTGACTCAGGCCGGGTCTACCCGTCGCTCCCAGCGGTCCCGCCCTCCAGAACGCCTCAGCCCTGAGGTGGTCCCGCGGACGCGGCGTCGCAGAGGGAGCCCTACAAAGGACGCTGCAGGCCAGGCAGCTGGGGAGCCGCCTCTTCCCAGGCCCTGCGTCCTGGCAGGAATCCCCAGCCGCGACGTGGTCCGGCGGTAATCAGGGAGTCGCAGGCCGGGCTCCCTGTCACTCCTCCCCCATCGGATGCAAGATTTGGAGGACAATCTACGGCCGCCCCGCCTGGTGATGCTCCGGGCAGGCTTCATCGGGATCGTCTAGACGGACACCTAGAGCTGCAGCGACGACGAGGCAACAGGTCCGGTCGGAAGTCTGGGTCCCAGCGGTCGGGCGGCAGGTTGCCGGCCCATCTGTCAGCGCGTCGTCGTTCCCGTGTAGGAGATGTCGGTGGGATGGCCAGTCGTCTGCGAGAGAGGAGCTGGAGGAAGGTGAACTGGACGTTTATCGGCGAGGTCAGGATGGTCCGGCTGACGGGAACACAGCGCCTGTGCAGCCCGGTGAGTGCATAACTCCGTCTTTGTCATATCATGCGATTTTTATGTTGGGTGTCGGCGGGGGGGCTGCTAGCGTAGCGTCGGCGGCCGGTAGCGGCGCGGTCGGGCGTGACGACACGGGTCTAGCGGACTTAGTGGGTTGCTTGCGGGAGCTGGTCGGGCGTCTAGATAAGGCGGCAGCTCCAGTAGTTACGGAGGTGTCCCCGGCGGTAGTTTGGGAAGGCCCCCGGGAAGTGGGATCGTTACAGGCGCGGCCCGGGATGGGGGCAAAAGAGGCGGTCGCGGTGTCAGTACAGACCGAGGCCCAAAAGGAAGGCGATAGGGTGCTTATTGATGATCGTGCTCGTGGGGAGGTGTATGTTTGCTTCGAAGGTCCATTGGGGGCGCATTTAAAGCAGGAGGTGCGTGAGTGGATATGGAAGGACGAATATGTCGAGATTTTTTCTCTCCTGCCGCTTGCTAAATTCAATTTGGATAAGAGCAAGCGGGACGAGAGTAAGAAGGATGAGGAGGAACGTCGGCGGTATAGGCTTATCCCGCAGACATTCGTCAATTGGTCGCAGGCGTTTGCCATATTAGCCAGTGTGATAGGGGAAAAGGCGCCGGAAAATTGTTCGGCGTTGTTTTGCTATTTTGATGCCATTGGGGAGGCTCATAGGGCGTATGGGGGGCAGGCGTGGCTAAGATACGACGAGCAATTCCGTCAGCGGAAAGCGGTTCGGCCGGCGATTCGGTGGGACCAGAATGATATTGCTCTCTGGTTAAGGGTTACGGCTCCGGTTAGGCAGTCCTTTCCCGGGAGCGTCGGCCAGGGAGGCCAGTCCAGTCAGGTCGGGCAAGGCGTCGGGGCAAAGCTGGGATTCTGCTGGCAATTCAACGATGGCCAGTGTAAGTTCGGGGCCACGTGCAAGTTCAAGCACGTGTGTTCAGAGTGTAATGGTGCATCCCACGGGGCTGCAAAATGTATGCGAAAGAAGAGGTCAGGGAACCAGTCCTCCTCGGTTAGTCAAGGGGTTGTCACCGGTGAGGGTGGAACGGATGGTCCCTTATCTAAATGAGTATCCGGATAGGGCGGCGGCCATGTTACTTTACGAAGGGTTTTGTGTTGGGTTTATTATTCCTCCGCCTCCTTATGAGGTCCCGGTTACGCGGAGGAACCTTAAGTCGGCCTATTTGCATGCTCAGGTCGTGTCGGAAAAATTGTTTAAAGAGGTTTCGTTGGGTCGTATGGCGGGGCCTTTTGTTGATCAGCCAACAAAAGATTTAGTGGTGTCCCTGTTGGGTATTGTTCCAAAGTGCGAGCCTCGGAAATTTTGTTTGATTCAGCATTTATCGTTTCCCAGGGGTTCGTCAGTGAATGACGGGATTGATCACGAGTTGTGCTCCGTAGTGTATACCTCATTCGATAAGGCGGTGGGGTTAGTTCGGGCTGCGGGTCCCGGCGCGCTGTTAGCAAAAACCGACATCGAGGCGGCTTTCAGGTTGTTGCCAGTTCATCCAAAGAGCCAACAGCTGTTGGGTTGTTTTTGGAATGGGGCTTTTTACGTGGATAGGTGCCTTCCGATGGGATGTTCCCTTTCTTGCGCATACTTCGAGGCATTTAGTAGCTTCGTTGAGTGGGTGACGAAGGGAGTAGCTGGGGTCGACTCTTTGATACATTACTTGGACGATTTCTTGTGCGTCGGCCCGGGGGGTTCGCCGGTTTGCGGTAATTTGCTTCATGCATTGCAGAAGGTGGCGGGGGATTTTGGGATCCCTTTGGCGCCAGAAAAGACTGAGGGCCCGGTATCGACTATTTGCTTTTTGGGTATTGAAATTGACTCGGTGGCAATGGAGTGTCGTCTTCCTGCGGATAAGTTGGGGGCTTTGATTCAGGAGGCACGCCGGGCTTGTAGGTTAAAGAAAATTACGCTGCGTGAGCTTCAGTCGTTGCTGGGGAAGTTGAATTTCGCTTGCCGGATTATGCCAATGGGGAGGGTATTTGGTAGACGTTTGGCGGCGGCAACGGCGGGGGTGCGTGCGCCACATCATTTTGTGCGGCTCAAGGAGGAGCATCGAGCTGATCTGCAGGTATGGGATAACTTCTTGGGCCAGTATAACGGTCGCTCACTATGGATGGCTCCGGCACAGGATACGAGTGATTTAAATATTTTTACAGATGCGGCGGGGGCGGGCAGTTTTGGAGCGTACGGGGGAGTTCCCCATCGTGGTTGCGGCGACCATTTGGGGGGACAGGCTCAGGGATAAGAAGGTTCGTTTTTACTGCGACAACATGGGGATGGTGCTGGCCTTAAATAACATCACGGCATCATCTCCGCCAGTAGTTCAGTTGTTGCGACATTTAGTGTTGGTGTGCTTGTCATTGAACGCGTGTGTGGTGGCGGTTCATGTGCCGGGGGTACGGAATTGTATCGCTGATGCTCTTTCTCGCTCGCAGTGGGACCGGTTTCGGCAATTGGCACCGGGAGCGGACCGTCTCGGTTTGGCTTGTCCGGAACATCTATGGGATCTGGTCTCGGTCCCGTAGAACGATTGGTGGAAAGGTCTTTAGCGCGCACAACGTGGAGTGCTTATTCTGCTTGTTGGAGGCAGTGGGAGGAGTGGGTAAGAGAGTTGGGTGACGTCAACACGGATAGAGACAGGTTGGTGGCACTTTTGTACTGGTTAGGGGACGCCTGGGAGGCGGGGTTTTCTTTGGCAAAGGTTAATCGTTTCATGTCTGCGGTAGCATTTGGTTTTAAGTTGCGGGGCTTTCGGGATATATCTAAGGAATTTTTAGTGGGACAGGCTTTGAAGGGTCTGCGCCGGGGTAGGGTCGAGGCGGATTGTAGAAGGCCTGTGTCGTTTTCTCTTCTTAGCTCTTTGGGCGGATCATTAGCATCGGTCTGTCGTTCTTCGGCCGAGATGGAGTTGTTTCGGTTCGCATTTTCTTTGGCGTTCTTTGGGGCATTCAGAATTGGCGAGCTGGTGTCGCCTAGTACCAAGCGGGCAGGGGGGTTGAGACTGGGGGATGTGAGCCTATATGCGGATCGGCTCGAGGTATGGTTGCGCCGGTCAAAAACTGACCAATTGGGAAAGGGAAAGCTGATAGTTTTGTTCGCCCTCCCGGGTTCGGCTATGTGCCCGGTCGCTTGCATGCGGGGTTTTGAGCCACGAGGGGGGTCTCCAGAGTTGCCATTGTTATGTCACGAGGATGGGTCATTTTTGTTCAGATTTCAATTTGGAGCTGTATTTAAAAAATGTTTGGCGGCGGTCGGTGTCGCGGCGGGCCCGTATTCATCTCATTCCTTCAGGATTGGCGCAGCAACAGAAGCAGGGCGCTGGGGGTTGGATGATGAAGGGGTGCGGCACATCGGTCGTTGGGAGTCCAACAGATTTAGGTTTTATGTCCGCCCCCATCTGTTATGAGTCATGTTGTTAGCGGTTGAAAAATGTTTGTGTGTTGGTATCTAATTTTCTTTTCCGTTTCAGATACGCCTCCATGTCTGGTGTGGTTGTTGGGCCACTCTTACGTGCATTGGGGGGCTTTGAGGGCGGACGTCCGCCCGGACGGTCGCCAGTTGCGCATTCCGCGGCAGGATGCGGTTTTGCATTGGCTGGGATTTAGAGGTATGTCATGGAGCAGGGTGTTAGCGGAATTCCAGACATATTCCGGGCTGGATAGGGTTGCAGAGGTCTTGGTATTGCACGTGGGTGAGAATGACTTGGGGGTCCGCCCCTTTCGTGAGTTGGTGCGGGATATTAAACATGATATGTTGTGTTTGTGGGTTTCTTATCCCAGGTTGGTGATAGTGTGGTCGGACATTGTCCCAAGGAAACATTGGCGACTGGCTAGGTCAGTGGAACGTGTCAATAAGGCTCGCATTAAAGTTAATCGGGCGGTGTCCCGTTTTGTAGCCAAAAATGGGGGCATTTGCGTGCGGCACAGGGATTTGGAGTCAGGAGTGGGGAACTACTGGAGGAGTGATGGGGTTCATTTGACCGAGGTTGGGATCAATCTGTGGAGCCTGGCAATAGCAGAGGGAATTGAAAGGGCGGTGGTGGTGTGGCGGAACTCACAGGCTTAAGGTGGTCAAGGCCTGTTTCGCTGTGGCGGGGGGAGTCCTTGAGGTCAGTCAGTACAAAATGGTGGGGGGGTCGCATCGGGGGTATGCGTCCCCCAAAAAAGGTACATGGTTGAAGACTTCATCGGGTGTTATCCCTTTGAAGTGGTCTTCTGGTGGTTGGAGCCATCTGCAGAGGTGAGCGGTGCCTCCGAGCTGGTTTACGGCTGGAGGTAATTGGTTGGTTGTGGTTGCAGATGGCTAACTCGGGGTGTTTAAAAAGGAATATCTAAAATGGCTTCAAGGACTTCCCCTGCTCGGATTAATGTTAACGTTAAATTGTTATTTATGATTCTGACCCATGTTGGGTCATGTGAATTATTAGAAGGAATTCTCTGGTTGGATTCCTAATTAGTTATCCGAATGTTTCGGATTTAAATGGTATTTTATAAAACTGTGAAATTAATAAACGGCTGCTGTGGCCATTTCACATCCAACCTCGGTGTCACGTGTCTTTTCTAAAAGGTGGGAGTGGAGGGATAGGAAGGGATAAGTGAAGGTTCACTAACACACGACTCTACTTAGGCAGGTCATGAGAGTAGTCTAGTGGGGCAAGTACCTGTAGGTTGCGGTTCTACGGGGGATTTGTCAGTCACGAGTGGAGTTTGGGGAAATTTGTTAGATGGGTTACGTCAGTTGTTAGCTTCAGTTGATACTTCTCGTGGGTCACAGCTAGCAGGTCCCGTTGGAGCTTGGTCAGTGCAGGGACAGTTAGAGGGGGGTGCTCGTAGGGAGAGTACTGCGAGTGCTGAGGCAGGCTCTTCGTCATTTAACGCCTTAGATGCCGGGGTCCAGACGGAGAAGGTAGATGGGGCTAATAAGCCCTTGCCAGTTTCGGATACTGCAAAGGGGAGCATGTACATTCGCTTTGAAGGACCATTAGGGACCCACTTAAAGCCAGAGCTCCGTGAAAATATTTGGAAAAGGGAGAATTTGGATATTTTTACTTTATTGCCATTGGAGCGATTTAGTGTGGAACGGTGGGAAAAGGGCAAGGAACATCGTAAGGAGGAGGATGATGAGAGAAGACGGTATAGGCTGATTCCGCGCACATTTGGGAATTGGCTACAAGCTTTTTCCATCATGGCTAGCGTTATAGGCGAGAAATGCCCAGAACATTGTTCCGGTTAATTTTATTACTTGAATTCTATTTGGGAGGCTTATAGAACGTATGAGGGTACTGCTTGGCTTAAATATGATGAGCAGTTTCGTCAGCGTATGGCGGTTCAGTCATCCCTGCGGTGGGATCATAAGGACATAAGCTTTTGGCTGCACCTTATGACTACACCAAAGGGGGCTGGTCAGGGGGGTCATGTTGAAGTCGCGAGTTTGCATAACCCCTTTCAGTCGTCACCCGGCGGGTCTAGATCAGCGGGTTCGTCGGGGAGTTTTAAGAAAGGGGTCTGCTGACTCTACAACGAGAGCACCTGTAAATGGGGAACTAATTGTGTCTATAGATACGAATGTGCCGGGTGTGGGGGTGGTAACCACCCCATCTTCAAGTGTTTTAAGCGGGCACGAGGAGGCACGGCGAAGCCAGGGGATGGTTCTGCTAAAGGAGGTGAGTCCAGTAAACCTCGACGCTATGACGCCTTGGCTAAAGAGGTACCCCGACAATGAGAGGGCGCAGCTGTTATTGAACGGTTTTGGGGACGGATTTAGGATTCCGTTCTCCCCGGGGGTGGGTGTTTTGATGGCTAATAATCTGCGTTCGGTACATCATTTAATGAGGCGGTTCATTTGGTTAGGACGGCGGGGCAAGGGGCGCTTATGGCTAAGGTGGATGTGGAGTCTGCATTTCGCCTTTTGCCGGTGCACCCAGAATCCATGCACTTGCTGGGGTGCTCGTTTGATGGCCTTTTTTATATTGATAGGTGCCTTCCTATGGGGTGCTCTATTTCTTGTGCCTATTTCGAAGCCTTCAGCACGTTTTTGGAGTGGGTGGTCCATGAACGAGCCGGCTCTAAAGCAGTTATTCATTATTTGGATGACTTCTTTTGTGTGGGCCCTGCGGCTCGGCCGTCGTGTGCAATAGTGTTATGGGCAATGATGGATGTTTTTGTTGACTTTGGGGTTCCGTTGGCGTTTGAAAAAACCGAAGGACCAACCAGTACGATCTGTTTTTTGGGAATTGAAATTGATTCCCAGGCAATGGAATGTAGGTTGCCAGAGGCAAAACTTATTCATCTGCGAGCAACGGTGCAGGAGGCTCTGGTGAGAACAAAAATCACCCTGCGGCTCCTGCAATCTTTATTGAGGAAACTCAATTTTGCCTGTAGAATTATGCCCATGGGCCATGTTTTTTGTAGGCGCTTAGCACAAGCAACTGCTGGTGTTAGATGTCCCCACTATTTTATTCGCCTTGGCAAGGAGCATAAGGCGGATTTGAGGGTTTGGGATTCCTTTTTGGTAGACTATAACGGCGATCATTATGGATTGCAGAGGGAGTTTCAAATGTGGAGATGCAATTGTGTACTGATGCTTCCGCTTCTATCAGTTTCGGGGCGTATTTTCAGGGAAAATGGTGTGTTGGTACTTGGCCACTAGAGTGGAGGGAGTGTGGTTTGACGGGTAATCTTTGTTTTCTGGAGTTGTTTCCCATTCTTGTTGCAGTGGAAATTTGGGGACAGCTTTTGTCCAATCGGTCTGTGGTTTTTCACTGTGATAACATGGTGGTCGTGTGCGCTATTAATAGTTTGTCCGCCAATTCCCCCCCCCCCGGTAATCACAGTGCTACGCCAGTTGGTCCTGCTTTGTTTGAGATGGAACATTCTATTTAGGGCTCATCATGTTCCTGGAGTTTCCAATGACATTGCAGATGCTTTATCTCGATTGCAATGGGATAGTTTCCGTTGGCTAGCTCCAGAGGCGGAGAGGGATCTGGTTTATTGACCCGAGCACCTTTGGAGGGTGGTATCGCTCTTCTGATATGGTGGACGAAGCGTTCGCTGGCCCCTGCTACGTGGGATGCTTATACCACGATCTGGGTGAGATGGTTCCAGCTGGAGGATTCGTGGTGTAGTCAAGGGAGTCCTTTTAGTGCCTTAGAGGGGATGTTTTGTTTTTTGTTATCTCTTATGCAGAGTGGATCTTCAGCTTCCTCTGTTGTTAAGTCGATAGCGGCACTTTCCTTTTTCTTTAAGTTAATTGGTTGTACGGATGTTACAAAGCATTTCTTGATGCGGCGGGCTCTGCAGGGTTTTCAAAAAGGGCATGTCGGGCAGGATAAGCGTGGGCCCGTGTCTTTTGCAATGTTGGAGGGACTTTATTCTCAGTTGCACAGGATATCCCATTCAGATTATGAGAGGTTGTTGTTTCAATTGGCTTTCTCTTGGGCTTTCTATGGGACTTTTAGGGTTGGCGAATTTTGGTTAGTCCCTCAAAACGGGTGCAGGGCGGTATTCAAGTAACCGATGTGTTTTTTTCAGGATAGTGTGTTGAGAATAATGTTGTATCATTCAAAAACTGACAGGAATGGAAAAGGTTTTGAGATTTGTTTGACTTAAATTCATGAGGGGGAATCGTGCCCAGTGGGGTGTTTTCTGCATTTCATGGCTGTGTGTCCTCAGGGATTTTCCTCTTTGCTGGTGCTTGCGGATGGTTCAGCGTTGTCCAGATATCAATTTATTGCTGTCTTTAAGAAATGCGTATAAGGGTTGGGCCTTTCACATCTGGATTACAGCTCTCATTCTTTTAGGATTGGAGCTGCTACTGAGGCTTCTCGTTTTGGGCTCGACACTGCTTCAGTTAAGAGGATTGGCCGCTTGGAGTCCAGCCGCTTTCGTTCCTATGTTAGGCTGCATTTGCTGGAATGTTGATTTCTTTATCTTGGGTTTATTTTGTGTGGGGGGGATGTCATTCTTTTTCTGTGTGACTAATTTTCTGTTGCTTTCAGGTTCTGCCAAATGTGTGGTTTGGCTTCTTGGCCATTCCTATATTTACTGGGCTGAAAGGAGTGCCTGTGTGCGTCCGAATGGTAGGTATTTGGGTTTAGATCCGGATGAGGTGGCGGTACACTGGTTCGGAGTTCGTAGCCTGACCTGGGATCAGGTAAGGCCTTTGTTTCAGGATGCGGTTAGGTCCTGGGGTCTACCCGACATCTTGATAATTCATGCAGGGGGTAATTACATCGGGAGTTATCCCATGCAGAACCTCATTAAGAACATTAAGAGGGACTTCTTATGTTTTGTAGACACCCATCCTGGGCTTTTGATTATCTGGTCCAAAATTGTACAGCGGGTAAAATGGTGCAATGCGCAGTCAGTGTCGGCGCTGAATAGGACCAGAGTTAAGATTAATAAGACAGTGGCCAAGTTTATTCGCCTAAATGGTGGGTTGTTAGTTCATCACCGACTGTTGGAGCATCGGGGCGCGTACATTGGAAAGGATGGGGTTCACTTAACGGATGTGGGCCTGGATGTTTTTAATTTTGGCCTCCAAGAAGGCCTGGAGTTGGGTTTCCAAATGTGGCGGCGCATGAAAATTTAAGGAGTCATGTTTTCATGCTGTGGCGGGTCCTTGGCAACGCTATTTATGTTTTTATATATTGCTGTCTTTGACGCAATATATTGGTTTTATTTTAAAGCTATGGATTTGGGCTTCTCTAAGGGGCGGACCCTGGGAAGCGTGGTGCTTTAGCATACTCGTGGTGACGCCACTGTAGCTTATATGGTCACGGCTAGTGGTTTAAGGGTATTGCTTTATTTATGTTTTGGAGGTTGTCAAGGACTTAGCCACATAATGTTAATATGTTAATTATGTTTATGATATGTTTATACTTGTTTTTTATATATTCTCAGGTTCTGTAAAAGAAATCATCTAATAAAGCTGTGACAAGCACCTTCCAATTTTAATTGTGTCGTTGTATATTTATTAGATAGGAGGGTGTTTGTGTGGCCCCTTGTCGCCCTTGTACCGTCATGTGAGCCCAGAGCTAAGCAGAGCTGGGCAGAGGGCGGTCATGACGGGTCTGGGCATGCAAGGGGTCATTTAGAGGGGTATTTTGGTTATAGGTTGGTGGGTGGGTTTGAGTCAGGAATTGTGCTAGGGGGTTGTGAGCATTGGGGGTGGAGTTAAGGGGATGTTTATATAGTGGGATAAGCAGGGAAGTCATTTTATGCCTTGAAAAATTTTGTCCCGCCTGCCGTCCCGTTAATTTTTCTTTTGAGCGGAGATGAGCGGTCACTATATGCATATACACTTCCATTGCGATGCTGCCACCTAGTGGCCAGGAAGCATTTTTATGTGTTGTTTTAGTCACAGGACCTGTGATTACATGTTCTGAGCTGTGCAGATGCTCACGTCAGTAAAGCTCACTGCTATGTAACACTGTTCAGACAATGGTGGCTGACCCTGTTTATTGCAGGCACCGGGAAAACCGGCTCGGGCACTGTCTTTAATATTTACTTTAGTGTGCAAAAACAGTGTAGTATGGGCAAGTAATCAGTGTCGGAACATTGAATAACTCACAAAGGGGCTGTTTTTAAATTTGATAAAAGGCGACTGTTCCCACCTAATGGGTTCAGGTGCAAGGGCTGCGACCCATAAATCAGCAACTATTGTGCCAGCAGGGCTGAGTAGGCCCTGAAGCCAGAGAGGGCCCATTGCTGTGGCGGTGGAGTGCAGGAACCTCCCCACAGATGATTGCTGTGAAAGAGGCAGCATTGGATGTAATAAGTGGAAGTTGCGTGAAGCCTCCCTGTTGTTTAGTTGCTGAGACGATGGGTTACCCCTGTATCAGGGAAGAGTCTGAGCTCTGTCCCAAGAAAACCAAGCTGGTAAAACCCCATTTCCTGCATTGCCTGAAATTGCCGCCATTTTGTGTAATATTTTAAGTGACTGTGCCTCTCTGCTAAGAACAGTTTTTTGTATTTACTTTTGGTCGTTTTGCAAACATTACCGGCCTACTAAAAGAAACCTGCATCAAACCTGGGTTTCTTGTCATCATACTGCCAGTAACAATGCAAGGTTAAATACATTACTCGCCCTCACTAGCCTCCCCTCATGACAAATTTTATGGCCAAAAGGACCATAACAATTTTATTCTATTTGAAATAATAGGTGGATTTCTGACTTTAGAGAACAGAGGGTAAAATAATAGACATGTTCCTCACCTCTGTACCTGAGATATGGTACAATTTGTCCCGTAAAAATTAAGCCCTCATATGGCTGTGTCAACGAAAAAATAAAAGAGTTATGACTTTTGGAAGGCGGGGAAGAAAAAAAACAAAAACATAAAAATGAAACTTAGCCTGGTCCTGAAAGGGTTAATCTAAGACTGAATAGCTATTAAAAATTATATTAAAAATAAAAGGGGAGTTCTGACTACAAAACAGAGGGTAAAGAACAGAGATGTTCCTCACCTCTGTACCTGAGATATGGTTGTGTTATACTAGATATTGTCTATAGAAGATATACATGTTAAAAACACATATATTCTGATGTATCAGGAAGATACTATCACACCTCTGCGGGTCTAGAACTCATATCTAGCCTGAGTGTTATCAGTAATTAATATAAATATTAATTACCTGTCTTGTGATTCCTTTCTTGCTGCTGACAGGATTATATGTCACGTTCCTTCTTCTCACTGGGATCAGTCATCTGTAAAGAATCAAAGGTGTGATAATATGTTCCTGATACATGTTATAGACACTTTTATGTATTACACACTAGGGCCATAATTATTTATCTGAGGTATAATGTACAAATAGAAAATAAAGAAAAAGACGACACGAAGGACCTGTTCACATTACCGTTGCCCTTCCGTTGAGGGATTCCGTCTGAGGTTTCCGTCGGGTAAACCCCTCAAAAATGAAACAAAATAACATGCCCCCCCTTTCCTGTGCTGTATGGCTAAACCCCGTTGTCATAGGATACGGACGAAGACAGCCTCCTATTGCATCATTGGGATCTGCAGCTGACCACGGTCAAGAGACTGGTCGTCCAGCTGCTGGAACAATCTTGGAGGCACCCTTGGGTGATGCCAGGATTCCTGTGAGTGGTGAGTCACATTCATGTTTGGCTGCGTAGTCAAGCACAAATGTGTTGACGGATGTGGATTTGTTCTCTGTTTTAAAGGACAACTTGGGCTTGTTTGGGTGGCAAAGTGTGGAGTATAAGCTCTGCCAGTAAAGCCAGTAGGTTAATACCCCACCTGACTAGATGGTTTGTACAGATTAACCTTTTGTGGCTTATTATTCTGTTGTGTGGCTCCTCTGGGAATTTACCTGTCCACCAATATAGGGGACAAGATCCACAGACGAGAATTTGTGATATTTGTTTTCAGTGGATCACGTAATCGTGGACACAGAGCGTATTGTGGACAAGAAGCTTAGTTTTGAGAGAGGGTCTGAGAAAAATTTCAAAGTGGTAAAGACCTGTACGATGTAACCTGTCATTTAAAACGAGATAGCCTTGCTGTAAATATCACAGAGACGCTACATAAGTGTCAGGATTGTGAATAGACATGACGTCCTGGCTGGAGGTAATGTATATTCACTTTCAGGACACTTGAATAACGTTATAATGTGTTTATGTGGCTGCACATAGCGATATAGCTATATCACTATGTGCTGTGTAAATGAATGGGGAGAAGTGTATGACGCTGATTGGTCATTGATTGGTCAGCGCCATACACTTCTCTCCACAACGCCCACTTGGTCAAAAAGTAAAACACGCCCAGTTGTCCATTAAGAAACTCATTAGCATGAAGCTAAAATAGGTCATAACTCCTTCAAAAATGATTGTTTTTCTAAATAAAAAACACTGCTGTAATCTACATTACAGCGCCGATCATATTATGTAGACGATAGGCCACTTATAATGTGAGCCCAGAGCTAAGCAGAGCTGGGCAGAGGGCGGTCATGATGGGTCTGGACCTGCAAGGGGTCATTTAGAAGGGTATTTTTGGTTATAGGTTGGTGGGTGGGTTTGAGTCAGGAATTGTGCTAGGGGGTTGTGAGCATTGGGGGTGGAGTTAATGGGATGTATATAGTTACATAGTACATAGTTAGTACGGCTGAAAAAAGACACATGTCCATCAAGTTCAACCAAGGGAAGGGAAAAGGGAAGGAAACATTTCTACACATAGGAGCTAATATTTTTTTGTTCTAGGAAATTATCTAACCCTTTTTTAAAGCCATCTACTGTCCCTGCTGTGACCAGCTCCTGCGGTAGGCTATTCCATAAATTCACCGTTCTTACTGTAAAGAAGCCTTGTCGCCTCTGCAGCTTGAACCTTTTTTTCTCCAGACGGAGGGAGTGTCCCCTTGTTTTTTGAGGGGGTTTTACAAGGAACAGGATTTCACCATATTTTTTGTATGTGCCATTAATATATTTATATAAGTTAATCATGTCCCCCCTTAGTCGTCTTTTTTCAAGGCTAAATAGGTTTAATTCTTTCAATCTTTCCTCATAACTTAAATTATCCATGCCCCTTATTAGCTTCGTTGCTCTTCTTTGTATTTTTTCCAACTCCAGGGCATCCTTTCTATGAACTGGAGCCCAGAACTGAACTGCATATTCTAGATGAGGCCTCACTAATGCTTTGTAAAGTGGCATTATTACATCCCTGTCCCGTGAGTCCATGCCTCTTTTAATACACGACAATATCCTGCTGGCCTTTGAAGCAGCTGATTGACACTGCATGCTGTTATTGAGTTTATGATTTACAAGTACACCCAGATCCTTCTCAACAAGTGAATCCGCCAGTGTAGTGCCCCCTAGGACATATGATGCATGCAGGTTGTTGGTACCCAGATGCATAACTTTACATTTATCTACATTAAACTTCATCTGCCAAGTGGACGCCCAAACACTTAGTTTGTTTAAATCTGCCTGTAATTCATGAACATCTTCCATAGTCTGAACTATATTACATAGCTTGGTGTCATCTGCAAAAATAGAAATAGTGCTATTAATCCCTTCCTCTATATCATTAATAAATAAGTTGAATAATAGTGGTCCCAGCACTGAACCCTGGGGTACACCACTTATAACCGGTGACCATTGAGAGAAGGAATCATTGACCACAACTCTCTGGATACGGTCCTTGAGCCAATTCTCAATCCAATTACAAACTATATTTTCTAAACCTATAGTCCTTAATTTACCCATTAGGCGTCTATGGGGGACAGTGTCAAATGCCTTAGCAAAGTCCAAAAACACTAAATCCACAGCGGCCCCTCTGTCTAGACTTCTGCTCACCTCTTCATAAAAAACAGATTAGGTTATATATAGTGGGATAAGCAGGGAAGCCATGTTATGGCTTAAATTTTTTTGTCAAGAATAGAGGTGTGAAGCCAGTGTCAGGGTAGCTGTTTTCTGGTCAGTTTTAGGGCCTAGAGTTATGGAGGGTTTAGAGCAGTTAATTGTTAGGGTTAGGGAGGAGGCAGCTGATAAGGGGCTGGAGTGGGTCCAGGAGCAGCTAGGGGCTTTAGCAGGCTCCCCGGCGGGGCATCCCCCCAGAGCCCGGCGTTCACAGCCTCTTGAACGCTTGAGCCCCTCTGCTTCCCCAGCCCCCCGGCGCAGACGGAGGAGTGTGACTTCCCCCTTACCTGTTTCCGCGGTAGTGGTCCCTGGTGTGACAGAT
Source organism: Rhinoderma darwinii (assembly GCF_050947455.1). Lineage (NCBI taxonomy): Eukaryota > Metazoa > Chordata > Amphibia > Anura > Rhinodermatidae > Rhinoderma > Rhinoderma darwinii. The sequence continues at coordinate 442,949 of NW_027461912.1, read as the reverse complement.
CCGGTGGCTGGCGACGGTGGCGTTGTTCCGGTGTCGGGGACTGGAGCCATGGCGGTGTCGGGAGCGGCAGCAGCAGTGGAGAGGCCTGGAGTGAGAGGCCGAGGTGCGGTTCGCCGGGTGTCAAGTCGGGGTCAGCGCAGTACAGTCGGTGTGCCTGAGGAGCCACGTGGAGATGGACGTTGAGGGAAGCGGTGGTGCAGCGGCGGGGAGCAGTCCCCCTCCTTTCCAGTGTGGTGGGCTCGTTCAGGGAGCCTGTCAGGAGTTCTTCTGTGGGGCCGGAAGCAAGCCAGGACTCTGCGGCTGTCACGGTGAGTGCCTTCAGCGCTGCTAGAGCGCCATCTGCTGGGTCAGGGGCCAGTATGCTTAGTACACCCGTTAGCATGGGTGATTTGGCGCCATCTAGTCGCCGTTCGGAACATTGCAGTGTCGGTGGTAGGCTAGCGCCACCTGCTGTTCAGGAAAATTATTACATCGTGGTGGCAGGCCTGCGCCACCTCCTGGCCATTTTCGTTATAGCAGCAGTAGTGGTAGGTCTGCACTGACTGCTGAATATGTACAAAATGTGCATCATCCAGCGCCTCCTGAGGGTGACGTTGGCCAGGTAGCAGGTGTTTTGTCTGTTTATTTGCCGTTCCAGGTGTTGTCGGGACGGGAGTCCGGTGTAGAAGCGGCCGATGCTTTGCGGCGGGCACTCGGGGTGCCTAGGATGATCGGTCAGGAGACGGCTTCGGTGGATTCAGGACGGATGGCCCCGTTAGTGTCTGGCGACGGGCAGCCTTCTGATGAGTCACAGCGTTTACACACCATACACGTGGGCAGTAATTTTAGTAATGAGAGTAGTCTAGTGGGGCAAGTACCTGTAGGTTGCGGTTCTACGGGGGATTTGTCAGTCACGAGTGGAGTTTGGGGAAATTTGTTAGATGGGTTACGTCAGTTGTTAGCTTCAGTTGATACTTCTCGTGGGTCACAGCTAGCAGGTCCCGTTGGAGCTTGGTCAGCGCAGGGACAGTTAGAGGGGGGTTCTCGTAGGGAGAGTACTGCGAGTGCTGAGGAAGGCTCTTCGTCATTTAACGCCTTATATGCCGGGGTCCAGACGGAGAAGGTAGATGGGGCTAATAAGCCCTTGCCAGTTTTGGATACTGCAAAGGGGAGCATGTACATTTGCTTTGAAGGACCATTAGGGGCCCACTTAAAGCCAGAGATCCGTGAAAAGATTTGGAAAAGGGAGAATTTGGATATTTTTACTTTATTGCCGTTGGAGCGATTTAGTGTGGAACGGTGGGAAAAGGGCAAGGAACATCGTAAGGAGGAGGATGAGGAGAGAAGACGGTATAGGCTGATTCCGCGCACATTTGGGAATTGGCTACATGCTTTTTCCATCATGGCTAGCATTATAGGGGAGAAATGCCCAGAACATTGTTCCGGTTTATTTTGTTACTTGGATTCTATTTGGGAGGCTTATAGAACGTATGGGGGAACTGCTTGGCTTAAATATGACGAGCAGTTTCGTCAGCGTATGGCGGTTCAGTCATCCCTGCGGTGGGATCATAAGGACATAAGCCTTTGGATGCGCCTTATGACTACACCAAAGTGGGCTGGTCAGGGGGGTCATGTTGAAGTCGCGGGTTTGCATAACCCCTTTCAGTCCTCACCCGGCGGGTCTAGATCAGCGGGTTCATCGGGGAGTTTTAAAAAAGGGGTCTGCTGACTCTACAACGAGAGCACCTGTAAATGGGGAACTAATTGTGTCTATAGACACGAATGTGCCGGGTGTAGGGGTGGTAACCACCCCGTCTTCAAGTGTTTTAAGCGGGCACGAGGAAGCACGACAAAGCCAGGGGATGGTTCTGCTAAAGGGGGTGAGTCCAGTGAACCTCGACGCTATGACGCCTTGGCTAAAGAGGTACCCCAAATATGAGAGGGCACAGCTATTATTGAACGGTTTTGTGGACGGATTTAGGATTCCGTTCTCCGCGGGGGTGGGTGTTTTGATGGCTAATAATCTGCGTTCGGTGCGGGATCATCCAGAAGTGGTACGAGACAAGTTGCGGAAGGAAGTTTTGTTGGGTAGAATGTAAGGCCCCTTTTCTGATGTTCCTATTTCCAATTTGCGTGTCTCCCCGCTGGGGATTGTCCCCAAGAAGGAGGCGGGTAAATTTCGGCTTATACATCATTTATCTTATCCGAAGGGTTCTTCGGTAAATGATGATATCGATGAGTCTTTGACGCGGGTTTCCTATACGTCATTTGATGAGGCGGTTCATTTGGTTAGGACGGCGGGGCAAGGGGCGCTTATGGCTAAGGTGGATGTGGAGTCTGCATTTTGCCTTTTGCCGGTGCACCCAGATTCCATGCACTTGCTGGGGTGCTCGTTTGATGGCCTTTTTTATATTGATAGGTGCCTTCCTATGGGGTGCTCTATTTCTTGTGCCTATTTCGAAGCCTTCAGCATGTTTTTGGAGTGGGTGGTCCGTGAACGAGCCGGCTCTAAAGCAGTTATTCATTATTTGGATGACTTCTTTTGTGTGGGCCCTGCGGCTCGGCCGTTGTGTGCAATATTGTTATGGGCAGTGATGGATGTTTTTGTTGACTTTGGGGTTCCGTTGGCATTTGAAACTACAGAAGGACCAACGACAACGACCTGTTTTTTGGGAATTGAAATTGATTCCCAGGCAATGGAATGTAGGTTGCCAGAGGCAAAACTTATTGATCTGCGGGCAACGGTGCAGGAGGCTCTGGTGAGAACAAAAATCACCCTGCGGCTCCTTCAATCTTTATTGGGGAAACTCAATTTAGCCTGAAAGAATTATGCCCATGGGCCGTGTTTTTTGTAGGCACTTAGCACAAGCAACTGCTGGTGTTAGATGTCCCCACCATTTTATTCGCCTTGGCAAGGAGCATAAGGCGGATTTGAGGGTTTGGGATTCCTTTTTGGTAGAATATAACGGCAGATCATTATGGATTGCAGAGGGAGTTTCGAATGTGGAGATACAATTGTGTACTGATGCTTAAGTTTCTATCGGTTTCGGGGCGTATTGTCAGGGAAAATGGTGTGTTGGTACTTGGCCACTAGAGTGGAGGGAGTGTGGTTTGACGGGTAATCTTTGTTTTCCGGAGTTGTTTCCCATTCTTGTTGCGGTGGAAATTTGGGGACCGCTTTTGTCCAATCGGTCAGTGGTTTTTCACTGTGATAACAAGGCGGTCGTGTGCGCTATTAATAGTTTGTCCGCCAATTCCCCCCCGGTGATCACAGTGCTACGCCAGTTGGTCCTGCTGTGTTTGAGATGGAACATTCTATTTAGGGCTCATCATGTTCCTGGAGTTTTCAATGACATTGCGTATGCTTTATCTCGATTGCAGTGGGATTGTTTCCGTTGGCTACCTCCAGAAGCGGAGAGGGATCCGGTTTCTTGCCCCGAGCACCTTTGGAGGGTGGTGTCGCTCGTCTGATATGTTGGGCGAAGCGTTCGCTGGCCCCTGCTACGTGGGATGCTTATACCAAGATCTGGGTGAGATGGTTCCAGCTGGAGGATTTGTGGTGTAGTCAAGGGAGTCCTTTTAGTGCCTTAGAGGGGATGTTTTGTTTTTTGTTATCTCTTATGGAGAGTGGATCTTCAGCTTCCTCTGTTGTTAAGTCGGTAGCGGCAGTTTCCTTTTTCTTTAAGTTAATTGGTTGTACGGATGTTACTAAGCATTTTTTGATACAGCGGGCTCTGCAGGGTTTTCAAAAAGGGCATGTCGGGCAGGATAAGCGTGGGCCCGTGTATTTTGCAATGTTGGAGGGACATTTTCTCAGTTGCACAGGATATCCCATTCAGATTATGAGAGGTTGTTGTTTCAATTGGCTTTCTCTTGGGCTTTCCATGGGGCTTTTAGGGTTGGCGAATTGGTTAGTCCCTCAAAACGGGTGCAGGGCGGTATTCAAGTAACCGATGTGTTTTTTTCAGGATAGTGTGTTGAGAATAATGTTGTATCATTCAAAAACTGACAGGAATGGAAAAGGTTTTGAGATTTGTTTGACTAAAATTCATGAGGGGGAATCGTGCCCAGTGGGGTGTTTTCTGCGTTTCATGGCTGTGTGTCCTCAGGGATTTTCCTCTTTGCTGGTGCATGCGGATGGTTCAGCGTTGTCCAGATATCAATTTATTGCTGTCTTTAAGAAATGCGTACAAGGGTTGGGCCTTTCACATCTGGATTACAGCTCTCATTCTTTTAGGATTGGAGCTGCTACTGAGGATTCTCGTTTTGGGCTCGACACTGCTTCAGTTAAGAGGATTGGCCGCTGGGAGTCCAGCCGCTTTCGTTCCTATGTTAGGCTGCATTTGCTGGAATGTTGATTTCTTTATCTTGGGTTTATTTTGTGTGGGGGGGATGTCATTCTTTTTCTGTGTGACTAATTTTCTGTTGCTTTCAGGTTCTGCCAAATGTGTGGTTTGGCTTCTTGGCCATTCCTATATTTACTGGGCTGAAAGGAGTGCCCGTGTGCGTCCGAATGGTAGGTATTTGGGTTTAGATCCGGATGAGGTGGCGGTACACTGGTTCGGAGTTCGTAGCCTGACCTGGGATCAGGTAAGGCCTTTGTTTCAGGATGCGGTTAGGTCCTGGGGTCTACCCGACATCTTGATAATTCATGCAGGGGGTAATTACATCGGGAGTTATCCCATGCGGAACCTCATTAAGAACATTAAGAGGGACTTCTTATGTTTTGTAGACACCCATCCTCGGCTTTTGATTATCTGGTCCGAAATTGTACAGCGGGTAAAATGGCGCAATGCGCAGTCAGTGTCGGCGCTGAATAGGACCAGAGTTAAGATTAATAAGACAGTGGCTAAGTTTGTTCGCCTAAATGGTGGGTTGGTAGTTCATCACCGACTATTGGAGGATCGGGGCGCGTACATTGGAAAGGATGGGGTTCACCTAACGGATGTGGGCCTGGATGTTTTTAATTTTGGCCTCCAAGAAGGCCTGGAGTTGGGTTTTCAAGTGTGGCGGCGCATGAAAATTTAAGGAGTCAAGTTTTCATGCTGTGGCGGGTTCTTGGCAACGCTATTTATGTTTTTATATATTGCTGTCTTTGACACAATATATTGGTTTTATTTTAAAGCTATGGATTTGGGCTTCTCTAAGGGGCGGACCCTGGGAAGTGTGGTGCTTTAGCATACCCGTGGTGACGCCACTGTAGCTTATATGGTCACGGCTAGTGGTTTAAGGGTATTGCTTTATTTATGTTTTGGAGGTTGTCAAGGCCTTAGCCACATAATGTTAATATGTTAATTATGTTTATGATATGTTTATACTTGTTTTTTATATATTCTCAGGTTCTGTAAAATAAATCATCTAATAAAGCTGTGACAAGCACCTTCCAATTTTAATTGTGTCGTTGTATATTTATTAGATAGGAGGGTGTTTGTGTGGCCCCTTGTCGCCCTTGTACCGTCATGTGGTGACAGAGCCTCTTTAAGGGTTCACGGTTATGGCTCATTTTTTTTGTCAGCGCTTCCCTGAAAAGGGCGCTGTACTCTTTGCATGCTTAGATAATGTAGCATATTTAGTGCACACAAGCTGCATGGAGGTGCAGCTTGGTGGTGCTATGATGAGAAATTCAGGTGTCGTTTGTCATTATGTCCGGAGATTGGCTGGGCATCCAAGGCAATCAGTGTTTGGAATCAGCTCATCCTGTATCAGCGACATCCTCAATCCTCTCTAGAAGGAGTCATTTCCTCTGGATCGTATCCTTGGGGATTGGCTAGAGTGCCCAAACAAGTGTCTCCATGCAGATGATTTCTGTGATAGAGACAGCGTTGAATATAACAGGTGGAAGTTGCCTGGGGCCTCCCTACGATTGAGTTGCTGAGGCGGTGGGTGGAAGTTGCCTGGACCTCCCCATAAAAGCGATAAGTTGAAGGGTAAGAAAGAGGAAAAGCCCCGATTTGAAGTGGATGTTAGTACTGTATCAGTGAGGAGCCCAAGCTCCGTCCAAAGGTAGGCAAGCTGGTGAGCCTGCATTGCCTGAAATTGTGGCCATTTTGTATAGATTCTAGCCTACTAAAAGGATTTGCATCAAATCTGGTATTCTTGTCATCATTTCATGACTAACCCTGCGAGCACTTAACTGATACCCGCTCCTAAATTTTTTGGCATAGTTGGCAGGATAGTCACAGCCCAGGAAAGATGGCATGCTGTATGGAGTGCCCAAGGAGTGAGCAGAGGGCACGGCAGGAAGGTTTACATGATGAATTTCACAGAGAGTATAGTCGGAGTTCCATTGGAGGGTAAGCTAGTGCCGGAGTTGCAGTCATGAGTACGCTCTTGCCAAGTGCACCTTTGGCTGCATTTCAGTAACTGTAATGAGCCACAAGGAAGCGTTCAAGAGGCGGGTAGAGAGGAGTCTCCCAGCAAGAGAAAGACAAGAGGCTGAGACAAAGAAGGGAGTCCTGGGACTTTGAGTATGAGACTGCAATTGTTAAGTATGTGCCTCACCTGTGAGAGACTGTAACCACTAAGCTTTGAACCTTATGCATGTTTAACACTGTATTTCATTTATAGGTCCAGGACTAGAGGAGATGAGCGGTCACTATATGCATATATACTTCCATTGCGATGCTGCCACCTAGTGGCCAGGAAGCATTTTTATGTGTTGTTTTAGTCACAGGACCTGTGCTTACATGTTCTGAGCTGTGCAGATGCTCACATCAGCAAAGCTCACTGCTATGTAACACTGTTCAGACAATGGTGGCTGACCCTGTTTATTGCAGGCACCGGGAATACCGGCTCGGGCACTGTCTTTAACATTTACTTTAGTGTGCAAAAACAGTGTAGTATGGGCATGTAATCAGTGTCGGACATTGAATAACTCACAAAAGGCTGTTTTTAAATTTGATAAAAGGCGACTGATCCCACCTAATGGGTTCAGGTGCAAGGGCTGCGACCCATAAATCAGCAACTATTGTACCAACAGGGCTGAGTAGGCCCTGAAGCCAGAGAAGGGCCTATTGCCGTGGCGGTGGAGTGCAGGAACCTCCCCACAGATGATTGCTGTGAAAGAGGCAGCATTGGATGTAACAAGTGGAAGTTGCGTGAAGCCTCCCTTTTATTTAGTTGCTGAGACGATCGGTTACCCCTGTATCAGGGAAGAGTCCGAGCTCTGTCCCAAGGAAACCAAGCTGGTAAAACCCAATTTCCTGCATTGCCTGAAATTGCCGCCACTTTGTGTAATATTTTAAGTGACCTTGCCTCTCTGCTAAGAACAGTTTTTTGTATTTCCTTTTGGTCGTTTTGCAAACATTACCGGCCTACTAAAAGAAACCTGCATCAAACCTGGGTTTCTTGTCATCATACTGCCAGTAACAATGCAAGGTCAAATACATTAGAAAAATGGACAAAAGTAGATGGTCCAGCGTAGTCAAGTTTAAAACAGAGTGTAGTTCCAAAGTGCCTACGCGTTTCAGACGTATACCACGTCCTTCCTAAAAGCTATCCAGCACAGTGGAGCTGTCCAGCAAAAGTGGTGCTGAAACAGAGAGTCGGTGATAGAACATCACTGCTCTAATAGTAAGTTGTGTACTTACAGCATTGTTTGTTAGATAGTTATCAATGATAGGATGAGGATAACAATGATCCAATTTTACCCTTGAGTAGTGGATAGAGTATTAATGCTTATTTTTGTTTATTAGGCTGTCGGATATGAACCTCTGCAATACCCAAATCGAGATATTAAAACATAAATAGACGCTAAAAAATACATCATTTAAACAGTTTAATACAATACATGAATACATGAACTGGAAGAAAGGGAATTATATACTGGTCTTTAAGTGTAATTGGTGTTGAAAAAAATCTTTGTATAATAAACCGCCATTTGATTAATAAGGAATGTGATGGTGGAGGGACCCGTTGGTACGGACAGTTAGGTGTCATCTGTAAAGGCTGTGAACATTGACAGGTATTATTAATTATTAGACTATATTAAATTCTGCCGATAATTTCATAGATTCTTTTACTAATAATTGAACAATAATTCTGGTCCTGAGAGGGTTAATCTAAGACTGAATAGCTATTAAAAATTATATTAAAAATAAAAGGGGAGTCCTGACTACAAAACAGAGGGTAAAGAACAGAGATGTTCCTCACCTCTGTACCTGAGATATGGTTGTGTTATACTAGATATTGTCTATAGAAGATATACATGTTAAAAACAAATATATTCTGATGTACCAGGAAGATACTATCACACCTCTGCGGGTCTAGAACTCATATCTAGCCTGAGTGTTATCAGTAATTAATATAAATATTGATTACCTGTCTTGTGATTCCTTTCTTTCTGCTGACAGGATTATATGTCATGTTCCTTCTTCTCACTGGGATCAGTCATCTGTAAAGAATCAAAGGTGTGATAATATGTTCCTGATACATGTTATAGACACTTATATGTATAACACACTAGGGCCATAATTATTTATCTCAGGTATAATGTACAAATAGAAAATAAAGAAAAAGACGACACTTAAGGACCTGTTCACATCACCGCTGCCCTTCCGTTGAGGGATTCCGTCGGAGGTTTCCGTTGGGTTAACCCCTCAAAAATGAAACAAAATAACATGTCCCCCCTTGCCTGTGCTGTATGGCAAAACCCTGTTTTATGGTCAAAAGTAGCATAACAAGTGTATTCTATTGTAAGGCCCCTTGGGTGCCTGGAATTATGGAGCTTATGGGTATATTGTTTATATAGTTTAAATTAATGGTTATTATCAATGTAATCTTAAATGGTTAACACAGTTATTTTTTCTGAGTCGTTATAAAGGGTTACCAGTGCCTAGTAGGCAACAGTTCACAAAAAAGATTCAGGATTGTTACCACACAGGGTCCTCAGTGGTGGAGTGGATGCAACGGCGTGGAAATCCACTTTTTAAGGGATGGCTGGAGTCTGTCAGCTGGTGTCCATTTTCCCAAAGCAAAGGAGCTGAAGAGCCCTTTCCAAAAGCTTATGGACTGTTATTGTTGTCCCATGCTTTTTAGAGGGATGAGTTATCCTCTAAAAATAGTTCCTCCACCCCCCCTTCCCTGCATGTGGCATGGCCAGAAGTTCCCAGCTTGCAGTAAAGTGGTCCGGGGATGTGGGACAGCGCTGGTGTAGTGGAAGGAGGAGTCAGTCCTTACATTGCACCCTCATCTAACAGGTCCATGAGGCAGGGTTCTGCTCTGCCCATGAGGAAGCAGTAGGGGCATGGATGGCTCGAGGTGTGGTGGGAGTATCAGAGATAATATTTTCTGTTTTATTGAATAACTAACTACAATTGTTTTGTTTTTGATTTCACACATAAATTATGTCATTGTAAAGATCAAATGTATTTGTCAGGAAAAAGTCATTTTTGTTTCAGGCTGTTGTATATTACAGGGGGTTAAACTAGTGTTATATTGAGATGTAGTTTTGAACTCTGCTACATTACTTTTGCAGAGTCCACAAAGGGGGGAATGGTGAAGGTTCTGATCAGGTACAATTTTGGTTTGTTTTGAGTTAATTAATTTGGTTTCAGGAGATCTAAAAATGTGTAAGAGACCCCAATGAGTAATCCAGATTAAATGTGTATGAGAGTAACCTAAATTTTGAGGTATTTCTGTGTAGATGGTTCCAGATCTTTCCAGAACAGTAAATATGGCACTGGGTAAGCTGTGCTGTAGTCTCCACCCAATATGAGGTATTGTGTAAGAGACCATCCCCCTCCAGAAAAGTTACACAGGAGGCAGAGGTGACGTCACTCACACGAGTCTTTATGGATTTAGATGAGGGAGAAGGCAGAACAAAAATTGTCTGGACATTGTTAATTTGATGTAAAGTTTTTAGGAATGTTTTATTTTTATTTGTTTTTGTATTAATCAAGTATTTGCAGAACCTGATAAAAGTGAGATTCTCAAAGTATTCTGGATTATCAGATGAGTGTGGAGAAGTGTATAACATTTGGTTTTATTTTAGAGGATGAAGACGCCACCCCTTTGAGATGTTCTATCTATATGTGACATGGGTTTTTAATGTAAATTTGTAATAAAGAGATATTTTATTATACAATATGTACAAGACAGGATACGAGGCACCAGGTAAATCATCCAGAAACCACTCTCACCTTCTTGTTCATCTCAAGGAGCGGAGCTGGAGGTGCTCGCTGAGGCTTGTAACCTGGCAAAAGGTAAGATGGCCGACATATACACTGACTCTAGGTACGCTTTTGGCATCACCCACAATTATGGGCCCATTGGTAGTAGGAACTTTATTGGATCATCGGGTAAGCCATATGAGAGAGCGAGAGAGGACAGAACTGACAACAAGGATATGTGCAGCCAGGTATCAGTAAATTGGCTTGTCCCTGGATACAATAATGCCACCACTAGGTTTGTAGCAGCCGGCATGATGTGCGCACGGCATGACATAGGTAAAACAGCAAAGGTACCTGTGAAAAGTGCAGCCCGGCCAGATTACCCGTCCCAGCGACTGCAGAACATACAACTACCCGAGGTAGAAGTGTATGACAATGTGCTCGTGTGTGTAGATCTGTTCTCAGGGGGGCCTGAAGCCCGGCCGGTATCTTCCCCAATGCAGACGTTGTGTGTAAGTGACAAGGGAACAGTGTTATCCCAAGTATTGACCTGATGTTTGTACAATGATAAGATGTTAGCAGTTCTCTAAACGTTGTCCCAAAGTTAGTTTGTTTAATAACTGTATTTAAGAAGTGTTGTTGGAATATTAAATTCTGAAGTTAAGTTTTATGTAAAGTTCTAGACCAGCCTTAGCATTGGACTATTAGAGTCATGCGTCAGATAAAAGGTACAGAAGCGGAATATTCCCATTAGAAAACATTTTTATTTGTTTATTTTTATTTTTGTTGTGAAAGAAAAATTTTAGAGCAGAGAATTCTGTGCAGTGTATATGTGTAAGTATAGATATGTATATAAAGAAGAAGAATCAGTTTGTAGGTATCAGTTTTAGTTACTGACCAGTGTGAACGTTTAACATAAATCTGTCATTATTAATGTTCAAGTTAATTATCTGATTAAGATCAATTACTGATTAGGCTATGAAAAGCTTGTTCTCCACAGGAAGAGTCCAACTGGGAGCGGAAGGCGTGAGAACCAGATTCTGACAGAATGTGGACGGATAAAGGAAGGTAAACCGGTAACACCCAAGGCACTCTTAATGGCACTTGCATTGATGGTGTATGACCTCACATATGCCCCAATACTGCAAGGATCGATTTGGTAAGATCTAATTGGTATGTCCCAGGTTTTACAGCTGTCGCTGCTAAATTCTGTTAGAGCTGTTTGATTTGCCTACAGAACAGTCCTGGCAGACCGGTGCCAACCTTATCATACCCGCCTCCCATGAAGAGAACCGACCTTGAGAGGCCTTCCCAGGTAGAACGAACCAGATCAGAGTAAGACAAATTGGTTTGAGACACTTGCCAAATAAACATGTGGGATCTGTGTATGTTTCTGTGAGGTGGAGATGTTCTAGGCAATCAGCTGAGATCAAGGTACAAATCCTGCTGAAAGAGTATCACCAAGTGCAAATGAAGTACCCAATAATTACACATCTTCTAGGTGCACTGTCCATTGTAACAGAGAAGTTTTTCCTTTTATATATATATATATATATATATATATATATATATATATATATATATATATATATATATATAAAGGTGTTTGATGTTATTTAAGGGCCTGACATTATTGTATGTACATAGAACAACGTTTATAGTGTATGCGGATGATGTTATCACCAGATTAGTATTTATTTTAACAATTGACAAAGAGTTGGGGGTCCCCAGCAAGTGGCAGTAAATATGAACTAAAAGACTTTTAACACGATGAACTCCATCACTGAGATGCGGCAGGCGCAGCCTGAGCCACTACAACGCGTTTATCATGAACTGACGGCAGTGTCACAATTCTAAGCGGCCGCCCAGACAAGTAACTTGCCAGAGGAAGAGTACAGATGCGGAGGGTTTGATAGTCACAATACAACTCCACTAATCCGCCTACGTGGGATCTCACCCCAGGCTCACAGCATGAGGTGCTATGTACAGCCTGATGACGTAAACTAAAGGAGACGGTGTCGGACAGATGAGAAGGACCAAACCGAGTCTTGATGACATCAGCAAAGATTAAAGTAAAGACCAAAGACCTGAGTGAATCCGTCAGCAGGATCAAGTGTTTTGATAAGTAAGTGGCTAGGAGGGGGTAATAATAACTCCCCCACTGGACACCAACGTAGCCTGACTCCACAATTGTGTGGGTTACCCTGAGAGTGACAGTCAGTGAAGAGCAGAAGACAGGAGAAGAAGAAGACGATGGTGTACAGGACTGGCAATGAACTGATGGGACCCGAAACCTGAGGGTGATAGCATTATGATTATTAGTTGGGGCCCTATTGTTTATAATGTATGAGGTTTATAATTATAATGTGTGTAAATATGCCACGGTGCTGCAAATTAAAATCTGAGGAGTTTTATGTGGAGGTGTGAGGTGAAGGTCACTGTGCTGCCCATGACCTGTTATATCTGCAGGGGTAAAAGTCCCATTAGGACAGTAAGTGAAAGTGTGACAGTTGTTACCATTAATAAAATATAGACCGGATTAATTATATATATATATATATTACAACCAGCAGCGGTTTGTAGATTATATCAAGACAACCATCCTGTATCCAGAGGAGAATAGGGAAAGTTAGGACCACTCCGACACCTTGGAAGTCCAGGTACAAAGGGGGGTTACACATCAGGAGTAGCTCGTCTCAAGCTGGTGAAGAAATCCAAAACCCCTACCCGCCTGGTTCGAGTGGTCAGTGGTAGGTTGCTAGGCAAGACTCAGGGATAGAGTAATAATATTTTTAGGGGGGACTGTCAGGGATCAATACTATGTATATTGTTTGAAAAATATTATCCTCACACATATGTATATACATTTCAGTTCTTTGTATAATATACTGATATATATAACAAGTTCTTTGTTCATGTCGGACACACCTATGGAAGACACCGCCCCCTGGAATGCAAGAAGAGTGAGTCTGAGAAAATGGTGGGGGCTTGGGCACTCCCACATCTCTGGGGAGGAGGCATGTGTCTCTTTCTGTGTTTCTTTGTTCTGAATAAAAAGTTTTCAGTCTTCCTCCTGACAGAGAGGGAAGCTGTACCAAACATCTGTGTGGTGTACTTCTCTCCAGGCATGCCTTCAGCTTTCAGTTTACCGAGGTGGTTATTCGGTATGAAATACGGACCTGACAGGAGGAGCAGTCCTGTGATTATAATGTGCAGGCAGATTATGGAGGGCAGTCGGTAGCATCAGTGGTGAGACAGGTGTAGACTCCAAAGGGAGTTTATTGCCCCCTCCTTGCTGCTGGTGGGAAAGACCGTTGTCATAGGATATGGACGAAGACTGCCTCCTATTGCATCATTGGGATCTGCAGCTGACCACGGTCAAGAGACTGGTCATCCAGCTGCTGGAACAATCTTGGAGGCACCTTGGGTGATGCCGGGATTCCTGTGAGTGGTCAGTCACCTTCATGTTTGGCTGCATAGTCAAGCACAAATGTGTTGACGGATGAGGATTTGTTCTCTGTTTTAAAGGACAACTTGGGCTTGTTTGGGTGGCAAAGGGTGGAGTATAATCTCTGCCAGTAAAGCCAGTAGGTTAATACCCCACCTGACTAGATGGTTTGTACAGATTAACCTTTTGTGGCTTATTATTCTGTGGTGTGGCTCCTCTGGGAATTTACCTGTCCACCAATATAGGGGACAAGATCCACAGACGAGAATTTGTGATATTTGGTTTCAGTGTATCACGTAATGGTGGACAAAGAGCGTATTGTGGACAAGAAGCTTAGTTTTGAGAGAGGGTCTGAGAAAAATTTCAAAGTGGTAAAGACCTGTACGATGTAACCTGTCATTTAAACGAGATTACGCTTGCCTTGCTGTAAATATTACAGAGACGCTACATAAGTGTCAGGATTGTGAATAGACATGACGTCCTGGCTGGAGGTAATGTAAATTCACTGTCAGGACACTTGAGTAACGTTATAGTGTGTTTATGTGGCTGCACATAGCGATATAGCTATATCGCTATGTGCTGTGTAAATGAATGGGGAGAAGTGTATGACGCTGATTGGTCACTGATTGGTCAGCGTCATACACTTCTCTCCACAACGCCCACTTGGTCAAAAAGTAAAACACGCCCAGTTGTCCATTAAGAAACTCATTAGCATGAAGCTAAAATAGGTCATAACTCCGTCAAAAATGATCGTTTTTCTAAACAAAAAACACTGCTGTAATCTACATTACAGCGCCGATCATATTATGTAGAAGATAGGCCACTTATAATGTGGTGACAGAGCCTCTTTAAAGGTTCACGGTTTTGGCTCATTTTTTTTGTAAGCGCTTCCCTGAAAAGGCCGCTGTACTCTTTGCATGCTCAGATAATGTAGAATATTTAGTGCACACAAGCTGCATGGAGGTGCAGCTTGGTGGTGCTATGATGAGAAATGTAGGCGTCGTTTGTCATTATGTCCGGAGATTGGCTGGGCATCCAAGGCAATCAGTGTTTGGAATCAGCTCATCCTGTATCAGCGACATCCTTAATCCTCTCTAGAAGTAGTCGTTTCTTCTGGATCGTATCCTGGGGCAGCGGCTAGAGCGCCCAAACAGGAGTCTCCACGCAGATGATTGCTGTGATAGAGACAGCATTGAATATAACAGGTGGAAGTTGACTGAGGCCTCCATACGATTGAGTTTCTGAGGCAGTGGGTGGAAGTTGCCTGGGCCTCCCCATTAAAGCGATAAGGGATGTTGAAGGGTAAGAAAGAGGAAAAGCCCTGATTTGAAGTGGATGTTAGTACTGTATCAGTGAGGAGCCCAAGCTCCGTCCAAAGATAGGCAAGCTGGTTGTAATGACGGAATAGGAAGACGTACAAGTGAGCCCTAATCTACCCGCAACCCAGTCCCTGCCTACTTGCATGGCCCCTCCCAGGCCACGGCGTACAACTGGGCGATGGTCCCGACACTCAATATGTGCATGACAGACAACACAAGACAGGGTACACAGAATAGAGGGAAGTGGGACAGTTGCCAACGGCAACACCGTGAGCAACAGAGTAGTGAACGAGCCGAGTAAAACCAGGAGAGTATGTGGTAACAAAAGCAGAGCAGAAGAATAGTCAGTCAATCAAGCCAGGGTCGATATGAAGCAGGTCAATTGCAAGTAGCAGGAACAGCAGAGCCAGGAACCAGAGAGAATCACAGGCACAGGACAAGCAGCAAATGCAGGTATACAAAGACCAAGGGCGGGAGCTAGCTCCATCTGGCCAGGCTGTGATAGGTTCTCCCACTCCTCAGCCTCCCAGCCTGAGTGGTAGCAGAACGAGTCATTCTAGCAGAGCTAGGCACAGATGCAGACTAATTAACCACGGGCGTCGACACAGAAGCTGTGTCAGGCAAATCCTTTACACTGGTGAGCCACCAATGCCTGCATTGCCTGAAATTGTCACCATTTTGAATAACATTTTTAAATTGACTGTGCCTCTCTGCTGAGATTAGTTTATTGTTTTCCCTGTTGGAAGTTTTGCCAAGATTCTAGCCTACTAAAAGGATTTGCATCAAACCTGATATTCTTGTCATCATTTCATGACTAACCCTGCGAGCACTTAACTGATACCCGGTCCTAAACTTTTTGGCATAGTTGGGAGGATAGTCGCAGCCCAGGAAAGATGGCATGTCGTATGGAGTGCCCAAGGAGTGAGCAAAGGGCACGGCAGGAAGGTTTACATGATGTATTTCACAGAGAGTATAGTCGGAGCTCTATTGGAGGGTAAGCTAGTGCCGGAGTTGCAGTCATGAGTACGCTCTTGCCAAGTGCACCTTTCCCTCAAGAAAGATGACTAGATCCAGTAAGAGGTTGTGGAGCCAGGAAAGGCTGCATTTCAGTAGCTGTAATGCGCCACAAGGAAGCGTTCAAGAGGCGGGTAGAGAGGAGTCTCCCAGCAAGAGAAAGACAAGAGGCTGTGCATGAGACTGAGACAAAGAAGGGAGTCCTGGGACCTTGAGTATGAGACTGCAATTGTTAAGTATGTGCCTCACCTGTGAGAGACTGTAACCACTAAGCTTTGAGCCTGAGGCCCAAGTAATTTTGAAGAGGGCCTGAACTGAGTCTAACAGGGCCTTCAGAGACTGTCGGAAGAAGGCCCAATTTGTGTGAAAGGAATCTGTGTTTTTGTTTCAGTTATTTTAGTTGCTTATTTTTCCTGGTGCCTGGAATGGCACCAAATAAGGCAAGGGGGCAATGAACGGTATGGAAGGGAGTCTCCCCTATTCACGAGAGGAGCCGTATGGAGTAATGTAGAGATAGATTTTGCTGTCTCTTTCAATGCTTTTGTGTTATGCATGTTTAACACTTTATTTCCTTTATAGGTCCAGGACTAGAGGAGATGAGCGGTCACTATATGCATATATACTTCCATTGCGATGCTGCCACCTAGTGGCCAGGAAGCATTTTTATGTGTTGTTTTAGTGACAGGACCCATGCTTACATGTTCTGAGCTGTGCAGATGCTCACGTCAGCAAAGCTCACTGCTATGTAACACTGTTCAGACAATGGTGGCTGACCCTGTTTATTGCAGGCATCGGGAAAACAGGCTCGGGCACTGTCTTTAATATTTACTTTAGTGTGCAAAAACAGTATAGTATGGGCAAGTAATCAGTGTCGGGACATTGAATAACTCACAAAGGGGCTCTTTTTAAATTTGATAAAAGGCGACTGTTCCCACCTAATGGGTTCAGGTGCAAGGGCTGCGACCCATAAATCAGCAACTATTGTGCCTGCAGGGCTGAGTAGGCCCTGAAGCCAGAGAGGGCCCATTGCTGTGGCGGTGGAGTGCAGGAACCTCCCCACAGATGATTGCTGTGAAAGAGGCAGCATTGGATGTAACAAGTGGAAGTTGCGTGAAGCCTCCCTGTTATTTAATTGCTGAGACGATGGGTTACCCCTGTATCAGGGAAGAGTCCGAGCTCTGTCCCAAGGAAACCAAGCTGGAAAAACCCGCTTACTGCATTGCCTGAAATTGCCGCCATTTTGTGTACTATTTTAAGTGACTGTGCCTCTCTGCTAAGAACAGTTTTTTGTATTTCCTTTTGGTCGATTTGCAAACATTACCGGCCTACTAAAAGAAACCTGCATCAAACCTGGGTTTCTTGTCATCATACTGACAGTAACAATACAAGGTCAAATACATTACTCGCCCTCACTAGCCTCCCCTCATGCCAAATTCTATGGCCAAAAGGACCATAACAATTATATTCTATTGGAAATAAAAGGTGGATTTCTGACTTTAGAGAACAGAGGGTAAAATAATAGTCATGTTCCTCACCTCTGTACCTGAGATTGGTACCATTTGTAATGTAAAAATTAAGCCCTCATATGGCTGTGTCAATGAAAAAATAAAAGAGTTATGACTTTTGGAAGGCGTGGAAGAAAAAAACAAAAACATAAAAATGAAACTTAGCCTTGTCCTGAAAGGGTTAATCGAAGACTGAATAGCTATTAAAAATTATATTAAAAATAAAAGGGGAGTTCTGACTACAAAACAGCGGGTAAAGAACAGAGATGTTCCTCACCTCTGTACCTGATATATGGTTGTGTTATACTAGATATTGTCTATAGAAGATATACATGTTAAAAACACATATATTCTGATGTACCAGGAAGATACTATCACACCTCTGCGGGTCTAGAACTCATATCTAGCCTGAGTGTTATCAGTAATTAATATAAATATTAATTACCTGTCTTGTGATTCCTATCTTGCTGCTGACAGGATTATATGTCACGTTCCTTCTTCTCACTGGGATCCGTCATCTGTAAAGAATCAAAGGTGTGATAATATGTTCCTGATACATGTTATAGACACTTATATGTATAACACACTAGGGCCATAATTATTTATCTGAGGTATAATGTACAAATAGAAAATAAAGAAAAAGACGACACTAAGGACCTGTTCACATCACCGCTGCCGTTCCGTTGAGGGATTCCGTCTGAGGTTTCCGTCGGGTTAACCCTTCAAAAATGAAACAAAATCACATGCCCCCCCTTTCCTGTGCTGTATGGCTAAACCCCGTTGTCATAGGATACAGACAAAGACTGCCTCCTATTG
This sequence comes from Rhinoderma darwinii, assembly GCF_050947455.1. Classification (NCBI taxonomy): domain Eukaryota; kingdom Metazoa; phylum Chordata; class Amphibia; order Anura; family Rhinodermatidae; genus Rhinoderma; species Rhinoderma darwinii. The sequence continues at coordinate 424,759 of NW_027461912.1, read as the reverse complement.
CATCATTGGGATCTGCAGCTGACCACGGTCAAGAGACTGGTCGTCCAGCTGCTGAAACAATCTTGGAGGCACCCTTGGGTGATGCCAGGATTCCTGTGAGTGGTGAGTCACATTCATGTTTGGTTGCGTAGTCAAGCACAAATGTGTTGACGGATGTGGATTTGTTCTCTGTTATAAAGGACAACTTGGGCTTGTTTGGGTGGCAAAGGGTGGAGTATAAGCTCTGCCAGTAAAGCCAGTAGGTAAATACCCCGCCTGACTAGATGGTTTGTACAGATTAACCTTTTGTGGCTTATTATTCTGTGGTGTGGCTCCTCTGGGAATTTACCTGTCCACCAATATAGGGTAAATAAAGTGGTAAAGTGGTAAAGACCTGTACGATGTAACCTGTCATTTAAAACGAGATAGCCTTGCTGTAAATATCACAGAGACGCTACATAAGTGTCAGGATTGTGAATAGACATGATGTCCTGGCTGGAGGTAATGTATATTCACTTTCAGGACACTTGAGTAACGTTATAATGTGTTTATGTGGCTGCACATAGCGATATAGCTATATCACTATGTGCTGTGTAAATGAATGGGGAGAAGTGTATGACGCTGATTGGTCATTGATTGGTCAGCGCCATACACTTCTCTCCACAACGCCCACTTGGTCAAAAAGTAAAACATGCCCAGTTGTCCATTAAGAAACTCATTAGCATGAAGCTAAAATAGGTCATAACTCCGTAAAAAATGATCGTTTTTCTAAATAAAAAACACTGCTGTAATCTACATTACAGCGCCGATCATATTATGTAGACGATAGGCCACTTATAATGTAAGCCCAGAGCTAAGCAGAGCTATGCAGAGGGCGGTCATGACGGGTCTGGACCTGCAAGGGGTCATTTAGAGGGGTATTTTGGTTATAGGTTGGTGGGTGGGTTTGAGTCAGGAATTGTGCTAGGGGGTTGTGAGCATTGGGGGTGGAGTTAATGGGATGTATATATAGTGGCATAAGCAGGGAAGCCATGTTATGTCTTGAAAATTTTTGTCAAGAATAGAGGTGTGCAGCCAGTGTCAGGGTAGCTGTTTTCTGGTCAGTTTTAGGGCCTAGAGTTATGGAGGGTTTAGAGCAGTTAATTGCTAGGGTTAGGCAGGCAGGCAGCTGATAAGGGGCTGGAGTTGGTCCAGGAGCAGCTAGGGGCTTTAGCAGGCTCCCCGGCGGGGCGTCCCCCCAGAGCCCGGCGTTCACGGCCTCTTGAACGCTTGAGCCCCCTGGCGCAGACGGAGGAGTGTGACTCCCCCCTTACCTGGTCCCCGGTGGCTGGCGACGGTGGCGTTGTTCCGGTGTCGGGGACTGGAGCCATGGAGGTGTCGGGAGCGGCGGCAGCAGTGGAGAGGCCTGGAGTGAGAGGCCAAGGTGCGGTTCGCCTCGCCGGGTGTCCAGTCGGGGTCAGCGCAGCACAGTCCATGTGCCTGAGGAGCGACGTGGAGATGGACGTTGAGGGAAGCGGTGGTGCAGAGGCGGGAGCAGACCCCCTCCTTTCCAGTGCGGTGGGCTCGTTCAGGGAGCCTGTCACGAGTTCTTCTGTGGGGCCGGAGGCAAGCCAGGACTCTGCGGCTGTCACGGTAAGTGCCTTCAGCGCTGCTAGAGTGCCATCTGCTGGGTCAGGGGCAAGTGTGCACAGTACACCTGTTAGCATGGGTGATTTGGCGCCATCTAGTCGCCGTTCGGAACATTGCAGTGTCGGTGGTAGGCCGGCGCCACCTGCTGTTCAGGAAAATTATTACATCGTGGTGGCAGGCCTGCGCCACCTCCTGGCCATTTTCTTTATAGCAGCAGTAGTGGTAGGTCTGCACTGACTGCTGAATATGTACAAAATTTGCATCATCCAGTGCCTCCTGAGGGAGACGTTGGCCAGGTGGTAGGTGTTTCGTCTGTTTATTTGCCGTTCCAGGTGTTGTCAGGACGGGAGTCCGGTGTAGAAGCAGCCGATGCATTGCGGCGGGCACTCGGGGTGCCTAGGATGCTCGGACAGGAGACGGCTTCGGTGGACTCAGGACCGGCGGCCCCGTTAGTGTCTGGCGACGGGCAGCCTTCTGGTGAGTCACAGCGTTTACACACCATACACGTGGACAGTAATTTTAGTAATGAGAGTAGTCTAGTGGGGCAAGTACCTGTAGGTTGCGGTTCTACGGGGGATTTGTCAGTCACGAGTGGAGTTTGGGGAAATTTGTTAGATGGGTTACGTCAGTTGTTAGCTTCAGTTGATACTTCTCGTGGGTCACAGCTAGCAGGTCCCGTTGGAGCTTGGTCAGCGCAGGGACAGTTAGAGGGGGGTTCTTGTAGGGAGAGTACTGCGAGTGCTGAGGCAGGCTCTTCGTCATTTAACGCCTTAGATCCCGGGGTCCAGAAGGAGAATGTAGATGGGGCTAATAAGCCCTTGCCAGTTTCGGATACTGCAAAGGGGAGCATGTACATTTGCTTTGAAGGACCATTAGGGGCCCACTTAAAGCCAGAGCTCTGTGAAAAGATTTTGAAAAGGGAGAATTTGGATATTTTTACTTTATTGCCGTTGGAGCGATTTAGTGTGGAACGGTGGGAAAAGGGCAAGGAACATCGTAAGGAGGAGGATGATGAGAGAAGACGGTATAGGCTGATTCCGCGCACATTTGGGAATTGGCTACAAGCTTTTTCCATCATGGCTAGCGTTATAGGGGAGAAATGGCCAGAACATTGTTCCGGTTTATTTTGTTACTTGGATTCTATTTGGGAGGCTTATAGAATGTATGAGGGTACTGCTTGGCTTAAATATGACGAGCAGTTTCGTCAGCATATGGCGGTTCAGTCATCCCTGCGGTGGGATAATAAGGACATAAGCTTTTGGATGCACCTTATGACTACACCAAAGGGGGCTGGTCAGGTGGGTCATGTTGAAGTTGCGAGTTTGCATAACCCCTTTCAGTCCTCACCCGGCGGGTCTAGATCAGCGGGTTCATCGGGGAGTTTTAAGAAAGGGGTCTGCTGACTCTACAACGAGAGCACCTGTAAATGGGGAACTAATTGTGTCTATAGACACGAATGTGCCGGGTGTGGGGGTGGTAACCACCCCGTCTTCAAGTGTTTTAAGCGGGCACGAGGAGGCACGACGAAGCCAGGGGATGGTTCTGCTAAAGGAGGTGAGTCCAGTAAACCTCAACGCTATGACGCCTTGGCTAAAGAGGTACCCCGACAATGAGAGGGCGCAGCTGTTATTGAAAGGTTTTGGGGACGGATTTAGGATTCCGTTCTCCGCGGGGGTGGGTGTTTTGATGGCTAATAATCTGCGTTCGGTGCGGGATCATCCATAAGTGGTACGAGACAAGTTGCGGAAGGAAGTTTTGTTGGGTAGAATGTTAGGCCCCTTTTCTGATGTTCCTATTTCCAATTTGCGTGTCTCCCCGCTGGGGGTTGTCCCCAAGAAGGAGGCGGGCAAATTTCGGCTTATATACATCATTTATCTTATCCGAAGGGTTCTTCGGTAAATGATGATATTGATGAGTCTTTGTCCTATACGTCATTTGATGAGGCGGTTCGTTTGGTTAGGACGGCGGGGCAAGGGGCGCTTATGGCTAAGGTGGATGTGGAGTCTGCATTTCGCCTTTTGCCGGTGCACCCAGAATCCATGCACTTGCTGTGGTGCTCGTTTGATGGCCTTTTTTATATTGATAGGTGCCTTCCTATGGGGTGCTCTATTTCTTGTGCCTATTTCGAAGCTTTCAGCACATTTTTGGAGTGGGTGGTCCATGAACGAGCCGGCTCTAAATCAGTTATTCATTATTTGGATGATTTCTTTTGTGTGGGACCTGCGGCTCTGCCATCGTGTGCAATATTGTTATGGGCAGTGATGGATGTTTTTGTTGACTTTGGGGTTCCGTTGGCGTTTGAAAAAACCGAAGGACCAACCACTACGATCTGTTTTTTGGGAATTGAAATTGATTCCCAGGCAATGGAATGTAGGTTGCCAAGGCAAAACTTATTCATCTGCGAGCAACGGTGCAGGAAGCTCTGGTGAGAACAAAAATCACCCTGCGGCTCCTGCAATCTTTATTGGGGAAACTCAATTTTGGCTGTAGAATTATGCCCATGGCCCGTGTTTTTTGTAGGCGCTTAGCACAAGCAACTGCTGGTGTTAGATGTCCCCACCGTTTTATTCGCCTTGGCAAGGAGCATAAGGCGGATTTGAGGGTTTGGGATTCCTTTTTGGTAGAATATAACGGCAGATCATTACGGATTGCAGAGGGAATTTCGAATGTGGAGATGCAATTGTGTACTGATGCTTCCGCTTCTATCGGTTTCGGGGCGTATTTTCAGGGAAAATGGTTTGTTGGTACTTGCCCACCAGAGTGGAGGGAGTGTGGTTTGACGGGTAATCTTTGTTTTCTGGAGTTTTTTCCCATTCTTGTTGCGGTGGAAATTTGGGGACAGCTTTTGTCCAATCGGTCAGTGGTTTTTCACTGTGATAACATGGTGGTCGTGTGCGCTATTAATAGTTTGTCCGCCAATTCCCCCCCCGGTGATCACAGTGCTACGCCAGTTGGTCCTGCTGTGTTTGAGATGGAACATTCTATTTAGGGCTCATCATGTTCCTGGAGTTTCCAATGACATTGCAGATGCTTTATCTCGATTGCAGTGGGATAGTTTCCGTTGGCTAGCTCCAGAGGCGGAGAGGGATCCGATTTATTGCCCCAAGCACCTTTGGAGGGTGGTGTCGCTCGTCTGATATGGTGGGCGAAGCGTTCGCTGGCCCCTGCTACGTGGGATGATTATACCACGATCTGGGTGAGATGGTTCCAGCTGGAGGATTTGTGGTGTAGTAAAGGGAGTCCTTTTAGTGCCTTAGAGGGGATGTTTTGTTTTTTGTTATCTCTTATGGAGAGTGGATCTTCAGCTTCCTCTGTTGTTAAGTCGGTAGCGGCAGTTTCCTTTTTCTTTAAGTTAATTGGTTGTACGGATGTTACTAAGCATTTTTTGATACAGCGGGCTCTGCAGGGTTTTCAAAAAGGGCATGTCGGGCAGGATAAGCGTGGGCCCGTGTATTTTGCAATGTTGGAGGGACATTTTCTCAGTTGCACAGGATATCCCATTCAGATTATGAGAGGTTGTTGTTTCAATTGGCTTTCTCTTGGGCTTTCTATGGGGCTTTTAGGGTTGGCAAATTGGTTAGTCCCTCAAAACGGGTGCAGGGCGGTATTCAAGTAACCAATGTGTTTTTTTCAGGATAGTGTGTTGAGAATAATGTTGTATCATTCAAAAACTGACAGGAATGGAAAAGGTTTTGAGATTTGTTTGACTAAAATTCATGAGGGGGAATCGTGCCCAGTGGGGTGTTTTCTGCGTTTCATGGCTGTGTGTCCTCAGGGATTTTCCTCTTTGCTGGTGCATGCGGATGGTTCAGCGTTGTCCAGATATCAATTTATTACTGTCTTTAAGAAGTGCGTACAAGGGTTGGGCCTTTCACATCTGGATTACAGCTCTCGTTCTTTTAGGATTGGAGCTGCTACAGAGGCTTCTCGTTTTGGGCTCGACACTGCTTCAGTTAAGAGGATTGGCCGCTGGGAGTCCAGCCGCTTTCATTCCTATGTTAGGCTGCATTTGCTGGAATGTTGATTTCTTTATCTTGGGTTTATTTTGTGTGGGGGGGATGTCATTCTTTTTCTGTGTGACTAATTTTCTGTTGCTTTCAGGTTCTGCCAAATGTGTGGTTTGGCTTCTTGGCCATTCCTATATTTACTGGGCTGAAAGGAGTGCCCGTGTGCGTCCGAATGGTAGGTATTTGGGTTTAGATCCGGATGAGGTGGAGGTACACTGGTTCGAAGTTTGTAGCCTGACCAGGGATCAGGTAAGGCCTTTGTTTCAGGATGCGGTTAGGTCCTGGGGTCTACCTGACATCTTGATAATTCATGTAGGGGGTAATTACATCGGGAGTTATCCCATGCGGAACCTCATTAAGAACATTAAGAGGGACTTCTTATGTTTTGTAGACACCCATCCTGGGCTTTTGATTATCTGGTCCGAAATTGTACAGCGGGTAAAATGGCGCAATGCGCAGTCAGTCTCGGCGCTGAATAGAGTTAAGATCAATAAGACAGTGGCCAAGTTTATTCGCCTAAATGGTGGGTTGGTAGTTCATCACCGACTGTTGGAGGATCGGGGCGCGTACATTGGAAAGGATGGGGTTCACTTAACGGATGTGGGCCTGAATGTTTTTAATTTTGGCCTCCAAGAAGGCCTGGAGTTGGGTTTTCAAGTGTGGCGGCGCATGAAAATTTAAGGAGTCAAGTTTTCATGCTGTGGCGGGTCCATGGCAACGCTATTTATGTTTTTATATATTGCTGTCTTTGACACAATATATTGGTTTTATTTTAAAGTTATGGATTTGGGCTTCTCTAAGGGGCGGACCCTGGGAAGCGTGGTGCTTTAGCATACCCGTGGTGACGCCACTGTAGCTTATATGGTCACGGCTAGTGGTTTAAGGGTATTGCTTTATTTATGTTTTGGAGGTTGTCAAGGACTTAGCCACATAATGTTAATATGTTAATTATGTTTATGATATGTTTATACTTGTTTTTTATATATTCTCAGGTTCTGTAAAATAAATCATCTAATAAAGCTGTGACAAGCACCTTCCAATTTTAATTGTGTCGTTGTATATTTATTAGATAGGAGGGTGTTTGTGTGGCCCCTTGTCGCCCTTGTACTGTCATGTGGTGACAGAGCCTCTTTAAGGGTTCACGGTTATGGCTCATTTTTTTTGTCAGCGCTTCCCTGAAAAGGGCGCTGTACTCTTTGCATGCTTAGATAATGTAGCATATTTAGTGCACACAAGCTGCATGGAGGTGCAGCTTGGTGGTGCTATGATGAGAAATTCAGGCGTCGTTTGTCATTATGTCCGGAGATTGGCTTGGCATCCAAGGCAATCAGTGTTTGGAATCAGCTCATCCTGTATCAGCGACATCCTCAATCCTCTCTAGAAGGAGTAATTTCCTCTAGATCGTATCCTTGGGCATTGGCTAGAGTGCCCAAACAGGAGTCTCCATGCAGATGATTGATGTGATAGAGACAGTGTTGAATATAACAGGTGGAAGTTGCCTGGGGCCTCCCTACGATTGAGTTGCTGAGGCGGTGGGTGGAAGTTGCCTGGACCTCCCCATAAAAGCGATAAGGGATGTTGAAGGGTAAGAAAGAGGAAAAGCCCCGATTTGAAGTGGATGTTAGTACTGTATCAGTGAGGAGCCCAAGCTCCGTCCAAAGGTAGGCAAGCTGGTGAGCCACCATTGCCTGCATTGCCTGAAATTGTGGCCATTTTGTACAGATTTTAGCCTACTAAAAGAATTTGCATAAAATCTGGTATTCTTTTCATCATTTCATGACTAACAATGGGCGCACTTAACTGATACCCGCTCCTAAACTTTTTGGCATAGTTGGCAGGATAGTCACAGCCCAGGAAAGATGGCATGCCGTATGGAGTGCCCAAGGAGTGAGCAGAGGGTGCACGGCAGGAAGGTTTACATGATGAATTTCACAGAGAGTATAGTCGGAGTTCCATTGGAGGGTAAGCTAGTGCCGGAGTTGCAGTCATGAGTACGCTCTTGCCAAGTGCACCTTTGGCTGCATTTCAGTAACTGTAATGAGCCACAAGGAAGCTTTCAAGAGGCGGGTAGAGAGGAGTCTCCCAGCAAGAGAAAGACAAGAGGCTGTGCATGAGACTGAGACAAAGAAGGGAGTCCTGGGACCTTGAGTATGAGACTGCAATTGTTAAGTATGTGCCTCGCCTGTGAGAGACTGTAACCACTAAGCTTTGAACCTGAGGCCCAAGTAATTTTGAAGAGGGCCTGAACTGAGTCTAACAGGGCCTTCAGAGATTGTCGGAAGAAGGCCCAATTTGTGTGAAAGGAATCTGTGTTTTTGTTTCAGTTATTTTAGTTGCTTATTTTTCCTGGTGCCGGGAATGGCACCGAATAAGGCAAGGGGGCAATGAAAGGTATGGAAGGGAGTCTCCCCTATTCACGAGAAGAGTCATATGGAGTAATGTAGAGATAGATTTTGCTGTCTCTTTCAATTCTTTTGTGTTATGCATGTTTAACACTGTATTTCCTTTATAGGTCCAGGACTAGAGGAGATGAGCGGTCACTATATGCATATATACTTCCATTGCGATGCTGCCACCTAGTGGCCAGGAAGCATTTTTATGTGTTGTTTTAGTCACAGGACTACATGTTCTGAGCTGTGCAGATGCTCACGTCAGCAAAGCTCGCTGCTATGTAACACTGTTCAGACAATGGTGGCTGACCCTGTTTATTGCAGGCACCGGGAATACCGGCTCGGGCACTGTCTTTAACATTTACTTTAGTGTGTAAAAACAGTGTAGTATGGGCAAGTAATCAGTGTCGGAACATTGAATAACTCACAAAAGGCTGTTTTTAAATTTGATAAAAGGCGACTGTTCCCACCTAATGGGTTCAGGTGCAAGGGCTGCGACCCATAAATCAGCAACTATTGTGCCAACAGGGCTGAGTAGGCCCTGAAGCCAGAGAAGGGCCCATTGCTGTGGCGGTGGAGTGCAGGAACCTCCCCACAGATGATTGCTGTGAAAGAGGCAGCATTGGATGTAACAAGTGGAAGTTGCGTGAAGCCTCCCTGTTATTTAGTTGCTGAGACGATGGGTTACCCCTGTATCAGGGAAGAGTCCGAGCTCTGTCCCAAGGAAAGAACAGTTTTTTGTATTTCCTTTTGGTCGTTTTGCAAACATTACCGGCTTACTAAAAGAAACCTGCATCAAACCTGGGTTTCTTGTCATCATACTGCCAGTAACAATGCAAGGTCAAATACATTAGAAAAATGGACAAAAGTAGATGGTCCAGCGCAGTCAAGTTTAAAACAGAGCGTAGTTCCAAAGTGCCTACGCGTTTCAGACGTATACCACATCCTTCCTAAAAGCTATCCAGCACAGTGGAGCTGTCCAGCAAAAGTGGTGCTGAAACAGAGAGCCGGTGATAGAACATCACTGCTCTAATAGTAAGTTGTTTACTTACAGCATTGTTTGATAGATAGTTATCAAAGATAGGATGAGGGATAACAATGATCCAATTTTATCCTTGAGTAGTGGATAGAGTATTAATGCTTATTTTTGTTCATTAGGCTCTCGGATATGAACCTCTGCAATACTCAAATCGAGATATTAAAACATAAATAGACACTAAAAAATACATCATTTAAACAGTTAAAGGCAATACATGAACTAGAAAAAAGGTAATTATATACTGGTCTTTAAGGGTAATTGGTGTTGAAAAAAATCTTTGTATACTAAACCGCCATTTGATTAATAAGGAATGTGATGGGCGAGGGACCCCTTGGTACGGACTTTAGGTGTCATCTGTAAAGGCCGTGAACATTGACAGGTAATATTAATTATTAGACCATATTCAATTCTGCCGATAATTTCATAGATTCTTTTACTAATAATTGAACATTAATTCTGGTCCTGAAAGGGTTAATCTAAGACTGAATAGCTATTAAAAATTATATTAAAAATAAAAGGGGAGTCCTGACTACAAAACAGATGGTAAAGAACAGAGATGTTCCTCACCTCTGTACCTCAGATATGGTTGTGTTATACTAGATATTGTCTATAGAAGATATACATGTTAAAAACACATATATTCTGATGTATCAGGAAGATACTATCACACCTCTGCGGGTCTAGAACTCATATCTAGCCTGAGTGTTATCAGTAATTAATATAAATATTAATTACCTGTCTTGTGATTCCTTTCTTGCTGCTGACAGGATTATATGTCACGTTCCTTCTTCTCACTGGGATCAGTCATCTGTAAAGAATCAAAGGTGTGATAATATGTTCCTGATACATGTTATAGACACTTATATGTATAACACACTAGGGCCATAATTATTTATCTCAGGTATAATGTACAAATAGAAAATAATAAAAGCCCCTCCTCCTCCGCTTTTATTCATTCTCAATATTTTCAATGTTTTTTTTGAACGGAAGCAAAAGTGCAGACTGCAGAACTTTTGTTTCCGTTCAAAAAAACAGAAACCTATTGAACGGGGACAAACGGAAAGCAACTGATACAAAAGAATTACCATTGAAATCATTGGTAATTCTAATGGAGGCGTTGCATTCCGTTTAATGTATCGATCTTCTCTTACTCTGACGGAAGAGAGGTAAACTCATAGTAACGCCATTGTGAAAAAAGCCTTAGCCGTGGAGCGTTTTTTAAAATTCATATATATACACGAATTGTACTGGGTGGATTGCTGAGATAGACTAGATGTTCTAACCTTATCTGGCTTCATGTATCATAAATGCCTAGAAGTACAAGGGCTGTTGTTGCCCAAAGTAGCCATTCCGTATCCACATTTTGCTTTTTCCGATTTAGAAAATTAAAGTTGAACTTTGGTTGCTTGGGCCGCATAGAATCTTGTCCCTTTTTCCCATGTCCTGCAAGCTTATTGTCTGTTCTTCCTCTGATGACAACTGCCTAACTATACTAGAGGCTGGTAGACAAAGCACCAATTTCTAACCAATTATGATTTCACACCTGTATGACATCATAAGAAACAATTAGCAAAGGAAGCTGGGACTGATCTGTGTTATGATTACATAAAGCATGTTGGTACATGAACTACAAGTTAATATTGTAACCCCCTAGATTGTGATTTACAATAGAATAAAATGTTTTACTTGAAGCAGAACTCCCTGAAAAATGTCTCCCAATGGTGAATTTGCTCTCCTGTGAGCCGGCATTTCAGCGTTATTAGAGGAATGTTGGGCCTTAAAACAATAAATCTAAATCCTGTTTTTATTTTTCTGGCAATGGTCAGAAAAAAAGATATCTGATTGGTGGCTATGGGGCCCAGGGTTCCTATGATAACACTGTATTGCCAGAGCAACAGGTAGTGTTGTCACAGGTACACAGGCAAAGGATCACATCTCAGGTGAGACTAGTAACCTAGGTCACTCATAACAGCGAAAGAAATATATATATATATATATATATATATATATACATTTAACATAAAAAAATGTATATATATTACACAGCCTTTTCCTATGGAACTATAGAGTCAGCCATGGAGTGTTATTTAAAATTCACATACTGTATACGCACGCATTGTACTAGGTGGATTGCTGAAATAGACTACATGTTCTAACCTAACCTGGCTTCATGTATCATAGATGTTTAGAAGAACAAGGGTTGTTGCCCAAAGTAGCCAATCAGTATCCACATTTTGCTTTTTCCAGTTTAGGAAATGAAAGCTGAACTTTGGTTGCCTTGGGCAACATAGAATTAGTATAATAATAATAATAATAATAATAATAATAATAATAATAATAATAATTCCCTGTTCTGTCTCTTATTCCACATCTTCATGCTTCACCACAAAGGCCTCAACTGTATGAGACACAGAGCATCCAGTTCTAAGCAATTATGACATCATAAGAGAGGATGATGAAAGGATGCTGGGTAGGACACTATGTGATTACAAACAGTATATTATATTAGTACAGTATGATCATGTGGAATGATCTGCCTGTACCATAATGCTTTGATACATTTTGTCCCTTATTGTGCAAATTACAAATGAAGAATTATAGTTTTGAAGGAATTGTATGTGTGGGGCAGTTTGCTATAATCTACACTTTTAAAGAGGCTCTGTCACCAGATTTTACAACCCCTATCTGCTATTGCAGCAGATCGGCGCTGCAATGTAGATAACAGTAACGTTTTTATTTTTAAAAAACGAGCATTTTTGGCCAAGTTATGACCATTTTCGTATTTATGCAAATGAGGCTTGCAAAAGTACAACTGGGCGTGTTGAAAAGTAAAAGTACAACTGGGCGTGTATTATGTGCGTACATCGGGGCGTGTTTACTACTTTTACTAGCTGGGCGTTGTGTATAGAAGTATCATCCACTTCTCTTCACAACGCCCAGCTTCTGGCAGTGCAGACACAGCCGTGTTCTCCAGAGATCACGCTGTGATGTCACTCACAGGTCCTGCATCGTGTCAGACGAGCGAGGACACCGGCACCAGAGGCTACAGATGATTCTGCTGCAGCATCAGCGTTTGCAGGTAAGTCGATGTAGCTACTTACCTGCAAATGCTGATGCTGCTGCAGAATCAACTGTAGCCTCTGGTGCCGACACGATGCAGGACCTGTGAGTGACGTCACAGATCTGCACTGCCAGAAGCTGGGCGTTGTGAAGAGAAGTGGATGATACTTCTATACACAACGCCCAGCTAGTAAAAGTAGTAAACACGCCCCGATGTACGCACATAATACACGCCCAGTTGTACTTTTACTTTTCAACACGCCCAGTTGTACTTTTGCAAGCCTCATTTGCATAAATACGAAAATGGTCATAACTTGGCCAAAAATGCTCGTTTTTTAAAAATAAAAACGTTACTGTAATCTACATTGCAGCGCCGATCTGCTGCAATAGCAGATAGGGGTTGCAAAATCTGGTGACAGAGCCTCTTTAAGTAAAATGCAGAAATTCATCATGTACTACTTTCATACGTTGGTCCTACCCTAGTCATGCTCTTGAACTAGCCACCTAGGTATATACACACACACATGCACCTGCCCACACTGCCAAACGCAGCAATACCTGGTGTAATAACCACAGTATCACTGTGCTTGATTGGCCAGCAAACTCGCCTGACCTAAACCCCATAGAGAATCTATTAGGTATTGTCAAGCGGAACATGAGACACCAGACCCCACAATACAGACGAGCTGAAGGCCAAGTATTGAGGGCATATACTGTACATACTTTTCATAGGCCAATATTTCGGTATTAAAAATCATTCTTAAAATTTGGCTTATATAATATTATAATTTTCTGAGACACAAAATTTTGGGTTTTCAGTAACTTGTTAGCCATAAGATAATCATCAACATTAAAAGAAAAAAATGCTGGATAAAGATCCCTCTCTGTGTAATGAATCTATATAATATATGAGTTTCACTTTTTGAATTGAATTACTGAAATAAATTAACTTTTTGATGATATTCTAATTCACTGAGGAGGACTAGTATATATATATATATAGCAATAAATCAATCCAAGTATGAGGGAGCACTCTTTGGTTGCTAATTCTTAAGGCACTTGTCGTGTGTCTGGTGAGGATTTGCACCCTATACTATACAGGATAGTGCGGCTGTTCTACCTATTTTTGTATTTATAAAATTATATATTATTCACAGAGTAAGAAAACAAAGGGAATTTAAAACCTCCTTTTCACAGGGAGAACAATGCAATTTTTCAGTGAAATATACATTAAAAAAATGCGTTCTACAGTGCATATATAACATTGTCAAATAGTACTAAATACTACTATACAATAGTACTAAAATGACCAAATGATAAAATACTGCAATAATAGTGCTACACAACGCATTCATAATGATGCTGTATGGTTTCAAATAAAAATGCTATAAAGCACTCAAGTAACAGTGCCGAAATAGCGGTGAGATATGTGCCAAAATAATAGTCTCATACAGTGCCAACATAATGGTACTATACAGTGGTCAGTTAACAGTGCTATACACTGCCACGCACTGCCCAGATAACAGTGTTCATATAATAGTATCAGCAATAAAACTACCCTTAGTGTGCACATATAAAAATGTCAGTCATAGTGCACATCGCAAATGACTTCCCGTTGTTATTTGCTCTTAGCTGGAAGACCATATTTAACTGTCAAAAGCCAATTACTATTTCATTGTTTCTAATTAACAGATTAATATATTATAATGCTAGAACCCTACCGATCTAGCATTTTTTACCTATCCAGTGAATTGGTGAAAAATGCTGGAGGCTGGAATATCCCTTTAAAAGGGTTGTCCAGGATTAGGAAACAATGGCTACTTTTTCCAAAAACAGCACAGGTTGTATGTGGTATTGCAGTTTGGCCCCATTTACTTCAATGGAGCTGAGCTGCGATACCAGACACTACCCAAGGATAGGTGTGGCGCTGTTTAGGAATAAAGCAGTTATGGGTTCTTTTTATCCTGGACTATTACTTTAAGCCTTTCAGTACACAGCCATTATTTGAATTTTTGTTTTCATTTTTTGCATCGATAAAGCCATATGAGGGCTTGTTTTTTAGTGGGACGAGTTGTTGTTTTTCACTACACCATTTATTGTACCATATAATGTATTGGGAAACAGGAAAAAAAATATTTGTGGGGTGGAATAGGAAAAAAACTGTGATTCCTCAAACTTTTGAGGGGTTTCACTTTTACGGCCTTCACCGCATGGTAAAAATGGCATGTTAACTTTACGATTACAGCGATACCAAATTTATATATTTTTTTTCATGTTTTACAAGGAAAAAACTAATTGTTAAAAATAAAATGTGTGTTATGTCACCACATTCTGAGAGCCATAACTTTTTACATTTTTCTGTGAATTGAGCGGTATGAGCGCTTATTTTTTGTGGGGCAAGCTGTTGTTTCTATTGGTACCATTTTGGGCTACATAAGACGTTTTGATCACTTTTTATTTCTTTTTTTGTGGGATTTGATGTAACCAAAAACAGCGATTCTGGCGGTTTAATTTTTTATGGCGTTCACCGTGCGGGTTAAATAATGGTATATTGTAATACTTCAGACTTTTAAGGCTGCGGCGATACCAGTTTTGTTTATTTCTTACATTATTTTATAGGACAAAATGGGTAAAGGTTTTTTTTTTGTAAATGTAAAGTTGTATTTTTTGACACTACTAAAAATTTGTGAAACTTGTTTTTTTTACATATTTCATTAGTCCCCCTAGGGGACTTGATCTACTGATCGCTGGTACAATAACCAGCAATACTAATGTTTTGCATTTTGTTTTGTCATTTTTACAGTCTCCTGTTAGGCAGGGCTTAAGAGACAGTGGCGGATCCTCTTATTGGCGGTTCAGGCACCCGCCCAGGGCCCAAAGCTTCCAAGGGGGCCCATGGCCATCCGAACCGCACATAACTTAAAAAAACTATGCAGGGCTGCTGTCGGCCCCATTCTCGCGGTCGTCGGTCCCACCTGGTGATGAAGAGATTGGGCGGGATGTGCACGAGGTGTCAATTGCAGGGGCGAGCTAGGCCGGGAAAAGGGGGCATGTGGCCTTAAGGGTGCGCGACTGCACAGTGGGCATCACTCACCCACTGTGTAAGGTTCGGCACAGCACATCAGCTGTAGAGAGCAGACTGTCAGAGATAGTGATAGGCAGGTGCTGGAGTCAATCTCCCTGACAGTCTGCTCCTCTGTGCTGCTGTGCACTGTCCCTGACTGCAACTAGGAGGTGTAGGACCTGTGGTGTCTATATAGTAAAGATAGTGTAAGTCTACATAGTGTGTGTATAGTGTTTATAGTGTGTATAATGTAAGATTATATAGTGTGTGCATAGTGTATATAGTGTGTGTATAGTGTAAGTCTATATAGTGTGTGGCGTGTGTGTGTATAGTGTTTATAGTGTGTATAATGTAAGTGTATATTGTGTAAGTCTATATAGTGTGTGGTGTGTGTATAGTGTGTATAGTAAAAGTCTATATAGTGTGTTTTTAGTGTATATAGTGTAAGTCTATATAGTGTGTGCTGTGTTTATAATGTAACTCTAAAAAGTGTATATAGTGTAAGTGTGTGTGTATAATGCACATAGTATGTGTGTGTATAATGCACATAGTATGTGTGTGTATAATGTATTGTGTTTGTATAATGTAAGCATGTGTGTATATAGTGTGTGTGGTTTGAATATATAGCGCATGGTGTGAGTGTAAATTGTATATATAGTGTGTGTGTATGTGTGTGTGTATGGTGTATATAATGTAAATCTATATAGTGTTCATAGTGTGTATACTGTAATTCTATATAGTCTGTGGTGTGTGTATGGTGCATATACATACCTCCCAACTTTGAAGTATCACAAAGCCACAGCAATTTCTTTTTTCTTTTAAGCCACACCTCTAATCCCACCCAATCCCCGCTTATACACACTCGGTTCAGCCCACACAGTATCATGCTCCCATAGTGCCTCCCACACAGTATAATGCCAAATAGCTGCCACTATACAGTATAATGCCCCATAGATGCACCCATACAGTATAAAGCCAACACAGATGCCCCCATGAAGTATAATGCCCAAACAGATGCCCACATACAGTATAATTCCCACACAGATGCCTGTACACAGTATAACTCCCAAACAAATACCCCCAGACAGCATAATGCCCCATAGAGCATAGTGCTCCCATAGCTGTCCTATACAGTATAATGCCCCCATAAAGTATAATGCCCACACAGTTTATCCCATACAGTATAATGCCCTCATAGCTGCCCCCTATAGCTTAATGCCCACATACAGTATAATTCCCCCAAAGCTGCCCCTAGTGCCAGTGCCCTTGTAGATAGTGCCACAGTGCCCATGTAAATAGTGCACCTATATAGTGCCACAGTGTCCATAGTGATAGTGTCACTCCCCCCTTGAAAATAGCGTTACTCCCCCCCTTGTAGAAAGCGCCATTGGGACTCCCTCTAGGAGCAGAATCCCCAGACAAAGCATATGCCGCGGATTCCGCTCCTAGAGGGAAGCCCTGATGTCACTGTCCATTTATGGACAGTGACGTCAGTAGCTACTCTTTGAGCGGAATCCCCGTTGCCAACTCTGGCCGGGGATTCCGCTCCAGGAAGAGCCCCTAACGTCAATGTCCATATATGGACAGTGACCTCAGGGGTTTCCTCTAGGAGCGGAACCCCCAGCCAGATCATCGACAACGGGGATTCCCTTCATTCAATAGCCACTGACATCACTGTCCATATGTGGACAGTGACGCCAAGGGCTTCCCCGAGCACAGCGCTTAAAGTAGCGTTGTGTCTGGGGAGTCTTCGGCGAGTGGAGGAGCTCCCTCTGCTCCTCCGCTCTGAACTAATTCTGAAGTAGGGAGCTGATGATTCCCTGCTTCAGTATTGGGTTCAACTGAATCTGCATTCTGAGGACGCAGAAAGAGTTGACAGTGGGACATCCCCAAGGCTGCCCGGGACAGTGGGACACCGCCTGGAATCCGGTTAGCAGATATGCCTATAGTGTAAGTTTGTTTATAGTGTGTGCGTGTAGTGTGTGGTTTGAATAAATAGTGTGTGGTGTTAATGTGATTTGTATATAGTGTGTGATGTGCAAACACAAAAGCATACATCTCAAAAAGACCCTCATAACACAGTACAATGGGTACGGTGCCTCCGGATTAAATTGAAATAAAAGGGGAAGAATGGCCAGTAAAGAGGGAAAAAATGGCACTCGGTTAGAGGAATAAAGAATAAAAAATATTTTGATTAAATATAAATATTTCAGCTAAATTTGTAAGGTGATCCTGCATTAGAGAAAATGTCACACACGGGCAGGTAGGCACAATCCACAGCCACACATTTCATATATGTAAACACCAATACAATACATAAATGAACATCAATATTTCATAGAGTATTAAAAGGTAACTCAGATATGTACATCAGTATTATTTAGATGTTCAATTCATTAATAAATAGTATATATAGTGTGTGGTATATAGTGTGGTGTGTATAGTGTAAGTGTAGTCTATGGTGTGTGTGTGTGTGTGTGTGTGTGTGTGTGTGTACTGTGTATAGTACTAACAAATGAAAGATGGGCCAGTGCTCAGTGGACTGGGAGTCCGCTGCTGATACAATAATCCCGGCTCACTACTGCTGTAGCAGCCAAGGCAGTGCGGTTACCAAAAGTGATGTGTAGTGTAGAGGTGTGTGTATGTAGTGTTTATAGGATAAGTGTAGTTGATGCAATGTATGTAGTGTGTGTATAGTGTATGTAGTGCGTTTAGTGTATACATTGTTTTGTTTATGTATGTGTGTGTGTGTGTGTGTGTGTGTGTGTGTGTGTGTGTGTGTGTGTGTTTGTGTGTATACTAGCAAATACCAGATGGGCCAGTGGGCTGGGAATCCGCAGCTGACACAATTATACCTGCTCACTACCGCTGTATCAGCCACAGCAGTACCGATGCCAATAGTACCCGACACTGGCCACTATTAATTGGATTTGTGGATTTGATTTACAGAAATTATGTAAACCAATTTCAATAGATGACGGCCACCATCACTTACCTCTCTTCACACCTCTCCACCTTCGTGCGCGACCGCAGTAGGTCCTTACACATCCAGCTGCAAACACACGGTCCTTGTGCTGAACAGCATCAGGACTTAGTGCGGCAGCGTCTGTAGGTAAAGAGGAAACAGCGAGCAGCTGGAAGTAAAATATGGGGTCTGAGGTCTGAATTAAAGGGGTTGGCCCATGAAAACCATTTATCACCTATCTGCAGGATAAGCAATAAATGTATGATCCCTTTGGGGGCCTCACTGAACACGAAAACAAGGGTTCCGTGTCCACTGTTTGAATCGAACGGCGGTCAAAATAGCTCTCTGACTTCACTATAGTATACTAGTCCTTCTCAATGAATTAGAATATCATCGTCTTAAAGTTAATTTATTTCAGTAATTCAATTCAAAAAGTAAAACTCATATTATATAGATTCACTACACACAGAGTGATCTATTTACAGCATTTTTTCCTTTTAATGTTGATGATTATGGTAACAGTTAATGAAAACCCAAAATTTAGTGTCTCAGAAAATGTGAATATTCGGTATTTCAAAAATTATTTTTAATACCGAAATGTTGGCCTACTGAAAATGTATATGCACTCAATACTTGGTCGGGGCTCCTTTTGCATGAATTACTGCATCAATGCGGCGTGGCATGGAGGCGATCAGCCTGTGGCACTGCTGAGGTATTATGGAAGCCCAGGTTGCTTTGATAGCGGCCTTCAGCTCATCTTCCTCTTGACAATACCCCATAGATTCTCTATGGGGTTTAGGCCAGGCGAGTTTCCTCTGGCCAATCAAGCACAGTGATACTGTGGTTATTAAACCAGGTATTGGTACTTTTGGCAGTCTGGGCAGGTGCCAAGTCCTGCTTGAAAAAGAAATCAGCATTGCCATAAAGCTTGTCAGCAGAGGGAAGCATGAAGTGCTCTAAAATTTCCTGGTAGATGGATGCGATGACTTTGGACTTGATATAACACAGTGGACCAACACCAGCAGATGACATGGCTCCCCAAACCATCTCTGACAGTGGAAACTCCACACTGGACTGAGAGCAACTTGGATTGAGTGCCTCTCCACACTTCCTCCAAACTCTGGGACCAGGGGAGTAACTAGGAAAGGCTGGGCCCCATAGCAAACTTTTGACTGGGGCCCCTCCTCCCCCGGGTGTCACACAACCCCCCCCCCTTGTAGAGAGTGCCTTTTTTACAAACCCCCCCTATTGATAACGCCATACAGCCCTCCTCCGTAGATAACGCCATACAGCCCCCCGTAGATAACGCCATACAGCCCCCCTGTAGATAACGCCATACAGCCCCCTTTGTAGATATCTACAGAGGGGGATGTATGGCGCTATCTACAGAGGGGGCTGTATGGCGTAATCTACAGGGGGGCTGTATGGCGTAATCTACGGGGGGGGTGTATGGCGTTCCCTACAGGGGGGGTCTTTATGGCACTATCTACAGGGGGTGCTGTATGGCGTTATCTACAGGGTGGGCTGTATGGCGCTATCTACAGGGGGGCTGTATGGCACTATCTACAGGGGGGACTGTATGGCGCTATCTACAGGGGGGACTGTATGGCACTATCTACAGGGGGGATTGTATGGCGCTATCTACAGGGGGGACTGTATGGCGCTATCTACAGGGGGGACTGTATGGCGCTATCTACAGAGGGGGCTGTATGGCGTTATCTACGGGGGGACTGTATGGCGTTCCCTACAGGGGGGTGTATGGCGTTCCCTACAGGGGGGCTGTATGGCACTATCTACAGGGGGGGCTGTATGGCGCTATCTACAGGGGGGGCTGTATGGCACTATCTACAGGGGGCTGTATGGCGCTATCTACAGAGGGGGCTGTCTGGCGTTATCTACAGGGGGGGCTGTATGGCGTTACCTACAGGGAGTCTGTATGGCGTTCCCTACAGGGGGGGTCTGTAGGGAACGCCATACAGCCCCCCCTGTAGGGAACTCCATTAAGCGTCCCCCCTGTAGGGAACGCCATAGAGCGCCCCCCCCCCCGTAGGGAACGCCATACAGCGTCCCCCCTGTAGGGAACGCCATACAGCCCCCCTGTAGGGAACGCCATACAGCCCCCCCCTGTAGGGAACGCCATACAGCGTCCCCCCTCCCAAAAAAATGCGACCCACAGTGTATCCTAATAAAAGACATGTATCCCCTATCCACAGGATAGGGGATACATGTGTGATCACTGGCAGCGATAGGGAGAACGGGGGACTGAAAGTCCCCCGGAGTTCTCCATCACTAACCTCTGACTTCCGGCGTCTGCGCAGCTCACTAAAAATGAAAGGAGCGCAGGTCTCGCGTGCGCACAAGCGGGACCGGCGCTCCATTCATTTCTCCGGAGCTGCCGACAGACCCCGGATGTCCGAGGTTTGTGATGGAGAATGTCAGGGGGACTTTCAGTCCCCCGTTCTCCCTATCAATGCCGGCGATCACACATGTATCCCCTGTCCTGTGGAGAGGGGATACATGTCTTTTGTTTACTGGCAGAGCGGGGAGATACCTCCCTGCTCTGCCGTAGTGTTCAGTGGCATCCCGCTGTAGTAGCCATAGCGGCTGCTAGCGGAGCCTCCGGCCATGGTGGGGGCCCGTGCCGGCGGGCGACACGGGCCCCCTCATGCCGCGGGCCCCGTAGCAGCCGCTACTGCTGCTACGGCGGTAGTTACGCCACTGTCTGGGACCTTGATTTCCAAATGAAATGCAAATTTTACTTTTAATCTGAAAACAGGACTTTGGATCACTGGGCAACAGACCAGTCCTTTCTCTCCTTAGCCCAGGTAAGACGCTTCTGACATTGTCTCTGGGTCATGAGTGGCTTGACAAGGAATGACTCCAGCCACAGTCCACTCCTTGTGAATTTCCACCAGATTCTTGAATGGCCTTTTCTTGACAATCCCTTCAAGGCTGCTGATATCCCTGTTGCTTGTTAACCTTTTGGTACCACACTTTTCCCTTCCTCTCAACTTTCCGTTAATGTGATTGGATACAGCACTGTGAACAGCCAGCTTCGTTAGCAATGTCCTTTTGTGGCTTACCCTCCTTGTGGAGGGTGTCAATGACTGTGTTCTGGACAACTGTCAAGTCAGCAATCTTCCCCATGATTGTGTCGCCTACTGAACCAGACTGTTGGACCATTTAAAAGCTTAGGAAACCTTTGCAGGTGTTTTGTGTTGATTAGCTTATTAGAGTGTGACATCATGAGTCTACAATCTTCAACTTTTGCCCAATATTCAAATTTTCTGATAGACTAAATTTTGGGTTTTCATTAACTGTTAGCCATAATCATCAACATTAACCCCTTCGCGCTCAGGCCAGTACTATTACGTCCTGCTGAGCGCATCGTTCGCGCTCAGCTCAGTAATAGTACTGACCTCTGCAAATGCGACATGGCACCCGAAAACCAATCCAGCAAAATCTGGGCTCCAAAGAACACATAGCACTCATTTCCTTCTAATCCCTCCCATGGGCCCAAACGGCAGTTTATCACCACAAATAGGGTATTGCCGCACTCAGGACAAATTTGGCAACAAAATGGGGTATTTTATTAGTTGTGAAAATAAGACATTTTGAGCCAAAACTACATCTTATTGGAAAAAAGTTTTTTTTTTTAAATTCACAGCCCAATTCAAATAAGTTCTGTGAAAAAACTGTGGGGTCTAAATGGTCACAACACCCATAAATAAATTCCTTGAGAGGTTTTGTTTCCAAAATGGGGTCACTTTTGGTGGGTTTCCATTGCTTTGATACCTCTGAGGCTCTGCAAATGCGACATGGCACCTGAAAACCAATCCAGCAAAATCTGGACTCCTAAGAACACATAGCGCTCCTTTCCTTCTGAGTCCTCCCATGGGCCCAAACGGCAGTTTATCACCACAAATGGGGTATTGCCGCACTCAGGACAAATTGGGCAACAAAATGGGGCATTTTGTTCCCTGTGAAAATAAGAAATTCTGATCAAAAATGACATCTTATTGGACAAATTGTCATTCTTTTAATTTCACAGCCCAATTCAAATACGCGCTGTGAAAAAACTACCAGGTCAAAATGGTAACAATAACCAAAATTAATTCCTTGAGGGGTGCAGTTTCCGAAATGGGGTCAGTTTTGGGGGATTCCTACTGTTTTGGCACCTCAACACCTCTCCAAACCTGGCATGCTGCCTAAAATATATGCTAATAAAAAAGAAGCACCAAAATGTACTAGGTGCTTCTTTGCTTCTGGGGCTTGTGTTTTATTCCACGAGCGTACTAGAGCCACATGTGGGACATTTCTAAAAACTGCAGAATCTGGACAATACATATTTAGTAGTGTTTCTCTGGTAAAACCTTCTTTGTTACAGAAAAAAATAGAATAAAATTGAAATTCAGCAAGAAAAATGAAATTTGCAAATTTCACCTCCACTTTGCTTTAATTCCTGTGAAATGCCTGAAGGGTTAAAAAAACGTTCTAAATGCTATTTTGAATACTTTGAGGGGTCTAGTTTTTAAAATGGGGTGTTTTATGGGGGTTTCTAATACATAGGCCCCTCAAAGCCTCTTCAGAACTGAACAGGTACCTTAAAAAAAAGGCTTTTGAAATTTTCTTAAAAATATGAGAAATTGCTGTTTATGTTCTAAGCCTTGTAACGTCCAAGAAAAATAAAATAATGCTCTAAAAACTATGCAGATCTAAAGTAGACTTATTGGAAATGTGAACTAGTAACTATTTCGGCTGGTATAACCGTCTGTTTTACAAGCACATGCATTTAAATTCTGAAAAATTCTATTTTTCTAATTTTTCTCTAAATTTTGCCATTTTTCACAAATAAACACTGAATATATCGACCAAATTTTACCACTAACATAAAGCCCAATGTCTCACAAGAAAACAGTCTCAGAATCGCTTGGATAGGTTTAAGCATTCCTACGTTATTACCACATAAAGTGAAATATGTCAGATTTAAAAAATAGGCTCTGAGCCTTAAGGCCCAAACTAGGCTGCGTTCTTAAGGGGTTAAAAGCCAAAAATGCTGGAAATAGATCACTCTGTGTAATGAGTCTATACAGTGGCCACCAAAAGTTCCGAAACACCCTCATAACTTTTGAACGGCTCGAGGTAGAGGGTTGAAATTTGGTGGGATTTAATGGGGTCATAAAATCTACCAGTTTATTGAAAAGAAAAAAAAACACCCTTGGGGGCGGTGGGGAGGTCGGGGTTAGCAAAATCTTAAATGGCACGGGGGTCGAGTGGGGCTCATTTGAAAGCGCTTTTCAATATGAAAACAATGCCGCTGAGATATTTAACTTTAAAGTTATCATTGTCATTATCGGCTACCGCCGGTGTTTGCATTGCCCAGAATGTACCGCTCGGGTAAAATCCTAAATGTGTGTGGGCACGTGTGCATGTGCGAGCTTAGGAATGTCACATCAAGGTGACTTTAAATTACGTATTATTACAATCGGTCTCGGCGATACAAAATGGACCTAGTCTATGAATTTCAGAGAGCGCTAATTCGGAGAGTAATTTTCATTTTTGTACATTTCTATTGTCATATCACAAAATGCATTTGACCGAAACGGAAAGGATCACTTTATTGATGAGAGGGTATGGCGAAGAAAAAATAAGATCCTATCAAGAAGTAGCGGCTTTATTCAATGCCACTTATCCTATCCGTGATCCAATTTCATTGTCAACTGTTAAAAGAACTGTTCATCGTTTCGAAACAAGTGGTTCAATTAAAGACGCACCAAGATCCTGAAGACCCAAACATGCTAGTGTTATGGTATAAATATATGTATAATGTATCTGGGGCCCCAAGGAGTGAAATGTTATAGAGGAGAACATGTGTTACAATAGAATGGGTATTTTAGAAAGGGTAAGAGAGGAAATAGTTTACAGCTGCTCTGCTGTGTCTTGAAATTGCGAACAGATGGCGGTCAATCACTTGACCAACCCCCCTAAGCATAAAAGGAAACCTAAGGGAATACCTTGTGTTCCACCAATGGGAAAGAAGGATGTAAGGATGTAGGGATTGAATATACAGATGACTCATATGTTATGGAATGTCTTTGTTCTGACGCTATAAAAGCGACCACTACAGTTAAATAAAGTCAGAAGTATTTTTGCCTTGAGAAACGTCTCAGTGTATCTGTTGCTTCTCCGAGCTCGTCCCCCCCACCTGATTTGAACCTGCATGGAGATCAAGGCGTAACGTGACTCAAATTGCGATCACAGAAATTGGCGCCCGAACCAGGGACTTGACCAGAAGGACGGCACCCCACCTTAGGGGATCTCCCGGGACTTGAATGGCGACCACCCGGACGAAGGAACGTGCAGACCACTGCTGCAGCAAGGTAAGAAGACTTAATTCTTACAAACTCTGCTCTGCACCTTCCTGTCTGGTAGGTCACCTTCCCGGTAGTACTCCTGAGGGATAGAGGGGCCACATGAGGGTATTTTTAGTGTAAAAATCTGGTCAAGTCTATATGTAATTCTACCCTCAGGATAAAGTGCCTGATCTCCATGGCAGTATTTGTATGAATGTTGTAGAAACCCAGTTTTGTGTCACAAATGCATTTTAGAATAAGGAAATTGTTTTTGGAAAAAAACTTCCGATAATCCGGCAAATTACCAAAAACATGTGTACATGCTTCAGGTGACTACGGGGATTATGATAGGCTAAATTTAAGCCCGGAAATCGAAAATTTTGTGCAATCTGATAATCCGGCAAAATACCGAAAATGTGTGTACAGCATTGAGGTACTTGCGGGGATTATCATGCACTGATTTTCAGCTCAAAATTCCAGAATTTTGTGCAATCTGATAATCCGGCATGTCAAATGAACAGCTTGATTTTACGTTTGCCTTATTATTTGGATCAGGAATATTTGTCATATTACTGTTATGGTGTGGAGGATATCTCCTTGAGTGGTGTTTAAAGTGAATAAGAAGAAAGTAAGCTAGTTATAAAAGGAATTTAATTCTCTGGCCAGAGTAGAAGAAGGTTTAAAAGGGTTTTGAGGGGATAAGTAACTGTATAAAATAGGTGAGAAAGGTAGTGTGGGACTTTCCCTAACAGCCAATAGCCATAGTGTTTGTTAGTGAAGATAAAAACTGAGAGAGAAGGGTAAGAGTCCCCTCCATCATAGCAGGGCTATGGGAAACAGTCACGGCAAACGAGAAGTTTGAGGTATGGCATATGGGTGAGCAAGCACCTGTTAAAAGGGTGTAAGCTTACTAGGGGATCGTAAATCCAGAAATTCACCTATCAGGAAAACTACCCCCTACATAACTTAGGGTCTGCCTATAGGCGACCACTTATAACTAGACAATGGGGAACTGGTGTCCCTATTAAGTACGGAGACTAGAAACTGTCTAAAACAGATGAGAATGGAATTCGTCTGTCAGCTAGAATCTGTAATAAGAGTAAGTACGGAAGCTAGAAACTGTCTAAAATAGATGAGAATGGAATTCATCTATCAGTAGCTAAAATCTGTAACAGGAGTAAGTACGGAAACTAGAAACTGTATAAAACAGATGAGAATGGAATTCATCTGTCAGTAGCTAGAATCTGTAACAAGAGTACGAGATGAGCACCCCAAAGGACAAACCGCCAAACAGGTAGTAGCAGAAAGAGAAGGTAAAAAGGCAACGCAGGGAACAAAAAAAAAAAAAATTTTTTATGAAAGCATGTGGTCTAGAATCCCATGGACGGTTAGACGCAGAAAAATGGAATGAATGTTGTGACACAAAACGTGGATGGTTGAAAGATGAAAAGTGTCAGAGGAAATTCATATTTTATAAAGTAAAGTTTAAAGCAAAGGAAGTGATAGAAGTAGTAGCTGTTTTAATGTTGCAAGTGACCTTATAGTAAATTCCCATATGGTATAATTTAGAATCAACTAGTGTGATAAGAGAAGGGAGAGGTGGAGAACAGCTGCTGGTGAGATAAGAAATGTAATCTTGTTCTTGAAATGAATGGACACAACATTAAATGCTGATATAGATATTTTGTATGACTTTGTGTCATTTTGTAGATTGAATCAGGAAAAGTGATAAATGTAATAATGTATAAGCAGTCCTTCACAGCCAAACCACCAGACACCTCTGTCTTATATTATGAGACCCTTGATCCTGTCATACATTCTGCACAGAGTGCAGAGTTGCTTGCCCTGATCAAGGCATGAAAACTGGCAGAGGGAAAAAGAGGAGGGCGGCTCCAAGCCGCAGATTGGGCAAAAGGTATTCTGGAGAACAAAGGGAAGTTGGAAGGTAGAAAGTTGATGGAAAGTGCTTTAGAGGGATTTGCAGAAGAGGAAGTTAGGAATAAGAAATGTATTGTATGTATTAGAAAACAGGACCAGCCGACGCCCGGTAATGGCGTCCGTACCTCATGTTGAGTGTGTCCTCATTGTTGGTGGGAAACCCCCTGCGCACTGTTTCCAAGGGGAGAGGCTGCCCCCCCCCTGCCCCTGATGTGGCCACGCCCGGCCCAACCAAATCAGTATGAAATAATCACCTTGTTAATTTTGTCATTTGTAGTGTCTTTTCTATTTACAGAAGTTCCAGTTTTAGTTCACTGATGAAACAACACGTCATCATAATATAGAGATGGTGGCCGACAGATTGTACGGTTAAACATTAACGTAGATAATTTCTATACAATGGTGTGATAAATGATTGCAGATACGTATGTTGTTTTGCCGGCATTGAAAGTGTTAAGATTGTGAGAAGTTGTGAGAAATGAGTTTGTGACCCCCCTCCCTCCCCCCTGAAGTGTGCTGTGTTTGGGAGGAGGAGGAGGGGGGCTGACTGGGTGCAGTCTGCAGGGCTGATGAGACAAAGGGATCTCAATATGCACTGCTGAGATATATATATATCAGTAATGTCTACAAACCGAAATAAATTTCTTCTCTTTTGCGCAAGCGCTGTTGGTTATAAAAGTTACGATATTTATGTGTTATGATGTGATCAGATTTCATGTGTTTTGATAATTCAGATGTATTAAACTACAGATACTGTGAGACACGGGGTATTGAAAATGTATGTGACCCCCACCGTTATACTGTTTATTGGTTTGCAGTAATTAATGTTATCAGAGATAATATTTTCTGTTTTATTGAATAACTAACTACAATTGTTTTGTTTTTGATTTCACACATGAGTTATGTCATTGTAAAGATCAAATGTTTGTCAGGAAAAAGTCATTTTTGTTTCAGGCTGTTGCACATTACAGGGGGTTAAATTAGTGTTATGTTGAGATGTAGTTTTGAACTCTGCTACATCACTCTCGCAGAGTCCACAAAGGGGGGAAGGGTGAAGGAACTGATTAGGTACAATTTTGGTTTATGTGTAAGAGACCATCCCCCTCCAGCAAAGTTACACAGGAGGCGAGGTGACGTCACTCACACGAGTCTTTATGGATTTAGATGAGGGAGAAGGCAAAACAAAACTTGTCTGGACATTGTTAATTTGATGTAAAGTTTTTGGGGATGTTTTATTTTTATTTGTTTTTGTATTAATCAAGTATTTGCAGAACCTGATAAAAGTGAGATTCTCAAAGTATTTTGGATTATCAACTGAATGAGGAGGAGTTGTGTTTGGTAGCGGCTTGTGACACCAATCCATGGAGTACCTCTACGCAAGCATATACTTTGTACTGTACTGAACAAAATGGACATGCCACTGCAGTTCTCACACAAAGTCATGGACCACAGCAGCGCCCGGTAGCATGTTATTCAGCTAGACTAGACCCTGTGGCCCGAGGTTCCCCATCATGTGTGAAAGTTATTATTGCTGTAAATTCAATGTTAAACAAGGCCTCAGATTTGGTCCTGGCATTTCCACCACATGATATTACTGCTATTCTAACTCAAGTACAACCTAAGCATTTGTCCACTGCAAGATATTTGAGATTAATTTGTGCTCTTCTTCTTCCTGAGCAGGTTACTTTACACCGCTGTACTACATTGAACCCAGCTACCTTACTGCCTTTGGAGCAAGGGGGAGAAGACGTAGGTAAAGTATGGTCACAATTTTTGCCTGAAACTGATGAACATGATTGTATGGCCCTTATGGCCCAGGAAACAGTGGGGTTCGCACATGTAAAAGATACCCCACTCCAAAACCCAGACCCAATACTCTTTGTGGATGGTTCAAGGTATTGTGTAGAAGGATCTTTTCTTACAGGATATGCAGTAACCACCGAAGATGTAGTCCTAGAAGCAGCCTCCTTACCAGCGTCCCGCTCAGCACAAGAAGCGGAGCTTAAGGCCCTGGCAGCAGCATGCCAACATGCAGAAGGAAAGACAGCAAATATATACACTGACTCTCGATATGCTTTTGGGATTGCACACGATTATGGCCCCATATGGAGGGCTAGACAGTTTTTGACCCCTGCAGGTACACCTGTAAAGAATGCAGACTTTGTAAAATACTTGATGGAGACCCTGATGTTACCCACAGAAGTAGCAGTAGTAAAAATTAAAAGCTCACACTAAGGTGAGTTCACCAGAGACAAAAGGGGAAATGCCCTGGCGGACGAAGCAGCAAAGCAAGCAGCACAGAAGCTACCCGTGTTAGCAGCCGTATGTCAGATAAAAGATCCAGAGGAAACAAGACCAGCTGTAAGCCCGGAACTACTGCAAAAACTTCAAGGACAAGCAACAGAAGAAGAAAAAGACAAGTGGACGGCCCAAGGAGCAACGCTACGAAAAGATGGCCTCTGACAGTGCCAGAATAAACTGTGCCTGCCTAAGACAATGTTCCCAATGATGGCCCAGATAACACATGGAGAGACACACCAGTCAAAAACGGCAATGATGGACTTGGTTAACAAAACCTGGTATGCTCCAGGGTTTAGTGTGATGGCCAGCAGTTTTACACAAGGATGCATGATCTGTGCAACACATAATATTGGAAGAACTGTAAAAGTACCACAGAAGCACACACCCAGACCTATATATCCGTTCCAGAGACTACAGATAGACTATATTCAATTACCAAAAGTTGGTACCTATGAGTATGTGCTTGTTTGTATTGATCTCTTTTCAGGATGGCCAGAAGCTTTTCCAGTAACCAAAGCTACAGCCGTAGCCACAGCAAAGAAACTGATCAACGAGGTGGTGTGCAGATATGGAGTTCCAGAGATGATGGAGAGCGACAGAGGAACTCATTTTACGGGTGAAATCATGAACTATGTGTTGTCAGCTCTAGGCATAAGTCAAGCCCTACATACACCATACCATCCACAAAGTAGTGGGAAGGTTGAGAGACTAAATGGGACTCTCAAATTGAAAATCCAAAAAGTAATGGTAGAAACCGGGAAACCATGGACCGAGTGTCTACCATTAGCCTTGTTCTCAGTAAGATACACGCCCACAAAAAGAACAGGTCTCAGCCCATATGAGATCTTATTTGGGTCGGCTCCCAGATTAGGATGTTATTTTCCATAGATGCTCCAAATGCAGTATGGTAGGTTAACTGACTATGTATAAACGCTGAACAAACAATTGACTAAGGTGCATGCACAAGTTTTTGCTTCCATTCCAGGTCCTGATTCAGTTGAAGGGACGCATAAGCTAGAACCAGCAGATTGGGTCGTTGTCAAAAGACACGTGAGGAAAAGTCTAGACCCAAGATTTGATGGTCCTTTTCAAGTCCTACTCGTTACAAGCACCTCAGTGAAGCTAGAAGGAAAGGCAAGGTGGATTCACGCCAGTCATTGTAAAAAGGTTCTTCAGCCAGAAGAATGAAGATCTTTGCGGTTGTTGCGGCGGTTGTTGCGTGTGCTCTTATACAAAAAGGCAGAACTGCTACTCCTGTACACGTAATCAGTACAGAATCACTGGAACAGTTCAGGACAGTGTGGGCGAATGCCACAGTGGATAGAAAGCAGGGTAACTACACCTGTAAGGCCAATGACCCGTGTTATACTACAAATGTGACTACAACCGAAGGGACTTGGAGAAAAGGACCACATGGAGGGACTGTGTACCTTCACATAGACAAAACAGCCAACATTAGCATACAAGAAGAGACGGCTGTTGTTTTGTTGTTATGAACCAGATTTACAGTATCTACAGAAATATACAACCAGTAAAAATAGAAACGAAATGATAAATAAGACTTATGAAAGATGCAACAAGGAGAGGCTCAACTCTACGATTGTAATAAAAGAAACTGATGGGATGATATTATGTATGAATAATAGCCAAATAAGAAATAGAAGATATTTTGTATTCTTGATAATAATTTTAAGAGATAGTTTTAAGCCACATATAACAGTACAAAGTCTGGAAAGAATCCCACACACTTGTAAGAGCGCTGTAACCCAACAGCAGAAAAAGAATGTACACTTCAATATTTCCTTCCCTGAATCCCCCAGCTGTCATAGACAAAAAAGAGAATGGTATGACCCGCTATTAGGAGGGGTAGGAACGGGATTAGGAGTATTGAATGGTATACAGTTAGAAACAGTTATGAACAAATGAAACTCAGTGGGAGACGACACATCTACTGCATTAAGGATAGGGGCGTCATGGTTACCTACTACCTTTGCCATACAACAGAAAGGGTTAGCTATAGATGAACTGTTTCTAAATGTTTTTAATGAAAGTATGCTAACCGAATATAGAACATTACAGAATGTATCAACTTTTGTGAATTGGACAGTATGTACGCTTAAAACGATGTGGCAACAAGAACAGATTAATAATTTTAAGAATAAATTGTTTAGTAGTCATGTTAGGCAATGGACAGACATTCTGCCCGTAGGAGAGAGAAATGATACGTGGTTATTGTTACAGCCTGAGTATACTGAGTGTACACCTAGATGGTGCGCAGGAAGACTAATAGCATTTAATGTGAAAAATCCTACTCTATTATGCAAATTTATTGTTATGCCAATGGTAATGATTGATCCGGTGACATTATTAGGACAATATTGGATGCCAGAAATAAAAGGAACACACATAGACTCTCAAAATAAGACAAGGAATATAGATTTGTGCCAGTTAACAGAGCAAGGATATGTATGTAATGAACAGTCAGGGATATATGAACCCTGTCTAATGCAGCACCAGGATAATGTATGCGCACTCACTATAATCCCAGAAGCTAACCTACAGGTTTATATTGAAGTAGGTCCACAGCATGTATGTTTAATAACTAACGACAAGCAGACCCTTAGCCAGTTTAATCTCACAGGACCATTTTCAGGATGTCTATACAATGTGACGCATTTGACTTGGGGGAACCAAACTATAGTGTTCCTGCCTACTTTAGAAGAAATAATGTCCACTGTATGGGTACCTGAACCTTTGCCCTATGGAAATTTTAGTTTGCCACTGGAAGAGTTAAAACAAGTGTTACAAAAGTCTAAAGACGTAAAGAAATTGATAGCAGCCCATAATGTAACTCTAAGTAAAGTGAAAGTATTGGCTACAATAGCAGCTAAGGAAGTAATAAATTTATCGTCAGCAATAAAGATGCCAGTGCCCATCACTAGTATGACGTTTTTACAGGATTTTCCCCCACTGCCACTAAGATACTGCATATGTTATTCCAACCCTTGATATGTTTCATAATATTGTTTATATTGCTTACATGTTTTAATTGTTATACATTTTGCAAAATAAGGGAAGCATTCAATCAGAGGCCTATACATTATGATGAAAGAGTGTTGTGAGATTACCCCACCTACATACCTGTGTGAATCAAGTGAAGAAATGGATCGAAGCCTTGCTATCAGGAGATAGAAGTAGCATTGGAATTTAGGTGTTGGTAAAATCACAAAAGGAGGGATTGTTATGGTATAAATATATGTATAATGTATCTGGGGCCCCAAGGAGTGAAATGTTATAGAGGAGAACATGTGTTACAATAGAATGGGTATTTTAGAAAGGGTAAGGCCTCATGCACACGACCGTAAAAACACCCGTTATTGCGGGTCGTTATTACGACCCGCAATAACGGGCTCATAGGCTTCTGTTAGCCACGGGTACCTTCCCGTTTGCTCACGGGAAGGTACCCGTGCCGTTAAAAAAGATAGAACATGCCCTATTTCATGCCGTAATAACGGCACGGGCATCCCATAGAAGTCTATGGGGCTCCCGTAATCATGGGTGGCTGCGTGTGTTCACCCGTGATTACGGGAGCGTTGCGAGGTGAGGCGAGGTCAGGGAACTACCCGGTCTGCAGGCCACAGCCCAGTGGCGTAACTACCGCCGGGACTACAATGAAAACTATGGCAGAGCGGGGAGGTATCTCCCCGCTCTGCCATAAACAAGACATGTATCCCCTATCCTGTAAAAAATAAAAATAAAAGACGTTCATACTTACCGACAACTTCCTGCTTCCTCCAGTCCGGTCTCCCGCCCGTTGCCTTGGTGACGCGTCCCTCTCGACATCCGGGCCGACGTCCTGGATGACGTTTCAGGCCATGTGACCGCTGCAGCCAATCACAGGTCAATCACAGGCTGCAGCGGTCACATGGACTGCCGCGTCATCCAGGGATGTCGGGCTGGATGTGAAGAGAGGGACGCGTCACCAAGACAACGGCCGGGTAAGTATGAATTTCTTTAACTTTTATTACAGAAAAGGCTGTCCCTTCTCTCTATCCTGCACTGATAGAGAGAAGGGGCTGCCGATTAGTGCAGTGCTATTTTGCTGCCAAAAACGTGCTCGTAAATACGGGTGGAATACGTGTGACACCGGACCCATATTTACGAGCACGGGTTCGTAAATACTGGTGCAAAACGGGTGGAATACGTGTGACACCGGACCCGTATTTACGCCAGTATTTACGGGTGGGAAAAAATACGGTCGTGTGCATGAGGCCTAAGAGAGGAAATAGTTTACAGCTGCTCTGCTGTGTCTTGAAATTGCGAACAGATGGCGGTCAATCACTTGACCAACCCCCCTAAGCATAAAAGGAAACCTAAGGGAATACCTTGTGTTCCACCAATGGGAAAGAAGGATGTAAGGATGTAGGGATTGAATATACAGATGACTCATATGTTATGGAATGTCTTTGTTCTGACGCTATAAAAGCGACCACTACAGTTAAATAAAGTCAGAAGTATTTTTGCCTTGAGAAACGTCTCAGTGTATCTGTTGCTTCTCCGAGCTCGTCCCCCCCACCTGATTTGAACCTGCATGGAGATCAAGGCGTAACGTGACTCAAATTGCGATCACACTAGTAATGATGAAAAAGCTTTAGATGTTCTGCTCAATGTACATGATGACCCTTAGGGTACGTTCACATGCAAACTCAAAAACGTCTGAAAATACGGAGCTGTTTTCAAGGGAAAACAGCTCCTGATTTTCAGGCGTTTTTTGAGCCACTCGCGATTTTTGTGGCGTTTTTTACGGCCGCTTTTGGAGCGGTTTTCAATAGAGTCTATGAAAAACGGCTCCAAAAACGTCCCGAGAAGTGACCTGCACTTCATTTTCACGACCGTGTAAAAAAAAAGGCCCGTCGGAATAGAATGCCGTTCTTCCCATTGCAATCAATGGGCAGATGTTTGGAGGCGTTCTACTTCGGATTTTTCGGCCGTTTACGGACAAAAAACGGATGAAAATAGGCCGTGTGAACACACCCTTAAACATCTGTCTCGAATGGAGCACAACAAAATGATATCAGCGCCACATCAGTCCGTCGAATTTTGAGGAGGGATTATTATCATCCTTATAAAATACGTCTAGTTCAGGAGCTATCCGAAGATGATTATGACGGAAGAGTGGAATTTTGCGATACACTGATGACAAGAAGGGGGCCCAAGCTTGTGGAACAGCCCAGGGCCTATAGTCTACTTAATCCGCCACTGGGTCCTGGACTAGAGGAGATGAGCCGTCACTATATGCATATATACTTCCATTGCGATGCTGCCACCTAGTGGCCAGGAAGCATTTTTATGTGTTGTTTTAGTCACAGGACCTTATATAGTTACATAGTTACATAGTTTGTACGGTTGAAAAAACACACATGTCCATCAAGTTCAACCAAGGGATGGGAAAGGGGAAGTGGGATGGGAAAGGGGAAGTAAAAAATTTCTACACATAGGAGCTAATATTTTTTTGTTCTAGGAAATTATCTAAGCCTTTTTTAAAGCCATCTACTGTCCCTGCTGTGACCAGCTCCTGCGGTAGTCTATTCAATAAATTCACCGTTCTCACAGTAAAGAAGGCTTGTCGCCTCTGCAGGTTGAACCTTTCTTTTTCCAGACGGAGGGAGTGCCCCCTTGTTTTTTGAGGGGGTTTTACATGGAACAGGATTTGACCATATTTTTTTGTATGTGCCATTTATATATTTATATAAGTTAATCATGTCCCCCCTTAGTCGTCTTTTCTCAAGGCTAAATAGGTTTAGCTTACCTGTGCTTACATGTTCTGAGCTGTGCAGATGCTCACGTCAGCAAAGCTCACTGCTATGTAACACTGTTCAGAAAATGGTGGCTAACCCTGTTTATTGCAGGCACCAGGAATACCGGCTCGGGCACAGTCTTTAATATTTACTTTAGTGTGCAAAAACAGTGTAGTATGGGCAAGTAATCAGTGTCGGAACATTGAATAACTTACAAAGGGGCTGTTTTTAAATTTGATAAAAGGTGACTGATCCCACCTAATGGGTTCTGGTGCAAGGGCTGCGACCCATAAATCAGCAACTATTGTGCCAGCAGGGCTGAGTAGGCCCTGAAGCCAGAGAGGGCCCATTGCTGTGGCGGTGCAGTGCAGGAACCTCCCCACAGATGATTGCTGTAAAAGAGGCAGCATTGGATGTAACAAGTGGAAGTTGCGTGAAGCCTCCCTGTTATTTAGTTGCTGAGACGATGGGTTACCCCTGTATCAGGGAAGAGTCCGAGCTCTGTCCCAAGGAAACCAAGCTGGTAAAACCCCATTTCCTGCATTGCCTGAAATTGCCGCCATTTTGTGTAATATTTTAAGTGACTGTGCCTATCTGCTAAGAACAGTTTTTTGTATTTCCTTTTGGTCGTTTTGCAAACATTACCGGCCTACTAAAATAAACCTGCATCAAACCAGGGTTTCTTGTCATCATACTGCCAGTAACAATGCAAGGTCAAATACGTTACTCGCCCTCACTAGCCTCCCCTCATGCCAAATTTTATGGTCAAAAGGACCATAACAATTTTATTCTATTGGAAATAAAAGGTGGATTTCTGACTTGAAAGAACAGAGGGTAAAATAATAGACATGTTCCTCACCTCTGTACCTGAGATATGGTTGTGTTATACTAGATATTGTCTATAGAAGATATACATGTTAAAAACACATATATTCTGATTTATCCGGAAGATACTATCACCTCTGCGGGTCTAGAACTCATATCTAGCCTGAATGTTATCAGTAATTAATATAAATATTAATTACCTGTCTTGTGATTCCTTTCTTGCTGCTGACAGGATTATATGTCACGTTCCTTCTTCTCACTGGGATCAGTCATCTGTAAAGAATCAAAGGTGTGATAATATGTTCCTGATACATGTTATAGACACTTTTATGTATTACACACTAGGGCCATAATTATTTATCTGAGGTATAATGTACAAATAGAAAACAAAGAAAAAGACGACACTAAGGACCTGTTCACATCACCGTTGCCCTTCCGTTGAGGGATTCCGTCTGAGTTTTCCGTCGGGTTAACCCCTCAAAAATGAAACAAAATAACATGCCCCCCCCCTTTCCTGTACTGTATGGCAAAACCCAATTTTATGGTCAAAATTAGAATAACAAGTGTATTCTATTGTAAGGCCCCTTGGGTGCCTAGAATTATGGAGCTTATGGGTATATTGCTTATATAGTTTAAATTAATGTTTATTATCAATGTAATCTTAAATGGTTAACACAATTATTTTTTCTGAGTCGTTATAAAGGGTTACCTGTGCCTAGTAGGCAACAGTTCTCCAAAAAGATTCAGGATTGTTACCACACAGGGTTCTCAGTGGTGGAGTGGATGCAACGGCATGGAAATCCACTTTTTAAGGGAGTCCATTTTCCAAAAGCAAAGGAGCTGAAGAGCCCTTTCCAAAAACTTATGGACTGTTATTGTTGTCCCGTGCTTTTTAAAAGGATGTGCTATCCTCTAAAAATAGTTTCTCCAGCCCCCCTTCCCTGCATGTGGCAATTCCGGAAGTTCCCGGCTTGCAGTAAAGTGGTCCGGGGATGTGGGACAGCGCTGGTGTAGAGGAAGGAGGAGTCAGTCCTTACATTGCAACCTCATCTAACAGGTCCATGAGGCAGGGTTCTGCTCTGTCCCTGAGGAAGCAGTAGGGGCATGGATGGCTCGAGGTGTGGTGGAAGGAGCAGTCCTGTGGTTATAAAGTGCAGGCAGACTATGGAGGGCAGTCGGTAGCATCAGTGGTGAGACAGGTGTAGACTCCAAAGGGAGTTTATTGCCCCCTCAATGCGATTGGTGGGAAAGACCGTTGTCATAGGATACGGACGAAGACTGCCTCCTATTGCATCATTGGGATCTGCAGTTGACCACAGTCAAGAGACTGGTCGTCCAGCTGCTGGAACAATCTTGGAGGCACCCTTGGGTGATGCCAGGATTCCTGTGAGTGGTGAGTCACCTTCATGTTTGGCTGCGTAGTCAAGCACAAATGTGTTGACGGATGTGGATTTGTTCTCTATTTTAAAGGACAACTTGGGCTTGTTTGGGTGGCAAAGGGTGGATTATAAGCTCTGCCAGTAAAGCCAGTAGGTTAATACCCCGCCTGACTAGATGGTTTGTACAGATTAACCTTTTGTGGCTTATTATTCTGTGGTGTGGCTCCTCTGGGAATTTACCTGTCCACCAATATAGGGGACAAGATCCACAGACGAGAATTTGTGATATTTGGTTTCAGTGGATCACGTAATGGTGGACAAAGAGCGTATTGTGGACAAGAAGCTTAGTTTTGACAGAGGGTCTGAGAAAAATTCCAAAGTGGTAAAGACCTGTACGATGTAACATGTCATTTAAAACGAGATAGCCTTGCTGTAAATATCACAGAGATGCTACATAAGTGTCAGGATTGTGAATAGACATGACGTCCTGGCTGGAGGTAATGTATATTCACTTTCAGGACACTTGAGTAACGTTATAATGTGTTTATGTGGCTGCACATAGCGATATAGCTATATCACTATGTGCTGTGTAAATGAATGGGGAGAAGTGTATGACGCTGATTGGTCATTGATTGGTCAGCGCCATACACTTCTCTCCACAATGCCCACTTGGTCAAAAAGTAAAACACGCCCAGTTGTCCATTAAGAAACTCATTAGCATGAAGCTAAAATAGGTCATAACTCCTTAAAAATGATCGTTTTTCTAAATAAAAAACACTGCTGTAATCTACATTACAGCGCCGATCATATTATGTAGACGATAAGCCACTTATAATGTGAGCCCAGAGCTAAGCAGAGCTGGGCAGAGGGCGGTCATGACGGGTCTGGACCTGCAAGGGGTCATTTAGAGGGGTATTTTGGTTATAGGTTGGTGGGTGGGTTTGAGTCAGGAATTGTGCTAGGGGGTTGTGAGCATTGGGGGTGGAGTTAATGGGATGTATATATAGTGGGATAAGCAGGGAAGCCATGTTATGGCTTGAAAATTTTTGTCAAGAATAGAGGTGTGCAGCCAGTGTCAGGGTAGCTGTTTTCTGGTCAGTTTTAGGGCCTAGAGTTATGGAGGGTTTAGAGCAGTTAATTGCTAGGGTTAGGGAGCAGGCAGCTGATAAGGGGCTGGAGTGTGTCCAGGAGCAGCTAGGGGCTTTAGCAGGCTACCCGGCGGGGCGTCCTCCCAGTCCTCTTGAACGCTTGAGCCCCTCTGCTTCCCCAGCCCCCCGGCGCAGACGGAGGAGTGTGACTCCCCCCTTACCTGTTTCCGCGGTAGTGGTCCCTGGTGTGACAGATCCGGTGGCTGGCGACGGTGGCGTTGTTCCGGTGTCGGGGACTGGAGCCATGGCGGTGTCGGGAGCGGCGGCAGCAGTGGAGAGGCCTGGAGTGAGAGGCCGAGGTGCGGTTCGCCGGGTGTCCAGTCGGGGTCAGCGCAGCACAGTCCGTGTGCCTGAGGAGCGACGTGGAGATGGACGTTGAGGGAAGCGGTGGTGCAGCGGCGGGGAGCAGTCCCCCTCCTTTCCAGTGTGGTGGGCTCGTTCAGGGAGCCTGTCAGGAGTTCTTCTGTGGGGCCGGAAGCAAGCCAGGACTCTGCGGCTGTCGCGGTGAGTGCCTTCAGCACTGCTAGAGCGCCATCTGCTGGGTCAGGGGCCAGTGTGCATAGTACACCCGTTAGCATGAGTGATTTGGCGCCATCTAGTCACCGTTCGGAACATTGCAGTGTCGGTGGTAGGCCGGCGCCACCTGCTGTTCAGGAAAATTATTACATCGTGGTGGCAGGCCTGCGCCACCTCCTGGCCATTTTCGTTATAGCAGCAGTAGTGGTAGGTCTGCACTGACTTCTGAATATGTACAACATTTGCATCATCCAGCGCCTCCTGAGGGTGACGTTGGCCAGGTGGCAGGTGTTTCGTTTGTTTATTTGTTGTTCCAGGTGTCGTCAGGATGGGAGTCCGGTGTAGAAGCGGCCGATGTTTTGCGGCGGGCACTCGGGGTGCCTTGGATGCTCGGTCAGGAGACGGCTTTGGTGGATTCAGGACGGACAGCCCCGTTAGTGTTTGGCGACGGGCAGCCTTCTGGTGAGTCACGGCGTTTACACACCATACACGTGGGCAGTAATTTTAGTAAAGAAGAGGCTGGACGCAGCCTGCAAGGCTTAGGAGGGAAGCCTCCATGACGGACCTAGTAGGGAAAGGGTTAACTATGAGGGAGAGGTAGGGGGTGGAGGATGAGAGGAGGGAGGAGTTAGGGGGCCGTTACCAGGCTTCCCGCTGCTTTCGGCATTGAGCTGGAAGCAGCGGGAGGAGTAACACATACTAGTATAAGCTCCTCCGTTGTCCCGCTCTGTGCCATGTCGAAGGCCGACATACTTGCACGGCTGCGTGCTGCAGCTGTTCACCACGGTCCCGGGTGGTTGGAGGAGACCGTGGCAGCACTCACCAGGATCCCGGACGCCGAATCGTCGCCACGTCAGGCACGGCACCCGAGGTCTGTTGCTGAAGGGGACAGGCTCCCCTCCCCCGGCCCCCTTCCTAGCAGTAATATGGCGGCGGGGGGGGAGTCGGCAACACCCGCTCCTGCTCAGAGGAGGCAGAGAGCGTCGCCAGGGGCGACGGTGACTCAGGCCGGGTCTACCCGTCGCTCCCGGCGGTCCCGCCCTCCAGAACGCCTCAGCCCTGAGGTGGTCCCGCGGACGCGGCGTCGCAGAGGGAGCCCTACAAAGGACGCTGCAGGCCAGGCAGCTGGGGGGGCCGCCTCTTCCCAGGCCCTGCGTCCTGGCAGGAATCCCCAGCCGCGACGGGGTCCGGCGGTAATCAGGGAGTCGCAGGCCGGGCTCCCTGTCACCCCTCCCCCATCGGATGCAAGATTTGGAGGACAATCTACGGCCGCCCCGCCTGGTGATGCTCCGGGCAGGCTTCATCGGGATCGTCTAGACGGACACCTAGAGCTGCAGCGACGACGAGGCAACAGGTCCGGTCGGAAGTCTGGGTCCCAGCGGTCGGGCGGCAGGTTGCCGGCCCATCTGTCAGCGCGTCGTCGTTCCCGTGTAGGAGATGTCGGTGGGATGGCCAGTCGTCTGCGAGAGAGGAGCTGGAGGAAGGTGAACTGGACGTTTATCGGCGAGGTCAGGATGGTCCGGCTGACGGGAACACAGCGCCTGTGCAGCCCGGTGAGTGCATAACTCCGTCTTTGTCATATCCTGCGATTTTTATGTCGGGTGTCGGCGGGGGGGCTGCTAGCGTAGCGTCGGCGGCCGGTAGCGGCGCGGTCGGGCGTGACGACGCGGGTCTAGCGGACTTAGTGGGTTGCTTGTGGGAGCTGGTCGGGCGTCTAGATAAGGTGGCGGCTCCAGTAGTTACGGAGGTGTCCCCGGCGGTAGTTTGGGAAGGCCCCCGGGAAGTGGGATCGTTACAGGCGCGGCCCGGGATGGGGGCAAAAGAAGCGGTCGCGGTGTCAGTACAGACCGAGGCCCAAAAGGAAGGCGATAGGGTGCTTATTGATGATCGTGCTCGTGGGGAGGTGTATGTTTGCTTCGAAGGTCCATTGGGGGCGCATTTAAAGCAGGAGGTGCGTGAGTGGATATGGAAGGACGAATATGTCGAGATTTTTTCTCTCCTGCCGCTTGCTAAATTCAATTTGGATAAGAGCAAGCGGGACGAGAGTAAGAAGGATGAGGAGGAACGTCGGCGGTATAGGCTTATCCCGCAGACATTCGTCAATTGGTCGCAGGCGTTTGCCATATTAGCCAGTGTGATAGGGGAAAAAGCGCCGGAAAATTGTTCGGCGTTGTTTTGCTATTTTGATGCCATTGGGGAGGCTCATAGGGCGTATGGGGGGCAGGCGTGGCTAAGATACGACGAGCAATTCCGTCAGCGGAAAGCGGTTCGGCCGGCGATTCGGTGGGACCAGAAGGATATTGCTCTCTGGTTAAGGGTTACGGCTCCGGTTAGGCAGTCCTTTCCCGGGAGCGTCGGCCAGGGAGGCCAGTCCAGTCAGGTCGGGCAAGGCGTCGGGGCAAAGCTGGGATTCTGCTGGCAATTCAACGATGGCCACTGTAAGTTCGGGGCCACGTGCAAGTTCAAGCACGTGTGTTCAGAGTGTAATGGTGCATCCCACGGGGCTGCAAAATGTATGCGAAAGAAGAGGTCAGGGAACCAGTCCTCCTCGGTTAGTCAAGGGGTTGTCACCGGTGAGGGTGGAAAGGATGGTCCCTTATCTAAATGAGTATCCGGATAGGGCGGCGGCCATGTTACTTTACGAAGGGTTTTGTGTTGGGTTTATTATTCCTCCGCCTCCTTATGAGGTCCCGGTTACGCGGAGGAAAAATTGTTTAAAGAGGTCTCGTTGGGTCGTATGGCGGGGCCTTTTGTTGATCAGCCAACAAAAGATTTAGTGGTGTCCCTGTTGGGTATTGTTCCAAAGTGGGAGCCTCGGAAATTTCGTTTGATTCAGCATTTATCGTTTCCCAGGGGTTCGTCAGTGAATGACGGGATTGATCACGAGTTGTGCTCCGTAGTGTATACCTCATTCGATAAGGCGGTGGGGTTAGTTCGGGCTGCGGGTCCCGGCGCGCTGTTAGCAAAAACCGACATCGAGGCGGCTTTCAGGTTGTTGCCAGTTCATCCAAAGAGCCAACGGCTGTTGGGTTGTTTTTGGAATGGGGCTTTTTACGTGGATAGGTGCCTTCCGATGGGATGTTCCCTTTCTTGCGCATACTTCGAGGCGTTTAGTAGCTTCGTTGAGTGGGTGACGAAGGGAGTAGCTGGGGTCGACTCTTTGATACATTACTTGGACGATTTCTTGTGCGTCGGCCCGGGGGGTTCGCCGGTTTGCGGTAATTTGCTTCATGCATTGCAGAAGGTGGCGGGGGATTTTGGGATCCCTTTGGCGCCAGAAAAGACTGAGGGCCCGGTATCGACTATTTGCTTTTTGGGTATTGAAATTGACTCGGTGGCAATGGAGTGTCGTCTTCCTGCGGATAAGTTGGGGGCTTTGATTCAGGAGGTACGCCGGGCTTGTAGGTTAAAGAAAATTACGCTGCGTGAGCTTCAGTCGTTGCTGGGGAAGTTGAATTTCGCTTGCCGGATTATGCCAATGGGGAGGGTATTTGGTAGACGTTTGGCGGCGGCAACGGCGGGGGTGCGTGCGCCACATCATTTTGTGCGGCTCAAGGAGGAGCATCGAGCTGATCTGCAGGTATGGGATAACTTCTTGGGCCAGTATAACGGTCGCTCGCTATGGATGGCTCCGGCACAGGATACGAGTGATTTAAATATTTTTACGGATGCGGCGGGGGCGGGCGGTTTTGGAGCGTACGGGAGAGGTCCGTGGTGCGCAGGTCAATGGTCGGCTAGCTGGGTGTCCAGTGGACTCACGCGGAATCTGGCCCTGCTCGAGCTGTTCCCCATCGTGGTTGCGGCGACCATTTGGGGGGACAGGCTCAGGGATAAGAAGGTTCGTTTTTACTGCGACAACATGGGGGTGGTGCTGGCCATTAATAACATCACGGCATCATCTCCGCCGGTAGTTCAGTTGTTGCGACATTTAGTGTTGGTGTGCTTGTCATTGAACGCGTGTGTGGTGGCGGTTCATGTGCCGGGGGTACGGAATTGTATCGCTGATGCTCTTTCTCGCTCGCAGTGGGACCGGTTTCGGCAATTGGCACCGGGAGCGGACCGTCTCGGTTTGGCTTGTCCGGAACATCTCTGGGATCTGGTCTCGGTCCCGTAGAACGATTGGTGGAAAGGTCTTTAGCGTGCACAACGTGGATTGCTTATTCTGCTTGTTGGAGGCAGTGGGA
The DNA here is from genome assembly GCF_050947455.1 of Rhinoderma darwinii. Classification (NCBI taxonomy): domain Eukaryota; kingdom Metazoa; phylum Chordata; class Amphibia; order Anura; family Rhinodermatidae; genus Rhinoderma; species Rhinoderma darwinii. Next base: position 382,184 of record NW_027461912.1, on the reverse strand, counting down.
GGAGTGGGTAAGAGAGATTTTGGTGACGTCAACACGGATAGAGACAGGTTGGTGGCACTTTTGTACTGGTTAGGGGACGCCTGGGAGGCGGGGTTTTCTTTGGCAAAGGTTAATCGTTTCATGTCTGCGGTAGCATTTGGTTTTAAGTTGCGGGGCTTTCGGGATATATCTAAGGAATTTTTAGTGGGACAGGCTTTGAAGGGTCTGCGCCGAGGTAGGGTCGAGGCGGATTGTAGAAGGCCTGTGTCGTTTTCTCTTCTTAGCTCTTTGGGCGGATCATTAGCATCGGTCTGTCGTTCTTCGGCCGAGATGGAGTTGTTTCGGTTCGCATTTTCTTTGGCGTTCTTTGGGGCATTCAGAATTGGCGAGCTGGTGTCGCCTAGTACCAAGCGGGCAGGGGGGTTGAGACTGGGGGAGGTGAGCCTATATGCGGATCGGCTCGAGGTATGGTTGCGCCGGTCAAAAACTGACCAATTGGGAAAGGGAAAGCTGATAGTTTTGTTCGCCCTCCCGGGTTCGGCTATGTGCCCGGTCGCTTGCATGCGGGGTTTTGAGCCACGAGGGGGGTCTCCAGAGTTGCCATTGTTATGTCACGAGGATGGGTCATTTTTGTTCAGATTTCAATTTGGAGCTGTATTTAAAAAATGTTTGGCGGCGGTCGGTGTCGCGGCGGGCCCGTATTCATCTCATTCCTTCAGGATTGGCGCAGCAACAGAAGCAGGGCGCTGGGGGTTGGATGATGAAGGGGTGCGGCGCATCGGTCGTTGGGAGTCCAACAGATTTAGGTTTTATGTCCGCCCCCATCTGTTATGAGTCATGTTGTTAGCGGTTGAAAAATGTTTGTGTGTTGGTATCTAATTTTCTTTTCCGTTTCAGATACGCCTCCATGTCTGGTGTGGTTGTTGGGCCACTCTTACGTACATTGGGGGGCTTTGAGGGCGGACGTCCGCCCGGACGGTCGCCAGTTGCGCATTCCGCGGCAGGATGCGGTTTTGCATTGGCTGGGATTTAGAGGTATGTCATGGAGCAGGGTGTTAGCGGAATTCCAGACATATTCCCGGCTGGATAGGGTTGCAGAGGTCTTGGTATTGCACGTGGGTGAGAATGACTTGGGGGTCCGCCCCTTTCGTGAGTTGGTGCGGGATATTAAACATGATATGTTGTGTTTGTGGGTTTCTTATCCCAGGTTGGTGATAGTGTGGTCGGACATTGTCCCAAGGAAACATTGGCGACTGGCTAGGTCAGTGGAACGAGTCAATAAGGCTCGCATTAAAGTTAATCGGGCGGTGTCCCGTTTTGTAGCCAAAAATGGGGGCATTTGCGTGCGGCACAGGGATTTGGAGTCAGGAGTGGGGAACTACTGGAGGAGTGATGGGGTTCATTTGACCGAGGTTGGGATCAATCTGTGGAGCCTGGCAATAGCAGAGGGAATTGAAAGGGCGGTGGTGGTGTGGTGGAACTCACAGGCTTAAGGTGGTCAAGGCCTGTTTCGCTGTGGCGGGGGGAGTCCTTGAGGTCAGTCAGTACAAAATGGTGGGGGGGTCGCATCGGGGGTATGCGTCCCCCAAAAAAGGTACATGGTTGAAGACTTCATCGGGTGTTATCCCTTTGAAGTGGTCTTCTGGTGGTTGGAGTCATCTGCAGAGGTGAGCGGTGCCTCCGAGCTGGTTTACGGCTGGAGGTAATTGGTTGGTGGTGGTTGCAGATGGCTAACTCGGGGTGTTTAAAAAGGAATATCTAAAATGGCTTCAAGGACTTCCCCTGCTCGGATTAATGTTAACGTTAAATTGTTATTTATGATTCTGACCCATGTTGGGTCATGTGAATTATTAGAAGGAATTCTCTGGTTGGATTCCTAATTAGTTATCCGAATGTTTCGGATTTAAATGGTATTTTATAAAACTGTGAAATTAATAAACGGCTGCTGTGGCCATTTCACATCCAACCTCGGTGTCACGTGTCTTTTCTAAAAGGTGGGAGTGGAGGGATAGGAAGGGATAAGTGAAGGTTCACTAACACACGACTCTACTTAGGCAGGTCATGAGAGTAGTCTAGTGGGGCAAGTACCTGTAGGTTGCGGTTCTACGGGGGATTTGTCAGTCACGAGTGGAGTTTGGGGAAATTTGTTAGATGGGTTACGTCAGTTGATAGCTTCAGTTGATACTTCTCGTGGGTCACAGCTAGCAGGTCCCGTTGGAGCTTGGTCAGTGCAGGGACAGTTAGAGGGGGGTGCTCGTAGGGAGAGTACTGCGAGTGCTGAGGCAGGCTCTTCGTCATTTAACGCCTTAGATGCCGGGGTCCAGACGGAGAAGGTAGATGGGGCTAATAAGCCCTTGCCAGTTTCGGATACTGCAAAGGGGAGCATGTACATTCGCTTTGAAGGACCATTAGGGACCCACTTAAAGCCAGAGCTCCGTGAAAATATTTGGAAAAGGGAGAATTTGGATATTTTTACTTTATTGCCGTTGGAGCGATTTAGTGTGGAACGGTGGGAAAAGGGCAAGGAACATCGTAAGGAGGAGGATGATGAGAGAAGACGGTATAGGCTGATTCCGCGCACATTTGGGAATTGGCTACAAGCTTTTTCCATCATGGCTAGCGTTATAGGGGAGAAATGCCCAGAACATTGTTCCGGTTTATTTTATTACTTGAATTCTATTTGGGAGGCTTATAGAACGTATGAGGGTACTGCTTGGCTTAAATATGATGAGCAGTTTCGTCAGCGTATGGCGGTTCAGTCATCCCTGCGGTGGGATCATAAGGACATAAGCTTTTGGCTGCACCTTATGACTACACCAAAGGGGGCTGGTCAGGGGGGTCATGTTGAAGTCGCGAGTTTGCATAACCCCTTTCAGTCGTCACCCGGCGGGTCTAGATCAGCGGGTTCGTCGGGGAGTTTTAAGAAAGGGGTCTGCTGACTCTACAACGAGAGCACCTGTAAATGGGGAACTAATTGTGTCTATAGATACGAATGTGCCGGGTGTGGGGGTGGTAACCACCCCTTCTTCAAGTGTTTTAAGCGGGCACGAGGAGGCACGGCGAAGCCAGGGGATGGTTCTGCTAAAGGAGGTGAGTCCAGTAAACCTCGACGCTATGACGCCTTGGCTAAAGAGGTACCCCGACAATGAGAGGGCGCAGCTGTTATTGAACGGTTTTGGGGACGGATTTAGGATTCCGTTCTCCCCGGGGGTGGGTGTTTTGATGGCTAATAATCTGCGTTCGGTACGTCATTTGATGAGGCGGTTCATTTGGTTAGGACGGCGGGGCAAGGGGCGCTTATGGCTAAGGTGGATGTGGAGTCTGCATTTCGCCTTTTGCCGGTGCACCCAGAATCCATGCACTTGCTGGGGTGCTCGTTTGATGGCCTTTTTTATATTGATAGGTGCCTTCCTATGGGGTGCTCTATTTCTTGTGCCTATTTCGAAGCCTTCAGCACGTTTTTGGAGTGGGTGGTCCATGAACGAGCCGGCTCTAAAGCAGTTATTCATTATTTGGATGACTTCTTTTGTGTGGGCCCTGCGGCTCGGCCGTCGTGTGCAATAGTGTTATGGGCAATGATGGATGTTTTTGTTGACTTTGGGGTTCCGTTGGCGTTTGAAAAAACCGAAGGACCAACCAGTACGATCTGTTTTTTGGGAATTGAAATTGATTCCCAGGCAATGGAATGTAGGTTGCCAGAGGCAAAACTTATTCATCTGCGAGCAACGGTGCAGGAGGCTCTGGTGAGAACAAAAATCACCCTGCGGCTCCTGCAATCTTTATTGAGGAAACTCAATTTTGCCTGTAGAATTATGCCCATGGGCCATGTTTTTTGTAGGCGCTTAGCACAAGCAACTGCTGGTGTTAGATGTCCCCACTATTTTATTCGCCTTGGCAAGGAGCATAAGGCGGATTTGAGGGTTTGGGATTCCTTTTTGGTAGAATATAACGGCGATCATTATGGATTGCAGAGGGAGTTTCGAATGTGGAGATGCAATTGTGTACTGATGCTTCCGCTTCTATCGGTTTCGGGGCGTATTTTCAGGGAAAATGGTGTGTTGGTACTTGGCCACTAGAGTGGAGGGAGTGTGGTTTGACGGGTAATCTTTGTTTTCTGGAGTTGTTTCCCATTCTTGTTGCAGTGGAAATTTGGGGACAGCTTTTGTCCAATCGGTCTGTGGTTTTTCACTGTGATAACATGGTGGTCGTGTGCGCTATTAATAGTTTGTCCGCCAATTCCCCCCCCGGTAATCACAGTGCTACGCCAGTTGGTCCTGCTGTGTTTGAGATGGAACATTCTATTTAGGGCTCATCATGTTCCTGGAGTTTCCAATGACATTGCAGATGCTTTATCTCGATTGCAATGGGATAGTTTCCATTGGCTAGCTCCAGAGGCGGAGAGGGATCTGGTTTATTGCCAAGAGCACCTTTGGAGGGTGGTGTCGCTCTTCTGATATGGTGGGCGAAGCGTTCGCTGGCCCCTGCTACGTGGGATGCTTACACCACGATCTGGGTGAGATGGTTCCAGCTGGAGGATTCGTGGTGTAGTCAAGGGAGTCCTTTTAGTGCCTTAGAGGGGATGTTTTGTTTTTTGTTATCTCTTATGCAGAGTGGATCTTCAGCTTCCTCTGTTGTTAAGTCGATAGCGGCACTTTCCTTTTTCTTTAAGTTAATTGGTTGTACGGATGTTACTAAGCATTTCTTGATACGGCGGGCTCTGCAGGGTTTTCAAAAAGGGCATGTCGGGCAGGATAAGCGTGGGCCCGTGTCTTTTGCAATGTTGGAGGGACTTTATTCTCAGTTGCACAGGATATCCCATTCAGATTATGAGAGGTTGTTGTTTCAATTGGCTTTCTCTTGGGCTTTCTATGGGACTTTTAGGGTTGGCGAATTTTGGTTAGTCCCTCAAAACGGGTGCAGGGCGGTATTCAAGTAACCGATGTGTTTTTTTCAGGATAGTGTGTTGAGAATAATGTTGTATCATTCAAAAACTGACAGGAATGGAAAAGGTTTTGAGATTTGTTTGACTTAAATTCATGAGGGGGAATCGTGCCCAGTGGGGTGTTTTCTGCATTTCATGGCTGTGTGTCCTCAGGGATTTTCCTCTTTGCTGGTGCTTGCGGATGGTTCAGCGTTGTCCAGATATCAATTTATTGCTGTCTTTAAGAAATGCGTATAAGGGTTGGGCCTTTCACATCTGGATTACAGCTCTCATTCTTTTAGGATTGGAGCTGCTACTGAGGCTTCTCGTTTTGGGCTCGACACTGCTTCAGTTAAGAGGATTGGCCGCTTGGAGTCCAGCCGCTTTCGTTCCTATGTTAGGCTGCATTTGCTGGAATGTTGATTTCTTTATCTTGGGTTTATTTTGTGTGGGGGGGATGTCATTCTTTTTCTGTGTGACTAATTTTCTGTTGCTTTCAGGTTCTGCAAAATGTGTGGTTTGGCTTCTTGGCCATTCCTATATTTACTGGGCTGAAAGGAGTGCCCGTGTGCGTCCGAATGGTAGGTATTTGGGTTTAGATCCGGATGAGGTGGAGGTACACTGGTTCGGAGTTTGTGGCCTGACCTGGGATCAGGTAAGGCCTTTGTTTCAGGATGCGGTTAGGTCCTGGGGTCTACCTGACATCTTGATAATTCATGCAGGGGGTAATGACATCGGGAGTTATCCCATGCGGAACCTCATTAAGACCATTAAGAGGGACTTCTTATGTTTTGTAGACACCCATCCTGGGCTTTTGATTATCTGGTCCAAAATTGTACAGCAGGTAAAATGGTGCAATGCGCAGTCAGTGTCGGCGCTGAATAGGACCAGAGTTAAGATTAATAAGACAGTGGCCAAGTTTATTCGCCTAAATGGTGGGTTGTTAGTTCATCACCGACTGTTGGAGGATCGGGGCGCGTACATTGGAAAGGATGGGGTTCACTTAACGGATGTGGGCCTGGATGTTTTTAATTTTGGCCTCCAAGAAGGCCTGGAGTTGGGTTTCCAAATGTGGCGGCGCATGAAAATTTAAGGAGTCAAGTTTTCATGCTGTGGCGGTTCCTTGGCAACGCTATTTATGTTTTTATATATTGCTGTCTTTGACGCAATATATTGGTTTTATTTTAAAGCTATGGATTTGGGCTTCTCTAAGGGGCGGACCCTGGGAAGCGTGGTGCTTTAGCATACTCGTGGTGACGCCACTGTAGCTTATATGGTCACAGCTAGTGGTTTAAGGGTATTGCTTTATTTATGTTTTGGAGGTTGTCAAGGACTTAGCCACATAATGTTAATATGTTAATTATGTTTATGATATGTTTATACTTGTTTTTTATATATTCTCAGGTTCTGTAAAAGAAATCATCTAATAAAGCTGTGACAAGCACCTTCCAATTTTAATTGTGTCGTTGTATATTTATTAGATAGGAGGGTGTTTGTGTGGCCCCTTGTCGCCCTTGTACCGTCATGTGAGCCCAGAGCTAAGCAGAGCTGGGCAGAGGGCGGTCATGACGGGTCTGGGCATGCAAGGGGTCATTTAGAGGGGTATTTTGGTTATAGGTTGGTGGGTGGGTTTGAGTCAGGAATTGTGCTAGGGGGTTGTGAGCATTGGGGGTGGAGTTAAGTGGATGTTTATATAGTGGGATAAGCAGGGAAGTCATTTTATGCCTTGAAAAATTTTGTCCCGCCTGCCGTCCCGTTAATTTTTCTTTTGAGCGGAGATGAGCGGTCACTATATGCATATACACTTCCATTGCGATGCTGCCACCTAGTGGCCAGGAAGCATTTTTATGTGTTGTTTTAGTCACAGGACCTGTGCTTACATGTTCTGAGCTGTGCAGATGCTCACGTCAGTAAAGCTCACTGCTATGTAACACTGTTCAGACAATGGTGGCTGACCCTGTTTATTGCAGGCACCGGGAAAACCGGCTCGGGCACTGTCTTTAATATTTACTTTAGTGTGCAAAAACAGTGTAGTATGGGCAAGTAATCAGTGTCGGAACATTGAATAACTCACAAAGGGGCTGTTTTTAAATTTGATAAAAGGCGACTGTTCCCACCTAATGGGTTCAGGTGCAAGGGCTGCGACCCATAAATCAGCAACTATTGTGCCAGCAGGGCTGAGTAGGCCCTGAAGCCAGAGAGGGCCCATTGCTGTGGCAGTGGAGTGCAGGAACCTCCCCACAGATGATTGCTGTGAAAGAGGCAGCATTGGATGTAATAAGTGGAAGTTGCGTGAAGCCTCCCTGTTGTTTAGTTGCTGAGACGATGGGTTACCCCTGTATCAGGGAAGAGTCTGAGCTCTGTCCCAAGAAAACCAAGCTGGTAAAACCCCATTTCCTGCATTGCCTGAAATTGCCGCCATTTTGTGTAATATTTTAAGTGACTGTGCCTCTCTGCTAAGAACAGTTTTTTGTATTTACTTTTGGTCGTTTTGCAAACATTACCGGCCTACTAAAAGAAACCTGCATCAAACCTGGGTTTCTTGTCATCATACTGCCAGTAACAATGCAAGGTCAAATACATTACTCGCCCTCACTAGCCTCCCCTCATGCCAAATTTTATGGCCAAAAGGACCATAACAATTTTATTCTATTTGAAATAATAGGTGGATTTCTGACTTTAGAGAACAGAGGGTAAAATAATAGACATGTTCCTCACCTCTGTACCTGAGATATGGTACAATTTGTCCCGTAAAAATTAAGCCCTCATATGGCTGTGTCAACGAAAAAATAAAAGAGTTATGACTTTTGGAAGGCGGGGAAGAAAAAAACAAAAACATAAAAATGAAACTTAGCCTGGTCCTGAAAGGGTTAATCTAAGACTGAATAGCTATTAAAAATTATATTAAAAATAAAAGGGGAGTTCTGACTACAAAACAGAGGGTAAAGAACAGAGATGTTCCTCACCTCTGTACCTGAGATATGGTTGTGTTATACTAGATATTGTCTATAGAAGATATACATGTTAAAAACACATATATTCTGATGTATCAGGAAGATACTATCACACCTCTGCGGGTCTAGAACTCATATCTAGCCTGAGTGTTATCAGTAATTAATATAAATATTAATTACCTGTCTTGTGATTCCTTTCTTGCTGCTGACAGGATTATATGTCACGTTCCTTCTTCTCACTAGGATCAGTCATCTGTAAAGAATCAAAGGTGTGATAATATGTTCCTGATACATGTTATAGACACTTATATGTATAACACACTAGGGCCATAATTATTTATCTCAGGTATAATGTACAAATAGAAAATAAAGAAAAAGACGACACTAAGGACCTGTTCACATTACCGTTGCCCTTCCGTTGAGGGATTCCGTCTGAGGTTTCCGTCGGGTTAACCCCTCAAAAATGAAACAAAATAACATGCCCCCCCTTTCCTGTGCTGTATGGCTAAACCCCGTTGTCATAGGATACGGACGAAGACTGCCTCCTAATGCATCATTGGGATCTGCAGCTGACCACGGTCAAGAGACTGGTCGTCCAGCTGCTGGAACAATCTTGGAGGCACCCTTGGGTGATGCCAGGATTCCTGTGAGTGGTGAGTCACATTCATGTTTGGTTGCGTAGTCAAGCACAAATAAATGTGTTGACGGATGTGGATTTGTTCTCTGTTATAAACGACAACTTGGGCTTGTTTGGGTGGCAAAGGGTGGAGTATAAGCTCTGCCAGTAAAGCCAGTAGGTTAATACCCCGCCTGACTAGATGGTTTGTACAGATTAACCTTTTGTGGCTTATTATTCTGTGGTGTGGCTCCTCTGGGAATTTACCTGTCCACCAATATAGGGGACAAGATCCACAGACGAGAAATTGTGATATTTGGCTTCAGTGGATCACGTAATGGTGGACAAAGAGCGTATTGTAGACAAGAAGCTTAGTTTTGAGAGAGGGTCTGAGAAAAATTTCAAAGTGGTAAAGACCTGTACGATGTAACCTGTCATTTAAAACGAGATAGCCTTGTTGTAAATATCACAGAGACGCTACATAAATGTCAGGATTGTGAATAGACATGATGTCCTGGCTGGAGGTAATGTATATTCACTTTCAGGACACTTGAGTAACGTTATAATGTGTTTATGTGGCTGCACATAGCGATATAGCTATATCACTATGTGCTGTGTAAATGAATGGGGAGAAGTGTATGACGCTGATTGGTCATTGATTGGTCAGCGCCATACACTTCTCTCCACAACGCCCACTTGGTCAAAAAGTAAAACATGCCCAGTTGTCCATTAAGAAACTCATTAGCATGAAGCTAAAATAGGTCATAACTCCGTCAAAAATGATCGTTTTTCTAAATAAAAAACACTGCTGTAATCTACATTACAGCGCCGATCATATTATGTAGACGATAGGCCACTTATAATGTAAGCCCAGAGCTAAGCAGAGCTGGGCAGAGGGCGGTCATGACGGGTCTGGACCTGCAAGGGGTCATTTAGAGGGGTATTTTGGTTATAGGTTGGTGGGTGGGTTTGAGTCAGGAATTGTGCTAGGGGGTTGTGAGCATTGGGGGTGGAGTTAATGGGATGTATATATAGTGGCATAAGCAGGGAAGCCATGTTATGTCTTGAAAATTTTTGTCAAGAATAGAGGTGTGCAGCCAGTGTCAGGGTAACTGTTTTCTGGTCAGTTTTAGGGCCTAGAGTTATGGAGGGTTTAGAGCAGTTAATTGCTAGGGTTAGGCAGGCAGGCAGGCAGCTGATAAGGGGCTGGAGTGGGTCCAGGAGCAGCTAGGGGCTTTAGCAGGCTCCCCGGCGGGGCGTCCCCCCAGAGCCCGGCGTTCACGGCCTCTTGAACGCTTGAGCCCCCCGGCGCAGACGGAGGAGTGTGACTCCCCCCTTACCTGGTCCCCGGTGGCTGGCGATGGTGGCGTTGTTCCGGTGTCGGGGACTGGAGCCATGGAGGTGTCGGGAGCGGCGGCAGCAGTGGAGAGGCCTGGAGTGAGAGGCCAAGGTGCGGTTCGCCGGGTGTCCAGTCGGGGTCAGCGCAGCACAGTCCATGTGCCTGAGGAGCGACGTGGAGATGGACGTTGAGGGAAGCGGTGGTGTAGAGGCGGGAGCAGACCCTCTCCTTTTCAGTGCTGTGGGCTCGTTCAGGGAGCCTGTCACGAGTTCTTCTGTGGGGCCGGAGGCAAGCCAGGACTCTGCGGCTGTCACGGTAAGTGCCTTCAGCGCTGCTAGAGCGCCATCTGCTGGGTCAGGGGCAAGTGTGCATAGTACACCCGTTAGCATGGGTGATTTGGCGCCATCTAGTCGCCGTTCGGAACATTGCTGTGTCGGTGGTAGGCCGGCGCCACCTGCTGTTCAGGAAAATTATTACATCGTGGTGGCAGGCCTGCGCCACCTCCTGCCAATTTTCTTTATAGCAGCAGTAGTGGTAGGTCTGCACTGACTGCTGAATATGTACAAAATTTGCATCATCCAGCGCCTCCTGAGGGAGACGTTGGCCAGGTGGTAGGTGTTTCGTCTGTTTATTTGCCGTTCCAGGTGTCGTCAGGACGGGAGTCCGGTGTAGAAGCAGCCGATGCTTTGCGGCGGGCACTCGGGGTGCCTAGGATGCTCGGACAGGAGACGGCTTCGGTGGACTCAGGACGGACGGCCCCGTTAGTGTCTGGCGACGGGCAGCCTTCTGGTGAGTCACAGCGTTTACACACCATACACGTGGACAGTAATTTTAGTAATGAGAGTAGTCTAGTGGGGCAAGTACCTGTAGGTTGCGGTTCTACGGGGGATTTGTCAGTCACGAGTGGAGTTTGGGGAAATTTGTTAGATGGGTTACGTCAGTTGTTAGCTTCAGTTGATAGTTCTCGTGGGTCACAGCTAGCAGGTCCCGTTGGAGCTTGGTCAGCGCAGGGACAGTTAGAGGGGGGTTCTCGTAGGGAGAGTACTGCGAGTGCTGAGGCAGGCTCTTCGTCATTTAACGCCTTAGATGCCGGGGTCCAGAAGGAGAATGTAGATGGGGCTAATAAGCCCATGCCAGTTTCGGATACTGCAAAGGGGAGCATGTACATTTGCTTTGAAGGACCATTAGGGGCCCACTTAAAGCCAGAGCTCCGTGAAAAGATTTGGAAAAGGGAGAATTTGGATATTTTTACTTTATTGCCGTTGGAGCGATTTAGTGTGGAACGGTGGGAAAAGGGCAAGGAACATCGTAAGGAGGAGGATGATGAGAGAAGACGGTATAGGCTGATTCCGCGCACATTTGGGAATTGGCTACAAGCTTTTTCCATCATGGCTAGCGTTATAGGGGAGAAATGCCCAGAACATTGTTCCGGTTTATTTTGTTACTTGGATTCCATTTGGGAGGCTTATAGAACATATGAATGTACTGCTTGGCTTAAATATGACGAGCAGTTTCGTCAGCATATGGCGGTTCAGTCATCCCTGCGGTGGGATAATAAGGACATAAGCTTTTGGATGCACCTTATGACTACACCAAAGGGGGCTGGTCAGGGGGTCATGTTGAAGTTGCGAGTTTGCATAACCCCTTTCAGTCCTCACCCGGCGGGTCTAGATCAGCGGGTACATCGGGGAGTTTTAAGAAAGGGGTCTGCTGACTCTACAACGAGAGCACCTGTAAATGGGGAACTAATTGTGTCTATAGACATGAATGTGCCGGGTGTGGGGGTGGTAACCACCCCGTCTTCAAGTGTTTTAAGCGGGCACGAGGAGGCACGACGAAGCCAGGGGATGGTTCTGCTAAAGGAGGTGAGTCCAGTAAACCTCAACGCTATGATGCCTTGGCTAAAGAGGTACCCCGACAATGAGAGGTCGCAGCTGTTATTGAAAGGTTTTGGGGACGGATTTAGGATTCCGTTCTCCGCGGGGGTGGGTGTTTTGATGGCTAATAATCTGCGTTCGGTGCGGGATCATCCATAAGTGGTACGAGACAAGTTGCGGAAGGAAGTTTTGTTGGGTAGAATGTTAGGCCCCTTTTCTGATGTTCCTATTTCCAATTTGCGTGTCTCCCCGCTGGGGGTTGTCCCCAAGAAGGAGGCGGGCAAATTTCGGCTTATACATCATTTATCTTATCCGAAGGGTTCTTCGGTAAATGATGATATTGATGAGTCTTTGGCGCGGGTTTCCTATACGTCATTTGATGAGGCGGTTCGTTTGGTTAGGACGGCGGGGCAAGGGGCGCTTATGGCTAAGGTGGATGTGGAGTCTGCATTTCGCCTTTTGCCGGTGCACCCAGAATCCATGCACTTGCTGGGGTGCTCGTTGGATGGCCTTTTTTATATTGATAGGTGCCTTCCTATGGGGTGCTCTATTTCTTGTGCCTATTTCGAAGCCTTCAGCACATTTTTGGAGTGGGTGGTCCATGAACGAGCCGGCTCTAAATCAGTTATTCATTATTTGGATGACTTCTTTTGTGTGGGCCCTGCGGCTCGGCCGTCGTGTGCAATATTGTTATGGGCAGTGATGGATGTTTTTGTTGACTTTGGGGTTCCGTTGGCGTTTGAAAAAACCGAAGGACCAACCACTACGATCTGTTTTTTGGGAATTGAAATTGATTCCCAGGCAATGGAATGTAGGTTGCCAAGGCAAAACTTATTCATCTGCGAGCAACGGTGCAGGAAGCTCTGGTGAAAACAAAAATCACCCTGCGGCTCCTGCAATCTTTATTGGGGAAACTCAATTTTGCCTGTAGAATTATGCCCATGGCCCGTGTTTTTTGTAGGCGCTTAGCACAAGTAACTGCTGGTGTTAGATGTCCCCACCATTTTATTCGCCTTGGCAAGGAGCATAAGGCCGATTTGAGGGTTTGGGATTCCTTTTTGGTAGAATATAATGGCAGATCATTACGGATTGCAGAGGGAATTTCGAATGTGGAGATGCAATTGTGTACTGATGCTTCCGCTTCTATCGGTTTCGGGGCGTATTTTCAGGGAAAATGGTTTGTTGGTACTTGCCCACTAGAGTGGAGGGAGTGTGGTTTGACGGGTAATCTTTGTGTTCTGGAGTTTTTTCCCATTCTTGTTGCGGTGGAAATTTGGGGACAGCTTTTGTCCAATCGGTCAGTGGTTTTTCACTGTGATAACATGGTGGTCGTGTGCGCTATTAATAGTTTGTCCGCCAATTCCCCCCCCCCCCCCGGTGATCACAGTGCTACGCCAGTTGGTCCTGCTGTGTTTGAGATGGAACATTCTATTTAGGGCTCATCATGTTCCTGGAGTTTCCAATGACATTGCAGATGCTTTATCTCGATTGCAGTGGGATAGTTTCCGTTGGCTAGCTCCAGAGGAGGAGAGGGATCCGATTTATTGCCCCAAGCACCTTTGGAGGGTGGTGTCGCTCGTCTGATATGGTGGGCGAAGCGTTCGCTGGCCCCTGCTACGTGGGATGATTATACCACGATCTGGGTGAGATGGTTCCAGCTGGAGGATTTGTGGTGTAGTAAAGGGAGTCCTTTTAGTGCCTTAGAGGGGATGTTTTGTTTTTTGTTATCTCTTATGGAGAGTGGATCTTCAGCTTCCTCTGTTGTTAAGTCGGTAGCGGCAGTTTCCTTTTTCTTTAAGTTAATTGGTTGTACGGATGTTACTGAGCATTTTTTGATACAGCGGGCTCTGCAGGGTTTTCAAAAAGGGCATGTCGGGCAGGATAAGCGTGGGCCCGTGTATTTTGCAATGTTGGAGGGACATTTTCTCAGTTGCACAGGATATCCCATTCAGATTATGAGAGGTTGTTGTTTCAATTGGCTTTCTCTTGGGCTTTCTATGGGGCTTTTAGGGTTGGCGAATTGGTTAGTCCCTCAAAACGGGTGCAGGGCGGTATTCAAGTAACCAATGTGTTTTTTTCAGGATAGTGTGTTGAGAATAATGTTGTATCATTCAAAAACTGACAGGAATGGAAAAGGTTTTGAGATTTGTTTGACTAAAATTCATGAGGGGGAATCGTGCCCAGTGGGGTGTTTTCTGCGTTTCATGGCTGTGTGTCCTCAGGGATTTTCCTCTTTGCTGGTGCATGCGGATGGTTCAGCGTTGTCCAGATATCAATTTATTACTGTCTTTAAGAAGTGCGTACAAGGGTTGGGCCTTTCACATCTGGATTACAGCTCTCGTTCTTTTAGGATTGGAGCTGCTACAGAGGCTTCTCGTTTTGGGCTCGACACTGCTTCAGTTAAGAGGATTGGCCGCTGGGAGTCCAGCCGCTTTCATTCCTATGTTAGGCTGCATTTGCTGGAATGTTGATTTCTTTATCTTGGGTTTATTTTGTGTGGGGGGGATGTCATTCTTTTTCTGTGTGACTAATTTTCTGTTGCTTTCAGGTTCTGCCAAATGTGTGGTTTGGCTTCTTGGCCATTCCTATATTTACTGGGCTGAAAGGAGTGCCCGTGTGCGTCCGATTGGTAGGTATTTGGGTTTAGATCCGGATGAGGTGGAGGTACACTGGTTCGAAGTTTGTAGCCTGACCAGGGATCAGGTAAGGCCTTTGTTTCAGGATGCGGTTAGGTCCTGGGGTCTACCTGACATCTTGATAATTCATGTAGGGGGTAATTACATCGGGAGTTATCCCATGCGGAACCTCATTAAGAACATTAAGAGGGACTTCTTATGTTTTGTAGACACCCATCCTGGGCTTTTGATTATCTGGTCCGAAATTGTACAGCGGGTAAAATGGCGCAATGCACAGTCAGTCTCGGCGCTGAATAGGACCAGAGTTAAGATCAATAAGACAGTGGCCAAGTTTATTCGCCTAAATGGTGGGTTGGTAGTTCATCACCGACTGTTGGAGGATCGGGGTGCGTACATTGGAAAGGATGGGGTTCACTTAACGGATGTGGGCCTGAATGTTTTTAATTTTGGCCTCCAAGAAGGCCTGGAGTTGGGTTTTCAAGTGTGGCGGCGCATGAAAATTTAAGGAGTCAAGTTTTCATGCTGTGGCGGGTCCATGGCAACGCTATTTATGTTTTTATATATTGCTGTCTTTGACACAATATATTGGTTTTATTTTAAAGCTATGGATTTGGGCTTCTCTAAGGGGCGGACCCGGGGAAGCGTGGTGCTTTAGCATACTCGTGGTGACGCCACTGTAGCTTATATGGTCACGGCTAGTGGTTTAAGGGTATTGCTTAATTTATGTTTTGGAGGTTGTCAAGGACTTAGCCACATAATGTTAATATGTTAATTATGTTTATGATATGTTTATACTTTTTTTTAATATATTCTCAGGTTCTGTGAAAGAAATCATCTAATAAAACTGTGACAAGCACCTTCCAATTTTAATTGTTTCGTTGTATATTTATTAGATAGGAGGGTGTTTGTGTGGCCCCTTGTCGCCCTTGTACCGTCATGTGAGCCCAGAGCTAAGCAGAGCTGGGCAGAGGGCGGTCATGACGGGTCTGGGCATGCAAGGGGTCATTTAGAGGGGTATTTTGGTTATAGGTTGGTGGGTGGGTTGGAGTCAGGAATTGTGCTAGGGGGTTGTGAGCATTGGGGGTGGAGTTAAGGGGATGTTTATATAGTGGGATAAGCAGGGAAGCCATTTTATGGCTTGAAAAATGTTGTCCCGCCTGCCCTCCCGTTAATTTTTCTTTTGAGCGGAGATGAGCGGTCACTATAAGCATATACACTTCTGTTGCGATGCTGCCACCTAGTGGCCAGGAAGCATTTTTATGTGTTGTTTTAGTCACAGAACCCGTGCTTACATGTTCTGAGCTGTGCAGATGCTCACGTCAGTAAAGCTCACTGCTATGTAACACTGTTCAGACAATGGTGGCTGACCCTGTTTATTGCAGGCACCGGGAAAACCGGCTCGGGCACTGTCTTAAATATTTACTTTAGTGTGCAAGAACAATGTAGTATGAGCAAGTAATCAGTGTCGGAACATTGAATAACTCACAAAGGGGCTGTTTTTAAATTTGATAAAAGGTGACTGTTCCCACCTAATGGGTTCAGGAGCAAGGGCTGCGACCCATAAATCAGCAACTATTGTGCCAGTAGGGCTGAGTAGGCCCTGAAGCCAGAGAGGGCCCATTGCTGTGGCGGTGCAGTGCAGGAACCTCCCCACAGATGATTGCTGTGAAAGAGGCAGCAATGGATGTAACAAGTGGAAGTTGCGTGAAGCCTCCCTTTTATTTAGTTGCTGAGACGATGGGTTACCCCTGTATCAGGGAAGAGTCCGAGCTCTGTCCCAAGGAAACCAAGCTGGTAAAACCCCATTTCCTGCATTGCCTGAAATTGCCGCCATTTTGTGTAATATTTTAAGTGACTGTGCCTCTCTGCTAAGAACAGTTTTTTGTATTTCCTTTTGGTCGTTTTGCAAACATTACCGGCCTACTAAAAGAAACCTGCATCAAACCTGGGTTTCTTCTCATCATACTGCCAGTAACAATGCAAGGTCAAATACATTACTCGTCCTCACTAGCCTCCCCTCATGCCAAATTTTATGGGCAAAAGGACCATAACAATTATATTCTATTGGAAATAAAAGGTTGATTTCTGACTTTAGGGAACAGAGGGTAAAATAATAGACATGTTCCTCACCTCTGTACCTGAGATATGGTTGTGTTATACTAGATATTGTCTATAGAAGATATACATGTTAAAAACACATATATTCTGATGTATCAGGAGGATACTATCACACCTCTGCGGGTCTAGAACTCATATCTAGCCTGAGTGTTATCAGTAATTAATATAAATATTAATTACCTGTCTTGTGATTCCTTTCTTGCTGCTGACAGGGTTATATGTCACGTTCCTTCTTCTCACTGGGATCAGTCATCTGTAAAGAATCAAAGGTGTGATAATATGTTCCTGATACATGTTATAGACACTTATATGTATAACACACTAGGGCCATAATTATTTATCTCAGGTATAATGTACAAATAGAAAATAAAGAAAAAGACGACACTAAGGACCTGTTTACATCACCGCTGCCCTTCCGTTGAGGGATTCCGTCGGAGGTTTCCGTCGGGTTAACCCCTCAAAAATGAAACAAAATAGCATGTCCCCCCTTTCCTGTGCTGTATGGCTAAACCCCGTTTTATGGTCAAAAGTAGCATAACAAGTGTATTCTATTGTAAGGCCCCTTGGGTGCATGGAATTATGGAGCTTATGGGTATATTGTTTATATAGTTTAAATTAATGGTTATTATCAATGTAATCTTAAATGGTTAACACAGTTATTTTTTCTGAGTCGTTATAAAGGGTTACCAACGGCATGGAAATCCACTTTTTAAGGGATGGCTGGAGTCTGGCAGCTGGTGTCCATTTTCCCAAAGCAAAGGAGCTGAAGAGCCCTTTCCAAAAGCTTATGGACTGTTATTGTTGTCCCATGCTTTTTAGAGGGATGAGTTATCCTCTAAAAATAGTTCCTCCACCCCCCCTTCCCTGCATGTGGCATGGCCAGAAGTTCCCAGCTTGCAGTAAAGTGGTCCGGGGATGTGGGACAGCGCTGGTGTAGAGGAAGGAGGAGTCAGTCCTTACATTGCACCCTCATCTAACAGGTCCATGAGGCAGGGTTCTGCTCTGCCCATGAGGAAGCAGTAGGGGCATGGATGGCTCGAGGTGTGGTGGGAGTATCAGAGATAATATTTTCTGTTTTATTGAATAACTAACTACAATTGTTTTGTTTTTGATTTCACACATAAATTATGTCATTGTAAAGATCAAATGTATTTGTCAGGAAAAAGTCATTTTTGTTTCAGGCTGTTGTATATTACAGGGGGTTAAACTAGTGTTATATTGAGATGTAGTTTTGAACTCTGCTACATTACTTTCGCAGAGTCCACAAAGGGGGGAATGGTGAAGGTTCTGATCAGGTACAATTTTGGTTTGTTTTGAGTTAATTAATTTGGTTTCAGGAGATCTAAAAATGTGTAAGAGACCCCAATGAGTAATCCAGATTAAATGTGTATGAGAGTAACCTAAATTTTGATGTATTTCTGTGTAGATGGTTCCAGATCTTTCCAGAACAGTAAATATGGCACTGGGTAAGCTGTGCTGTAGTCTCCACGCAATATGAGGTATTGTGTAAGAGACCATCCCCCTCCAGCAAAGTTACACAGGAGGCAGAGGTGACGTCACTCACACGAGTCTTTATGGATTTAGATGAGGGAGAAGGCAGAACAAAAATTGTCTGGACATTGTTAATTTGATGTAAAGTTTTTAGGAATGTTTTATTTTTATTTGTTTTTGTATTAATCAAGTATTTGCAGAACCTGATAAAAGTGAGATTCTCAAAGTATTCTGGATTATCAGATGAGTGTGGAGAAGTGTATAACATTTGGTTTTATTTTAGAGGATGAAGACGCCACCCCTTTGAGATGTTCTATCTATATGTGACATGGGTTTTTAATGTAAATTTGTAATAAAGAGATATTTTATTATACAATATGTACAAGACAGGATACGAGGCACCAGGTAAATCATCCAGAAACCACTCTCACCTTCTTGTTCATCTCAAGGAGCGGAGCTGGAGGTGCTCGCTGAGGCTTGTAACCTGGCAAAAGGTAAGATGGCCGACATATACACTGACTCTAGGTACGCTTTTGGCATCACCCACAATTATGGGCCCATTGGTAGTAGGAACTTTATTGGATCATCGGGTAAGCCATATGAGAGAGCGAGAGAGGACAGAACTGACAACAAGGATATGTGCAGCCAGGTATCAGTAAATTGGCTTGTCCCTGGATACAATAATGCCACCACTAGGTTTGTAGCAGCCGGCATGATGTGCGCACGGCATGACATAGGTAAAACAGCAAAGGTACCTGTGAAAAGTGCAGCCCGGCCAGATTACCCGTCCCAGCGACTGCAGAACATACAACTACCCGAGGTAGAAGTGTATGACAATGTGCTCGTGTGTGTAGATCTGTTCTCAGGGGGGCCTGAAGCCCGGCCGGTATCTTCCCCAATGCAGACGTTGTGTGTAAGTGACAAGGGAACAGTGTTATCCCAAGTATTGACCTGATGTTTGTACAATGATAAGATGTTAGCAGTTCTCTAAACGTTGTCCCAAAGTTAGTTTGTTTAATAACTGTATTTAAGAAGTGTTGTTGGAATATTAAATTCTGAAGTTAAGTTTTATGTAAAGTTCTAGACCAGCCTTAGCATTGGACTATTAGAGTCATGCGTCAGATAAAAGGTACAGAAGCGGAATATTCCCATTAGAAAACATTTTTATTTGTTTATTTTTATTTTTGTTGTGAAAGAAAAATTTTAGAGCAGAGAATTCTGTGCAGTGTATATGTGTAAGTATAGATATGTATATAAAGAAGAAGAATCAGTTTGTAGGTATCAGTTTTAGTTACTGACCAGTGTGAACGTTTAACATAAATCTGTCATTATTAATGTTCAAGTTAATTATCTGATTAAGATCAATTACTGATTAGGCTATGAAAAGCTTGTTCTCCACAGGAAGAGTCCAACTGGGAGCGGAAGGCGTGAGAACCAGATTCTGACAGAATGTGGACGGATAAAGGAAGGTAAACCGGTAACACCCAAGGCACTCTTAATGGCACTTGCATTGATGGTGTATGACCTCACATATGCCCCAATACTGCAAGGATCGATTTGGTAAGATCTAATTGGTATGTCCCAGGTTTTACAGCTGTCGCTGCTAAATTCTGTTAGAGCTGTTTGATTTGCCTACAGAACAGTCCTGGCAGACCGGTGCCAACCTTATCATACCCGCCTCCCATGAAGAGAACCGACCTTGAGAGGCCTTCCCAGGTAGAACGAACCAGATCAGAGTAAGAAAAATTGGTTTGAGACACTTGCCAAATAAACATGTGGGATCTGTGTATGTTTCTGTGAGGTGGAGATGTTCTAGGCAATCAGCTGAGATCAAGGTACAAATCCTGCTGAAAGAGTATCACCAAGTGCAAATTAAGTACCCAATAATTACACATCTTCTAGGTGCACTGTCCACTGTAACAGAGAAGTTTTTCCTTTTATATATATATATATATATATATATATATATATATATATATATATATATATAAAGGTGTTTGATGTTATTTAAGGGCCTGACATTATTGTATGTACATAGAACAACGTTTATAGTGTATGCGGATGATGTTATCACCAGATTAGTATTTATTTTAACAATTGACAAAGAGTTGGGGGTCCCCAGCAAGTGGCAGTAAATATGAACTAAAAGACTTTTAACACGATGAACTCCATCACTGAGATGCGGCAGGCGCAGCCTGAGCCACTACAACGCGTTTATCATGAACTGACGGCAGTGTCACAATTCTAAGCGGCCGCCCAGACAAGTAACTTGCCAGAGGAAGAGTACAGATGCGGAGGGTTTGATAGTCACAATACAACTCCACTAATCCGCCTACATGGGATCTCACCCCAGGCTCACAGCATGAGGTGCTATGTACAGCCTGATGACGTAAACTAAAGGAGACGGTGTCGGACAGATGAGAAGGACCAAACCGAGTCTTGATGACATCAGCAAAGATTAAAGTAAAGACCAAAGACCTGAGTGAATCCGTCAGCAGGATCAAGTGTTTTGATAAGTAAGTGGCTAGGAGGGGGTAATAATAACTCCCCCACTGGACACCAACGTAGTCTGACTCCACAATTGTGTGGGTTACCCTGAGGGTGACAGTCAGTGAAGAGCAGAAGACAGGAGAAGAAGAAGACGATGGTGTACAGGACTGGAAATGAACTGATGGGACCCGAAACCTGAGGGTGATAGCATTATGATTATTAGTTGAGGCCCTATTGTTTATAATGTATGAGGTTTATAATTATAATGTGTGTAAATATGCCACGGTGCTGCAAATTACAATCTGAGGAGTTTTATGTGGAGGTGTGAGGTGAAGGTCACTGTGCTGCCCATGACCTGTTATATCTGCAGGGGTAAAAGTCCCATTAGGACAGTAAGTGAAAGTGCGACAGTTGTTACCATTAATAAAATATAGACCGGATTAATTATATATATATATATATTACAACCAGCAGCGGTTTGTAGATTATATCAAGACAACCATCCTGTATCCAGAGGAGAATAGGGAAAGTTAGGACAACTCCGACACCTTGGAAGTCCAGGTACAAAGGGGGGTTACACATCAGGAGTAGCTCGTCTCAAGCTGGTGAAGAAATCCAAAACCCCTACCCGCCTGGTTCGAGTGGTCAGTGGTAGGTTGCTAGGCAAGACTCAGGGATAGAGTAATAATATTTTTAGGGGGGACTGTCAGGGATCAATACTATGTATATTGTTTGAAAAATATTATCCTCACACATATGTATATACATTTCAGTTCTTTGTATAATATACTGATATATATAACAAGTTCTTTGTTCATGTCGGACACACCTATGGAAGACACCGCCCCCTGGAATGCAAGAAGAGTGAGTCTGAGAAAATGGTGGGGGCTTGGGCACTCCCACATCTCTGGGGAGGAGGCATGTGTCTCTTTCTGTGTTTCTTTGTTCTGAATAAAAAGTTTTCAGTCTTCCTCCTGACAGAGAGGGAAGCTGTACCAAACATCTGTGTGGTGTACTTCTCTCCAGGCATGCCTTCAGCTTTCAGTTTACCGAGGTGGTTATTCGGTATGAAATACGGACCTGACAGGAGGAGCAGTCCTGTGATTATAATGTGCAGGCAGATTATGGAGGGCATCAGTGGTGAGACAGGTGTAGACTCCAAAGGGAGTTTATTGCCCCCTCCTTGCTGCTGGTGGGAAAGACCGTTGTCATAGGATATGGACGAAGACTGCCTCCTATTGCATCATTGGGATCTGCAGCTGACCACGGTCAAGAGACTGGTCATCCAGCTGCTGGAACAATCTTGGAGGCACCTTGGGTGATGCCGGGATTCCTGTGAGTGGTGAGTCGCCTTCATGTTTGGCTGCATAGTCAAGCACAAATGTGTTGACGGATGAGGATTTGTTCTCTGTTTTAAAGGACAACTTGGGCTTGTTTGGGTGGCAAAGGGTGGAGTATAAGCTCTGCCAGTAAAGCCAGTAGGTTAATACCCCACCTGACTAGATGGTTTTGTACAGATTAACCTTTTGTGGCTTATTATTCTGTGGTGTGGCTCCTCTGGGAATTTACCTGTCCACCAATATAGGGGACAAGATCCACAGACGAGAATTTGTGATATTTGGTTTCAGTGTATCACGTAATGGTGGACAAAGAGCGTATTGTGGACAAGAAGCTTAGTTTTGAGAGAGGGTCTGAGAAAAATTTCAAAGTGGTAAAGACCTGTACGATGTAACCTGTCATTTAAACGAGATTACGCTTGCCTTGCTGTAAATATTACAGAGACGCTACATAAGTGTCAGGATTGTGAATAGACATGACGTCCTGGCTGGAGGTAATGTATATTCACTGTCAGGACACTTGAGTAACGTTATAGTGTGTTTATGTGGCTGCACATAGCGATATAGCTATATCGCTATGTGCTGTGTAAATGAATGGGGAGAAGTGTATGACGCTGATTGGTCACTGATTGGTCAGCGTCATACACTTCTCTCCACAACGCCCACTTGGTCAAAAAGTAAAACACGCCCAGTTGTCCATTAAGAAACTCATTAGCATGAAGCTAAAATAGGTCATAACTCCGTCAAAAATGATCGTTTTTCTAAACAAAAAAACACTGCTGTAATCTACATTACAGCGCCGATCATATTATGTAGAAGATAGGCCACTTATAATGTGGTGACAGAGCCTCTTTAAAGGTTCACGGTTTTGGCTCATTTTTTTTGTAAGCGCTTCCCTGAAAAGGCCGCTGTACTCTTTGCATGCTCAGATAATGTAGAATATTTAGTGCACACAAGCTGCATGGAGGTGCAGCTTGGTGGTGCTATGATGAGAAATGTAGGCGTCGTTTGTCATTATGTCCGGAGATTGGCTGGGCATCCAAGGCAATCAGTGTTTGGAATCAGCTCATCCTGTATCAGCGACATCCTTAATCCTCTCTAGAAGTAGTCGTTTCTTCTGGATCGTATCCTGGGGCAGCGGCTAGAGCGCCCAAACAGGAGTCTCCACGCAGATGATTGCTGTGATAGAGACAGCATTGAATATAACAGGTGGAAGTTGACTGAGGCCTCCATACGATTGAGTTTCTGAGGCAGTGGGTGGAAGTTGCCTGGGCCTCCCCATTAAAGCGATAAGGGATGTTGAAGGGTAAGAAAGAGGAAAAGCCCTGATTTGAAGTGGATGTTAGTACTGTATCAGTGAGGAGCCCAAGCTCCGTCCAAAGATAGGCAAGCTGGTTGTAATGACGGAATAGGAAGACGTACAAGTGAGCCCTAATCTACCCGCAACCCAGTCCCTGCCTACTTGCATGGCCCCTCCCAGGCCACGGCGTACAACTGGGCGATGGTCCCGACACTCAATATGTGCATGACAGACAACACAAGACAGGGTACACAGAATAGAGGGAAGTGGGACAGTTGCCAACGGCAACACTGTGAGCAACAGAGTAGTGAACGAGCCGAGTAAAACCAGGAGAGTATGTGGTAACAAAAGCAGAGCAGAAGAATAGTCAGTCAATCAAGCCAGGGTCGATATGAAGCAGGTCAATTGCAAGTAGCAGGAACAGCAGAGCCAGGAACCAGAGAGAATCACAGGCACAGGACAAGCAGCAAATGCAGGTATACAAAGACCAAGGGCGGGAGCTAGCTCCATCTGGCCAGGCTGTGATAGGTTCTCCCACTCCTCAGCCTCCCAGCCTGAGTGGTAGCAGAACGAGTCATTCTAGCAGAGCTAGGCACAGATGCAGACTAATTAACCACGGGCGTCGACACAGAAGCTGTGTCAGGCAAATCCTTTAGGGTATGTTCACACGGCCAAATTTCAGACGTATACGAGGCGTATTATGCCTCGTTTTACGTCTGAAAATAGGGCTGCAATACGTCGGCAAACATCTGCCCATTCATTTGAATGGGTTTGCCGACGTACTGTGCAGACGACCTGTTATTTACGAGTCGTCGTTTGACAGCTGTCAAACGACGACCCGTAAATTTACTGCCTCGGCAAAGAAGTGCAGGGCACTTCTTTGCCACGTAATTTGAGCCGTTCTTCATTGAAATCAATGAAGCACGGCTCAAGGTTTACGAGCGTCTCAGACGCCTCGTAAATTACGAGGAGGAGCTTTTACGTGTGAAACGAGGCAGCTGTTAACAGTCTGTCTTTTCACACGTAACTGCCTCTCAGCGTGTGAACATACCCTTACACTGGTGAGCCACCAATGCCTGCATTGCCTGAAATTGTCACCATTTTGAATAACATTTTTAAATTGACTGTGCCTCTCTGCTGAGATTAGTTTATTGTTTTCCCTGTTGGAAGTTTTGCCAAGATTCTAGCCTACTAAAAGGATTTGCATCAAACCTGATATTCTTGTCATCATTTCATGACTAACCCTGCGAGCACTTAACTGATACCCGGTCCTAAACTTTTTGGCATAGTTGGGAGGATAGTCGCAGCCCAGGAAAGATGGCATGTCGTATGGAGTGCCCAAGGAGTGAGCAAAGGGCACGGCAGGAAGGTTTACATGATGTATTTCACAGAGAGTATAGTCGGAGCTCTATTGGAGGGTAAGCTAGTGCCGGAGTTGCAGTCATGAGTACGCTCTTGCCAAGTGCACCTTTCCCTCAAGAAAGATGACTAGATCCAGTAAGAGGTTGTGGAGCCAGGAAAGGCTGCATTTCAGTAGCTTTAATGCGCCACAAGGAAGCGTTCAAGAGGCGGGTAGAGAGGAGTCTCCCAGCAAGAGAAAGACAAGAGGCTGTGCATGAGACTGAGACAAAGAAGGGAGTCCTGGGACCTTGAGTATGAGACTGCAATTGTTAAGTATGTGCCTCACCTGTGAGAGACTGTAACCACTAAGCTTTGAGCCTGAGGCCCAAGTAATTTTGAAGAGGGCCTGAACTGAGTCTAACAGGGCCTTCAGAGACTGTCGGAAGAAGGCCCAATTTGTGTGAAAGGAATCTGTGTTTTTGTTTCAGTTATTTTAGTTGCTTATTTTTCCTGGTGCCTGGAATGGCACCAAATAAGGCAAGGGGGCAATGAACGGTATGGAAGGGAGTCTCCCCTATTCACGAGAGGAGCCGTATGGAGTAATGTAGAGATAGATTTTGCTGTCTCTTTCAATGCTTTTGTGTTATGCATGTTTAACACTTTATTTCCTTTAAAGGTCCAGGACTAGAGGAGATGAGCGGTCACTATATGCATATATACTTCCATTGCGATGCTGCCACCTAGTGGCCAGGAAGCATTTTTATGTGTTGTTTTAGTCACAGAACCCGTGCTTACATGTTCTGAGCTGTGCAGATGCTCACGTCAGCAAAGCTCACTGCTATGTAACACTGTTCAGACAATGGTGGCTGACCCTGTTTATTGCAGGCATCGGGAAAACAGGCTCGGGCACTGTCTTTAATATTTACTTTAGTGTGCAAAAACAGTATAGTATGGGCAAGTAATCAGTGTCGGGACATTGAATAACTCACAAAGGGGCTCTTTTTAAATTTGATAAAAGGCGACTGTTCCCACCTAATGGGTTCAGGTGCAAGGGCTGCGACCCATAAATCAGCAACTATTGTGCCTGCAGGGCTGAGTAGGCCCTGAAGCCAGAGAGGGCCCATTGCTGTGGCGGTGGAGTGCAGGAACCTCCCCACAGATGATTGCTGTGAAAGAGGCAGCATTGGATGTAACAAGTGGAAGTTGCGTGAAGCCTCCCTGTTATTTAATTGCTGAGACGATGGGTTACCCCTGTATCAGGGAAGAGTCCGAGCTCTGTCCCAAGGAAACCAAGCTGGAAAAACCCGCTTACTGCATTGCCTGAAATTGCCGCCATTTTGTGTACTATTTTAAGTGACTGTGCCTCTCTGCTAAGAACAGTTTTTTGTATTTCCTTTTGGTCGATTTGCAAACATTACCGGCCTACTAAAAGAAACCTGCATCAAAGCTGGGTTTCTTGTCATCATACTGACAGTAACAATACAAGGTCAAATACATTACTCGCCCTCACTAGCCTCCCCTCATGCCAAATTCTATGGCCAAAAGGACCATAACAATTATATTCTATTGGAAATAAAAGGTGGATTTCTGACTTTAGAGAACAGAGGGTAAAATAATAGTCATGTTCCTCACCTCTGTACCTGAGATTGGTACCATTTGTAATGTAAAAATTAAGCCCTCATATGGCTGTGTCAATGAAAAAATAAAAGAGTTATGACTTTTGGAAGGTGTGGAAGAAAAAAACAAAAACATAAAAATGAAACTTAGCCTTGTCCTGAAAGGGTTAATCGAAGACTGAATAGCTATTAAAAATTATATTAAAAATAAAAGGGGAGTTCTGACTACAAAACAGCGGGTAAAGTACAGAGATGTTCCTCACCTCTGTACCTGATATATGGTTGTGTTATACTAGATATTGTCTATAGAAGATATACATGTTAAAAACACATATATTCTGATGTATCAGGAAGATACTATCACACCTCTGCGGGTCTAGAACTCATATCTAGCCTGAGTGTTATCAGTAATTAATATAAATATTAATTACCTGTCTTGTGATTCCTTTCTTGCTGCTGACAGGATTATATGTTACGTTCCTTCTTCTCACTGGGATCCGTCATCTGTAAAGAATCAAAGGTGTGATAATATGTTCCTGATACATGTTATAGACACTTATATGTATAACACACTAGGGCCATAATTATTTATCTGAGGTATAATGTACAAATAGAAAATAAAGAAAAAGACGACACTAAGGACCTGTTCACATCACCGCTGCCGTTCCGTTGAGGGATTCCGTCTGAGGTTTCCGTCGGGTTAACCCTTCAAAAATGAAACAAAATAACATGCCCCCCCTTTCCTGTGCTGTATGGCTAAACCCCGTTGTCATAGGATACGGACAAAGACTGCCTCCTATTGCATCATTGGGATCTGCAGCTGACCACGGTCAAGAGACTGGTCGTCCAGCTGCTGAAACAATCTTGGAGGCACCCTTGGGTGATGCCAGGATTCCTGTGAGTGGTGAGTCACATTCATGTTTGGTTGCGTAGTCAAGCACAAATGTGTTGACGGATGTGGATTTGTTCTCTGTTATAAAGGACAACTTGGGCTTGTTTGGGTGGCAAAGGGTGGAGTATAAGCTCTGCCAGTAAAGCCAGTAGGTAAATACCCCGCCTGACTAGATGGTTTGTACAGATTAACCTTTTGTGGCTTATTATTCTGTGGTGTGGCTCCTCTGGGAATTTACCTGTCCACCAATATAGGGTAAATAAAGTGGTAAAGTGGTAAAGACCTGTACGATGTAACCTGTCATTTAAAACGAGATAGCCTTGCTGTAAATATCACAGAGACGCTACATAAGTGTCAGGATTGTGAATAGACATGATGTCCTGGCTGGAGGTAATGTATATTCACTTTCAGGACACTTGAGTAACGTTATAATGTGTTTATGTGGCTGCACATAGCGATATAGCTATATCACTATGTGCTGTGTAAATGAATGGGGAGAAGTGTATGACGCTGATTGGTCAATGATTGGTCAGCGCCATACACTTCTCTCCACAACGCCCACTTGGTCAAAAAGTAAAACACGCCCAGTTGTCCATTAAGAAACTCATTAGCATGAAGCTAAAATAGGTCATAACTCCGTCAAAAATGATCGTTTTTCTAAATAAAAAACACTGCTGTAATCTACATTACAGCGCCGATCATATTATGTAGACGATAGGCCACTTATAATGTGAGCCCAGAGCTAAGCAGAGCTGGGCAGAGGGCGGTCATGACGGGTCTGGACCTGCAAGGGGTCATTTAGAGGGGTATTTTGGTTATAGGTTGGTGGGTGGGTTTGAGTCAGGAATTGTGCTAGGGGGTTGTGAGCATTGGGGGTGGAGTTAATGGGATGTATATATAGTGGCATTAGCAGGGAAGCCATGTTATGTCTTGAAATTTTTTGTCAAGAATAGAGGTGTGCAGCCAGTGTCAGGGTAGCTGTTTTCTGGTCAGTTTTAGGGCCTAGAGTTATGGAGGGTTTAGAGCAGTTAATTGCTAGGGTTAGGTAGGCAGGCAGGCAGCTGATAAGGGGCTGGAGTGGGTCCAGGAGCAGCTAGGGGCTTTAGCAGGCTCCCCGGCGGGGCGTCCCCCCAGAGCCCGGCGTTCACGGCCTCTTGAACGCTTGAGCCCCCTGGCGCAGACGGAGGAGTGTGAGTCCCCCCTTACCTGGTCCCCGGTGGCTGGCGACGGTGGCGTTGTTCCGGTGTCGGGGACTGGAGCCATGGAGGTGTCGGGAGCGGCGGCAGCAGTGGAGAGGCCTGGAGTGAGAGGCCAAGGTGCGGTTCGCCTCGCCGGGTGTCCAGTCGGGGTCAGCGCAGCACAGTCCATGTGCCTGAGGAGCGACGTGGAGATGGACGTTGAGGGAAGCGGTGGTGCAGAGGCGGGAGCAGACCCCCTCCTTTCCAGTGCGGTGGGCTCGTTCAGGGAGCCTGTCACGAGTTCTTCTGTGGGGCCGGAGGCAAGCCAGGACTCTGCGGCTGTCACGGTAAGTGCCTTCAGCGCTGCTAGAGCGCCATCTGCTGGGTCAGGGGCAAGTGTGCATAGTACACCCGTTAGCATGGGTGATTTGGCGCCATCTAGTCGCCGTTCGGAACATTGCAGTGTCGGTGGTAGGCCGGCGCCACCTGCTGTTCAGGAAAATTATTACATCGTGGTGGCAGGCCTGCGCCACCTCCTGGCCATTTTCTTTATAGCAGCAGTAGTGGTAGGTCTGCACTGACTGCTGAATATGTACAAAATTTGCATCATCCAGTGCCTCCTGAGGGAGACGTTGGCCAGGTGGTAGGTGTTTCGTCTGTTTATTTGCCGTTCCAGGTGTCGTCAGGACGGGAGTCCGGTGTAGAAGCAGCCGATGCATTGCGGCGGGCACTCGGGGTGCCTAGGATGCTCGGACAGGAGACGGCTTCGGTGGACTCAGGACCGGCGGCCCCGTTAGTGTCTGGCGACGGGCAGCCTTCTGGTGAGTCACAGCGTTTACACACCATACACGTGGACAGTAATTTTAGTAATGAGAGTAGTCTAGTGGGGCAAGTACCTGTAGGTTGCGGTTCTACGGGGGATTTGTCAGTCACGAGTGGAGTTTGGGGAAATTTGTTAGAAGGGTTACGTCACTTGTTAGCTTCAGTTGATACTTCTCGTGGGTCACAGCTAGCAGGTCCCGTTGGAGCTTGGTCAGCGCAGGGACAGTTAGAGGGGGGTTCTTGTAGGGAGAGTACTGCGAGTGCTGAGGCAGGCTCTTCGTCATTTAACGCCTTAGATGCCGGGGTCCAGAAGGAGAATGTAGATGGGGCTAATAAGCCCTTGCCAGTTTCGGATACTGCAAAGGGGAGCATGTACATTTGCTTTGAAGGACCATTAGGGGCCCACTTAAAGCCAGAGCTCCGTGAAAAGATTTGTAAAAGGGAGAATTTGGATATTTTTACTTTATTGCCGTTGGAGCGATTTAGTGTGGAACGGTGGGAAAAGGGCAAGGAACATCGTAAGGAGGAGGATGATGAGAGAAGACGGTATAGGCTGATTCCGCGCACATTTGGGAATTGGCTACAAGCTTTTTCCATCATGGCTAGCGTTATAGGGGAGAAATGGCCAGAACATTGTTCCGGTTTATTTTGTTACTTGGATTCCATTTGGGAGGCTTATAGAATGTATGAGGGTACTGCTTGGCTTAAATATGACGAGCAGTTTCGTCAGCATATGGCGGTTCAGTCATCCCTGTGGTGGGATAATAAGGACATAAGCTTTTGGATGCACCTTATGACTATACCAAAGGGGGCTGGTCAGGGGGTCATGTTGAAGTTGCGAGTTTGCATAACCCCTTTCAGTCCTCACCCGGCGGGTCTAGATCAGCGGGTTCATCGGGGAGTTTTAAGAAAGGGGTCTGCTGACTCTACAACGAGAGCACCTGTAAATGGGGAACTAATTGTGTCTATAGACACGAATGTGCCGGGTGTGGGGGTGGTAACCACCCCGTCTTCAAGTGTTTTAAGCGGGCACGAGGAGGCACGACGAAGCCAGGGGATGGTTCTGCTAAAGGAGGTGAGTCCAGTAAACCTCAACGCTATGACGCCTTGGCTAAAGAGGTACCCCAACAATGAGAGGGCGCAGCTGTTATTGAAAGGTTTTGGGGACGGATTTAGGATTCCGTTCTCCGCGGGGGTGGGTGTTTTGATGGCTAATAATCTGCGTTCGGTGCGGGATCATCCATAAGTGGTACGAGACAAGTTGCGGAAGGAAGTTTTGTTGGGTAGAATGTTAGGCCCCTTTTCTGATGTTCCTATTTCCAATTTGCGTGTCTCCCCGCTGGGGGTTGTCCCCAAGAAGGAGGCGGGCAAATTTCGGCTTATACATCATTTATCTTATCCGAAGGGTTCTTCGGTAAATGATGATATTGATGAGTCTTTGTCCTATACGTCATTTGATGAGGCGGTTCGTTTGGTTAGGACGGCGGGGCAAGGGGCGCTTATGGCTAAGGTGGATGTGGAGTCTGCATTTCGCCTTTTGCCGGTGCACCCAGAATCCATGCACTTGCTGTGGTGCTCGTTTGATGGCCTTTTTTATATTGATAGGTGCCTTCCTATGGGGTGCTCTATTTCTTGTGCCTATTTCGAAGCCTTCAGCACATTTTTGGAGTGGGTGGTCCATGAACGAGCCGGCTCTAAATCAGTTATTCATTATTTGGATGATTTCTTTTGTGTGGGACCTGCGGCTCGGCCATCGTGTGCAATATTGTTATGGGCAGTGATGGATGTTTTTGTTGACTTTGGGGTTCCGTTGGCGTTTGAAAAAACCGAAGGACCAACCACTACGATCTGTTTTTTGGGAATTGAAATTGATTCCCAGGCAATGGAATGTAGGTTGCCAAGGCAAAACTTATTCATCTGCGAGCAACGGTGCAGGAAGCTCTGGTGAGAACAAAAATCACCCTGCGGCTCCTGCAATCTTTATTGGGGAAACTCAATTTTGGCTGTAGAATTATGCCCATGGCCCGTGTTTTTTGTAGGCGCTTAGCACAAGCAACTGCTGGTGTTAGATGTCCCCACCATTTTATTCGCCTTGGCAAGGAGCATAAGGCGGATTTGAGGGTTTGGGATTCCTTTTTGGTAGAATATAACGGCAGATCATTACGGATTGCAGAGGAAATTCGAATGTGGAGATGCAATTGTGTACTGATGCTTCCGCTTCTATCGGTTTCGGGGCGTATTTTCAGGGAAAATGGTTTGTTGGTACTTGCCCACTAGAGTGGAGGGAGTGTGGTTTGACGGGTAATCTTTGTTTTCTGGAGTTTTTTCCCATTCTTGTTGCGGTGGAAATTTGGGGACAGCTTTTGTCCAATCGGTCAGTGGTTTTTCACTGTGATAACATGGTGGTCGTGTGCGCTATTAATAGTTTGTCCGCCAATTCCCCCCCCCGGTGATCACAGTGCTACGCCAGTTGGTCCTGCTGTGTTTGAGATGGAACATTCTATTTAGGGCTCATCATGTTCCTGGAGTTTCCAATGACATTGCAGATGCTTTATCTCGATTGCAGTGGGATAGTTTCCGTTGGCTAGCTCCAGAGGCGGAGAGGGATCCGATTTATTGCCCCAAGCACCTTTGGAGGGTGGTGTCGCTCGTCTGATATGGTGGGCGAAGCGTTCGCTGGCCCCTGCTACGTGGGATGATTATACCACGATCTGGGTGAGATGGTTCCAGCTGGAGGATTTGTGGTGTAGTAAAGGGAGTCCTTTTAGTGCCTTAGAGGGGATGTTTTGTTTTTTGTTATCTCTTATGGAGAGTGGATCTTCAGCTTCCTCTGTTGTTAAGTCGGTAGCGGCAGTTTCCTTTTTCTTTAAGTTAATTGGTTGTACGGATGTTACTAAGCATTTTTTGATACAGCGGGCTCTGCAGGGTTTTCAAAAAGGGCATGTCGGGCAGGATAAGCGTGGGCCCGTGTATTTTGCAATGTTGGAGGGACATTTTCTCAGTTGCACAGGATATCCCATTCAGATTATGAGAGGTTGTTGTTTCAATTGGCTTTCTCTTGGGCTTTCTATGGGGCTTTTAGGGTTGGCAAATTGGTTAGTCCCTCAAAACGGGTGCAGGGCGGTATTCAAGTAACCAATGTGTTTTTTTCAGGATAGTGTGTTGAGAATAATGTTGTATCATTCAAAAACTGACAGGAATGGAAAAGGTTTTGAGATTTGTTTGACTAAAATTCATGAGGGGGAATCGTGCCCAGTGGGGTGTTTTCTGCGTTTCATGGCTGTGTGTCCTCAGGGATTTTCCTCTTTGCTGGTGCATGCGGATGGTTCAGCGTTGTCCAGATATCAATTTATTACTGTCTTTAAGAAGTGCGTACAAGGGTTGGGCCTTTCACATCTGGATTACAGCTCTCGTTCTTTTAGGATTGGAGCTGCTACAGAGGCTTCTCGTTTTGGGCTCGACACTGCTTCAGTTAAGAGGATTGGCCGCTGGGAGTCCAGCCGCTTTCATTCCTATGTTAGGCTGCATTTGCTGGAATGTTGATTTCTTTATCTTGGGTTTATTTTGTGTGGGGGGGATGTCATTCTTTTTCTGTGTGACTAATTTTCTGTTGCTTTCAGGTTCTGCCAAATGTGTGGTTTGGCTTCTTGGCCATTCCTATATTTACTGGGCTGAAAGGAGTGCCCGTGTGCGTCCGAATGGTAGGTATTTGGGTTTAGATCCGGATGAGGTGGAGGTACACTGGTTCGAAGTTTGTAGCCTGACCAGGGATCAGGTAAGGCCTTTGTTTCAGGATGCGGTTAGGTCCTGGGGTCTACCTGACATCTTGATAATTCATGTAGGGGGTAATTACATCGGGAGTTATCCCATGCGGAACCTCATTAAGAACATTAAGAGGGACTTCTTATGTTTTGTAGACACCCATCCTGGGCTTTTGATTATCTGGTCCGAAATTGTACAGCAGGTAAAATGGCGCAATGCGCAGTCAGTCTCAGCGCTGAATAGGACCAGAGTTAAGATTAATAAGACAGTGGCCAAGTTTATTCGCCTAAATGGTGGTTCATCACCGACTGTTGGAGGATCGGGGCGCGTACATTGGAAAGGATGGGGTTCACTTAACGGATGTGGGCCTGAATGTTTTTAATTTTGGCCTCCAAGAAGGCCTGGAGTTGGGTTTTCAAGTGTGGCGGCGCATGAAAATTTAAGGAGTCAAGTTTTCATGCTGTGGCGGGTCCATGGCAACGCTATTTATGTTTTTATATATTGCTGTCTTTGACACAATATATTGGTTTTATTTTAAAGCTATGGATTTGGGCTTCTCTAAGGGGCGGACCCGGGGAAGCGTGGTGCTTTAGCATACTCGTGGTGACGCCACTGTAGCTTATATGGTCACGGCTAGTGGTTTAAGGGTATTGCTTAATTTATGTTTTGGAGGTTGTCAAGGACTTAGCCACATAATGTTAATATGTTAATTATGTTTATGATATGTTTATACTTTTTTTTAATATATTCTCAGGTTCTGTGAAAGAAATCATCTAATAAAACTGTGACAAGCACCTTCCAATTTTAATTGTTTCGTTGTATATTTATTAGATAGGAGGGTGTTTGTGTGGCCCCTTGTCGCCCTTGTACCGTCATGTGAGCCCAGAGCTAAGCAGAGCTGGGCAGAGGGCGGTCATGACGGGTCTGGGCATGCAAGGGGTCATTTAGAGGGGTATTTTGGTTATAGGTTGGTGGGTGGGTTGGAGTCAGGAATTGTGCTAGGGGGTTGTGAGCATTGGGGGTGGAGTTAAGGGGATGTTTATATAGTGGGATAAGCAGGGAAGCAATTTTATGGCTTGAAAAATTTTGTCCCGCCTGCCCTCCCGTTAATTTTTCTTTTGAGCGGAGATGAGCGGTCACTATAAGCATATACACTTCTGTTGCGATGCTGCCACCTAGTGGCCAGGAAGCATTTTTATGTGTTGTTTTAGTCACAGAACCCGTGCTTACATGTTCTGAGCTGTGCAGATGCTCACGTCAGTAAAGCTCACTGCTATGTAACACTGTTCAGACAATGGTGGCTGACCCTGTTTATTGCAGGCACCGGGAAAACCGGCTCGGGCACTGTCTTTAACATTTACTTTAGTGTGCAAGAACAGTGTAGTATGGGCAAGTAATCAGTGTCGGAACATTGAATAACTCACAAAGGGGCTGTTTTTAAATTTGATAAAAGGTGACTGTTCCCACCTAATGGGTTCAGGTGCAAGGGCTGCGACCCATAAATCAGCAACTATTGTGCCAGTAGGGCTGAGTAGGCCCTGAAGCCAGAGAGGGCCCATTGCTGTGGCGGTGCAGTGCAGGAACCTCCCCACAGATGATTGCTGTGAAAGAGGCAGCAATGGATGTAACAAGTGGAAGTTGCGTGAAGCCTCCCTTTTATTTAGTTGCTGAGACGATGGGTTACCCCTGTATCAGGGAAGAGTCCGAGCTCTGTCCCAAGGAAACCAAGCTGGTAAAACCCCATTTCCTGCATTGCCTGAAATTGCCGCCATTTTGTGTAATATTTTAAGTGACTGTGCCTCTCTGCTAAGAACAGTTTTTTGTATTTCCTTTTGGTAGTTTTGCAAAAATTACCGGCCTACTAAAAGAAACCTGCATCAAACCTGGGTTTCTTCTCATCATACTGCCAGTAACAATGCAAGGTCAAATACATTACTCGTCCTTACTAGCCTCCCCTCATGCCAAATTTTATGGGCAAAAGGACCATAACAATTATATTCTATTGGAAATAAAAGGTTGATTTCTGACTTTAGGGAACAGAGGGTAAAATAATAGACATGTTCCTCACCTCTGTACCTGAGATATGGTTGTGTTATACTAGATATTGTCTATAGAAGATATACATGTTAAAAACACATATATTCTGATGTATCAGGAAGATACTATCACACCTCTGCGGGTCTAGAACTCATATCTAGCCTGAGTGTTATCAGTAATTAATATAAATATTAATTACCTGTCTTGTGATTCCTTTCTTGCTGCTGACAGGGTTATATGTCACGTTCCTTCTTCTCACTGGGATCAGTCATCTGTAAAGAATCAAAGGTGTGATAATATGTTCCTGATACATGTTATAGACACTTATATGTATAACACACTAGGGCCATAATTATTTATCTCAGGTATAATGTACAAATAGAAAATAAAGAAAAAGACGACACTAAGGACCTGTTTACATTACCGCTGCCCTTCCGTTGAGGGATTCCGTCGGAGGTTTCCGTCGGGTTAACCCCTCAAAAATGAAACAAAATAACATGTCCCCCCTTTCCTGTGCTGTATGGCTAAACCCCGTTTTATGGTCAAAAGTAGCATAAGAAGTGTACTGTATTGTAAGGCCCCTTGGGTGCCTGGAATTATGGAGCTTATGGGTATATTGTTTATATAGTTTAAATTAATTGTTATTATAAATGTAATCTTAAATGGTTAACACAATTATTTTGTCTGAGTCGTTATAAAGGGTTACCAACGGCATGGAAATCCACTTTTTAAGGGATGGCTGGAGTCTGGCAGCTGGTGTCCATTTTCCCAAAGCAAAGGAGCTGAAGAGCCCTTTCCAAAAGCTTATGGACTGTTATTGTTGTCCCATGCTTTTTAGAGGGATGAGTTATCCTCTAAAAATAGTTCCTCCACCCCCCCTTCCCTGCATGTGGCATGGCCAGAAGTTCCCAGCTTGCAGTAAAGTGGTCCGGGGATGTGGGACAGCGCTGGTGTAGAGGAAGGAGGAGTCAGTCCTTACATTGCACCCTCATCTAACAGGTCCATGAGGCAGGGTTCTGCTCTGCCCATGAGGAAGCAGTAGGGGCATGGATGGCTCGAGGTGTGATGGGAGGAGCAGTCCTGTGATTATAATGTACAGGCAGACTATGGAGGGCAGTCGGTAGCATCAGTGGTGAGACAGGTGTAGACTCCAAAGGGAATTTATTACCCCCTCCTTGCTGCTGGTGGGAGAGACCGTTGTCATAGGATACGGAGGAAGACTGCCTCCTATTGCATCATTGGGATCTGCAGCTGACCACGGTCAAGAGACTGGTCGTCCAGCTGCTGGAACAATCTTGGAGGCACCCTTGGGTGATGCCAGGATTCCTGTGAGTGGTGAGTCACCTTCATGTTTGGCTGCGTAGTCAAGCACAAATGTGTTGACGGATGAGGATTTTTTCTCTGTTTTAAAGGACAACTTGGGCTTGTTTGGGTGACAAAGGGTGGAGTATAAGCTCTGCCAGTAAAGCCAGTAGGTAAATACCCCGCCTGACTAGATGGTTTGTACAGATTAACCTTTTGTAGCTTATTACTCTGTGGAGTGGCTCCTCTGGGAATTTACCTGTCCACCAATATAGGGGACAAGATCCACAGACGAGAATTTGTGATATTTGGTTTCAGTGGATCACGTAATGGTGGACAAAGAGTGTATGGTGGACAAGAAGCTTAGTTTTGACATAGGGTCTGAGAAAAATTCCAAAGTGGTAAAGACCTGTACGATGTAACCTGTCATTTAAAATGAGATTACGCTTGCCTTGCTGTAAATATAACAGAGACGCTACATAAGTGTCAGGATTGTAAATAGACATGACATCGTGGCTGGAGGTAATGTATATTTACTGTCAGGACACTTGAGTAATGTCATAGTGTGTTTATGTGGCTGCACATAGCGATATAGCTATATCGCTATGTGCTGTGTAAATGAATGGGGAGAAGTGTATGACGCTGAATGGTCACTGATTGGTCAGCATCATACACTTCTCTCCACAATGCCCACTTGGTCAAAAAGTAAAACATGCCCAGTTGTCCATTAAGAAACTCATTAGCATGAAGCTAAAATAGGTCATAACTCTGTCAAAAATGATCGTTTTTCTAAATAAAAAAACACTGCTGTAATCTACATTACAGCACCGATCATATTATGTAGAATATAGGCCACTTATAATGTGAGCCCAGAGCTAAGCAGAGCTGGGCAGAGGGCGGTCATGATGGGTCTGGGACTGCAAGGGGTCATTTAGAGGGGTATTTTGGTTATAGGTTTGTGGGTGGGTTTGAGTCAGGAATTGTGCTAGGGGGTTGTGAGCATTGGGGGTGGAGTTAATGGGATGTATATATAGTGGGATAAGTAGGGAAGCCATGTTATGGCTTGAAATTTTTTGTCAAGAATAGAGGTGTGCAGCCAGTGTCAGGGTAGCTGTTTTCTGGTCAGTTTTAGGGCCTAGAGTTATGGAGGGTTTAGAGCAGTTAATTGTTAGGGTTAGGGAGGAGGCAGCTGATAAGGGGCTGGAGTGGGTCCAGGAGCAGATAGGGGCTTTAGCAGATAGGGCCCGGCGTTCACAGCCTCCTGAACGCTTGAGCCCCTCTGCTTCCCCAGCCCCCCGGCGCAGACGGAGGAGTGTGACTCCCCCCTTACCTGTTTCCGCGGTAGTGGTCCCTGGTTTGACAGATCCGGTGGCTGGCGACGATGGCGTTGTTCCGGTGTCGGGGACTGGAGCCATGGTGGTGTCGGGAGCGGTGGCAGCAGTGGAGACGCCTGGAGTGAGAGGTCGAGGTACGGTTCGCCGGGTGTCCAGTCGGGGTCAGCGCAGCACAGTCCGTGTGCCTGAGGAGCGACGTGGAGATGGATGTCGAGGGTAGCGGTGGGGCAGCGGCGGGGAGCAGTCCCCCTCCTTTCCTGTGCGGTGGGCTCGTTCAGCGAGCCTGTCAGGAGTTCTTCTGTGGGGCCGGAGGCAAGCCAGGACTCTGCGGCTGTCACGGTGAGTGTCTTCAGCGCTGCTAGAGCGCCATCTGCTGGGTCAGGGGCCAGTGTGCATAGTACACCCGTTAGCATGGGTGATTTGGCGCCATCTAGTGGCCGTTCGGAACATTGCAGTGTCGGTGGTAGGCCGGCGCCACCTGCTGTTCGGGAAAATTACTACATCGGTGGTGGCAGGCCTGCGCCACCTCCTGGCCATTTTCGTTATAGCAGCAGTAGTGGTAGGTCTGCACTGACTGCTGAATATGTACAAAATTTGCATCATCCAGCGCCTCCTGAGGGTGACGTTGGCCAGGTGGCAGGTGTTTCGTCTGTTTATTTGCCGTTCCAGGTGTTGTCGGGACGGGAGTCCGGTGTAGAAGCGGCCGATGCTTTGCGGCGGGCACTCGGGGTGCCTAGGATGCTCGGTCAGGAGACGGCTTCAGTGGATTTAGGACGGACGGCCCCGTTAGTGTCTGGCGACGGGCAGCCTTCTGATGAGTCACAGCGTTTACACACCATACACGTGGGCAGTAATTTTAGTAATGAGAGTAGTCTAGTGGGGCAAGTACCTGTAGGTTGCGGTTCTACGGGGGATTTGTCAGTCACGAGTGGAGTTTGGGGAAATTTGTTAGATGGGTTACGTCAGTTGTTAGCTTCAGTTGATACTTCTCGTGGGTCACAGCTAGCAGGTCCCATTGGAGCTTGGTCAGCGCAGAGACAGTTAGAGGGGGGTTCTTGTAGGGAGAGTACTGCGAGTGCTGAGGCAGGCTCTTCGTCATTTAACGCCTTAGATGCTGGGGTCCAGACGGAGAAGGTAGATGGGGCTAATAAGCCCTTGCCAGTTTTGGATACTGCAAAGGGGAGCATGTACATTTGCTTTGAAGGTCCATTAGGGGCCCACTTAAAGCCAGCGATCCGTGAAAAGATTTGGAAAAGGGAGAATTTGGATATTTTTACTTTATTGCCATTGGAGCGATTTAGTGTGGAACGGTGGTAAAAGGGCAAGGAACATCGTAAGGAGGAGGATGAGGAGAGAAGACGATATAAGCTGATTCTGCGCACATTTGGGAATTGGCTACATGCTTTTTCCATCATGGCTAGTGTTATAGGGGAGAAATGCCCAGAACATTGTTCCAGTTTATTTTGTTACTTGGATTCTATTTGGGAGGCTTATAGAACGTATGGGGGTACTGCTTGGCTTAAATATGACGAGCAGGTACGTCAGCGTATGGCGTTTCAGTCATCCCTGCGGTGGGATCATAAGGACATAAGCCTTTGGATGCGCCTTATGACTACACCAAAGGGGGCTGGTCAGGGGGGTCATGTTGAAGTCGCGGGTTTGCATAACCCCTTTCAGTCCTCACCCGGCGGGTCTAGATCAGCGGGTTCATCGGGGAGTTTTAAAAAAGGGGTCTGCTGACTCTACAACGAGAGCACCTGTAAATGGGGAACTAATTGTGTCTATAGACACGAATGTGCCGGGTGTAGGGGTGGTAACTACCCCGTCTTCAAGTGTTTTAAGCGGGCACGACGAAGCCAGGGGATTGTTCTGCTAAAGGGGGTGAGTCCAGTGAACCTCGACGCTATGACGCCTTGGCTAAAGAGGTACCCCGACAATGAGAGGGCGCAGCTGTTATTGAAAGGTTTTGGGGACGGATTTAGGATTCCGTTCTCCCCGGGGATGGGTGTTTTGATGGCTAATAATCTGTGTTCGGTGCGGGATCATCCAGAAGTGGTACGAGACAAGTTGCTGAAGGAAGTTTTGTTGGGTAGAATGTTAGGCCCCTTTTCTGATGTTCCTATTTCCAATTTGCGTGTCTTCCCGCAGGGGGTTGTCCCCAAGAAGGAGGCGGGCAAATTTTGGCTTATACATCATTTATCTTATCCGAAGGGTTCTTCGGTAAATGATGATATTGATGAGTCTTTGACGCGGGTTTCCTATACGTCATTTGATGAGGCGGTTCATTTGGTTAGGACGGCGGGGCAAGGGGCGCTTATGGCTAAGGTGGATGTGGAGTCTGCATTTTGCCCTTTGCCGGTGCACCCAGAATCCATGCACTTGCTGGGGTGCTCGTTTGATGGCCTTTTTTATATTGATAGGTGCCTTCCTATGGGGTGCTCTATTTCTTGTGCCTATTTCGAAGCCTTCAGCAAGTTTTTGGAGTGGGTGGTCCGTGAACGAGCCGGCTCTAAAGAAGTTATTCTTTATTTGGATGACTTCTTTTGTGTGTGCCCTGCGGCTCGGCCGTCGTGTGCAATATTGTTATGGGCAGTGATGGATGTTTTTGTTGACTTTGGGGTTCCGTTGTCATTTGAAATAACAGAAGGACCAACCACAACAATCTGTTTTTAGGGAATTTAAATTGATTCCCAGGCAATGGAATGTAGGTTGCCAGAGGCAAAACTTATTGATCTGCGGGCAACGGTGCAGGAGGCTCTGGTGAGAACAAAAATCACCCTGCGGCTCCTTCAATCTTTATTGGGGAAACTCAATTTTGCCTGTAGAATTATGCCCATGGGCCGTGTTTTTTGTAGGCGCTTAGCACAAGAAACTGCTGGTGTTAGATGTCCCCACCATTTTATTCTCCTTGGCAAGGAGTATAAGGCGGATTTGAGGGTTTGGGATTCCTTTTTGGTAGAATATAACGGCAGATCATTATGGATTGCAGAGGGAGTTTCGAATGTGGAGATACAATTGTGTACTGATGCTTAAGGTTCTATCGGTTTCGGGGCGTATTGTCAGGGAAAATGGTGTGTTGGTACTTGGCCACTAGAGTGGAGGGAGAGTGGTTTGACGGGTAATCTTTGTTTTCTGGAGTTGTTTCCCATTCTTGTTGCGGTGGAAATTTGGGGACCGCTTTTGTCCAATCGGTCAGTGGTTTTTCACTGTAGTAACAAGGCTATTTAGGGCTCATCATGTTCCTGGAGTTTCCAATGACATTGCGGATGCTTTATCTCGATTGCAGTGGGATCGTTTCCGTTGGCTACCTCCAGAGGCGGAGAGGGATCCGGTTTCTTGCCCCGAGCACCTTTGGAGAGGGTGGTGTCGCTCGTCTGATATGGTGGGCGAAGCGTTCGCTGGCCCCTGCTACGTGGGATGCTTATACCAAGATCTGGGTGAGATGGTTCCAGCTGGAGGATTCGTGGTGTAGTCAAGGGAGTCCTTTTAGTGCCTTAGAGG
The DNA here is from genome assembly GCF_050947455.1 of Rhinoderma darwinii. Classification (NCBI taxonomy): domain Eukaryota; kingdom Metazoa; phylum Chordata; class Amphibia; order Anura; family Rhinodermatidae; genus Rhinoderma; species Rhinoderma darwinii. The sequence continues at coordinate 341,341 of NW_027461912.1, read as the reverse complement.
GGATGTTTTGTTTTTTGTTATCTCTTATGCAGAGTGGATCTTCAGCTTCCTCTGTTGTTAAGTCGATAGCGGCACTTTCCTTTTTCTTTAAGTTAATTGGTTGTACGGATGTTACTAAGCATTTTTTGATACGGCGGGCTCTGCAGGGTTTTCAAAAAGGGCATGTCGGGCAGGATAAACGTGGGCCGGTGTCTTTTGCAATGTTGGAGGGACATTTTCTCAGTTGCACAGGATATCCCATTCAGATTATGAGAGGTTGTTGTTTCAATTGGCTTTCTCTTGGGCTTTCTATGGGGCTTTTAGGGTTGGCGAATTGATTAGTCCCTCAAAACAGGTGCAGGCCGGTATTCAAGTAACCAATGTGTTTTTTTCAGGATAGTGTGTTGAGAATAATGTTGTATCATTCAAAAACTGACAGGAATGGAAAAGGTTTTGAGATTTGTTTGACTAAAATTCATGAGGGGGAATCGTGCCCAGTGGGGTGTTTTCTGCGTTTCATGGCTGTGTGTCCTCAGGGATTTTCTTCTTTGCTGGTACATGCGGATGGTTCAGCGTTGTCCAGATATCAATTTATTGCTGTCTTTAAGAAATGCGTACAAGGGTTGGGCCTTTCACATCTGGATTACAGCTCTCATTCTTTTAGGATTGGAGCTGCTACTGAGGTTTCTCGTTTTGGGCTCGACACTGCTTCAGTTAAGAGGATTGGCCGCTGGGAGTCCAGCCGCTTTCGTTCCTATGTTAGGCTGCATTTGCTGGAATGTTGATTTCTTTATCTTGGGTTTATTTTGGGGGGGGATGTCATTCTTGTTCTGTGTGACTAATTTTCTGTTGCTTTCAGGGTCTGCAAAATGTGTGGTATGGCTTCTTGGCCATTGCTATATTTACTGGGCTGAAAGGCGTGCCCGTGTGCGTCCAAATGGTAGATATTTGTGTATAGATCCCGTTGAGGTGGAGGTACACTGGTTCGGAGTTCGTGGCCTGACCTGGGATCAGGTAAGGCCTTTGTTTCAGGATGCTGTTAGGTCCTGGGGTCTACCTGATATCTTGATAATTCATGCAGGGGGTAATGACATCGGGAGTTATCCCATGCGGAACAACATTAAGAGGGACTTCTTATGTTTTGTAGACACCCATCCTGGGCTTTTGATTATCTGGTCCGAAATTGTACAGCGGTTAAAATGGCGCAATGCGCAGTCAGTGTCGGCTCTGAATGGGACCAGAGTTAAGATTTATAAGACAGTGGGCAAGTTTGTTCGCCTAAATGGTGGGTTGGTAGTTCATCACCGACTATTGGAGGATCAGGGTGCGTACATTGGAAAGGATGGGGTTCACTTAACGGATGTGGGCCTGGATGTTTTTAATTTTGGCCTCCAAGAAGGCCTGGAGTTGGGTTTCCAAGTGTGGCGGCGCATGAAAATTTAAGGAGTCAAGTTTTCATGCTGTGGCGGGTCCTTGGCAACGCTATTTATGTTTTTATATATTGCTGTCTTTGACACAATATATTGGTTTTATTTTAAAGTTATGGATTTGGGCTTCTCTAAGGGGCGGACCCTGGGAAGCGTGGTGCTTTAGCATACCCGTGGTGACGCCACTGTAGCTTATATGGTCACGGCTAGTGGTTTAAGGGTATTGCTTTATTTATGTTTTGGAGGTTGTCAAGGACTTAGCCACATAATGTTAATATGTTAATTATGTTTATGATATGTTTATACTTGTTTTTTATATATTCTCAGGTTCTGTAAAATAAATCATCTAATAAAGCTGTGACAAGCACCTTCCAATTTTAATTGTGTCGTTGTATATTTATTAGATAGGAGGGTGTTTGTGTGGCCCCTTGTCGCCCTTGTACCGTCATGTGGTGACAGAGCCTCTTTAAGGGTTCACGGTTATGGCTCATTTTTTTTGTCAGCGCTTCCCTGAAAAGGGCGCTGTACTCTTTGCATGCTTAGATAATGTAGCATATTTAGTGCACACAAGCTGCATGGAGGTGCAGCTTGGTGGTGCTATGATGAGAAATTCAGGCGTCGTTTGTCATTATGTCCGGAGATTGGCTGGGCATCCAAGGCAATCAGTGTTTGGAATCAGCTCATCCTGTATCAGCGACATCCTCAATCCTCTCTAGAAGGAGTAATTTCCTCTAGATCGTATCCTTGGGCATTGGCTAGAGTGCCCAAACAGGAGTCTCCATGCACATGATTGATGTGATAGAGACAGTGTTGAATATAACAGGTGGAAGTTGCCTGGGGCCTCCCTACGATTGAGTTGCTGAGGCGGTGGGTGGAAGTTGCCTGGACCTCCCCATAAAAGTGATAAGGGATGTTGAAGGGTAAGAAAGAGGAAAAGCCCCGATTTGAAGTGGATGTTAGTACTGTATCAGTGAGGAGCCCAAGCTCCGTCCAAAGGTAGGCAAGCTGGTGAGCCACCATTACCTGCATTGCCTGAAATTGTGGCCATTTTGTACAGATTTTAGCCTACTAAAAGGATTTGCATAAAATCTGGTATTCTTTTCATCATTTCATGACTAACAATGGGCGCACTTAACTGATACCCGCTCCTAAACTTTTTGGCATAGTTGGCAGGATAGTCACAGCCCAGGAAAGATGGCATGCCGTATGGAGTGCCCAAGGAGTGAGCAGAGGGCACGGCAGGAAGGTTTACATGATGAATTTCACAGAGAGTATAGTCGGAGTTCCATTGGAGGGTAAGCTAGTGCCGGAGTTGCAGTCATGAGTACGCTCTTGCCAAGTGCACCTTTGGCTGCATTTCAGTAACTGTAATGAGCCACAAGGAAGCTTTCAAGAGGCGGGTAGAGAGGAGTCTCCCAGCAAGAGAAAGACAAGAGGCTGTGCATGAGACTGAGACAAAGAAGGGAGTCCTGGGACCTTGAGTATGAGACTGCAATTGTTAAGTATGTGCCTCGCCTGTGAGAGACTGTAACCACTAAGCTTTGAACCTGAGGCCCAAGTAATTTTGAAGAGGGCCTGAACTGAGTCTAACAGGGCCTTCAGAGACTGTCGGAAGAAGGCCCAATTTGTGTGAAAGGAATCTGTGTTTTTGTTTCAGTTATTTTAGTTGCTTATTTTTCCTGGTGCCGGGAATGGCACCGAATAAGGCAAGGGGGCAATGAAAGGTATGGAAGGGAGTCTCCCCTATTCACGAGAAGAGTCGTATGGAGTAATGTAGAGATAGATTTTGCTGTCTCTTTCAATTCTTTTGTGTTATGCATGTTTAACACTGTATTTCCTTTATAGGTCCAGGACTAGAGGAGATGAGCGGTCACTATATGCATATATACTTCCATTGCGATGCTGCCACCTAGTGGTCAGGAAGCATTTTTATGTGTTGTTTTAGTCACAGGACTACATGTTCTGAGCTGTGCAGATGCTCACGTCAGCAAAGCTCGCTGCTATGTAACACTGTTCAGACAATGGTGGCTGACCCTGTTTATTGCAGGCACCGGGAATACCGGCTCGGGCACTGTCTTTAACATTTACTTTAGTGTGCAAAAACAGTGTAGTATGGGCAAGTAATCAGTGTCGGAACATTGAATAACTCACAAAAGGCTGTTTTTAAATTTGATAAAAGGCGACTGTTCCCACCTAATGGGTTCAGGTGCAAGGGCTGCGACCCATAAATCAGCAACTATTGTGCCAACAGGGCTGAGTAGGCCCTGAAGCCAGAGAAGGGCCCATTGCTGTGGCGGTGGAGTGCAGGAACCTCCCCACAGATGATTGCTGTGAAAGAGGCAGCATTGGATGAAACAAGTGGAAGTTGCGTGAAGCCTCCCTGTTATTTAGTTGCTGAGACGATGGGTTACCCCTGTATCAGGGAAGAGTCCGAGCTCTGTCCCAAGGAAAGAACAGTTTTTTGTATTTCCTTTTGGTCGTTTTGCAAACATTACCGGCCTACTAAAAGAAACCTGCATCAAACCTGGGTTTCTTGTCATCATACTGCCAGTAACAATGCAAGGTCAAATACATTACTCGCCCTCACTAGCCTCCCCTCATGCCAAATTTTATGGCCAAAAGGACCATAACAATTTTATTCTATTTGAAATAATAGGTGGATTTCTGACTTTAGAGAACAGAGGGTAAAATAATAGACATGTTCCTCACCTCTGTACCTGAGATATGGTACAATTTGTCCCGTAAAAATTAAGCCCTCATATGGCTGTGTCAACGAAAAAATAAAAGAGTTATGACTTTTGGAAGGCGGGGAAGAAAAAAACAAAAACATAAAAATGAAACTTAGCCTGGTCCTGAAAGGGTTAATCTAAGACTGAATAGCTATTAAAAATTATATTAAAAATAAAAGGGGAGTTCTGACTACAAAACAGAGGGTAAAGAACAGAGATGTTCCTCACCTCTGTACCTGAGATATGGTTGTGTTATACTAGATATTGTCTATAGAAGATATACATGTTAAAAACACATATTCTGATGTATCAGGAAGATACTATCACACCTCTGCGGGTCTAGAACTCATATCTAGCCTGAGTGTTATCAGTAATTAATATAAATATTAATTACCTGTCTTGTGATTCCTTTCTTGCTGCTGACAGGATTATATGTCACGTTCCTTCTTCTCACTAGGATCAGTCATCTGTAAAGAATCAAAGGTGTGATAATATGTTCCTGATACATGTTATAGACACTTATATGTATAACACACTAGGGCCATAATTATTTATCTCAGGTATAATGTACAAATAGAAAATAAAGAAAAAGACGACACTAAGGACCTGTTTACATTACCGTTGCCCTTCCGTTGAGGGATTCCGTCTGAGGTTTCGGTCGGGTTAACCCCTCAAAAATGAAACAAAATAACATGCCCCCCCTTTCCTGTGCTGTATGGCTAAACCCCGTTGTCATAGGATACGGACGAAGACTGCCTCCTATTGCATCATTGGGATCTGCAGCTGACCACGGTCAAAAGACTGGTCGTCCAGCTGCTGGAACAATCTTGGAGGCACCCTTGGGTGATGCCAGGATTCCTGTGAGTGGTGAGTCACATTCATGTTTGGCTGCGTAGTCAAGCACAAATGTGTTGACGGATGTGGATTTGTTCTCTGTTTTAAAGGACAACTTGGGCTTGTTTGGGTGGCAAAGTGTGGAGTATAAGCTCTGCCAGTAAAGCCAGTAGGTTAATACCCCGCCTGACTAGATGGTTTGTACAGATTAACCTTTTGTGGCTTATTATTCTGTTGTGTGGCTCCTCTGGGAATTTACCTGTGCACCAATATAGGGGACAAGCTCCACAGACGAGAATTTGTGATATTTGTTTTCAGTGGATCACGTAATCGTGGACAAAGAGCGTATTGTGGACAAGAAGCTTAGTTTTGAGAGAGGGTCTGAGAAAAATTTCAAAGTGGTAAAGACCTGTACGATGTAACCTGTCATTTAAAACGAGATAGCCTTGCTGTAAATATCACAGAGACGCTACATAAGTGTCAGGATTGTGAATAGACATGACGTCCTGGCTGGAGGTAATGTATATTCACTTTCAGGACACTTGAATAACATTATAATGTGTTTATGTGGCTGCACATAGCGATATAGCTATATCACTATGTGCTGTGTAAATGAATGGGGAGAAGTGTATGACGCTGATTGGTCAATGATTGGTCAGCGCCATACACTTCTCTCCACAACGCCCACTTGGTCAAAAAGTAAAACACGCCCAGTTGTCCATTAAGAAACTCATTAGCATGAAGCTAAAATAGGTCATAACTCCTTCAAAAATGATTGTTTTTCTAAATAAAAAACACTGCTGTAATCTACATTACAGCGCCGATCATATTATGTAGACGATAGGCCACTTATAATGTGAGCCCAGAGCTAAGCAGAGCTGGGCAGAGGGCGGTCATGATGGGTCTGGACCTGCAAGGGGTCATTTAGAGGGGTATTTTTGGTTATAGGTTGGTGGGTGGGTTTGAGTCAGGAATTGTGCTAGGGGGTTGTGAGCATTGGGGGTGGAGTTAATGGGATGTATATATAGTGGGATAAGAAGGGAAGCCATGTCATTTCTTAAATTTTTTTGTCAAGAATAGAGGTGTGCAGCCAGTGTCAGGGTAGCTGTTTTCTGGTCAGTTTTAGGGCCTAGAGTTATGGAGGGTTTAGAGCAGTTAATTGTTAGGGTTAGGGAGGAGGCAGCTGATAAGGGGCTGGAGTGGGTCCAGGAGCAGCTAGGGGCTTTAGCAGGCTCCCCGGCGGGGCATCCCCCCAGAGCCCGGCGTTCACAGCCTCTTGAACGCTTGAGCCCCTCTGCTTCCCCAGCCCCCCGGCGCAGACGGAGGAGTGTGACTTCCCCCTTACCTGTTTCCGCGGTAGTGGTCCCTGGTGTGACAGATCCGGTGGCTGGCGACGGTGGCGTTGTTCCGGTGTCGGGGACTGGAGCCATGGCGGTGTCGGGAGCGGCAGCAGCAGTGGAGAGGCCTGGAGTGAGAGGCCGAGGTGCGGTTCGCCGGGTGTCCAGTCGGGGTCAGCGCAGCACAGTCGGTGTGCCTGAGGAGCCACGTGGAGATGGACGTTGAGGGAAGCGGTGGTGCAGCGGCGGGGAGCAGTCCCCCTCCTTTCCAGTGTGGTGGGCTCGTTCAGGGAGCCTGTCAGGAGTTCTTCTGTGGGGCCGGAAGCAAGCCAGGACTCTGCGGCTGTCACGGTGAGTGCCTTCAGCGCTGCTAGAGCGCCATCTGCTGGGTCAGGGGCCAGTATGCTTAGTACACCCGTTAGCATGGGTGATTTGGCGCCATCTAGTCGCCGTTCGGAACATTGCAGTGTCGGTGGTAGGCTAGCGCCACCTGCTGTTCAGGAAAATTATTACATCGTGGTGGCAGGCCTGCGCCACCTCCTGGCCATTTTCGTTATAGCAGCAGTAGTGGTAGGTCTGCACTGACTGCTGAATATGTACAAAATGTGCATCATCCAGCGCCTCCTGAGGGTGACGTTGGCCAGGTAGCAGGTGTTTTGTCTGTTTATTTGCCGTTCCAGGTGTTGTCGGGACGGGAGTCCGGTGTAGAAGCGGCCGATGCTTTGCGGCGGGCACTCGGGGTGCCTAGGATGATCGGTCAGGAGACGGCTTCGGTGGATTCAGGACGGATGGCCCCGTTAGTGTCTGGCGACGGGCAGCCTTCTGATGAGTCACAGCGTTTACACACCATACACGTGGGCAGTAATTTTAGTAATGAGAGTAGTCTAGTGGGTCAAGTACCTGTAGGTTGCGGTTCTACGGGGGATTTGTCAGTCACTAGTGGAGTTTGGGGAAATTTGTTAGATGGGTTACGTCAGTTGTTAGCTTCAGTTGATACTTCTCGTGGGTCACAGCTAGCAGGTCCCGTTGGAGCTTGGTCAGCGCAGTGACAGTTAGAGGGGGGTTCTCGTAGGGAGAGTACTGCGAGTGCTGAGGAAGGCTCTTCGTCATTTAACGCCTTATATGCCGGGGTCCAGACGGAGAAGGTAGATGGGGCTAATAAGCCCTTGCCAGTTTTGGATACTGCAAAGGGGAGCATGTACATTTGCTTTGAAGGACCATTAGGGGCCCACTTAAAGCCAGAGATCCGTGAAAAGATTTGGAAAAGGGAGAATTTGGATATTTTTACTTTATTGCCGTTGGAGCGATTTAGTGTGGAACGGTGGGAAAAGGGCAAGGAACATCGTAAGGAGGAGGATGAGGAGAGAAGACGGTATAGGCTGATTCCGCGCACATTTGGGAATTGGCTACATGCTTTTTCCATCATGGCTAGCATTATAGGGGAGAAATGCCCAGAACATTGTTCCGGTTTATTTTGTTACTTGGATTCTATTTGGGAGGCTTATAGAACGTATGGGGGAACTGCTTGGCTTAAATATGACGAGCAGTTTCGTCAGCGTATGGCGGTTCAGTCATCCCTGCGGTGGGATCATAAGGACATAAGCCTTTGGATGCGCCTTATGACTACACCAAAGGGGGCTGGTCAGGGGGGTCATGTTGAAGTCGCGGGTTTGCATAACCCCTTTCAGTCCTCACCCAGCGGGTCTAGATCAGCGGGTTCATCGGGGAGTTTTAAAAAAGGGGTCTGCTGACTCTACAACGAGAGCACCTGTAAATGGGGAACTAATTGTGTCTATAGACACGAATGTGCCGGGTGTAGGGGTGGTAACCACCCCGTCTTCAAGTGTTTTAAGCGGGCACGAGGAAGCACGACGAAGCCAGGGGATGGTTCTGCTAAAGGGGGTGAGTCCAGTGAACCTCGACGCTATGACGCCTTGGCTAAAGAGGTACCCCGACAATGAGAGGGCACAGCTATTATTGAACGGTTTTGTGGACAGATTTAGGATTCCGTTCTCCGCGGGGGTGGGTGTTTTGATGGCTAATTATCTGCGTTCGGTGCGGGATCATCCAGAAGTGGTACGAGACAAGTTGCGGAAGGAAGTTTTGTTGGGTAGAATGTTAGGCCCCTTTTCTGATGTTCCTATTTCCAATTTGCGTGTCTCCCCGCTGGGGATTGTCCCCAAGAAGGAGGCGGGTAAATTTCGGCTTATACATCATTTATCTTATCCGAAGGGTTCTTCGGTAAATGATGATATCGATGAGTCTTTGACGCGGGTTTCCTATACGTCATTTGATGAGGCGGTTCATTTGGTTAGGACGGCGGGGCAAGGGGCGCTTATGGCTAAGGTGGATGTGGAGTCTGCATTTTGCCTTTTGCCGGTGCACCCAGATTCCATGCACTTGCTGGGGTGCTCGTTTGATGGCCTTTTTTATATTGATAGGTGCCTTCCTATGGGGTGCTCTATTTCTTGTGCCTATTTCGAAGCCTTCAGCAAGTTTTTGGAGTGGGTGGTCCGTGAACGAGCCGGCTCTAAAGAAGTTATTCTTTATTTGGATGACTTCTTTTGTGTGTGCCCTGCGGCTCGGCCGTCGTGTGCAATATTGTTATGGGCAGTGATGGATGTTTTTGTTGACTTTGGGGTTCCGTTGTCATTTGAAATAACAGAAGGACCAACCACAACAATCTGTTTTTAGGGAATTTAAATTGATTCCCAGGCAATGGAATGTAGGTTGCCAGAGGCAAAACTTATTGATCTGCGGGCAACGGTGCAGGAGGCTCTGGTGAGAACAAAAATCACCCTGCGGCTCCTTCAATCTTTATTGGGGAAACTCAATTTTGCCTGTAGAATTATGCCCATGGGCCGTGTTTTTTGTAGGCGCTTAGCACAAGAAACTGCTGGTGTTAGATGTCCCCACCATTTTATTCTCCTTGGCAAGGAGTATAAGGCGGATTTGAGGGTTTGGGATTCCTTTTTGGTAGAATATAACGGCAGATCATTATGGATTGCAGAGGGAGTTTCGAATGTGGAGATACAATTGTGTACTGATGCTTAAGGTTCTATCGGTTTCGGGGCGTATTGTCAGGGAAAATGGTGTGTTGGTACTTGGCCACTAGAGTGGAGGGAGAGTGGTTTGACGGGTAATCTTTGTTTTCTGGAGTTGTTTCCCATTCTTGTTGCGGTGGAAATTTGGGGACCGCTTTTGTCCAATCGGTCAGTGGTTTTTCACTGTAGTAACAAGGCTATTTAGGGCTCATCATGTTCCTGGAGTTTCCAATGACATTGCGGATGCTTTATCTCGATTGCAGTGGGATCGTTTCCGTTGGCTACCTCCAGAGGCGGAGAGGGATCCGGTTTCTTGCCCCGAGCACCTTTGGAGAGGGTGGTGTCGCTCGTCTGATATGGTGGGCGAAGCGTTCGCTGGCCCCTGCTACGTGGGATGCTTATACCAAGATCTGGGTGAGATGGTTCCAGCTGGAGGATTCGTGGTGTAGTCAAGGGAGTCCTTTTAGTGCCTTAGAGGGGATGTTTTGTTTTTTGTTATCTCTTATGCAGAGTGGATCTTCAGCTTCCTCTGTTGTTAAGTCGATAGCGGCACTTTCCTTTTTCTTTAAGTTAATTGGTTGTACGGATGTTACTAAGCATTTTTTGATACGGCGGGCTCTGCAGGGTTTTCAAAAAGGGCATGTCGGGCAGGATAAACGTGGGCCGGTGTCTTTTGCAATGTTGGAGGGACATTTTCTCAGTTGCACAGGATATCCCATTCAGATTATGAGAGGTTGTTGTTTCAATTGGCTTTCTCTTGGGCTTTCTATGGGGCTTTTAGGGTTGGCGAATTGATTAGTCCCTCAAAACAGGTGCAGGCCGGTATTCAAGTAACCAATGTGTTTTTTTCAGGATAGTGTGTTGAGAATAATGTTGTATCATTCAAAAACTGACAGGAATGGAAAAGGTTTTGAGATTTGTTTGACTAAAATTCATGAGGGGGAATCGTGCCCAGTGGGGTGTTTTCTGCGTTTCATGGCTGTGTGTCCTCAGGGATTTTCTTCTTTGCTGGTACATGCGGATGGTTCAGCGTTGTCCAGATATCAATTTATTGCTGTCTTTAAGAAATGCGTACAAGGGTTGGGCCTTTCACATCTGGATTACAGCTCTCATTCTTTTAGGATTGGAGCTGCTACTGAGGTTTCTCGTTTTGGGCTCGACACTGCTTCAGTTAAGAGGATTGGCCGCTGGGAGTCCAGCCGCTTTCGTTCCTATGTTAGGCTGCATTTGCTGGAATGTTGATTTCTTTATCTTGGGTTTATTTTGGGGGGGGATGTCATTCTTGTTCTGTGTGACTAATTTTCTGTTGCTTTCAGGGTCTGCAAAATGTGTGGTATGGCTTCTTGGCCATTGCTATATTTACTGGGCTGAAAGGCGTGCCCGTGTGCGTCCAAATGGTAGATATTTGTGTATAGATCCCGTTGAGGTGGAGGTACACTGGTTCGGAGTTCGTGGCCTGACCTGGGATCAGGTAAGGCCTTTGTTTCAGGATGCTGTTAGGTCCTGGGGTCTACCTGATATCTTGATAATTCATGCAGGGGGTAATGACATCGGGAGTTATCCCATGCGGAACAACATTAAGAGGGACTTCTTATGTTTTGTAGACACCCATCCTGGGCTTTTGATTATCTGGTCCGAAATTGTACAGCGGTTAAAATGGCGCAATGCGCAGTCAGTGTCGGCTCTGAATGGGACCAGAGTTAAGATTTATAAGACAGTGGGCAAGTTTGTTCGCCTAAATGGTGGGTTGGTAGTTCATCACCGACTATTGGAGGATCAGGGTGCGTACATTGGAAAGGATGGGGTTCACTTAACGGATGTGGGCCTGGATGTTTTTAATTTTGGCCTCCAAGAAGGCCTGGAGTTGGGTTTCCAAGTGTGGCGGCGCATGAAAATTTAAGGAGTCAAGTTTTCATGCTGTGGCGGGTCCTTGGCAACGCTATTTATGTTTTTATATATTGCTGTCTTTGACACAATATATTGGTTTTATTTTAAAGTTATGGATTTGGGCTTCTCTAAGGGGCGGACCCTGGGAAGCGTGGTGCTTTAGCATACCCGTGGTGACGCCACTGTAGCTTATATGGTCACGGCTAGTGGTTTAAGGGTATTGCTTTATTTATGTTTTGGAGGTTGTCAAGGACTTAGCCACATAATGTTAATATGTTAATTGTGTTTATGATATGTTTATACTTGTTTTTTATATATTCTCAGGTTCTGTAAAATAAATCATCTAATAAAGCTGTGACAAGCACCTTCCAATTTTAATTGTGTCGTTGTATATTTATTAGATAGGAGGGTGTTTGTGTGGCCCCTTGTCGCCCTTGTACCGTCATGTGGTGACAGAGCCTCTTTAAGGGTTCACGGTTATGGCTCATTTTTTTTGTCAGCGCTTCCCTGAAAAGGGCGCTGTACTCTTTGCATGCTTAGATAATGTAGCATATTTAGTGCACACAAGCTGCATGGAGGTGCAGCTTGGTGGTGCTATGATGAGAAATTCAGGCGTCGTTTGTCATTATGTCCGGAGATTGGCTGGGCATCCAAGGCAATCAGTGTTTGGAATCAGCTCATCCTGTATCAGCGACATCCTCAATCCTCTCTAGAAGGAGTAATTTCCTCTAGATCGTATCCTTGGGCATTGGCTAGAGTGCCCAAACAGGAGTCTCCATGCACATGATTGATGTGATAGAGACAGTGTTGAATATAACAGGTGGAAGTTGCCTGGGGCCTCCCTACGATTGAGTTGCTGAGGCGGTGGGTGGAAGTTGCCTGGACCTCCCCATAAAAGTGATAAGGGATGTTGAAGGGTAAGAAAGAGGAAAAGCCCCGATTTGAAGTGGATGTTAGTACTGTATCAGTGAGGAGCCCAAGCTCCGTCCAAAGGTAGGCAAGCTGGTGAGCCACCATTACCTGCATTGCCTGAAATTGTGGCCATTTTGTACAGATTTTAGCCTACTAAAAGGATTTGCATAAAATCTGGTATTCTTTTCATCATTTCATGACTAACAATGGGCGCACTTAACTGATACCCGCTCCTAAACTTTTTGGCATAGTTGGCAGGATAGTCACAGCCCAGGAAAGATGGCATGCCGTATGGAGTGCCCAAGGAGTGAGCAGAGGGCACGGCAGGAAGGTTTACATGATGAATTTCACAGAGAGTATAGTCGGAGTTCCATTGGAGGGTAAGCTAGTGCCGGAGTTGCAGTCATGAGTACGCTCTTGCCAAGTGCACCTTTGGCTGCATTTCAGTAACTGTAATGAGCCACAAGGAAGCTTTCAAGAGGCGGGTAGAGAGGAGTCTCCCAGCAAGAGAAAGACAAGAGGCTGTGCATGAGACTGAGACAAAGAAGGGAGTCCTGGGACCTTGAGTATGAGACTGCAATTGTTAAGTATGTGCCTCGCCTGTGAGAGACTGTAACCACTAAGCTTTGAACCTGAGGCCCAAGTAATTTTGAAGAGGGCCTGAACTGAGTCTAACAGGGCCTTCAGAGACTGTCGGAAGAAGGCCCAATTTGTGTGAAAGGAATCTGTGTTTTTGTTTCAGTTATTTTAGTTGCTTATTTTTCCTGGTGCCGGGAATGGCACCGAATAAGGCAAGGGGGCAATGAAAGGTATGGAAGGGAGTCTCCCCTATTCACGAGAAGAGTCGTATGGAGTAATGTAGAGATAGATTTTGCTGTCTCTTTCAATTCTTTTGTGTTATGCATGTTTAACACTGTATTTCCTTTATAGGTCCAGGACTAGAGGAGATGAGCGGTCACTATATGCATATATACTTCCATTGCGATGCTGCCACCTAGTGGTCAGGAAGCATTTTTATGTGTTGTTTTAGTCACAGGACTACATGTTCTGAGCTGTGCAGATGCTCACGTCAGCAAAGCTCGCTGCTATGTAACACTGTTCAGACAATGGTGGCTGACCCTGTTTATTGCAGGCACCGGGAATACCGGCTCGGGCACTGTCTTTAACATTTACTTTAGTGTGCAAAAACAGTGTAGTATGGGCAAGTAATCAGTGTCGGAACATTGAATAACTCACAAAAGGCTGTTTTTAAATTTGATAAAAGGCGACTGTTCCCACCTAATGGGTTCAGGTGCAAGGGCTGCGACCCATAAATCAGCAACTATTGTGCCAACAGGGCTGAGTAGGCCCTGAAGCCAGAGAAGGGCCCATTGCTGTGGCGGTGGAGTGCAGGAACCTCCCCACAGATGATTGCTGTGAAAGAGGCAGCATTGGATGAAACAAGTGGAAGTTGCGTGAAGCCTCCCTGTTATTTAGTTGCTGAGACGATGGGTTACCCCTGTATCAGGGAAGAGTCCGAGCTCTGTCCCAAGGAAAGAACAGTTTTTTGTATTTCCTTTTGGTCGTTTTGCAAACATTACCGGCCTACTAAAAGAAACCTGCATCAAACCTGGGTTTCTTGTCATCATACTGCCAGTAACAATGCAAGGTCAAATACATTACTCGCCCTCACTAGCCTCCCCTCATGCCAAATTTTATGGCCAAAAGGACCATAACAATTTTATTCTATTTGAAATAATAGGTGGATTTCTGACTTTAGAGAACAGAGGGTAAAATAATAGACATGTTCCTCACCTCTGTACCTGAGATATGGTACAATTTGTCCCGTAAAAATTAAGCCCTCATATGGCTGTGTCAACGAAAAAATAAAAGAGTTATGACTTTTGGAAGGCGGGGAAGAAAAAAACAAAAACATAAAAATGAAACTTAGCCTGGTCCTGAAAGGGTTAATCTAAGACTGAATAGCTATTAAAAATTATATTAAAAATAAAAGGGGAGTTCTGACTACAAAACAGAGGGTAAAGAACAGAGATGTTCCTCACCTCTGTACCTGAGATATGGTTGTGTTATACTAGATATTGTCTATAGAAGATATACATGTTAAAAACACATATATTCTGATGTATCAGGAAGATACTATCACACCTCTGCGGGTCTAGAACTCATATCTAGCCTGAGTGTTATCAGTAATTAATATAAATATTAATTACCTGTCTTGTGATTCCTTTCTTGCTGCTGACAGGATTATATGTCACGTTCCTTCTTCTCACTAGGATCAGTCATCTGTAAAGAATCAAAGGTGTGATAATATGTTCCTGATACATGTTATAGACACTTATATGTATAACACACTAGGGCCATAATTATTTATCTCAGGTATAATGTACAAATAGAAAATAAAGAAAAAGACGACACTAAGGACCTGTTTACATTACCGTTGCCCTTCCGTTGAGGGATTCCGTCTGAGGTTTCGGTCGGGTTAACCCCTCAAAAATGAAACAAAATAACATGCCCCCCCTTTCCTGTGCTGTATGGCTAAACCCCGTTGTCATAGGATACGGACGAAGACTGCCTCCTATTGCATCATTGGGATCTGCAGCTGACCACGGTCAAAAGACTGGTCGTCCAGCTGCTGGAACAATCTTGGAGGCACCCTTGGGTGATGCCAGGATTCCTGTGAGTGGTGAGTCACATTCATGTTTGGCTGCGTAGTCAAGCACAAATGTGTTGACGGATGTGGATTTGTTCTCTGTTTTAAAGGACAACTTGGGCTTGTTTGGGTGGCAAAGTGTGGAGTATAAGCTCTGCCAGTAAAGCCAGTAGGTTAATACCCCGCCTGACTAGATGGTTTGTACAGATTAACCTTTTGTGGCTTATTATTCTGTTGTGTGGCTCCTCTGGGAATTTACCTGTCCACCAATATAGGGGACAAGCTCCACAGACGAGAATTTGTGATATTTGTTTTCAGTGGATCACGTAATCGTGGACAAAGAGCGTATTGTGGACAAGAAGCTTAGTTTTGAGAGAGGGTCTGAGAAAAATTTCAAAGTGGTAAAGACCTGTACGATGTAACCTGTCATTTAAAACGAGATAGCCTTGCTGTAAATATCACAGAGACGCTACATAAGTGTCAGGATTGTGAATAGACATGACGTCCTGGCTGGAGGTAATGTATATTCACTTTCAGGACACTTGAATAACATTATAATGTGTTTATGTGGCTGCACATAGCGATATAGCTATATCACTATGTGCTGTGTAAATGAATGGGGAGAAGTGTATGACGCTGATTGGTCAATGATTGGTCAGCGCCATACACTTCTCTCCACAACGCCCACTTGGTCAAAAAGTAAAACACGCCCAGTTGTCCATTAAGAAACTCATTAGCATGAAGCTAAAATAGGTCATAACTCCTTCAAAAATGATTGTTTTTCTAAATAAAAAACACTGCTGTAATCTACATTACAGCGCCGATCATATTATGTAGACGATAGGCCACTTATAATGTGAGCCCAGAGCTAAGCAGAGCTGGGCAGAGGGCGGTCATGATGGGTCTGGACCTGCAAGGGGTCATTTAGAGGGGTATTTTTGGTTATAGGTTGGTGGGTGGGTTTGAGTCAGGAATTGTGCTAGGGGGTTGTGAGCATTGGGGGTGGAGTTAATGGGATGTATATATAGTGGGATAAGAAGGGAAGCCATGTCATTTCTTAAATTTTTTTGTCAAGAATAGAGGTGTGCAGCCAGTGTCAGGGTAGCTGTTTTCTGGTCAGTTTTAGGGCCTAGAGTTATGGAGGGTTTAGAGCAGTTAATTGTTAGGGTTAGGGAGGAGGCAGCTGATAAGGGGCTGGAGTGGGTCCAGGAGCAGCTAGGGGCTTTAGCAGGCTCCCCGGCGGGGCATCCCCCCAGAGCCCGGCGTTCACAGCCTCTTGAACGCTTGAGCCCCTCTGCTTCCCCAGCCCCCCGGCGCAGACGGAGGAGTGTGACTTCCCCCTTACCTGTTTCCGCGGTAGTGGTCCCTGGTGTGACAGATCCGGTGGCTGGCGACGGTGGCGTTGTTCCGGTGTCGGGGACTGGAGCCATGGCGGTGTCGGGAGCGGCAGCAGCAGTGGAGAGGCCTGGAGTGAGAGGCCGAGGTGCGGTTCGCCGGGTGTCCAGTCGGGGTCAGCGCAGCACAGTCGGTGTGCCTGAGGAGCCACGTGGAGATGGACGTTGAGGGAAGCGGTGGTGCAGCGGCGGGGAGCAGTCCCCCTCCTTTCCAGTGTGGTGGGCTCGTTCAGGGAGCCTGTCAGGAGTTCTTCTGTGGGGCCGGAAGCAAGCCAGGACTCTGCGGCTGTCACGATGAGTGCCTTCAGCGCTGCTAGAGCGCCATCTGCTGGGTCAGGGGCCAGTATGCTTAGTACACCCGTTAGCATGGGTGATTTGGCGCCATCTAGTCGCCGTTCGGAACATTGCAGTGTCGGTGGTAGGCTAGCGCCACCTGCTGTTCAGGAAAATTATTACATCGTGGTGGCAGGCCTGCGCCACCTCCTGGCCATTTTCGTTATAGCAGCAGTAGTGGTAGGTCTGCACTGACTGCTGAATATGTACAAAATGTGCATCATCCAGCGCCTCCTGAGGGTGACGTTGGCCAGGTAGCAGGTGTTTTGTCTGTTTATTTGCCGTTCCAGGTGTTGTCGGGACGGGAGTCCGGTGTAGAAGCGGCCGATGCTTTGCGGCGGGCACTCGGGGTGCCTAGGATGATCGGTCAGGAGACGGCTTCGGTGGATTCAGGACGGATGGCCCCGTTAGTGTCTGGCGACGGGCAGCCTTCTGATGAGTCACAGCGTTTACACACCATACACGTGGGCAGTAATTTTAGTAATGAGAGTAGTCTAGTGGGTCAAGTACCTGTAGGTTGCGGTTCTACGGGGGATTTGTCAGTCACTAGTGGAGTTTGGGGAAATTTGTTAGATGGGTTACGTCAGTTGTTAGCTTCAGTTGATACTTCTCGTGGGTCACAGCTAGCAGGTCCCGTTGGAGCTTGGTCAGCGCAGTGACAGTTAGAGGGGGGTTCTCGTAGGGAGAGTACTGCGAGTGCTGAGGAAGGCTCTTCGTCATTTAACGCCTTATATGCCGGGGTCCAGACGGAGAAGGTAGATGGGGCTAATAAGCCCTTGCCAGTTTTGGATACTGCAAAGGGGAGCATGTACATTTGCTTTGAAGGACCATTAGGGGCCCACTTAAAGCCAGAGATCCGTGAAAAGATTTGGAAAAGGGAGAATTTGGATATTTTTACTTTATTGCCGTTGGAGCGATTTAGTGTGGAACGGTGGGAAAAGGGCAAGGAACATCGTAAGGAGGAGGATGAGGAGAGAAGACGGTATAGGCTGATTCCGCGCACATTTGGGAATTGGCTACATGCTTTTTCCATCATGGCTAGCATTATAGGGGAGAAATGCCCAGAACATTGTTCCGGTTTATTTTGTTACTTGGATTCTATTTGGGAGGCTTATAGAACGTATGGGGGAACTGCTTGGCTTAAATATGACGAGCAGTTTCGTCAGCGTATGGCGGTTCAGTCATCCCTGCGGTGGGATCATAAGGACATAAGCCTTTGGATGCGCCTTATGACTACACCAAAGGGGGCTGGTCAGGGGGGTCATGTTGAAGTCGCGGGTTTGCATAACCCCTTTCAGTCCTCACCCAGCGGGTCTAGATCAGCGGGTTCATCGGGGAGTTTTAAAAAAGGGGTCTGCTGACTCTACAACGAGAGCACCTGTAAATGGGGAACTAATTGTGTCTATAGACACGAATGTGCCGGGTGTAGGGGTGGTAACCACCCCGTCTTCAAGTGTTTTAAGCGGGCACGAGGAAGCACGACGAAGCCAGGGGATGGTTCTGCTAAAGGGGGTGAGTCCAGTGAACCTCGACGCTATGACGCCTTGGCTAAAGAGGTACCCCGACAATGAGAGGGCACAGCTATTATTGAACGGTTTTGTGGACAGATTTAGGATTCCGTTCTCCGCGGGGGTGGGTGTTTTGATGGCTAATAATCTGCGTTCGGTGCGGGATCATCCAGAAGTGGTACGAGACAAGTTGCGGAAGGAAGTTTTGTTGGGTAGAATGTTAGGCCCCTTTTCTGATGTTCCTATTTCCAATTTGCGTGTCTCCCCGCTGGGGATTGTCCCCAAGAAGGAGGCGGGTAAATTTCGGCTTATACATCATTTATCTTATCCGAAGGGTTCTTCGGTAAATGATGATATCGATGAGTCTTTGACGCGGGTTTCCTATACGTCATTTGATGAGGCGGTTCATTTGGTTAGGACGGCGGGGCAAGGGGCGCTTATGGCTAAGGTGGATGTGGAGTCTGCATTTTGCCTTTTGCCGGTGCACCCAGATTCCATGCACTTGCTGGGGTGCTCGTTTGATGGCCTTTTTTATATTGATAGGTGCCTTCCTATGGGGTGCTCTATTTCTTGTGCCTATTTCGAAGCCTTCAGCATGTTTTTGGAGTGGGTGGTCCGTGAACGAGCCGGCTCTAAAGCAGTTATTCATTATTTGGATGACTTCTTTTGTGTGGGCCCTGCGGCTCGGCCGTTGTGTGCAATATTGTTATGGGCAGTGATGGATGTTTTTGTTGACTTTGGGGTTCCGTTGGCATTTGAAACAACAGAAGGACCAACCACAACGACCTGTTTTTTGGGAATTGAAATTGATTCCCAGGCAATGGAATGTAGGTTGCCAGAGGCAAAACTTATTGATCTGCGGGCAACGGTGCAGGAAGCTCTGGTGAGAACAAAAATCACCCTGCGGCTCCTTCAATCTTTATTGGGGAAACTCAATTTAGCCTGAAAGAATTATGCCCATGGGCCGTGTTTTTTGTAGGCACTTAGCACAAGCAACTGCTGGTGTTAGATGTCCCCACCATTTTATTCGCCTTGGCAAGGAGCATAAGGCGGATTTGAGGGTTTGGGATTCCTTTTTGGTAGAATATAACGGCAGATCATTATGGATTGCAGAGGGAGTTTCGAATGTGGAGATACAATTGTGTACTGATGCTTAAGTTTCTATCGGTTTCGGGGCGTATTGTCAGGGAAAATGGTGTGTTGGTACTTGGCCACTAGAGTGGAGGGAGTGTGGTTTGACGGGTAATCTTTGTTTTCTGGAGTTGTTTCCCATTCTTGTTGCGGCGGAAATTTGGGGACCGCTTTTGTCCATTCGGTCAGTGGTTTTTCACTGTGATAACAAGGCGGTCGTGTGCGCTATTAATAGTTTGTCCGCCAATTTCCCCCCGGTGATCACAGTGCTACGCCAGTTGGTCCTGCTGTGTTTGAGATGGAACATTCTATTTAGGGCTCATCATGTTCCTGGAGTTTTCAATGACATTGCGTATGCTTTATCTCGATTGCAGTGGGATTGTTTCCGTTGGCTACCTCCAGAAGCGGAGAGGGATCCGGTTTCTTGCCCCGAGCACCTTTGGAGCGTGGTGTCGCTCGTCTGATATGTTGGGCGAAGCGTTCGCTGGCCCCTGCTACGTGGGATGCTTATACCAAGATCTGGGTGAGATGGTTCCAGCTGGAGGATTCGTGGTGTAGTCAAGGGAGTCCTTTTAGTGCCTTAGAGGGGATGTTTTGTTTTTTGTTATCTCTTATGGAGAGTGGATCTTCAGCTTCCTCTGTTGTTAAGTCGGTAGCGGCAGTTTCCTTTTTCTTTAAGTTAATTGGTTGTACGGATGTTACTAAGCATTTTTTGATACAGCGGGCTCTGCAGGGTTTTCAAAAAGGGCATGTCGGGCAGGATAAGCGTGGGCCCGTGTATTTTGCAATGTTGGAGGGACATTTTCTCAGTTGCACAGGATATCCCATTCAGATTATGAGAGGTTGTTGTTTCAATTGGCTTTCTCTTGGGCCTACTATGGGGCTTTTAGGGTTGGCAAATTGGTTAGTCCCTCAAAACGGGTGCAGGGCGGTATTCAAGTAACCGATGTGTTTTTTTCAGGATAGTGTGTTGAGAATAATGTTGTATCATTCAAAAACTGACAGGAATGGAAAAGGTTTTGAGATTTGTTTGACTAAAATTCATGAGGGGGAATCGTGCCCAGTGGGGTGTTTTCTGCGTTTCATGGCTGTGTGTCCTCGGGGATTTTCCTCTTTGCTGGTGCATGCGGATGGTTCAGCGTTGTCCAGATATCAATTTATTGCTGTCTTTAAGAAATGCGTACAAGGGTTGGGCCTTTCACATCTGGATTACAGCTCTCATTCTTTTAGGATTGGAGCTGCTACTGAGGATTCTCGTTTTGGGCTCGACACTGCTTCAGTTAAGAGGATTGGCCGCTGGGAGTCCAGCCGCTTTCGTTCCTATGTTAGGCTGCATTTGCTGGAATGTTGATTTCTTTATCTTGGGTTTATTTTGTGTGGGGGGGATGTCATTCTTTTTCTGTGTGACTAATTTTCTGTTGCTTTCAGGTTCTGCCAAATGTGTGGTTTGGCTTCTTGGCCATTCCTATATTTACTGGGCTGAAAGGAGTGCCCGTGTGCGTCCGAATGGTAGGTATTTGGGTTTAGATCCGGATGAGGTGGAGGTACACTGGTTCGGAGTTTGTAGCCTGACCTGGGATCAGGTAAGGCCTTTGTTTCAGGATGCGGTTAGGTCCTGGGGTCTACCCGACATCTTGATAATTCATGCAGGGGGTAATTACATCGGGAGTTATCCCATGCGGAACCTCATTAAGAACATTAAGAGGGACTTCTTATGTTTTGTAGACACCCATCCTCGGCTTTTGATTATCTGGTCCGAAATTGTACAGCGGGTAAAATGGCGCAATGCGCAGTCAGTGTCGGCGCTGAATAGGACCAGAGTTAAGATTAATAAGACAGTGGCTAAGTTTGTTCGCCTAAATGGTGGGTTGGTAGTTCATCACCGACTATTGGAGGATCGGGGCGCGTACATTGGAAAGGATGGGGTTCACCTAACGGATGTGGGCCTGGATGTTTTTAATTTTGGCCTCCAAGAAGGCCTGGAGTTGGGTTTTCAAGTGTGGCGGCGCATGAAAATTTAAGGAGTCAAGTTTTCATGCTGTGGCGGGTTCTTGGCAACGCTATTTATGTTTTTATATATTGCTGTCTTTGACACAATATATTGGTTTTATTTTAAAGCTATGGATTTGGGCTTCTCTAAGGGGCGGACCCTGGGAAGCGTGGTGCTTTAGCATACCCGTGGTGACGCCACTGTAGCTTATATGGTCACGGCTAGTGGTTTAAGGGTATTGCTTTATTTATGTTTTGGAGGTTGTCAAGGCCTTAGCCACATAATGTTAATATGTTAATTATGTTTATGATATGTTTATACTTGTTTTTTATATATTCTCAGGTTCTGTAAAAGAAATCATCTAATAAAGCTGTGACAAGCACCTTCCAATTTTAATTGTGTCGTTGTATATTTATTAGATAGGAGGGTGTTTGTGTGGCCCCTTGTCGCCCTTGTACCGTCATGTGGTGACAGAGCCTCTTTAAGGGTTCACGGTTATGGCTCATTTTTTTTGTCAGCGCTTCCCTGAAAAGGGCGCTGTACTCTTTGCATGCTTAGATAATGTAGCATATTTAGTGCACACAAGCTGCATGGAGGTGCAGCTTGGTGGTGCTATGATGAGAAATTCAGGCGTCGTTTGTCATTATGTCCGGAGATTGGCTGGGCATCCAAGGCAATCAGTGTTTGGAATCAGCTCATCCTGTATCAGCGACATCCTCAATCCTCTCTAGAAGGAGTCATTTCCTCTGGATCGTATCCTTGGGCATTGGCTAGAGTGCCCAAACAAGTGTCTCCATGCAGATGATTGCTGTGATAGAGACAGCGTTGAATATAACAGGTAAAAGTTGCCTGGGGCCTCCCTACGATTGAGTTGCTGAGGCGGTGGGTGGAAGTTGCCTGGACCTCCCCATAAAAGCGATAAGTTGAAGGGTAAGAAAGAGGAAAAGCCCCGATTTGAAGTGGATGTTAGTACTGTATCAGTGAGGAGCCCAAGCTCCGTCCAAAGGTAGGCAAGCTGGTGAGCCTGCATTGCCTGAAATTGTGGCCATTTTGTATAGATTCTAGCCTACTAAAAGGATTTGCATCAAATCTGGTATTCTTGTCATCATTTCATGACTAACCCTGCAAGCACTTAACTGATACCCGCTCCTAAATTTTTTGGCATAGTTGGCAGGATAGTCACAGCCCAGGAAAGATGGCATGCTGTATGGAGTGCCCAAGGAGTGAGCAGAGGGCACGGCAGGAAGGTTTACATGATGAATTTCACAGAGAGTATAGTCAGAGTTCCATTGGAGGGTAAGCTAGTGCCGGAGTTGCAGTCATGAGTACGCTCTTGCCAAGTGCACCTTTGGCTGCATTTCAGTAACTGTAATGAGCCACAAGGAAGCGTTCAAGAGGCGGGTAGAGAGGAGTCTCCCAGCAAGAGAAAGACAAGAGGCTGAGACAAAGAAGGGAGTCCTGGGACCTTGAGTATGAGACTGCAATTGTTAAGTATGTGCCTCACCTGTGAGAGACTGTAACCACTAAGCTTTGAACCTTCCGCATGTTTAACACTGTATTTCATTTATAGGTCCAGGACTAGAGGAGATGAGCGGTCACTATATGCATATATACTTCCATTGCGATGCTGCCACCTAGTGGCCAGGAAGCATTTTTATGTGTTGTTTTAGTCACAGGACCTGTGCTTACATGTTCTGAGCTGTGCAGATGCTCACATCAGCAAAGCTCACTGCTATGTAACACTGTTCAGACAATGGTGGCTGACCCTGTTTATTGCAGGCACCGGGAATACCGGCTCGGGCACTGTCTTTAACATTTACTTTAGTGTGCAAAAACAGTGTAGTATGGGCATGTAATCAGTGTCGGAACATTGAATAACTCAAAAAAGGCTGTTTTTAAATTTGATAAAAGGCGACTGATCCCACCTAATGGGTTCAGGTGCAAGGGCTGCGACCCATAAATCAGCAACTATTGTACCAACAGGGCTGAGTAGGCCCTGAAGCCAGAGAAGGGCCCATTGCCGTGGCGGTGGAGTGCAGGAACCTCCCCACAGATGATTGCTGTGAAAGAGGCAGCATTGGATGTAACAAGTGGAAGTTGCGTGAAGCCTCCCTGTTATTTAGTTGCTGAGACGATGGGTTACCCCTGTATCAGGGAAGAGTCCGAGCTCTGTCCCAAGGAAACCAAGCTGGTAAAACCCAATTTCCTGCATTGCCTGAAATTGCCGCCACTTTGTGTAATATTTTAGGTGACTGTGCCTCTCTGCTAAGAACAGTTTTTTGTATTTCCTTTTGGTCGTTTTGCAAACATTACCGGCCTACTAAAAGAAACCTGCATCAAACCTGGGTTTCTTGTCATCATACTGCCAGTAACAATGCAAGGTCAAATATATTAGAAAAATGGACAAAAGTAGATGGTCCAGCGTAGTTAAGTTTAAAACAGAGTGTAGTTCCAAAGTGCCTACGCGTTTCAGACGTATACCACGTCCTTCCTAAAAGCTATCCAGCACAGTGGAGCTGTCCAGCAAAAGTGGTGCTGAAACAGAGAGTCGGTGATAGAACATCACTGCTCTAATAGTAAGTTGTGTACTTACAGCATTGTTTGTTAGATAGTTATCAATGATAGGATGAGGATAACAATGATCCAATTTTACCCTTGAGTAGTGGATAGAGTATTAATGCTTATTTTTGTTTATTAGGCTGTCGGATATGAACCTCTGCAATACTCAAATCGAGATATTAAAACATAAATAGACGCTAAAAAATACATCATTTAAACAGTTTAATACAATACATGAATACATGAACTGGAAAAAAGGGAATTATATACTGGTCTTTAAGTGTAATTGGTGTTGAAAAAAATCTTTGTATAATAAACCGCCATTTGATTAATAAGGAATGTGATGGTGGAGGGACCCGTTGGTACGGACAGTTAGGTGTCATCTGTAAAGGCCGTGAACATTGACAGGTATTATTAATTATTAGACTATATTAAATTCTGCCGATAATTTCATAGATTCTTTTACTAATAATTGAACAATAATTCTGGTCCTGAGAGGGTTAATCTAAGACTGAATAGCTATTAAAAATTATATTAAAAATAAAAGGGGAGTCCTGACTACAAAACAGAGGGTAAAGAACAGAGATGTTCCTCACCTCTGTACCTGAGATATGGTTGTGTTATACTAGATATTGTCTATAGAAGATATACATGTTAAAAACAAATATATTCTGATGTACCAGGAAGATACTATCACACCTCTGCGGGTCTAGAACTCATATCTAGCCTGAGTGTTATCAGTAATTAATATAAATATTAATTACCTGTCTTGTGATTCCTTTCTTTCTGCTGACAGGATTATATGTCACGTTCCTTCTTCTCACTGGGATCAGTCATCTGTAAAGAATCAAAGGTGTAATAATATGTTCCTGATACATGTTATAGACACTTATATGTATAACACACTAGGGCCATAATTATTTATCTCAGGTATAATGTACAAATAGAAAATAAAGAAAAAGACGACACTAAGGACCTGTTCACATCACCGCTGCCCTTCCGTTGAGGGATTCCGTCGGAGGTTTCCGTCGTGTTAACCCCTCAAAAATTAAACAAAATAACATGTCCCCCCTTGCCTGTGCTGTATGGCAAAACCCCGTTTTATGGTCAAAAGTAGCATAACAAGTGTATTCTATTGTAAGGCCCCTTGGGTGCCTGGAATTATGGAGCTTATGGGTATATTGTTTATATAGTTTAAATTAATGGTTATTAATCAATGTAATCTTAAATGGTTAACACAGTTATTTTTTCTGAGTCGTTATAAAGGGTTACCAGTGCCTAGTAGGCAACAGTTCACAAAAAAGATTCAGGATTGTTACCACACAGGGTCCTCAGTGGTGGAGTGGATGCAACGGCGTGGAAATCCACTTTTTAAGGGATGGCTGGAGTCTGGCAGCTGGTGTCCATTTTCCCAAAGCAAAGGAGCTGAAGAGCCCTTTCCAAAAGCTTATGGACTGTTATTGTTGTCCCATGCTTTTTAGAGGGATGAGTTATCCTCTAAAAATAGTTCCTCCACCCCCCCCTTCCCTGCATGTGGCATGGCCAGAAGTTCCCAGCTTGCAGTAAAGTGGTCCGGGGATGTGGGACAGCGCTGGTGTAGAGGAAGGAGGAGTCAGTCCTTACATTGCACCCTCATCTAACAGGTCGATGAGGCAGGGTTCTGCTCTGCCCATGAGGAAGCAGTAAGGGCATGGATGGCTCGAGGTGTGGTGGGAGTATCAGAGATAATATTTTCTGTTTTATTGAATAACTAACTACAATTGTTTTGTTTTTGATTTCACACATAAATTATGTCATTGTAAAGATCAAATGTATTTGTCAGGAAAAAGTCATTTTTGTTTCAGGCTGTTGTATATTACAGGGGGTTAAACTAGTGTTATATTGAGATGTAGTTTTGAACTCTGCTACATTACTTTCGCAGAGTCCACAAAGGGGGGAATGGTGAAGGTTCTGATCAGGTACAATTTTTGTTTGTTTTGAGTTAATTAATTTGGTTTCAGGAGATCTAAAAATGTGTAAGAGACCCCAATGAGTAATCCAGATTAAATGTGTATGAGAGTAACCTAAATTTTGAGGTATTTCTGAGTAGATGGTTCCAGATCTTTCCAGAACAGTAAATATGGCACTGGGTAAGCTGTGCTGTAGTCTCCACCCAATATGAGGTATTGTGTAAGAGACCATCCCCCTCCAGCAAAGTTACACAGGAGGCAGAGGTGACGTCACTCACACGAGTCTTTATGGATTTAGATGAGGGAGAAGGCAGAACAAAAATTGTCTGGACATTGTTAATTTGATGTAAAGTTTTTAGGAATGTTTTATTTTTATTTGTTTTTGTATTAATCAAGTATTTGCAGAACCTGATAAAAGTGAGATTCTCAAAGTATTCTGGATTATCAGATGAGTGTGGAGAAGTGTATAACATTTGGTTTTATTTTAGAGGATGAAGACGCCACCCCTTTGAGATGTTCTATCTATATGTGACATGGGTTTTTAATGTAAATTTGTAATAAAGAGATATTTTATTATACAATATGTACAAGACAGGATACGAGGCACCAGGTAAATCATCCAGAAACCACTCTCACCTTCTTGTTCATCTCAAGGAGCGGAGCTGGAGGTGCTCGCTGAGGCTTGTAACCTGGCAAAAGGTAAGATGGCCGACATATACACTGACTCTAGGTACGCTTTTGGCATCGCCCACAATTATGGGCCCATTGGTAGTAGGAACTTTATTGGATCATCGGGTAAGCCAATAGAGAGAGCGAGAGAGGACAGAACTGACAAAAAGGATATGTGCAGCCAGGTATCAGTAAATTGGATTGTCCCTGGATACAATAATGCCACCACTAGGTTTGTAGCAGCCGGCATGATGTGCGCACGGCATGACATAGGTAAAACAGCAAAGGTACCTGTGAAAAGTGCAGCCCGGCCAGATTACCCGTCCCAGCGACTGCAGAACATACAACTACCCGAGGTAGAAGTGTATGACAATGTGCTCGTGTGTGTAGATCTGTTCTCAGGGGGGCCTGAAGCCCGGCCGGTATCTTCCCCAATGCAGACGTTGTGTGTAAGTGACAGGGGAAGAGTGTTATCCCAAGTATTGACCTGATGTTTGTACAATGATAAGATGTTAGCAGTTCTCTAGACATTGTCCCAAAGTTAGTTTGTTTAATAACTGTATTTAAGAAGTGTTGTTGGAATATTAAATTCTGAAGTTAAGTTTTATGTAAAGTTCTAGACCAGCCTTAGCATTGGACTATTAGAGTCATGCGTCAGATAAAAGGTACAGAAGCGGAATATTCCCATTAGAAAACATTTTTATTTGTTTATTTTTATTTTTGTTGTGAAAGAAAAATTTTAGAGCAGAGAATTCTGTGCAGTGTATATGTGTAAGTATAGATATTTATATAAAGAAGAAGAATCAGTTTGTAGGTATCAGTTTTAGTTACTGACCAGTGTGAACGTTTAACATAAATCTGTCATTATTAATGTTCATGTTAATTATCTGATTAAGATCAATTACTGATTAGGCTATGAAAAGCTTGTTCTCCACAGGAAGAGTCCAACTGGGAGCGGAAGGCGTGAGAACCAGATTCTGACAGAATGTGGACGGATAAAGGAAGGTAAACCGGTAACACCCAAGGCACTCTTAATGGCACTTGCATTGATGGTGTATGACCTCATATATGCCCCAATACTGCAAGGATCGATTTGGTAAGATCTAATTGGTATGTCCCAGGTTTTACAGCTGTCGCTGCTAAATTCTGTTAGAGCTGTTTGATTTGCCTACAGAACAGTCCTGGCAGACCGGTGCCAACCTTATCATACCCGCCTCCCATGAAGAGAACCGACCTTGAGAGGCCTTCCCAGGTAGAACGAACCAGATCAGAGTAAGAAAAATTGGTTTGAGACACTTGTCAAATAAACATGTGGGATCTGTGTATGTTTCTGTGAGGTGGAGATGTTCTAGGCAATCAGCTGAGATCAAGGTACAAATCCTGCTGAAAGAGTATCACCAAGTGCAAATGAAGTACCCAATAATTACACATCTTCTAGGTGCACTGTCCATTGTAACAGAGAAGTTTTTCCTTTTATATATATATAAAGGTGTTTGATGTCATTTAAGGGCCTGACATTATTGTATGTTAGAACTTAGAACAACGTTTATAGTGTATGCGGATGATGTTATCACCAGATTAGTATTTATTTTAACAATTGACAAAGAGTTGGGGGTCCCCAGCAAGTGGTAGTAAATATGAACTAAAAGACTTTTAACACGATGAACTCCATCACTGAGATGCGGCACTACAACGCGTTTATCATGAACTGACGGCAGTGTCACAATTCTAAGCGGCCGCCCAGACAAGTAACTTGCCAGAGGAAGAGTACAGATGCGGAGGGTTTGATAGTCACAATACAACTCCACTAATCCGCCTACGTGGGATCTCACCCCAGGCTCACAGCATGAGGTGCTATGTACAGCCTGATGACGTAAACTAAAGGAGACGGTGTCGGACAGATGAGAAGGACCAAACCGAGTCTTGATGACATCAGCAAAGATTAAAGTAAAGACCAAAGACCTGAGTGAATCCGTCAGCAGGATCAAGTGTTTTGATAAGTAAGTGGCTAGGAGGGGGTAATAATAACTCCCCCACTGGACACCAACGTAGTCTGACTTCACAATTGTGTGGGTTACCCTGAGGGTGACAGTCAGTGAAGAGCAGAAGACAGGAGAAGAAGAAGACGATGGTGTACAGGACTGGCAATGAACTGATGGGACCCGAAACCTGAGGGTGATAGCATTATGATTATTAGTTGAGGCCCTATTGTTTATAATGTATGAGGTTTATAATTATAATGTGTGTAAATATGCCACGGTGCTGCAAATTACAATCTGAGGAGTTTTATGTGGAGGTGTGAGGTGAAGGTCACTGTGCTGCCCATGACCTGTTATATCTGCAGGGGTAAAAGTCCCATTAGGACAGTAAGTGACAGTGCGACAGTTGTTACCATTAAAAAATGTAGACCGGATTAATTATATATATATATATATTACAACCAGCAGCGGTTTGTAGATTATATCAAGACAACCATCCTGTATCCAGAGGAGAATAGGGAAAGTTAGGACCACTCCGACACCTTGGAAGTCCAGGTACAAAGGGGGGTTACTCATCAGGAGTAGATCGTCTCAAGCTGGTGAAGAAATCCAAAACCCCTACCCGCCTGGTTCGAGTGGTCAGTGGTAGGTTGCTAGGCAAGACTCAGGGATAGAGTAATAATATTTTTAGGGGGGACTGTCAGGGATCAATACTATGTATATTGTTTGAAAAATATTATCCTCACACATATGTATATACATTTCAGTTCTTTGTATAATATACTGATATATATAACAAGTTCTTTGTTCATGTCGGACACACCTATGGAAGACACCGCCCCCTGGAATGCAAGAAGAGTGAGTCTGAGAAAATTGTGGGGGCTTGGGCACTCCCACATCTCTGGGGAGGAGGCATGTGTCGCTTTCTGTGTTTCTTTGTTCTGAATAAAAAGTTTTCAGTCTTCCTCCTGACAGAGAGGGAAGCTGTACCAAACATCTGTGTGGTGTACTTCTCTCCAGGCATGCCTTCAGCTTTCAGTTTACCGAGGTGGTTATTCGGTATGAAATACGGACCTGACAGGAGGAGCAGTCCTGTGATTATAATGTGCAGGCAGACTATGGAGGGCAGTCGGTAGCATCAGTGGTGAGACAGGTGTAGACTCCAAAGGGAGTTTATTGCCCCCTCCTTGCTGCTGGTGGGAAAGACCGTTGTCATAGGATATGGACGAAGACTGCCTCCTATTGCATCATTGGGATCTGCAGCTGACCACGGTCAAGAGACTGGTCATCCAGCTGCTGGAACAATCTTGGAGGCACCTTGGGTGATGCCGGGATTCCTGTGAGTGGTGAGTCACCTTCATGTTTGGCTGCATAGTCAAGCACAAATGTGTTGACGGATGAGGATTTGTTCTCTGTTTTAAAGGACAACTTGGGCTTGTTTGGGTGGCAAAGGGTGGAGTATAAGCTCTGCCAGTAAAGCCAGTAGGTTAATACCCCACCTGACTAGATGGTTTGTACAGATTAACCTTTTGTGGCTTATTATTCTGTGGTGTGGCTCCTCTGGGAATTTACCTGTCCACCAATATAGGGGACAAGATCCACAGACGAGAATTTGTGATATTTGGTTTCAGTGTATCACGTAATGGTGGACAAAGAGCGTATTGTGGACAAGAAGCTTAGTTTTGAGAGAGGGTCTGAGAAAAATTTCAAAGTGGTAAAGACCTGTACGATGTAACCTGTCATTTAAACGAGATTACGCTTGCCTTGCTGTAAATATTACAGAGACGCTACATAAGTGTCAGGATTGTGAATAGACATGACGTCCTGGCTGGAGGTAATGTAAATTCACTGTCAGGACACTTGAGTAACGTTATAGTGTGTTTATGTGGCTGCACATAGCGATATAGCTATATCGCTATGTGCTGTGTAAATGAATGGGGAGAAGTGTATGACGCTGATTGGTCACTGATTGGTCAGCGTCATACACTTCTCTCCACAACGCCCACTTGGTCAAAAAGTAAAACACGCCCAGTTGTCCATTAAGAAACTCATTAGCATGAAGCTAAAATAGGTCATAACTCCGTCAAAAATGATCGTTTTTCTAAACAAAAAACACTGCTGTAATCTACATTACAGCGCCGATCATATTATGTAGAAGATAGGCCACTTATAATGTGGTGACAGAGCCTCTTTAAAGGTTCACGGTTTTGGCTCATTTTTTTTCTAAGCGCTTCCCTGAAAAGGCCGCTGTACTCTTTGCATGCTCAGATAATGTAGAATATTTAGTGCACACAAGCTGCATGGAGGTGCAGCTTGGTGGTGCTATGATGAGAAATGTAGGCGTCGTTTGTCATTATGTCCGGAGATTGGCTGGGCATCCAAGGCAATCAGTGTTTGGAATCAGCTCATCCTGTATCAGCGACATCCTTAATCCTCTCTAGAAGTAGTCGTTTCTTCTGGATCGTATCCTGGGGCAGCGGCTAGAGCGCCCAAACAGGAGTCTCCACGCAGATGATTGCTGTGATAGAGACAGCATTGAATATAACAGGTGGAAGTTGACTGAGGCCTCCATACGATTGAGTTTCTGAGGCAGTGGGTGGAAGTTGCCTGGGCCTCCCCATTAAAGCGATAAGGGATGTTGAAGGGTAAGAAAGAGGAAAAGCCCTGATTTGAAGTGGATGTTAGTACTGTATCAGTGAGGAGCCCAAGCTCCGTCCAAAGGTAGGCAAGCTGGTTGTAATGACGGAATAGGAAGACGTACAAGTGAGCCCTAATCTACCCGCAACCCAGTCCCTGCCTACTTGCATGGCCCCTCCCAGGCCACGGCGTACAACTGGGCGACGGTCCCTACACTCAATATGTGCATGACAGACAACACAAGACAGGGTACACAGAAGAGAGGGAAGTGGGACAGTTGCCAACGGCAACACCGTGAGCAACAGAGTAGTGAATGAGCCGAGTAAAACCAGGAGAGTATGTGGTAACAAAAGCAGAGCAGAAGAATAGTCAGTCAATCAAGCCAGGGTCGATATGAAGCAGGTCAATTGCAAGTAGCAGGAACAGCAGAGCCAGGAACCAGAGAGAATCACAGGCACAGGACAAGCAGCAAATGCAGGTATACAAAGACCAAGGGCGGGAGCTAGCTCCATCTGGCCAGGCTGTGATAGGTTCTCCCACTCCTCAGCCTCCCAGCCTGAGTGGTAGCAGAACGAGTCATTCTAGCAGAGCTAGGCACAGATGCAGACTGATTAACCACGGGCGTCGACACAGAAGCTGTGTCAGGCAAATCCTTTACACCGGTGAGCCACCAATGCCTGCATTGCCTGAAATTGTCACCATTTTGAATAACATTTTTAAATTGACTGTGCCTCTCTGCTGAGATTAGTTTATTGTTTTCCCTGTTGGAAGTTTTGCCAAGATTCTAGCCTACTAAAAGGATTTGCATCAAACCTGATATTCTTGTCATCATTTCATGACTAACCCTGCGAGCACTTAACTGATACCCGGTCCTAAACTTTTTGGCATAGTTGGGAGGATAGTCGCAGCCCAGGAAAGATGGCATGTCGTATGGAGTGCCCAAGGAGCGAGCAGAGGGCACGGCAGGAAGGTTTACATGATGTATTTCACAGAGAGTATAGTCGGAGCTCTATTGGAGGGTAAGCTAGTGCCGGAGTTGCAGTCATGAGTACGCTCTTGCCAAGTGCACCTTTCCCTCAAGAAAGATGACTAGATCCAGTAAGAGGTTGTGGAGCCAGGAAAGGCTGCATTTCAGTAGCTGTAATGCGCCACAAGGAAGCGTTCAAGAGGCGGGTAGAGAGGAGTCTCCCAGCAAGAGAAAGACAAGAAGCTGTGCATGAGACTGAGACAAAGAAGGGAGTCCTGGGACCTTGAGTATGAGACTGCAATTGTTAAGTATGTGCCTCACCTGTGAGAGACTGTAACCACTAAGCTTTGAGCCTGAGGCCCAAGTAATTTTGAAGAGGGCCTGAACTGAGTCTAACAGGGCCTTCAGAGACTGTCGGAAGAAGGCCCAATTTGTGTGAAAGGAATCTGTGTTTTTGTTTCAGTTATTTTAGTTGCTTATTTTTCCTGGTGCCTGGAATGGCACCGAATAAGGCAAGGGGGCAATGAAAGGTATGGAAGGGAGTCTCCCCTATTCACGAGAGGAGCCGTATGGAGTAATGTAGAGATAGATTTTGCTGTCTCTTTCAATGCTTTTGTGTTATGCATGTTTAACACTTTATTTCCTTTATAGGTCCAGGACTAGAGGAGATGAGCGGTCACTATATGCATATATACTTCCATTGCGATGCTGCCACCTAGTGGCCAGGAAGCATTTTTATGTGTCGTTTTAGTGACAGGACCCATGCTTACATGTTCTGAGCTGTGCAGATGCTCACGTCAGCAAAGCTCACTGCTATGTAACACTGTTCAGACAATGGTGGCTGACCCTGTTTATTGCAGGCATCGGGAAAACAGGCTCGGGCACTGTCTTTAATATTTACTTTAGTGTGCAAAAACAGTATAGTATGGGCAAGTAATCAGTGTCGGGACATTGAATAACTCACAAAGGGGCTCTTTTTAAATTTGATAAAAGGCGACTGTTCCCACCTAATGGGTTCAGGTGCAAGGGCTGCGACCCATAAATCAGCAACTATTGTGCCTGCAGGGCTGAGTAGGCCCTGAAGCCAGAGAGGGCCCATTGCTGTGGCGGTGGAGTGCAGGAACCTCCCCACAGATGATTGCTGTGAAAGAGGCAGCATTGGATGTAACAAGTGGAAGTTGCGTGAAGCCTCCCTGTTATTTAGTTGCTGAGACGATGGGTTACCCCTGTATCAGGGAAGAGTCCAAGCTCTGTCCCAAGGAAACCAAGCTGGAAAAACCCACTTACTGCATTGCCTGAAATTGCCGCCATTTTGTGTACTATTTTAAGTGACTGTGCCTCTCTGCTAAGAACAGTTTTTTGTATTTCCTTTTGGTCGATTTGCAAACATTACCGGCCTACTAAAAGAAACCTGCATCAAACCTGGGTTTCTTGTCATCATACTGCCATTAACAATGCAAGGTCAAATACATTACTCGCCCTCACTAGCCTCCCCTCATGCCAAATTCTATGGCCAAAAGGACCATAACAATTATATTCTATTGGAAATAAAAGGTGGATTTCTGACTTTAGAGAACAGAGGGTAAAATAATAGTCATGTTCCTCACCTCTGTACCTGAGATATGGTACAATTTGTAATGTAAAAATTAAGCCCTCATATGGCTGTGTCAATGAAAAAATAAAAGAGTTATGACTTTTGGAAGGCGTGGAAGAAAAAAACAAAAACATAAAAATGAAACTTAGCCTTGTCCTGAAAGGGTTAATCGAAGACTGAATAGCTATTAAAAATTATATTAAAAATAAAAGGGGAGTCCTGACTACAAAACAGCGGGTAAAGAACAGAGATGTTCCTCACCTCTGTACCTGAGATATGGTTGTGTTATACTAGATATTGTCTATAGAAGATATACATGTTAAAAACACATATATTCTGATGTATCAGGAAGATACTATCACACCTCTGCGGGTCTAGAACTCATATCTAGCCTGAGTGTTATCAGTAATTAATATAAATATTAATTACCTGTCTTGTGATTCCTATCTTGCTGCTGACAGGATTATATGTCACGTTCCTTCTTCTCACTGGGATCCGTCATCTGTAAAGAATCAAAGGTGTGATAATATGTTCCTGATACATGTTATAGACACTTATATGTATAACACACTAGGGCCATAATTATTTATCTGAGGTATAATGTACAAATAGAAAATAAAGAAAAAGACGACACTAAGGACCTGTTCACATCACCGCTGCCGTTCCGTTGAGGGATTCCGTCTGAGGTTTCCGTCGGGTTAACCCTTCAAAAATGAAACAAAATAACATGCCCCCCCCCCCTTTCCTGTGCTGTATGGCTAAACCCCATTGTCATAGGATACGGACAAAGACTGCCTCCTATTGCATCATTGGGATCTGCAGCTGACCACGGTCAAGAGACTGGTCGTCCAGCTGCTGAAACAATCTTGGAGGCACCCTTGGGTGATGCCAGGATTCCTGTGAGTGGTGAGTCACATTCATGTTTGGTTGCGTAGTCAAGCACAAATGTGTTGACGGATGTGGATTTGTTCTCTGTTATAAAGGACAACTTGGGCTTGTTTGGGTGGCAAAGGGTGTAGTATAAGCTCTGCCAGTAAAGCCAGTAGGTTAATACCCCGCCTGACTAGATGGTTTGTACAGATTAACCTTTTGTGGCTTATTATTCTGTGGTGTGGCTCCTCTGGGAATTTACCTGTCCACCAATATAGGGGACAAGATCCACAGACCAGAAATTGTGATATTTGGTTTCAGTGGATCACGTAATGGTGGACAAAGAGCGTATTGTAGACAAGAAGCTTAGTTTTGAGAGAGGGTCTGAGAAAAATTCCAATGTGGTAAAGACCTGTACGATGTAACCTGTCATTTAAAACGAGATAGCCTTGCTGTAAATATCACAGAGACACTACATAAGTGTCAGGATTGTGAATAGACATGATGTCCTGGCTGGAGGTAATGTATATTCACTTTCAGGACACTTGAGTAACGTTATAATGTGTTTATGTGGCTGCACATAGCGATATAGCTATATCACTATGTGCTGTGTAAATGAATGGGGAGAAGTGTATGACGCTGATTGGTCATTGATTGGTCAGGCCATACACTTCTCTCCACAACGCCCACTTGGTCAAAAAGTAAAACATGCCCAGTTGTCCATTAAGAAACTCATTAGCATGAAGCTAAAATAGGTCATAACTCCGTCAAAAATGATCGTTTTTCTAAATAAAAAACACTGCTGTAATCTACATTACAGCGCCGATCATATTATGTAGACGATAGGCCACTTATAATGTAAGCCCAGAGCTAAGCAGAGCTGGGCAGAGGGCGGTCATGACGGGTCTGGACCTGCAAGGGGTCATTTAGAGGGGTATTTTGGTTATAGGTTGGTGGGTGGGTTTGAGTCAGGAATTGTGCTAGGGGGTTGTGAGCATTGGGGGTGGAGTTAATGGGATGTATATATAGTGGCATAAGCAGGGAAGCCATGTTATGTCTTGAAAATTTTTGTCAAGAATAGAGGTGTGCAGCCAGTGTCAGGGTAGCTGTTTTCTGGTCAGTTTTAGGGCCTAGAGTTATGGAGGGTTTAGAGCAGTTAATTGCTAGGGTTAGGCAGGCAGGCAGGCAGCTGATAAGGGGCTGGAGTGGGTCCAGGAGCAGCTAGGGGCTTTAGCAGGCTCCCCGGCGGGGCGTCCCCCCAGAGCCCGGCGTTCACGGCCTCTTGAACGCTTGAGCCCCCCGGCGCAGACGGAGGAGTGTGACTCCCCCCTTACCTGGTCCCCGGTGGCTGGCGACGGTGGCGTTGTTCCGGTGTCGGGGACTGGAGCCATGGAGGTGTCGGGAGCGGCGGCAGCAGTGGAGAGGCCTGGAGTGAGAGGCCAAGGTGCGGTTCGCCGGGTGTCCAGTCGGGGTCAGCGCAGCACAGTCCATGTGCCTGAGGAGCGACGTGGAGATGGACGTTGAGGGAAGCGGTGGTGCAGAGGCGGGAGCAGACCCCCTCCTTTCCAGTGCGGTGGGCTCGTTCAGGGAGCCTGTCACGAGTTCTTCTGTGGGGCCGGAGGCAAGCCAGGACTCTGCGGCTGTCACGGTAAGTGCCTTCAGCGCTGCTAGAGCGCCATCTGCTGGGTCAGGGGCAAGTGTGCATAGTACACCCGTTAGCATGGGTGATTTGGCGCCATCTAGTCGCCGTTCGGAACATTGCAGTGTCGGTGGTAGGCCGGCGCCACCTGCTGTTCAGGAAAATTATTACATCGTGGTGGCAGGCCTGCGCCACCTCCTGGCCATTTTCTTTATAGCAGCAGTAGTGGTAGGTCTGCACTGACTGCTGAATATGTACAAAATTTGCATCATCCAGCGCCTCCTGAGGGAGACGTTGGCCAGGTGGTAGGTGTTTCGTCTGTTTATTTGCCGTTCCAGGTGTCGTCAGGACGGGAGTCCGGTGTAGAAGCAGCCAATGCTTTGCGGCGGGCACTCGGGGTGCCTAGGATGCTCGGACAGGAGACGGCTTCGGTGGACTCAGGACGGACGGCCCCGTTAGTGTCTGGCGACGGGCAGCCTTCTGGTGAGTCACAGCGTTTACACACCATACACGTGGACAGTAATTTTAGTAATGAGAGTAGTCTAGTGGGGCAAGTACCTGTAGGTTGCGGTTCTACGGGGGATTTGTCAGTCACGAGTGGAGTTTGGGGAAATTTGTTAGATGGGTTATGTCAGTTTTTAGCTTCAGTTGATACTTCTCGTGTGTCACAGCTAGCAGGTCCCGTTGGAGTTTGGTCAGCGCAGGGACAGTTAGAGGGGGGTTCTCGTAGGGAGAGTACTGCGAGTGCTGAGGCAGGCTCTTCATCATTTAACGCCTTAGATGCCGGGGTCCAGAAGGAGAATGTAGATGGGGCTAATAAGCCCTTGCCAGTTTCGGATACTGCAAAAGGGAGCATGTACATTTGCTTTGAAGGACCATTAGGGGCCCACTTAAAGCCAGAGCTCCGTGAAAAGATTTGGAAAAGGGAGAATTTGGATATTTTTACTTTATTGCCGTTGGAGCGATTTAGTGTGGAACGGTGGGAAAAGGGCAAGGAACATCGTAAGGAGGAGGATGATGAGAGAAGACGGTATAGGCTGATTCCGCGCACATTTGGGAATTGGCTACAAGCTTTTTCCATCATGGCTAGCCAGTGGCGGATTAAGTAGACCATGGGCCCTGGGCTGTTACCCAAACTTGGGCCCCCCTTCCTCACCGTAACTATTTTTAACACTACCTTTTTGGGCAAGCATTAACAGTGTTACGATTCCCCTTGTCACAGCGCGGTGTCCCTACATACTGACAGGATCACACTGTGCAGGGACACAACCTTCTGACAAGGGGAATTGTCTATCAGTCCTGGACCGCAGAAAGACTTTTTGTGAAATACAAGGATTTCCTATAATAAACATGTCAGGAGAGGTGACAGATTCTCTATAAATCTAGTGACTCACAGGTGACGACGTCTCAGATTCTAGTAGTTTTTTTCCTCTTTTCTTCTCCATCCGGTCCAGCGCTCATGACGACTTCTCCCGGCCATGACTCATTTCTGCAGAATTTGCCACTTAGACGTCTCCTCACTTTTCCAACATTTCCACACCTATAAACGAAAATAAAGTTATCATGGTGCCACATAGTGTACCCCTAAATATAATAGCACCAAACACTGCGCGCCTGAATATAATACCACACACTGTAAAACACCATACACACAGCCCCCTGTACATAGTGCCACACACAGCCCCTGTAGATATTACACACCCCCATAGATATCGCCATACACAGCCCCCTCTATATATCACACATCCCCCTCGTAGAGAGCGTTACACACAGCCCCCTATAGATAGTGCCATACAGCCCCCCTGTAGAGAGCGCCACACAGCCCTCCCCCTCTTGTAAATAGCACCAAAAAGCCCCCCCTGTAAAGAGCGCCACACACATACCACGGTGGATAGCACTACACAGCCCCCCCTTGCCTCACAGCGCTCCCCCTTGTATATAGTGCCTCACAGCGCTCCCCCTTGTATATAGTGCCTCACAGCGCTCCCCCTTGTATAAAGTGCCTCACAGCGCTCCCCCTTGTATATAGTGCCTCACAGCGCTCCCCCTTGTATATAGTGCCTCACAGCGCTCCCCCTTGTATATAGTGCCTCACAGCGCTCACCCTTGTATATAGTGCCTCACAGCGCTCCCCCTTGTATATAGTGCCTCACAGCGCTCCCCCTTGTATATAGTGTCACACAGCGCTCCCCCTTGTATATAGTGCCACACAGAGCTCCCCCTTGTATATAGTGCCACACAGCGCTCCCCCTTGTATATAGTGCCACAAGGTTATGTACACATTTAAAAACTTTATATTATAATTATATATATATATATAGTATGTCTGTGTATCAGTGTGATTGATTGATTTTATTAAAAAATATTTTTACTTTTTGAGATACGGCTGCTTTGTATCCTGTATCCGTCAGGTCAGCAGGACTGACGGGATCAGTGACACGCAGGATCCACCTCAAATCTATCACATCTAAGATTATAATTTAGCGCAGGGCCCGTTTCACTGATCCCGTCAGTCCTGCTGACCTGACGGATACAGGATACAAAGCAGCTGTATCTCAAAAAGTGAAAATATTTTTTAATAAAACGTAATTACAAAGTTGCACCAAACACACATTTTTATTAAAAAAAAATAAAACCGACGTTATTTTTGCGACGTTTTTTCCGTAGACAATGCAGGTTTCGTTTTTTATCGTTTTTATGCACACATTTTTTGCCATTTTAGAATTTTTATTCATAAAGTTTGAAAATAATAGTAAAAAAAGAAGCTTTTTTACGTTTCAGCTATTTTTTTTTGGTAATAACATTGTTTTACCCTAAAATAGACCTTTTATCTGTGATCGTCATTGTCTACCGTACATTTTAATATATTACATGTCTATATTAGGGTAATTGGGTCAGCGCTAGCGTTACAACAATGATTGGCGGGGGGGAACGTTTTTTTTGGGGTGGGTATTTTATGTGTATTTATTATTATTATTTTTTTTTGCACTTTACTATTTTTTATTACTATGTTCTGATCCTCAAAGGTCAAAAAAGACCTTTGGGGAACCTTATATCTACTTTCTCTTTGTTTTACACCATGTTTTTCCACTGTAACTGGAGCTGCACAGCAGCCCCAGTTACAGGGGAAATCAGCCCTCTCACAGTGACGATTGTCACTAATAGGGCTGTGCTGGGTCTAGTAAGACCCAGCAACAGTCTGCCACTAACGGCACCCGGCGATCATGTGACCTGTCACATGATCACCGGGAGGAATAGAGACAGCGCCGCTGCTGCTGTCTCTATTCCTGTACACAGCGTTCATTGAACGCTGTGTAAGAAGACATCGGAGAAGACAGAAGCAGCGAAAGCTGCTTCTGTCTTCTTCTCAGGGTCCCCGGCAGTCACTGACAGCCGGAGACCCGACATTCAGCTGCCCGATCGCGCGGGCAGCAAGTTAAAACCCGAGCCGTAGAAAGTCTATGGCTCGGGTTTTAAGCACCCGTCCCTGACCGCTGGCCGTAAAAATACAGCCAGCGGTCGGGAACCAGTTGGGCAGGAGGATAATCCTGTACTGACCTCAGCGCCGGTGACCGCCCGCCGGCTCTTCTCTTGCTGCTTTGGAGTAACAGAACAGCCGTCCCTCGCTGTTCTGTTACTCAATGGCGGCGGCCCGCACTGTCAGGGAGGCGTGTCCTACCCCTGGATCCCGGCGAATTCCCTGCTCCTCCCCATCTTCGGCCGTTAGCAGCGCTAGCGCGCTGAATAGATTTACGAGATAATGTGCGTTTCGGGCTGCCATGGGCCCCCTGGAAGCCTCGGGCCCCGGGCGGCCGCCCGAAACGCCCATATGATAATCCGCCACTGTGGCTAGCGTTATAGGGGAGAAATGCCCAGAACATTGTTCCGGTTTATTTTGTTACTTGGATTCCATTTGGGAGGCTTATAGAACGTATGAATGTACTGCTTGGCTTAAATATGACGAGCAGTTTCGTCAGCATATGGCGGTTCAGTCATCCCTGCGGTGGGATAATAAGGACATAAGCTTTTGGATGCACCTTATGACTACACCAAAGGGGGCTGGTCAGGGGGTCATGTTGAAGTTGCGAGTTTGCATAACCCCTTTCAGTCCTCACCCGGCGGGTCTAGATCAGCGGGTTCATCGGGGAGTTTTAAGAAAGGGGTCTGCTGACTCTACAACGAGAGCACCTGTAAATGGGGAACTAATTGTGTCTATAGACACGAATGTGCCGGGTGTGGGGGTGGTAACCACCCCGTCTTCAAGTGTTTTAAGCGGGCACGAGGAGGCACGACGAAGCCAGGGGATGGTTCTGCTAAAGGAGGTGAGTCCAGTAAACCTCAACGCTATGATGCCTTGGCTAAAGAGGTACCCCGACAATGAGAGGGCGCAGCTGTTATTGAAAGGTTTTCGGGACGGATTTAGGATTCCGTTCTCCGCGGGGGTGGGTGTTTTGATGGCTAATAATCTGCGTTCGGTGCGGGATCATCCATAAGTGGTACGAGACAAGTTGCGGAAGGAAGTTTTGTTGGGTAGAATGTTAGGCCCCTTTTCTGATGTTCCTATTTCCAATTTGCGTGTCTCCCCGCTGGGGGTTGTCCCCAAGAAGGAGGCGGGCAAATTTCGGCTTATACATCATTTATCTTATCCGAAGGGTTCTTCGGTAAATGATGATATTGATGAGTCTTTGGCGCGGGTTTCCTATACGTCATTTGATGAGGCGGTTCGTTTGGTTAGGACTGCGGGGCAAGGGGCGCTTATGGCTAAGGTGGATGTGGAGTCTGCATTTCGCCTTTTGCCGGTGCACCCAGAATCCATGCACTTGCTGGGGTGCTCGTTTGATGGCCTTTTTTATATTGATAGGTGCCTTCCTATGGGGTGCTCTATTTCTTGTGCCTATTTCGAAGCCTTCAGCACATTTTTGGAGTGGGTGGTCCATGAACGAGCCGGCTCTAAATCAGTTATTCATTATTTGGATGACTTCTTTTGCGTGGGCCCTGCGGCTCGGCCGTCGTGTGCAATATTGTTATGGGCAGTGATGGATGTTTTTGTTGACTTTGGGGTTCCGTTGGCGTTTGAAAAAACCGAAGGACCAACCACTACGATCTGTTTTTTGGGAATTGAAATTGATTCCCAGGCAATGGAATGTAGGTTGCCAAGGCAAAACTTATTCATCTGCGAGCAACGGTGCAGGAAGCTCTGGTGAAAACAAAAATCACCCTGCGGCTCCTGCAATCTTTATTGGGGAAACTCAATTTTGCCTGTAGAATTATGCCCATGGCCCGTGTTTTTTGTAGGCGCTTAGCACAAGTAACTGCTGGTGTAAGATGTCCCCACCATTTTATTCGCCTTGGCAAGGAGCATAAGGCGGATTTGAGGGTTTGGGATTCCTTTTTGGTAGAATATAACGGCAGATCATTACGGATTGCAGAGGGAATTTCGAATGTGGAGATGCAATTGTGTACTGATGCTTCCGCTTCTATCGGCTTCGGGGCGTATTTTCAGGGAAAATGGTTTGTTGGTACTTGCCCACTAGAGTGGAGGGAGTGTGGTTTGACAGGTAATCTTTGTTTTCTGGAGTTTTTTCCCATTCTTGTTGCGGTGGAAATTTGGGGACAGCTTTTGTCCAATCGGTCAGTGGTTTTTCACTGTGATAACATGGTGGTCGTGTGCGCTATTAATAGTTTGTCCGCCAATTCCCCCCCCCCGGTGATCACAGTGCTACGCCAGTTGGTCCTGCTGTGTTTGAGATGGAACATTCTATTTAGGGCTCATCATGTTCCTGGAGTTTCCAATGACATTGCAGATGCTTTATCTCGATTGCAGTGGGATAGTTTCCGTTGGCTAGCTCCAGAGGCGGAGAGGGATCCGATTTATTGCCCCAAGCACCTTTGGAGGGTGGTGTCGCTCGTCTGATATGGTGGGCGAAGCGTTCGCTGGCCCCTGCTACGTGGGATGATTATACCACGATCTGGGTGAGATGGTTCCAGCTGGAGGATTTGTGGTGTAGTAAAGGGAGTCCTTTTAGTGCCTTAGAGGGGATGTTTTGTTTTTTGTTATCTCTTATGGAGAGTGGATCTTCAGCTTCCTCTGTTGTTAAGTCGGTAGCGGCAGTTTCCTTTTTCTTTAAGTTAATTGGTTGTACGGATGTTACTAAGCATTTTTTGATACAGCGGGCTCTGCAGGGTTTTCAAAAAGGGCATGTCGGGCAGGATAAGCGTGGGCCCGTGTATTTTGCAATGTTGGAGGGACATTTTCTCAGTTGGACAGGATATCCCATTCAGATTATGAGAGGTTGTTGTTTCAATTGGCTTTCTCTTGGGCTTTCTATGGGGCTTTTAGGGTTGGCGAATTGGTTAGTCCCTCAAAACGGGTGCAGGGCGGTATTCAAGTAACCAATGTGTTTTTTTCAGGATAGTGTGTTGAGAATAATGTTGTATCATTCAAAAACTGACAGGAATGGAAAAGGTTTTGAGATTTGTTTGACTAAAATTCATGAGGGGGAATCGTGCCCAGTGGGGTGTTTTCTGCATTTCATGGCTGTGTGTCCTCAGGGATTTTCGTCTTTGCTGGTGCATGCGGATGGTTCAGCGTTGTCCAGATATCAATTTATTACTGTCTTTAAGAAGTGCGTACAAGGGTTGGGCCTTTCACATCTGGATTACAGCTCTCGTTCTTTTAGGATTGGAGCTGCTACAGAGGCTTCTCGTTTTGGGCTCGACACTGCTTCAGTTAAGAGGATTGGCCGCTGGGAGTCCAGCCGCTTTCATTCCTATGTTAGGCTGCATTTGCTGGAATGTTGATTTCTTTATCTTGGGTTTATTTTGTGTGGGGGGGATGTCATTCTTTTTCTGTGTGACTAATTTTCTGTTGCTTTCAGGTTCTGCCAAATGTGTGGTTTGGCTTCTTGGCCATTCCTATATTTACTGGGCTGAAAGGAGTGCCCGTGTGCGTCCGAATGGTAGGTATTTGGGTTTAGATCCGGATGAGGTGGAGGTACACTGGTTCGAAGTTTGTAGCCTGACCAGGGATCAGGTAAGGCCTTTGTTTCAGGATGCGGTTAGGTCCTGGGGTCTACCTGACATCTTGATAATTCATGTAGGGGGTAATTACATCGGGAGTTATCCCATGCGGAACCTCATTAAGAACATTAAGAGGGACTTCTTATGTTTTGTAGACACCCATCCTGGGCTTTTGATTATCTGGTCCGAAATTGTACAGCGGGTAAAATGGCGCAATGCGCAGTCAGTCTCGGCGCTGAATAGGACCAGAGTTAAGATTAATAAGACAGTGGCCAAGTTTATTCGCCTAAATGGTGGGTTGGTAGTTCATCACCGACTGTTGGAGGATCGGGGCGCGTACATTGGAAAGGATGGGGTTCACTTAACGGATGTGGGCCTGAATATTTTTAATTTTGGCCTCCAAGA
Source organism: Rhinoderma darwinii (assembly GCF_050947455.1). Classification (NCBI taxonomy): domain Eukaryota; kingdom Metazoa; phylum Chordata; class Amphibia; order Anura; family Rhinodermatidae; genus Rhinoderma; species Rhinoderma darwinii. The sequence goes on along the minus strand of NW_027461912.1, from coordinate 297,898 downwards.
AGGCCTGGAGTTGGGTTTTCAAGTGTGGCGGCGCATGAAAATTTAAGGAGTCAAGTTTTCATGCTGTGGCGGGTCCATGGCAACGCTATTTATGTTTTTATATATTGCTGTCTTTGACACAATATATTGGTTTTATTTTAAAGCTATGGATTTGGGCTTCTCTAAGGGGCGGACCCGGGGAAGCGTGTTGCTTTAGCATACTCGTGGTGACGCCACTGTAGCTTATATGGTCACGGCTAGTGGTTTAAGGGTATTGCTTAATTTATGTTTTGGAGGTTGTCAAGGACTTAGCCACATAATGTTAATATGTTAATTATGTTTATGATATGTTTATACTTTTTTTTAATATATTCTCAGGTTCTGTGAAAGAAATCATCTAATAAAACTGTGACAAGCACCTTCCAATTTTAATTGTTTCGTTGTATATTTATTAGATAGGAGGGTGTTTGTGTGGCCCCTTGTCGCCCTTGTACCGTCATGTGAGCCCAGAGCTAAGCAGAGCTGGGCAGAGGGCGGTCATGACGGGTCTGGGCATGCAAGGGGTCATTTAGAGGGGTATTTTGGTTATAGGTTGGTGGGTGGGTTGGAGTCAGGAATTGTGCTAGGGGGTTGTGAGCATTGGGGGTGGAGTTAAGGGGATGTTTATATAGTGGGATAAGCAGGGAAGCCATTTTATGGCTTGAAAAATTTTGTCCCGCCTGCCCTCCCGTTAATTTTTCTTTTGAGCGGAGATGAGCGGTCACTATAAGCATATACACTTCTGTTGCGATGCTGCCACCTAGTGGCCAGGAAGCATTTTTATGTGTTGTTTTAGTCACAGAACCCGTGCTTACATGTTCTGAGCTGTGCAGATGCTCACGTCAGTAAAGCTCACTGCTATGTAACACTGTTCAGACAATGGTGGCTGACCCTGTTTATTGCAGGCACCGGGAAAACCGGCTCGGGCACTGTCTTTAACATTTACTTTAGTGTGCAAGAACAGTGTAGTATGGGCAAGTAATCAGTGTCGGAACATTGAATAACTCACAAAGGGGCTGTTTTTAAATTTGATAAAAGGTGACTGTTCCCACCTAATGGGTTCAGGTGCAAGGGCTGCGACCCATAAATCAGCAACTATTGTGCCAGTAGGGCTGAGTAGGCCCTGAAGCCAGAGAGGACCCATTGCTGTGGCGGTGCAGTGCAGGAACCTCCCCACAGATGATTGCTGTGAAAGAGGCAGCAATGGATGTAACAAGTGGAAGTTGCGTGAAGCCTCCCTTTTATTTAGTTGCTGAGACGATGGGTTACCCCTGTATCAGGGAAGAGTCCGAGCTCTGTCCCAAGGAAACCAAGCTGGTAAAACCCCATTTCCTGCATTGCCTGAAATTGCCGCCATTTTGTGTAATATTTTAAGTGACTGTGCCTCTCTGCTAAGAACAGTTTTTTGTATTTCCTTTTGGTCGTTTTGCAAACATTACCGGCCTACTAAAAGAAACCTGCATCAAACCTGGCTTTCTTCTCATCATACTGCCAGTAACAATGCAAGGTCAAATACATTACTCGTCCTCACTAGCCTCCCCTCATGCCAAATTTTATGGGCAAAAGGACCATAACAATTATATTCTATTGGAAATAAAAGGTTGATTTCTGACTTTAGGGAACAGAGGGTAAAATAATAGACATGTTCCTCACCTCTGTACCTGAGATATGGTTGTGTTATACTAGATATTGTCTATAGAAGATATACATGTTAAAAACACATATATTCTGATGTATCAGGAAGATACTATCACACCTCTGCGGGTCTAGAACTCATATCTAGCCTGAGTGTTATCAGTAATTAATATAAATATTAATTACCTGTCTTGTGATTCCTTTCTTGCTGCTGACAGGGTTATATGTCACGTTCCTTCTTCTCACTGGGATCAGTCATCTGTAAAGAATCAAAGGTGTGATAATATGTTCCTGATACATGTTATAGACACTTATATGTATAACACACTAGGGCCATAATTATTTATCTCAGGTATAATGTACAAATAGAAAATAAAGAAAAAGACGACACTAAGGACCTGTTTACATCACCGCTGCCCTTCCGTTGAGGGATTCCGTCGGAGGTTTCCGTCGGGTTAACCCCTCAAAAATGAAACAAAATAACATGTCCCCCATTTCCTGTGCTGTATGGCTAAACCCCGTTTTATGGTCAAAAGTAGCATAACAAGTGTATTGTATTGTAAGGCCCCTTGGATGCCTGGAATTATGGAGCTTATGGGTATATTGTTTATATAGTTTAAATTAATGGTTATTATAAATGTAATCTTAAATGGTTAACACAATTATTTTGTCTGAGTCGTTATAAAGGGTTACCAACGGCATGGAAATCCACTTTTTAAGGGATGGCTGGAGTCTGGCAGCTGGTGTCCATTTTCCCAAAGCAAAGGAGCTGAAGAGCCCTTTCCAAAAGCTTATGGACTGTTATTGTTGTCCCATGCTTTTTAGAGGGATGAGTTATCCTCTAAAAATAGTTCCTCCACCCCCCCTTCCCTGCATGTGGCATGGCCAGAAGTTCCCAGCTTGCAGTAAAGTGGTCCGGGGATGTGGGACAGCGCTGGTGTAGAGGAAGGAGGAGTCAGTCCTTACATTGCACCCTCATCTAACAGGTCCATGAGGCAGGGTTCTGCTCTGCCCATGAGGAAGCAGTAGGGGCATGGATGGCTCGAGTTGTGGTGGGAGGAGCAGTCCTGTGATTATAATGTACAGGCAGACTATGGAGGGCAGTTGGTAGCATCAGTGGTGAGACAGGTGTAGACTCCAAAGGGAATTTATTACCCCCTCCTTGCTGCTGGTGGGAGAGACCGTTGTCATAGGATACGGAGGAAGACTGCCTCCTATTGCATCATTGGGATCTGCAGCTGACCACGGTCAAGAGACTGGTCGTCCAGCTGCTGGAACAATCTTGGAGGCACCCTTGGGTGATGCCAGGATTCCTGTGAGTGGTGAGTCACCTTCATGTTTGGCTGCGTAGTCAAGCACAAAAGTGTTGACGGATGAGGATTTTTTCTCTGTTTTAAAGGACAACTTGGGCTTGTTTGGGTGACAAAGGGTGGAGTATAAGCTCTGCCAGTAAAGCCAGTAGGTAAATACCCCGCCTGACTAGATGGTTTGTACAGATTAACCTTTTGTAGCTTATTACTCTGTGGAGTGGCTCCTCTGGGAATTTACCTGTCCACCAATATAGGGCACAAAATCCACAGACGAGAATTTGTGATATTTGGTTTCAGTGGATCACGTAATGGTGGACAAAGAGTGTATTGTGGACAAGAAGCTTAGTTTTGACAGAGGGTCTGAGAAAAATTCCAAAGTGGTAAAGACCTGTACGATGTAACCTGTCATTTAAAATGAGATTACGCTTGCCTTGCTGTAAATATCACAGAGACGCTACATAAGTGTCAGGATTGTAAATAGACATGACGTCCTGGCTGGAGGTAATGTATATTTACTGTCAGGACACTTGAGTAATGTCATAGTGTGTTTATGTGGCTGCACATAGCGATATAGCTATATCGCTATGTGCTGTGTAAATGAATGGGGAGAAGTGTATGACGCTGAATGGTCACTGATTGGTCAGAATCATACACTTCTCTCCACAATGCCCACTTGGTCAAAAAGTAAAACATGCCCAGTTGTCCATTAAGAAACTCATTAGCATGAAGCTAAAATAGGTCATAACTCTGTCAAAAATGATAGTTTTTCTAAATAAAAAAACACTGCTGTAATCTACATTACAGCACCGATCATATTATGTAGAATATAGGCCACTTATAATGTGAGCCCAGAGCTAAGCAGAGCTGGGCAGAGGACGGTCATGATGGGTCTGGGACTGCAAGGGGTCATTTAGAGGGGTATTTTGGTTATAGGTTTGTGGGTGGGTTTGAGTCAGGAATTGTGCTAGGGGGTTGTGAGCATTGGGGGTGGAGTTAATGGGATGTATATATAGTGGGATAAGTAGGGAAGCCATGTCATGGCTTGAAATTTTTTGTCAAGAATAGAGGTGTGCAGCCAGTGTCAGGGTAGCTGTTTTCTGGTCAGTTTTAGGGCCTAGAGTTATGGAGGGTTTAGAGCAGTTAATTGTTAGGGTTAGGGAGGAGGCAGCTGATAAGGGGCTGGAGTGGGTCCAGGAGCAGATAGGGGCTTTAGCAGATAGGGCCCGGCGTTCACAGCCTCCTGAACGCTTGAGCCCCTCTGCTTCCCCAGCCCCCCGGCGCAGACGGAGGAGTGTGACTCCCCCCTTACCTGTTTCCGCGGTAGTGGTCCCTGGTTTGACAGATCCGGTGGCTGGCGACGATGGCGTTGTTCCGGTGTCGGGGACTGGAGCCATGGTGGTGTCGGGAGTGGTGGCAGCAGTGGAGATGCCTGGAGTGAGAGGTCGAGGTACGGTTCGCCGGGTGTCCAGTCGGGGTCAGCGCAGCACAGTCCGTGTCCCTGAGGAGCGACGTGGAGATGGATGTCGAGGGTAGCGGTGGGGCAGCGGCGGGGAGCAGTCCCCCTCCTTTCCTGTGCGGTGGGCTCGTTCAGCGAGCCTGTCAGGAGTTCTTCTGTGGGGCCGGAGGCAAGCCAGGACTCTGCGGCTGTCACGGTGAGTGTCTTCAGCGCTGCTAGAGCGCCATCTGCTGGGTCAGGGGCCAGTGTGCATAGTACACCCGTTAGCATGGGTGATTTGGCGCCATCTAGTGGCCGTTCGGAACATTGCAGTGTCGGTGGTAGGCCGGCGCCACCTGCTGTTCGGGAAAATTACTACATCGGTGGTGGCAGGCCTGCGCCACCTCCTGGCCATTTTCGTTATAGCAGCAGTAGTGGTAGGTCTGCACTGACTGATGAATATGTACAAAATTTGCATCATCCAGCGCCTCCTGAGGGTGACGTTGGCCAGGTGGCAGGTGTTTTGTCTGTTTATTTGCCGTTCCAGGTGTTGTCGGGACGGGAGTCCGGTGTAGAAGCGGCCGATGCTTTGCGGCGGGCACTCGGGGTGCCTAGGATGCTCGGTCAGGAGACGGCTTCAGTGGATTTAGGACGGACGGCCCCGTTAGTGTCTGGCGACGGGCAGCCTTCTGATGAGTAACAGCGTTTACACACCATACACGTGGGCAGTAATTTTAGTAATGAGAGTAGTCTAGTGGGGCAAGTACCTGTAGGTTGCAGTTCTACGGGGGATTTGTCAGTCACGAGTGGAGTTTGGGGAAATTTGTTAGATGGGTTACGTCAGTTGTTAGCTTCAGTTGATACTTCTCGTGGGTCACAGCTAGCAGGTCCCATTGGAGCTTGGTCAGCGCAGAGACAGTTAGAGGGGGGTTCTTGTAGAGAGAATTACTGCGAGTGCTGAGGCAGGCTCTTCGTCATTTAACGCCTTAGATGCTGGGGTCCAGACGGAGAAGGTAGATGGGGCTAATAAGCCCTTGCCAGTTTTGGATACTGCAAAGGGGAGCATGTACATTTGCATTGAAGGTCCATTAGGGGCCCACTTAAAGCCAGCGATCCGTGAAAAGATTTGGAAAAGGGAGAATTTGGATATTTTTACTTTATTGCCATTGGAGCGATTTAGTGTGGAACGGTGGGAAAAGGGCAAGGAACATCGTAAGGAGGAGGATGAGGAGAGAAGACGATATAGGCTGATTCTGCGCACATTTGGGAATTGGCTACATGCTTTTTCCATCATGGCTAGTGTTATAGGGGAGAAATTGTTCCGGTTTATTTTGTTACTTGGATTCTATTTGGGAGGCTTATAGAACGTATGGGGGTACTGCTTGGCTTAAATATGACGAGCAGGTACGTCAGCGTATGGCGTTTCAGTCATCCCTGCGGTGGGATCATAAGGACATAAGCCTTTGGATGCGCCTTATGACTACACCAAAGGGGGCTGGTCAGGGGGGTCATGTTGAAGTCGCGGGTTTGCATAACCCCTTTCAGTCCTCACCCGGCGGGTCTAGATCAGCGGGTTCATCGGGGAGTTTTAAAAAAGGGGTCTGCTGACTCTACAACGAGAGCACCTGTAAATTGGGAACTAATTGTGTCTATAGACACGAATGTGCCGGCTGTAGGGTTGGTAACCACCCCGTCTTCAAGTGTTTTAAGCGGGCACGACGAAGCCAGGGGATGGTTCTGCTAAAGGGGGTGAGTCCAGTGAACCTCGACGCTATGACGCCTTGGCTAAAGAGGTACCCCGACAATGAGAGGGAGCAGCTGTTATTGAAAGGTTTTGGGGACGGATTTAGGATTCCGTTCTCCCCGGGGATGGGTGTTTTGATGGCTAATAATCTGTGTTCGGTGCGGGATCATCCAGAAGTGGTACGAGACAAGTTGCTGAAGGAAGTTTTGTTGGGTAGAATGTTAGGCCCCTTTTCTGATGTTCCTATTTCCAATTTGCGTGTCTTCCCGCAGGGGGTTGTCCCCAAGAAGGAGGCGGGCAAATTTTGGCTTATACATCATTTATCTTATCCGAAGGGTTCTTCGGTAAATGATGATATTGATGAGTCTTTGACGCGGGTTTCCTATACGTCATTTGATGAGGCGGTTCATTTGGTTAGGACGGCGGGGCAAGGGGCGCTTATGGCTAAGGTGGATGTGGAGTCATTTTGCCTTTTGCCGGTGCACCCAGAATCCATGCACTTGCTGGGGTGCTCGTTTGATGGCCTTTTTTATATTGATAGGTGCCTTCCTATGGGGTGCTCTATTTCTTGTGCCTATTTCGAAGCCTTCAGCAAGTTTTTGGAGTGAGTAGTCCGTGAACGAGCCGGCTCTAAAGAAGTTATTCTTTATTTGGATGACTTCTTTTGTGTGTGCCCTGCGGCTCGGCCGTCGTGTGCAATATTGTTATGGGCAGTGATGGATGTTTTTGTTGACTTTGGGGTTCCGTTGGCATTTGAAATAACAGAAGGACCAACCACAACAATCTGTTTTTAGGGAATTGAAATTGATTCCCAGGCAATGGAATGTAGGTTGCCAGAGGCAAAACTTATTGATCTGCGGGCAACGGTGCAGGAGGCTCTGGTGAGAACAAAAATCACCCTGCGGCTCCTTCAATCTTTATTGGGGAAACTCAATTTTGCCTGTAGAATTATGCCCATGGGCCGTGTTTTTTGTAGGCGCTTAGCTCAAGAAACTGCTGGTGTTAGATGTCCCCACCATTTTATTCACCTTGGCAAGGAGTATAAGGCGGATTTGAGGGTTTGGGATTCCTTTTTGGTAGAATATAACGGCAGATCATTATGGATTGCAGAGGGAGTTTCGAATGTGGAGATACAATTGTGTACTGATGCTTAAGGTTCTATCGGTTTCGGGGCGTATTGTCAGGGAAAATGGTGTGTTGGTACTTGGCCACTAGAGTGGAGGGAGAGTGGTTTGACGGGTAATCTTTGTTTTCTGGAGTTGTTTCCCATTCTTGTTGCGGTGGAAATTTGGGGACCGCTTTTGTCCAATCGGTCAGTGGTTTTTCACTGTGGTAACAAGGCTATTTAGGGCTCATCATGTTCCTGGAGTTTCCAATGACATTGCGGATGCTTTATCTCGATTGCAGTGGGATCGTTTCCGTTGGCTACCTCCAGAGGCGGAGAGGGATCCGGTTTCTTGCCCCGAGCACCTTTGGAGAGGGTGGTGTCGCTCGTCTGATATGGTGGGCGAAGCGTTCGCTGGCCCCTGCTACGTGGGATGCTTATACCAAGATCTGGGTGAGATGGTTCCAGCTGGAGGATTCGTGGTGTAGTCAAGGGAGTCCTTTTAGTGCCTTAGAGGGGATGTTTTGTTTTTTGTTATCTCTTATGGAGAGTGGATCTTCAACTTCCTCTGTTGTTAAGTCGGTAGCGGCAGTTTCCTTTTTCTTTAAGTTAATTGGTTGTACGGATGTTACTAAGCATTTTTTGATACGGCGGGCTCTGCAGGGTTTTCAAAAAGGGCATGTCGGGCAGGATAAGCGTGGGCCGGTGTCTTTTGCAATGTTGGAGGGACATTTTCTCAGTTGCACAGGATATCCCATTCAGATTATGAGAGGTTGTTGTTTCAATTGGCTTTCTCTTGGGCTTTCTATGGGGCTTTTAGGGTTGGCGAATTGGTTAGTCCCTCAAAACGGGTGCAGGCCGGTATTCAAGTAACCAATGTGTTTTTTTCAGGATAGTGTGTTGAGAATAATGTTGTATCATTCAAAAACTGACAGGAATGGAAAAGGTTTTGAGATTTGTTTGACTAAAATTCATGAGGGGGAATCGTGCCCAGTGGGGTGTTTTCTGCGTTTCATGGCTGTGTGTCCTCAGGGATTTTCTTCTTTGCTGGTACATGCGGATGGTTCAGCGTTGTCCAGATATCAATTTATTGCTGTCTTTAAGAAATGCGTACAAGGGTTGGGCCTTTCACATCTGGATTACAGCTCTCATTCTTTTAGGATTGGAGCTGCTACTGAGGTTTCTCGTTTTGGGCTCGACAATGCTTCAGTTAAGAGGATTGGCCGCTGGGAGTCCAGCCGCTTTCGTTCCTATGTTAGGCTGCATTTGCTGGAATGTTGATTTCTTTATCTTGGGTTTATTTTGGGGGGGGGGATGTCATTCTTGTTCTGTGTGACTAATTTTCTGTTGCTTTCAGGGTCTGCAAAATGTGTGGTATGGCTTCTTGGCCATTCCTATATTTACTGGGCTGAAGGGCGTGCCCGTGTGCGTCCAAATGGTAGATATTTGTGTATAGATCCCGTTGAGGTGGAGGTACACTGGTTCGGAGTTCGTGGCCTGACCTGGGATCAGGTAAGGCCTTTGTTTCAGGATGCTGTTAGGTCCTGGGGTCTACCTGATATCTTGATAATTCATGCAGGGGGTAATGACATCGGGAGTTATCCCATGCGGAACAACATTAAGAGGGACTTCTTATGTTTTGTAGACACCCATCCTGGGCTTTTGATTATCTGGTCCGAAATTGTACAGCGGTTAAAATGGCGCAATGCGCAGTCAGTGTCGGCTCTGAATGGGACCAGAGTTAAGATTAATAAGACAGTGGGCAAGTTTGTTCGCCTAAATGGTGGGTTGGTAGTTCATCACCGACTATTGGAGGATCGGGGTGCGTACATTGGAAAGGATGGGGTTCACTTAACGGATGTGGGCCTGGATGTTTTTAATTTTGGCCTCCAAGAAGGCCTGGAGTTGGGTTTCCAAGTGTGGCGGCGCATGAAAATTTAAGGAGTCATGTTTTTATGCTGTAGCGGGTCCTTGGCAACGCTATTTATGTTTTTATATATTGCTGTCTTTGACACAATATATTGGTTTTATTTTAAAGTTATGGATTTGGGCTTCTCTAAGGGGCGGACCCTGGGAAGCGTGGTGCTTTAGCATACCCGTGGTGACGCCACTGTAGCTTATATGGTCACGGCTAGTGGTTTAAGGGTATTGCTTTATTTATGTTTTGGAGGTTGTCAAGGACTTAGCCACATAATGTTAATATGTTAATTATGTTTATGATATGTTTATACTTGTTTTTTATATATTCTCAGGTTCTGTAAAATAAATCATCTAATAAAGCTGTGACAAGCACCTTCCAATTTTAATTGTGTCGTTGTATATTTATTAGATAGGAGGGTGTTTGTGTGGCCCATTGTCGCCCTTGTACTGTCATGTGGTGACAGAGCCTCTTTAAGGGTTCACGGTTATGGCTCATTTTTTTTGTCAGCGCTTCCCTGAAAAGGGCGCTGTACTCTTTGCATGCTTAGATAATGTAGCATATTTAGTGCACACAAGCTGCATGGAGGTGCAGCTTGGTGGTGCTATGATGAGAAATTCAGGCGTCATTTGTCATTATGTCCGGAGATTGGCTGGGCATCCAAGGCAATCAGTGTTTGGAATCAGCTCATCCTGTATCAGCGACATCCTCAATCCTCTCTAGAAGGAGTAATTTCCTCTAGATCGTATCCTTGGGCATTGGCTAGAGTGCCCAAACAGGAGTCTCCATGCAGATGATTGATGTGATAGAGACAGTGTTGAATATAACAGGTGGAAGTTGCCTGGGGCCTCCCTACGATTGAGTTGCTGAGGCGGTGGGTGGAAGTTGCCTGGACCTCCCCATAAAAGCGATAAGGGATGTTGAAGGGTAAGAAAGAGGAAAAGCCCCGATTTGAAGTGGATGTTAGTACTGTATCAGTGAGGAGCCCAAGCTCCGTCCAAAGGTAGGCAAGCTGGTGAGCCACCATTGCCTGCATTGCCTGAAATTGTGGCCATTTTGTACAGATTTTAGCCTACTAAAAGGATTTGCATAAAATCTGGTATTCTTTTCATCATTTCATGACTAACAATGATCGCACTTAACTGATACCCGCTCCTAAACTTTTTGGCATAGTTGGCAGGATAGTCACAGCCCAGGAAAGATGGCATGCCGTATGGAGTGCCCAAGGAGTGAGCAGAGGGCACGACAGGAAGGTTTACATGATGAATTTCACAGAGAGTATAGTCGGAGTTCCATTGGAGGGTAAGCTAGTGCCGGAGTTGCAGTCATGAGTACGCTCTTGCCAAGTGCACCTTTGGCTGCATTTCAGTAACTGTAATGAGCCACAAGGAAGCTTTCAAGAGGCGGGTAGAGAGGAGTCTCCCAGCAAGAGAAAGACAAGAGGCTGTGCATGAGACTGAGACAAAGAAGGGAGTCCTGGGACCTTGAGTATGAGACTGCAATTGTTAAGTATGTGCCTCGCCTGTGAGAGACTGTAACCACTAAGCTTTGAACCTGAGGCCCAAGTAATTTTGAAGAGGGCCTGAACTGAGTCTAAGAGGGCCTTCAGAGACTGTCGGAAGAAGGCCCAATTTGTGTGAAAGGAATCTGTGTTTTTGTTTCAGTTATTTTAGTTGCTTATTTTTCCTGGTGCCGGGAATGGCACCGAATAAGGCAAGGGGACAATGAAAGGTATGGAAGGGAGTCTCCCCTATTCACGAGAAGAGTCGTATGGAGTAATGTAGAGATAGATTTTGCTGTCTCTTTCAATTCTTTTGTGTTATGCATGTTTAACACTGTATTTCCTTTATAGGTCCAGGACTAGAGGAGATGAGCGGTCACTATATGCATATATACTTCCATTGCGATGCTGCCACCTAGTGGCCAGGAAGCATTTTTATGTGTTGTTTTAGTCACAGGACTACATGTTCTGAGCTGTGCAGATGCTCACGTCAGCAAAGCTCGCTGCTATGTAACACTGTTCAGACAATGGTGGCTGACCCTGTTTATTGCAGGCACCGGGAATACCGGCTCGGGCACTGTCTTTAACATTTACTTTAGTGTGCAAAAACAGTGTAGTATGGGCAAGTAATCAGTGTCGGAACATTGAATAACTCACAAAAGGCTGTTTTTAAATTTGATAAAAGGCGACTGTTCCCACCTAATGGGTTCAGGTGCAAGGGCTGCGACCCATAAATCAGCAACTATTGTGCCAACAGGGCTGAGTAGGCCCTGAAGCCAGAGAAGGGCCCATTGCTGTGGCGGTGGAGTGCAGGAACCTCCCCACAGATGATTGCTGTGAAAGAGGCAGCATTGGATGTAACAAGTGGAAGTTGCGTGAAGCCTCCCTGTTATTTAGTTGCTGATACGATGGGTTACCCCTGTATCAGGGAAGAGTCCGAGCTCTGTCCCAAGGAAAGAACAGTTTTTTGTATTTCCTTTTGGTCGTTTTGCAAACATTACCGGCCTACTAAAAGAAACCTGCATCAAACCTGGGTTTCTTGTCATCATACTGCCAGTAACAATGCAAGGTCAAATACATTAGAAAAATGGACAAAAGTAGATGGTCCAGCGCAGTCAAGTTTAAAACAGAGCATAGTTCCAAAGTGCCTACGCGTTTCAGACGTATACCACATCCTTCCTAAAAGCTATCCAGCACAGTGGAGCTGTCCAGCAAAAGTCGTGCTGAAACAGAGAGCCGGTGATAGAACATCACTGCTCTAATAGTAAGTTGTTTACTTACAGCATTGTTTGATAGATAGTTATCAATGATAGGATGAGGGATAACAATGATCCAATTTTATCCTTGAGTAGTGGATAGAGTATTAATGCTTATTTTTGTTCATTAGGCTCTCGGATATGAACCTCTGCAATACTCAAATCGAGATATTAAAACATAAATAGACACTAAAAAATACATCATTTAAACAATTAAAGACAATACATGAACTAGAAAAAAGGGAATTATATACTGGTCTTTAAGGGTAATTGGTGTTGAAAAAAATCTTTGTATACTAAACCGCCATTTGATTAATAAGGAATGTGATGGGCGAGGGACCCCTTGGTACGGACAGTTAGGTGTCATCTGTAAAGGCCGTGAACATTGACAGGTAATATTAATTATTAGATCATATTCAATTCTGCCGATAATTTCATAGATTCTTTTACTAATAATTGAACATTAATTCTGGTCCTGAAAGGGTTAATCTAAGACTGAACAGTTATTAAAAATTATATTAAAAATAAAAGGGGAGTCCTGACTACAAAACAGAGGGTAAAGAACAGAGATGTTCCTCACCTCTGTACCTGAGATATGGTTGTGTTATACTAGATATTGTCTATAGAAGATATACATGTTAAAAACACATATATTCTGATGTATCAGGAAGATACTATCACACCTCTGCAGGTCTAGAACTCATATCTAGCCTGAGTGTTATCAGTAATTAATATAAATATTAATTACCTGTCTTGTGATTCCTTTCTTGCTGCTGACAGGATTATATGTCACGTTCCTTCTTCTCACTGGGATCAGTCATCTGTAAAGAATCAAAGGTGTGATAATATGTTCCTGATACATGTCATAGACACTTATATGTATAACACACTAGGGCCATAATTATTTATCTCAGGTATAATGTACAAATAGAAAATAATAAAAGCCCCTCCTCCTCCGCTTTTATTCATTCTCAATATTTTCAATGTTTTTTTTGAACGGAAGCAAAAGTGCAGACTGCAGAACTTTTGTTTCCGTTCAGAAAAACAGAAACCTATTGAACGGGGACAAACGGAAAGCAACTGATACAAAAGAATTACCATTGAAATCATTGGTAATTCTAATGGAGCCGTTGCATTCCGTTTAATGTATCGATCTTCTCTTACTCTGACGGAAGAGAGGTAAACTCATAGTAACGCCATTGTGAAAAAAGCCTTAGCCGTGGAGCGTTTTTTAAAATTCATATATATACACGAATTGTACTGGGTGGATTGCTGAGATAGACTAGATGTTCTAACCTTATCTGGCTTCATGTATCATAAATGCCTAGAAGTACAAGGGCTGTTGTTGCCCAAAGTAGCCATTCCGTATCCATATTTTGCTTTTTCCGATTTAGAAAATTAAAGTTGAACTTTGGTTGCTTGGGCCGCATAGAATCTTGTCCCTTTTCCCCATGTCCTGCAAGCTTATTGTCTGTTCTTCCTCTGATGACAACTGCCTAACTATACTAGAGGCTGGTAGACAAAGCACCAATTTCTAACCAATTATGATTTCACACCTGTATGACATCATAAGAAACAATTAGCAAAGGAAGCTGGGACTGATCTGTGTTATGATTACATACAGCATGTTGGTACATGAACTACAAGTTAATATTATAACCCCCTAGATTGTGATTTACAATAGAATAAAATGTTTTACTTGAAGCAGAACTCCCTGGAAAATGTCTCCCAATGGTGAATTTGCTCTCCTGTGAGCCGGCATTTCAGCGTTATTAGAGGAATGTTGGGCCTTAAAACAATAAATCTAAATCCTGTTTTTATTTTTCTAGCAATGGTCAGAAAAAAAGATATCTGATTGGTGGCTATGGGGCCCAGGGTTCCTATGATAACACTGTATTGCCAGAGCAACAGGTAGTGTTGTCACAGGTACACAGGCAAAGGATCACATCTCAGGTGAGACTAGTAACCTAGGTCACTCATAACAGCGAAATAAATATATATATATATATATATATATATATATATATATACATTTAACATAAAAAAATGTAAATATATTACACAGCCTTTTCCTATGGAACTATAGAGTCAGCCATGGAGTGTTATTTAAAATTCACATACTGTATACGCACGCATTGTACTAGGTGGATTGCTGAAATAGACTACATGTTCTAACCTAACCTGGCTTCATGTATCATAGATGTTTAGAAGAACAAGGGTTGTTGCCCAAAGTAGCCAATCAGTATCCACATTTTGCTTTTTCCAGTTTAGGAAATGAAAGCTGAACTTTGGTTGCCTTGGGCAACATAGAATTAGTATAATAATAATAATAATAATAATAATAATTACCTGTTCTGTCTCTTATTCCACATCTTCATGCTTCACCACAAAGGCCTCAACTGTATGAGACACAGAGCATCCAGTTCTAAGCAATTATGACATCATAAGAGAGGATGATGAAAGGATGCTGGGTAGGACACTATGTGATTACAAACAGTATATTATATTAGTACAGTATGATCATGTGGAATGATCTGCCTGTACCATAATGCTTTGATACATTTTGTCCCTTATTGTGCAAATTACAAATGAAGAATTATAGTTTTGAAGGAATTGTATGTGTGGGGCAGTTTGCTATAATCTACACTTTTAAGTAAAATGCAGACATTCATCATGTACTACTTTCATACGTTGGTCCTACCCTAGTCATGCTCTTGCACTAGCCACCTAGGTATATACACACACACATGCACCTGCCCACACTGCCAAACGTACCAATACCTGGTGTAATAACCACAGTATCACTGTGCTTGATTGGCCAGCAAACTCGCCTGACCTAAACCCCATAGAGAATCTATTAGGTATTGTCAAGCGGAAGATGAGACACCAGACCCAACAATACAGACGAGCTGAAGGCCGCTATCACAGCAACCTGGGCTTCCATAACACCTCAGCAGTGCCACAGGCTGATCACCTCCATGCCACGCCGCATTGATAACACCTCAGCAGTGCCACAGGCTGATCGCCCCCATGCCACACCGCATTGATGCAGTAATTCATGCAAAAGGAGCCAGACCAAGTATTGAGGGCATATACTGTACATACTTTTCATAGGCCAATATTTCGGTATTAAAAATCATTCTTAAAATTTGGCTTATATAATATTATAATTTTCTGAGACACTAAATTTTGGGTTTTCAGTAACTTGTTAGCCATAAGATAATCATCAACACCCCTTAAGGACGCAGCCTAGTTTGGGCCTTAAGGCTCAGAGCCCATTTTTCAAATCTGACATATTTCACTTTATGTGGTAATAACGTCGGAATGCTTAAACCTATCCAAGCGATTCTGAGATTGTTTTCTCGTGACACTTTGGGCTTCATGTTTGTGGTAAAATTTTGTATATATATTCAGTCTTTATTTGTGAAAAATTGCAAAATTTAGAGAAAATTTACAAAAAATAGCATTTTTCAGAATTTAAATGCATCTGCTTGAAAAACAGACGGTTATACCACCCAAAATAGTTACTAGTTCACATTTCCCATATGTCTACTTTAGATTGGCATCGTTTTTTGAACATTATTTGATTTTTCTTGGACGTTACAAGGCTTAGAACATAAACAGCAATTTCTCATATTCTTTAGAAAATTTCAAAAGCCTTTTTTTGAAGGTACCAGTTCAGTTCTGAAGTGGATTTGAGGGGCCTATGTATTAGAAACCCCCATAAAACACCCCATTTTAAAAACTAGACCCCTCAAAGTATTCAAAACAGCATATAGAAAGTTTTTTAACCCTTCAGGCATTTCACAGGAATTAAAGCAAAGTGGAAATGAAATTTTCAAATTTCATTTTTTCTACTGAATTTCAATTTTATTAATTTTTTTTCTGTAACAGAGAAGTTTTTACCAGAGAAATACTACTAAATATGTATTGTCCAGATTCTGCAGTTTTTAGAAATGTCCCACATGTGGCCCTACTGCGCTCGTGGACTAAAACACAAGCCCTAGAAGCAAAGAAGCACCTAGTACATTTTGAGGCCTCTTTTTTTATTAGAATATATTTTAGGCAGCATGCCAGGTTTGAAGAGGTGTTGAGGTATCAAAACAATGGAAAGCCAAAAGTGACCCCATTTTGGAAATTACACCCCTCAAGGAATTCATTTATGGTTTTTTTTATTATTTTGACCACACAGTTTTTTCACAGCACCTATTTGAATTGGGCTGTGAAATGAAAAAAAATGATATTTTTTCCAATAAGATGTCATTTTTGATCAAAATTTCTTATTTTCACAGGGAACAACATACCCCATTTTATTGCCCAATTTGTCCTTAGTGCGGCAATACCCCATTTGTGGTGATAAACTGCCGTTTGGGCCCATGGGAGGCCTCAGAAGGAAAGGAGCGCTATGTGTTTGTTGGAGTCCAGATTTTGCTGGATTGGTTTTCGGGTGCCATGTCGCATTTGCAGAGCCCCAGAGGTATCAAAGCAATGGAAACCCGCCAGAAGTGACCCCATTTTGGAAACTACACCCCTCAAGGAATTCATTTATGGTTTTTGTTATCATTTTGACCGCACAGTGTTTTCACAGCACCTATTTGAATTGGGCTGTGAAATGAAAAAAATGATATTTTTTCCAATAAGATGTCATTTTTTATCAAAATTTCTTATTTTCACAAAGAACAACATACCCCATTTTGTTGCCCAATTTGCCCTTAGTGCGGTAATACCCCATTTGTGGTGATAAACTGCCGTTTGGGCCCATGGGAGGGCTCAGAAGGAAAGGAGCGCTATGTGTTTGTTGGAGTACAGATTTTGCTGGTTTGGTTTTCGGGTGCCATGTCGCATTTGCAGAGCCCCAGAGGTATCAAAGCAATGGAAACCCACCAGAAGTGACCCCAATTTGGAAACTACACCCCTCAAGGAATTTATTTATGGTTTTTGTTATCATTTTGACCGCACAGTTTTTTCACAGCACCTATTTGAATTGGGCTGTGAAATAAAAAAATGATATGTTTTCCAATAAGATGTCATTTTTGATCAAAATTTCTTATTTTCACAAGGAACAACATACCCCATTTTGTTGCCCAATTTGTCCTGACTGCAGCAATACCCCATTTGTGGTGATAAACTGCCGTTTGGGCCCATGGGAGGGCTCAGAAGGAAAGGACCACCATTTGGCCTACTGGAGCTTTTCTGGTGCTAAGTCATGTATGCAGAAGCCCCTGAGGTACCAGTAGAGTTGAAACCCCCGAGAAGTGACCCCATTTTAAAAACTACACCCCTTAAGACATTCATCTAGAGGTGTAGTGAGCATTTTGATCCCACAGGTACTGTGTAAAAGATAATGCGCAGCAGATGGTGCAGAGTGAGATTTGCAATTTTATATATATATATATGGCATGTCAGTGTCCGATATATTGTGCCCAGCATGCGCCACCGGAGATTTACACCCCTTAAATTGTAATGTGGGTTCTCCTGGGTGCGGCAATACCCTACATGTGGCTGTTATCAGCTGCCTGGGCACACGGCAGGGCTTAGAAGGGAAGGACCACCATTTGGCCTACTGGAGCTTTTCTGGTGCTAAGTCATGTATGCAGAAGCCCCTGAGGTACCAGTACAGTTGAAACCCCCGAGAAGTGACCCCATTTTAAAAACTACACCCCTTAAGACATTCATCTAGAGGTGTAGTGAGCATTTTGACCCCACAGGTACTGTGTAAAAGATAATGCGCAGCAGATGGTGCAGTGTGAGATTTGCAATTTTATATATATATATATATGCCATTTCAGTGTCCAATATAGTGTGCCCAGCATGCGCCACCGGAGATATACACCCCTTAAATTGTAATGTGGGTTCTCCTGGGTACGGCAATACCCTACATGTGGCTGTTATCAGCTGCCTGGGCATACGGCAGGGCTCAGAAGGGAAAGATGAGGGGGGTAAGCTGTGCGGAGTGCATCAGGGTAAATTAAAAATCAAGGGATGTATGATACATTTTAAAACAATCTTTCATACAGAGCCCTGGTTTTTCGGGACACGTGTCACATTGGTATATTGTGTTCTTCCTTATCCCCCTCTTATAGCAGACTCTGCACCTCTTTTGACGCTTTCCCTTTCCACCGGTTTGGGGAACTTCTCCTGGAAAGTGTTGCCCTGGTACGATGCGTGTGGCCTCGCTTCCAGAAGTACTGGGTGCCCCCCTTCCTGGTCCCTAAACATTAGATCTTGAAATTCCAGGAAAGTTCCCCTCTGGCCTGCACATCGACGTAGCACGTACGCATTGTACAAAGCCATCTGTATGATGTGCCCGGCCAGCTTCTTATACCACACCGCATGGCACTGTAGGGCTTCAGGACTTGATTTGACAAGTCCATCCCTCCCATGTACCTATTGTAGTCCAGGATGCAGTCTGATTTGGGGGTGGCCTTTCCTTCATATAGCCTAAACCTGTAGGTATACCCGGATGCACTCTCGCAGCTTATACATCTTCACGCCATACCTTGCCCTCTTACCCGGCAGGTACTCGCAGAATTGAACCCTCCCTTTAAAATCTACCAAGGACTCATCAATAGAAATACACTTCTCGGGGGTGTATGTTTGGGAAAACCGGGCACTGAAACGGTCTAATAGGGGTCTCCGTTTATACAAACGGTCAAAACTGGGGTCATCTCGGGGTGGGCACGGCTCATTATCAGTATAATGTAAGAAGCGAAGTATTGCCTAATGGACTGAAGCGCCGGCCTCTGAAGCAAAGGAACACCTATTGGATTTTGAGCCCTCCTTTTTATTAGGCACCATGTCCGGTTTGAAGAGGTCTTGTGGTGCCAAAACATTGGAAACCCCCCAAAAGTGACCCCAATTTGGAAACTAGACCCCTTGAGGAATCCATTGTAGTTTTCTTGGGGTGCATGCGGCTTTTTGATCAGTTTTGATTCTATTTTTAGGTGGCGTGGTGACTAAAAAACAGCAATTCTACTATTGTTTTTTTATTCAATTTTTTTTACAGCGTACACCGTGCGCTATAAATGACATATTCACTTTATTCTGCGGGGCGATACGATTACGGCGATACCAGATGTTTATAGGTTTTTTTATGTCTTATGGTGTTTGCACAATAAAATATGTTTTGTAAACAATCATTTACTTTTTGTGTTACCATATTCTAAGAGCCATAACGTTTTTATTTTTCAATCAATAAAGCCGTGCGAGGACTTATTTTTTGCGTAACGAACTGTAGTTTCCATCAGGACCATTTTTAGGTACATGCGACTTTTTGATCTCTTTTTATTCCATTTTTTGGGAGGTGAAGTGACCAAACAATAGTTATTGTGGTACGGTTTATAATTTATTTTTTTTACGGCGTTCACCGTGCGGGATAAATAACAAAATCATTTTGTAGTTCAGGCCGTTACGGACGCGGCGATACCAATTATGTATAGTTTATTTGTTTGTTTATATATTTTTATTAATAATAAATGACTGATAAGGTAAAAAGGGGGATTTTTACTTTTAATACTTTTAAAACTTTTATTTTCTTATTTTTACACAACTTTTTTTAACTTTTTTTTTACTTTATTACTTTGTCCCACTAGGGGACATGAGGGCAGGAGGCCCTGATCGCTATTCTAATACACTGCACTACATGCGTAGTGCAGTGTATTACAACTGTCAGCTACTCACTGACAGCAAGCATAGTGGGTCCTGACGTTGTCAGGACCGACTAGGCTTCCGTCTATGGCATAGCCGGACGCCATTGTTTGGTGTCCGGTTGCCATAGTCACCATCGCCGGCCGCTATCGGGTAGCAGGCCGGCGATGGCGGATTAACCCCTAAGAATCCGCGATCGCTATTGAACGCGGCTTCTGAGGGGTTAATCGGCGGGGGAGCTCCGCGATCGGTCCCGGCACATTGAGCAGTGATAGTCTGCTGTCGGAAACAGCAGCTATCACAGCTCATGAACGCGCCCCGCGCGAACGGCGCCGTGTTTACTCCATGACATACTATTATGTCATGGAGCGCGAACGA
This sequence comes from Rhinoderma darwinii, assembly GCF_050947455.1. Classification (NCBI taxonomy): domain Eukaryota; kingdom Metazoa; phylum Chordata; class Amphibia; order Anura; family Rhinodermatidae; genus Rhinoderma; species Rhinoderma darwinii. The sequence goes on along the minus strand of NW_027461912.1, from coordinate 277,951 downwards.
TACACTTACCATGACATAATAGTATGTCCTGGAGCGTTAAGGGGTTAAAAGAAAAAAATGCTGGATAAAGATCCATCTCTGTGTAATGAATCTATATAATATATGAGTTTCACTTTTTGAATTGAATTACTGAAATAAATTAACTTTTTGATGATATTCTAATTCACTGAGGAGGACTAGTATATATATATATATATATATATATATATATATATATATATATATAGCAATAAATCAATCCAAGTATGAGGGAGCACTCTTTGGTTGCTAATACTTAAGGCACTTGTCGTGTGTCTGGTGAGGATTTGCACCCTATACTATACAGGATAGTGCGGCTGTTTTACCTATTTTTGTATTTATAAAATTATATATTATTCACAGAGTAAGAAAACAAAGGGAATTTAAAACCTCCTTTTCACAGGGAGAACAATGCAATTTTTCAGTGAAATATACATTAAAAAAATGCGTTCTACAGTGCATATATAACATTGTCAAATAGTACTAAATACTACTAATACAATAGTACTAAAATGACCAAATGATAAAATACTGCAATAATAGTGCTACACAACGCATTCATAATGATGCTGTATGGTTTCAAATAAAAATGCTATAAAGCACTCAAGTAACAGTGCCGAAATAGCGGTGAGATATGTGCCAAAATAATAGTCTCATACAGTGCCAACATAATGGTACTATACAGTGGTCAGTTAACAGTGCTATACACTGCCACACACTGCCCAGATAACAGTGTTCATATAATAGTATCAGCAATAATACTACCCTTAGTGTGCACATATAAAAATGGCAGTCATAGTGCACATCGCAAATGACTTCCCGTTGTTATTTGCTCTTAACTGGAAGACCATATTTAACTGTCAAAAGCCAATTACTATTTCATTGTTTCTAATTAACAGATTAATATATTATAATGCTAGAACCCTACCGATCTAGCATTTTTTACCTATCCAGTGAATTGGTGAAAAATGCTGGAGGCTGGAATATCCCTTTAAAGGGGTTGTCCAGGATTAGGAAAGAATGGCTACTTTTTCCAAAAACAGCACAGGTTGTATGTGGTATTGCAGTTTGGCCCCATTTACTTCAATGGAGCTGAGCTGCGATACCAGACACTACCCAAGGATAGGTGTGGCACTGTTTAGGAATAAAGCAGTTATGGGTTATTTTTATCCTGGACTATTACTTTAAGCCTTTCAGTACACAGCCATTATTTGAATTTTTGTTTTCATTTTTTGCATCGATAAAGCCATATGAGAGCTTGTTTCTTAGTGGGACGAGTTGTTGTTTTTCACTACACCATTTATTGTACCATATAATGTATTGGGAAACAGGAAAAAAATTATTTGTGGGGTGGAATAGGAAAAAAACTGTGATTCCTCAAACTTTTGAGGGGTTTCACTTTTACGGCTTTCACCGCATGGTAAAAATGGCATGTTAACTTTACGATTACAGCGATACCAAATTTATATTTTTTTTTTCATGTTTTACAAGGAAAAAACTAATTGTTAAAAATAAAATGTGTGTTATGTCACCACATTCTGAGAGCCATAACTTTTTACATTTTTCTGTGAATTGAGCGGTATGAGCGCTTATTTTTTGTGGGGCAAGCTGTTGTTTCTATTGGTACAATTTTGGGCTACTTAAGACGTTTTGATCACTTTTTATTTCTTTTTTTGTGGGATTTGATGTGACCAAAAACAGCGATTCTGGTGGTTTAATTTTTTATGGCGTTCACCGTGCGGGTTAAATAATGGTATATTGTAATACTTCAGACTTTTAAGGCTGCGGCGATACCAGTTTTGTTTATTTCTTACATTACTTTATAGGACAAAATGGGTAAAGGTTTTTTTTTTGTAAATGTAAATTTGTATTTTTTGACACTACAAAAAATTTGTGAAACTTTTTTTTTTACATATTTCATTAGTCCCCCTAGGGGACTTGATCTACTGATCGCTGGTACAATAACCAGCAATACTAATGTTTCGCATTTTGTTTTGTCATTTTTACAGTCTCCTGTTAGGCAGGGCTTAAAAGACAGTGGCGGATCCTCTTATTGGCGGTTCAGGCACCCGCCCAGGGCCCAAAGCTTCCAAGGGGGCCCATGGCCACCCGAACCGCACATAACTTAAAAAAACTATGCAGGGCTGCTGTCGGCCCCATTCTCGCGGTCGTCGGTCCCACCTGGTGATGAAGAGATTGGGCGAGATGTGCACGGGGTGTCAATTGCAGGGGCGAGCTAGGCCGGGAAAAGGGGGCATGTGGCCTTAAGGGTGCGCGACTGCACAGTGGGCATCACTCACCCACTGTGTAAGGGTCGGCACAGCACATCAGCTGTAGAGAGCAGACTGTCAGAGATAGTGATAGGCAGGTGCTGGAGTCAATCTCCCTGACAGTCTGCTCCTCTGTGCGGCTGTGCACTGTCCCTGACTGCAACTAGGAGGTGTAGGACCTGTGGTGTCTATATAGTAAAGATAGTGTAAGTCTACATAGTGTGTGTATAGTGTTTATAGTGTGTATAATGTAAGATTATATAGTGTGTGCATAGTGTATATAGTGTGTGTATAGTGTAAGTCTATATAGTGTGTGGCATGTGTTTGTATAGTGTTTATAGTGTGTATAATGTAAGTGTATATTGTGTAAGTCTATATAGTGTGTGGTGTGTGTATAGTGTGTATAGTAAAAGTCTATATAGTGTGTTTTAGTGTATATAGTGTAAGTCTATATAGTGTGTGTTGTGTGTATAATGTAACTCTAAAAATTGTATATAGTGTAAGTGTGTGTGTGTATAATGCACATAGTATGTGTGTGTATAATGCACATAGTATGTGTGTGTATAATGTATTGTGTTTGTATAATGTAAGCATGTGTGTATATAGTGTGTGTGGTTTGAATATATAGCGCATGGTGTGAGTGTAAATTGTATATATAGTGTGTGTGTGTGTGTGTGTATGGTGTATATAATGTAAATCTATATAGTGTTCATAGTGTGTATACTGTAATTCTATATAGACTGTGGTGTGTGTATGGTGCATATACATACCTCCCAACTTTGAAGTATCACAAAGCCACAGCAATTTCTTTTTTCTTTTAAGCCACACCTCTAATCCCACCCAATCGCCGCTTATACACACTCGGTTCAGCCCAAACAGTATCATGCTCCCATAGTGCCTCCCACACAGTATAATGCCAAATAGCTGCCACTATACAGTATAGTGCCCCATAGATGCACCCATACAGTATAAAGCCAACACAGATGCCCCCATGAAGTATAATGCCCAAACAGATGCCCACATACAGTATAATTCCCACACAGATGCCTGTACACAGTATAACTCCCAAACAAATACCCCCAGACAGCATAATGCCCCATAGAGCATAGTGCTCCCATAGCTGTCCTATACAGTATAATGCCCCCATAAAGTATAATGCCCACACAGTTTATCCCATACAGTATAATGCCCTCATAGCTGCCCCCTATAGCTTAATGCCCACATACAGTATAATGCCCCCAAAGCTGCCCCTAGTGCCAGTGCCCTTGTAGATAGTGCCACAGTGCCCATGTAAATAGTGCACCTATATAGTGCCACAGTGTCCATAGTGATAGTGTCACTCCCCCCTTAAAAAAATAGCGTTACTCCCCCCCTTGTAGAAAGCGCCATTGGGACTCCCTCTAGGAGCAGAATCCCCAGACAAAGCATATGCCGCGGATTCCGCTCCTAGAGGGAAGCCCTGATGTCACTGTCCATTTATGGACAGTGACGTCAGTAGCTACTCTTTGAGCGGAATCCCCGTTGCCAACTCTGGCCGGGGATTCCGCTCCAGGAAGAGCCCCTAACGTCAATGTCCATATATGGACAATGACCTCAGGGGTTTCCTCTAGGAGCGGAACCCCCAGCCAGATCATCGGCAACGGGGATTCCCTTCATTCAATAGCCACTGACATCACTGTCCATATGTGGACAGTGACGCCAAGGGCTTCCCCGAGCACAGCGCTTAAAGTAGCGTTGTGTCTGGGGAGTCTTCGGCGAGTGGAGGAGCTCCCTCTGCTCCTCCGCTCTGAACTAATTCTGAAGTAGGGAGCTGATGATTCCCTGCTTCAGTATTGGGTTCAACTGAATCTGCATTCTGAGGACGCAGAAAGAGTTGACAGTGGGACATCCCCAAGGCTGCCCGGGACAGTGGGACACCGCCCGGAATCCGGTTAGCAGATATGCCTATAGTGTAAGTTTGTTTATAGTGTGTGCGTGTAGTGTGTGGTTTGAATAAATAGTGTGTGGTGTTAATGTGATTTGTATATAGTGTGTGATGTGCAAACACAAAAGCATACATCTCAAAAAGACCCTCATAACACAGTACAATGGGTACGGTGCCTCCGGATTAAATTGAAATAAAAGGGGAAGAATGGCCAGTAAAGAGGGAAAAAATGGCACTCGGTTAGAGGAATAAAGAATAAAAAATATTTTGATTAAATATAAATATTTCAGCTAAATTTTTAAGGTGATCCTGCATTAGAGAAAATGTCACACACGGGCAGGTAGGCACAATCCACAGCCACACATTTCATATATGTAAACACCAATACAATACATAAATGAACATCAATATTTCATAGAGTATTAAAAGGTAACTCAGATATGTACATCAGTATTATTTAGATGTTCAATTCATTAATAAATAGTATATATAGTGTGTGGTATATAGTGTGGTGTGTATAGTGTAAGTGTAGTCTATGTTGTGTGTGTGTGTGTGTGTGTGTGTGTGTGTGTGTGTGTGTACTGTGTATAGTACTAACAAATGAAAGATGGGCCAGTGCTCAGTGGACTGGGAGTCCGCTGCTGATACAATAATCCCGGCTCACTACTGCTGTAGCAGCCAAGGCAGTGCGGTTACCAAAAGTGATGTGTAGTGTAGAGGTGTGTGTATGTAGTGTTTATAGGATAAGTGTAGTTGATGCAATGTATGTAGTGTGTGTATAGTGTATGTAGTGCGTTTAGTGTATACATTGTTTTGTTTATGTATGTGTGTGTGTGTGTGTGTGTGTGTGTGTGTGTTTGTGTGTATACTAGCAAATACCAGATGGGCCAGTGGGCTGGGAATCCGCAGCTGACACAATTATACCTGCTCACTACCGCTGTATCAGCCACAGCAGTACCGATGCCAATAGTACCCGACACTGGCCACTATTAATTGGATTTGTGGATTTGATTTACAGAAATTATGTAAACCAATTTCAATAGATGACGGCCACCATCACTTACCTCTCTTCACACCTCTCCACCTTCGTGCGCGACCGCAGTAGGTCCTTACACATCCAGCTGCAAACACACGGTCCTTGTGCTGAACAGCATCAGGACTTACTGCGGCAGCGTCTGTAGGTAAAGAGGAAACAGCGAGCAGCTGGAAGTAAAATATGGGGTCTGAGGTCTGAATTAAAGGGGTTGGCCCATGAAAACCATTTATCACCTATCTGCAGGATAAGCAATAAATGTATGATCCCTTTGGGGGCCTCACTGAACACGAAAACAAGGGTTCCGTGTCCACTGTTTGAATCGAACGGCGGTCAAAATAGCTCTCTGACTTCACTATAGTATACTAGTCCTTCTCAATGAATTAGAATATCATCGTCTTAAAGTTAATTTATTTCAGTAATTCAATTCAAAAAGTAAAACTCATATTATATAGATTCACTACACACAGAGTGATCTATTTACAGCATTTTTTCCTTTTAATGTTGATGATTATGGTAACAGTTAATGAAAACCCAAAATGTAGTGTCTCAGAAAATGTGAATATTCGGTATTTCAAAAATTATTTTTAATACCGAAATGTTGGCCTACTGAAAATGTATATGCACTCAATACTTGGTCGGGGCTCCTTTTGCATGAATTACTGCATCAATGCGGCGTGGCATGGAGGTGATCAGCCTGTGGCACTGCTGAGGTATTATGGAAGCCCAGGTTGCTTTGATAGCGGCCTCTCAGCTCATCTTCCTCTTGACAATACCCCATAGATTCTCTATGGGGTTTAGGCCAGGCAAGTTTCCTCTGGCCAATCAAGCACAGTGATACTGTGGTTATTAAACCAGGTATTGGTACTTTTGGCAGTCTGGGCAGGTGCCAAGTCCTGCTTGAAAAAGAAATCAGCATTGCCATAAAGCTTGTCAGCAGAGGGAAGCATGAAGTGCTCTAAAATTTCCTGGTAGATGGATGCGATGACTTTGGACTTGATATAACACAGTGGACCAACACCAGCAGATGACATGGCTCCCCAAACCATCTCTGACAGTGGAAACTCCACACTGGACTGAGAGCAACTTGGATTGAGTGCCTCTCCACACTTCCTCCAAACTCTGGGACCAGGGGAGTAACTAGGAAAGGCTGGGCCCCATAGCAAACTTTTGACTGGGGCCCCTCCTCCCCCGGGTGTCACACAACCCCCCCCCCCCTTGTAGAGAGTGCCTTTTTTACAAACCCCCCCTATTGATAACGCCATACAGCCCTCCCCCGTAGATAACGCCATACAGCCCCCCGTAGATAACGCCATACAGCCCCCCTGTAGATAACGCCATACAGCCCCCTTTGTAGATATCTACAGAGGGTGTATGGCGTTCCCTACAGGGGGGGTCTGTATGGCACTATCTACAGGGGGTGCTGTATGGCGTTATCTACAGGGTGGGCTGTATGGCGTTATCTACAGGGGGGCTGTATGGCGCTATCTACAGGGGGGCTGTATGGCACTATCTACAGGGGGGACTGTATGGCGCTATCTACAGGGGGGACTGTATGGCACTATCTACAGGGGGGATTGTATGGCGCTATCTACAGGGGGGACTGTATGGCGCTATCTACAGGGGGGACTGTATGGCGCTATCTACAGAGGGGGCTGTATGGCGTTATCTACGGGGGGACTGTATGGCGTTCCCTACAGGGGGGGTGTATGGCGTTCCCTACAGGGGGGGCTGTATGGCACTATCTACAGGGGGGGGCTGTATGGCGCTATCTACAGGGGGGGCTGTATGGCGCTATCTACAGAGGGGGCTGTATGGCGTTATCTATGGGGGGCTGTATAGCGTTATCTACGGGGGGACTGTATGGCGTTCCCTACAGGGGGGTGTATGGCGTTCCCTACAGGGGGGGCTGTATGGCACTATCTACAGGGGGGGCTGTATGGCGCTATCTACAGGGGGGGCTGTATGACACTATCTACAGGGGGCTGTATGGCGCTATCTACAGAGGGGGCTGTATGGCGTTATTTACGGGGGGGGGGGGGGGCTGTATGGCGTTCCCGACAGAGGGGGCTGTCTGGCGTTATCTACAGGGGGGGCTGTATGGCGTTACCTACAGGGAGTCTGTATGGCGTTCCCTACAGGGGGGGTCTGTAGGGAACGCCATACAGCCCCCCCTGTAGGGAACTCCATACAGCGTCCCCCCTGTAGGGAACGCCATACAGCGCCCCCCCCCCCGTAGGGAACACCATACAGCATCCCCCCCTGTAGGGAACGCCATACAGCCCCCCTGTAGGGAACGCCATACAGCCCCCCCCTGTAGGGAACGCCATACAGCGTCCCCCCTCCCAAAAAAATGCGACCCACAGTGTATCCTAATAAAAGACATGTATCCCCTATCCACAGGATAGGGGATACATGTGTGATCACTGGCAGCGATAGGGAGAACGGGGGACTGAAAGTCCCCCGGAGTTCTCCATCACTAACCTCTGACTTCCGGCGTCTGCGCAGCTCACTAAAAATGAAAGGAGCGCAGGTCACGCATGCGCACAAGCGGGACCGGCGCTCCATTCATTTCTCCGGAGCTGCCGACACAGACCCCGGATGTCCGAGGTTTGTGATGGAGAATGTCAGGGGGACTTTCAGTCCCCCGTTCTCCCTATCAATGCCGGCGATCACACATGTATCCCCTGTCCTGTGGAGAGGGGATACATGTCTTTTGTTTACTGGCAGAGCGGGGAGATACCTCCCTGCTCTGCCGTAGTGTTCAGTGGCATCCCGCTGTAGTAGCCATAGCGGCTGCTAGCGGAGCCTCCGGCCATGGTGGGGGCCCGTGCCGGCAGGCGACACGGGCCCCCTCATGCCGCGGGCCCCGTAGCAGCCGCTACTGCTGCTACGGCGGTAGTTACGCCACTGTCTGGGACCTTGATTTCCAAATGAAATGCAAATTTTACTTTTAATCTGAAAACAGGACTTTGGATCACTGGGCAACAGACCAGTCCTTTCTCTCCTTAGCCCAGGTAAGACGCTTCTGACATTGTCTCTGGGTCATGAGTGGCTTGACAAGGAATGACTCCAGCCACAGTCCACTCCTTGTGAATTTCCACCAGATTCTTGAATGGCCTTTTCTTGACAATCCCTTCAAGGCTGCTGATATCCCTGTTGCTTGTTAACCTTTTTGTACCACACTTTTCCCTTCCTCTCAACTTTCCGTTAATGTGATTGGATACAGCACTGTGAACAGCCAGCTTCTTTAGCAATGTCCTTTTGTGGCTTACCCTCCTTGTGGAGGGTGTCAATGACTGTGTTCTGGACAACTGTCAAGTCAGCAATCTTCCCCATGATTGTGTCGCCTACTGAACCAGACTGTTGGACCATTTAAAAGCTTAGGAAACCTTTGCAGGTGTTTTGTGTTGATTAGCTTATTAGAGTGTGACATCATGAGTCTACAATCTTCAACTTTTGCCCAATATTCAAATTTTCTGATAGACTAAATTTTGGGTTTTCATTAACTGTTAGCCATAATCATCAACATTAACCCCTTTGCGCTCAGGCCAGTACTATTACGTCCTGCTAAGCGCATCGTTCGCGCTCAGCTCAGTAATAGTACTGACCTGAGTTAACACGGCGCCATCTTTCCCGGCGCGTGTTTGAGCTGTGATACCTGCTGTTTCCGACAGCAGGCTATCACAGCTTAGTGTGCAGGGACCGATCGCGGTAGGCCCCGCCGATTAACCCCTTAGAAGCCGCGTTCAATAGCGATCGCGGCTTCTTAGGGGTTAAGCTGCCATCGCCGGCCTGCTACACGATAGCGGGCCACGATGGCTACTATGGCAACCAGAATCCTAACAATGGACTCTGGCTACGCCATCGACGGAAGCCTAGTGAGTCCTGACAAAGTGAGGACCCACTATGCTTGCTGTCAGCGAACAGCTGACAGCTCTAATACACTGCACTACGTATGTAGTGCAGTGTATTAGAATAGCGATCAGAGCTTCCTGCCCTCATGTCCCCTAGTGGGACAAAGTAAAAAAAGTGTAAAAAAGTATTGTCATTTATAGCGCATGGTGAACGCTGTAAAAAAAATAGAATAACAAAACAATAGTAAAATTGCTGTTTTTTTAGTCACCGCGCCACTTAAAAATAGAATAAAAACTGATCAAAAAGTCGCATGCACCCCAAGAAAACTACAATGAATTCATCAAGGTCTCTAGTTTCCAAAAAGGGGTCACTTTTGGGGGGTTTCCAGTGTTTTAGCACCACAAGACCTCTTCAAACCGGACATGGTGCCTAATAAATTAAATTAAATTAATTAAATGTCACCTCTACTTTTCTCTAAATTCCTGTGAAACACCTAAAGGGTTAATAAACTTTCTATATGCTGTTGTGAATACTTTGAGGGGTCTAGTTTCTAAAATGGGGAGTTTCATAGAGGTTTGTAATATATGGGCCCCTCAAAGCAACTTCAGAACTGAGCTGGAAACTAAAAAATAAAATAAAAATTAGGCAATACTTCGCTTCTTACATTATACTCATAATGAGCCGTGCCCACCCCGAGGTGACCCCAGTTTTGACCGTTTGTATAAACGGAGACCCCTATTAGACCGTTTCAGTGCCCGGTTTGCCAAGCATTCACCCCCGAGAAGTGTATTTCTATTGATGAGTCCTTGGTACATTTTAAAGGGAGGGTTCAATTCCACCAGTACCTGCCGGGTAGGAGGGCAAGGTATGGCGGTGAAGATGTATAAGCTGTGCGAGAGTGCATCAGGGTATACCTACAAATTTAGGATATATGAAGGGAAGGACACCAGTATTCAGCCCCCAGAATGCCCCCCTTACTGGAAGTTAATACAAAAATTGTGTGGGATTTGGTGCACCCACTGCTGGACCAGGGTTATCACCTCTACCTGGATAATTTTTATACCAGCGTCCCACTCTTCAACTGCCTCGCTTCCAGAAGTCCTGCGGCATGCGGCACTGCTACAAGAAACCTGAGAGGCCTCCCTAAGACTCTGCTTGGGCAAACAAGAAGGGGTGAGAGCAGGGCACATTCTAGCAGCAACATATTGTGTGTCAAGTACAAGACCAGGGAGATGCCACACCAGTATCCATGTACCTGTACGAGGTACCAGTACAGAGACCCCCAAACCAGACTGCATCCTGGACTACAATAGGTACATGGGAGGGGTGGACTTGTCAGATCAAGTCCTGAAGCCCTACAGTACTTTTGGAGGCGAGGCCACACGCATCGTACCAGGGCAACACTTTTTAGGAGAAGTTCCCCAAACTGGCAAGAAGGGAAAAAGTCAAAAGAGGTGCAAAGCCTGCTATAAGAGGGGGATAAGGAAGAACACAATATATCAATGTGACGCGTGTCCCGAAAAACCAGAGCTCTGTGTGAAAGAGTGTTTTAAAATTTATCATCCATCCCTTTATTTTTAATTTACCCCAGTTTTACTCGCTCTGATCCACTTCGCACAGCTTACCCCTCCTCATCTTTCCGCTCTGAGCCCTGCTGTGTGCCCAGGCAGCTGATAACAGCCACATGTAGGGTATTGCCGTACCCGGGAGAACCAACATTACAGTTTATGAGGTGTATATCTCCGGTGGCGCATGCTGGGCACAATATATCGGACACTGAATTGGCATATATGTATAGAAAATTGCAAATTTCACTCTGCCCCAACTGCTGCAAATTATCTTTTACACAATACCTGTGGGGTCAAAATGCTCACTACACCTCTAGATGAATGCCTTAAGGGGTGTAGATTTTAAAACAGGGTCACTTCTCGGGGGTTTCAACTGTACCGCTACCTTAGGGGCTTCTGCATACAAGACTTAGCACCAGAAAAGCTCCAGTAGGCCAAATGGTGGTCCTTTCCTTCTGAGCCCTGCCGTGTGCCCAGGCAGCTAATAACAGCCACATGTAGGGTATTGCCGTACCCGGGAGAACCCACATTACAGTTTATGGGGTGTATGTCTCTGGTGGCACATGCTGGGCACAATATATCGGACACTGACATGGCATATATATAGAAAATTGCAAATCTCACTCTGCACCATCTGCTGCGCATTATCTTTTACACAATACCTGTGGGGTCAAAATGCTCACTACACCTCTAGATGAATTCCTTAAGGGGTGTCATTTTTAAAACGGGGTCACTTCTCGGGGGTTTCAACTGTACTGATACCTCAGAGGCTTCTGCACACATGACTTCCCAGTAGGCCACATGGTGGTCCTTTCCTTCTGAGCCCTCCCATGGGCCCAAACGGCAGTTTATCACCACAAATGGGGTATTGCCGAACTCAAGACAAATTGGGCAACAAATTGGGATATTTTATTCCTTGTGAAAATAAGAAATTTTGAGCCAAAACTACCTCTTATTGGAAAAAATTATTTTTTTTTAAATTCACAGCCCAATTCAAATAAATTCGGTGAAAAAACTGTGGTGTCTAAATGGTCACAACACCCATAAATGAATTCCTTGAGGGGTGTAATTTCCAAAATGGGGTCACTTCTGGTGGGTTTCCATTGCTTTGATACCTTTGGGGCTCTGCAAATGCGACATGGCACCCGAAAACCAATCCAGCAAAATCTGGGCTCCAAAGAACACATAGCACTCCTTTCCTTCTAATCCCTCCCATGGGCCCAAACGGCAGTTTATCACCACAAATAGGGTATTGCCGCACTCAGGACAAATTTGGCAACAAAATGGGGTATTTTATTAGTTGTGAAAATAAGACATTTTGAGCCAAAACTACATCTTATTGGAAAAAAGTTTTTTTTTTTAAATTCACAGCCCAATTCAAATAAGTTCTGTGAAAAAACTGTGGGGTCTAAATGGTCACAACACCCATAAATAAATTCCTTGAGAGGTTTTGTTTCCAAAATGGGGTCACTTTTGGTGGGTTTCCATTGCTTTGATACCTCTGAGGCTCTGCAAATGCGACATGGCACCTGAAAACCAATCCAGCAAAATCTGGACTCCTAAGAACACATAGCGCTCCTTTCCTTCTGAGTCCTCCCATGGGCCCAAACGGCAGTTTATCACCACAAATGGGGTATTGCCGCACTCAGGACAAATTGGGCAACAAAATGGGGCATTTTGTTCCCTGTGAAAATAATAAATTCTGATCAAAAATGACATCTTATTGGACAAATTGTCATTCTTTTAATTTCACAGCCCAATTCAAATACGCGCTGTGAAAAAACTACCAGGTCAAAATGGTAACAATAACCAAAATTAATTCCTTGAGGGGTGCAGTTTCCGAAATGGGGTCAGTTTTGGGGGATTCCTACTGTTTTGGCACCTCAACACCTCTCCAAACCTGGCATGCTGCCTAAAATATATGCTAATAAAAAAGAAGCACCAAAATTTACTAGGTGCTTCTTTGCTTCTGGGGCTTGTGTTTTATTCCACGAGCGTACTAGAGCCACATGTGGGACATTTCTAAAAACTGCAGAATCTGGACAATACATATTTAGTAGTGTTTCTCTGGTAAAACCTTCTTTGTTACAGAAAAAAAATAGAATAATATTGAAATTCAGCAAGAAAAATGAAATTTGCAAATTTCACCTCCACTTTGCTTTAATTCCTGTGAAATGCCTGAAGGGTTAAAAAAACGTTCTAAATGCTATTTTGAATACTTTGAGGGGTCTAGTTTTTAAAATGGGGTGTTTTATGGGGGTTTCTAATACATAGGCCCCTCAAAGCCTCTTCAGAACTGAACAGGTACCTTAAAAAAAAGGCTTTTGAAATTTTCTTAAAAATATGAGAAATTGCTGTTTATGTTCTAAGCCTTGTAACGTCCAAGAAAAATAAAATAATGCTCTAAAAACTATGCAGATCTAAAGTAGACTTATGGGAAATGTGAACTAGTAACTATTTCGGCTGGTATAACCGTCTGTTTTACAAGCACATGCATTTAAATTCTGAAAAATTCTATTTTTCAAATTTTTCTCTAAATTTTGCCAGTTTTCACAAATAAACACTGAATATATCGACCAAATTTTACCACTAACATAAAGCCCAATGTCTCATGAGAAAACAGTCTCAGAATCGCTTGGATAGGTTTAAGCATTCCTACGTTATTACCACATAAAGTGAAATATGTCAGATTTAAAAAATAGGCTCTGAGCCTTAAGGCCCAAACTAGGCTGCGTCCTTAAGGGGTTAAAAGCCAAAAATGCTGGAAATAGATCACTCTGTGTAATGAGTCTATACAGTGGCCACCAAAAGTTCCGAAACACCCTTATAACTTTTGAACGGCTCGAGGTAGAGGGTTGAAATTTGGTGGGATTTAATGGGGTCATAAAATCTACCAGTTTATTGAAAAGAAAAAAAAAACACCCTTGGGGGCGGTGGGGTGGTCGGGGTTAGCAAAATCTTAAATGGCACGGGGGTCGAGTGGGGCTCATTTGAAAGCGCTTTTCAATATGAAAACAATGCCGCTGAGATATTTAACTTTAAAGTTATCATTGTCATTATCGGCTACCGCCGGTGTTTGCATTACCCAGAATGTACCGCGCGGGTAAAATCCTAAATGTGTGTGGGCACGTGTGCATGTGCGAGCTTAGGAATGTCACATCAAGGTGACTTTAAATTACGTATTATTACAATCGGTCTCGGCGATACAAAATGGACCTAGTCTATGAATTTCAGAGAGCGCTAATTCGGAGAGTAATTTTCATTTTTGTACATTTCTATTGTCATATCACAAAATGCATTTGACCGAAACGGAAAGGATCACTTTATTGATGAGAGGGTATGGCGAAGAAAAAATAAGATCCTATCAAGAAGTAGCGGCTTTATTCAATGCCACTTATCCTATCCGTGATCCAATTTCATTGTCAACTGTTAAAAGAACTGTTCATCGTTTCGAAACAAGTGGTTCAATTAAAGACGCACCAAGATCCGGAAGACCCAAACATGCTAGTAATGATGAAAAAGCTTTAGATGTTCTGCTCAATGTACATGATGACCCTTAGGGTACGTTCACATGCAAACTCAAAAACGTCTGAAAATACGGAGCTGTTTTCAAGGGAAAACAGCTCCTGATTTTCAGGCGTTTTTTGAGCCACTCGCGATTTTTGTGGCGTTTTTTACGGCCGCTTTTGGAGCGGTTTTCAATAGAGTCTATGAAAAACGGCTCCAAAAACGTCCCGAGAAGTGACCTGCACTTCATTTTCACGACCGTGTAAAAAAAAAAGGCCCGTCGGAATAGAATGCCGTTTTTCCCATTGCAATCAATGGGCAGATGTTTGGAGGCGTTCTACTTCCGATTTTTCGGCCGTTTACGGACAAAAAACGGATGAAAATAGGCCGTGTGAACACACCCTTAAACATCTGTCTCGAATGGAGCACAACAAAATGATATCAGCGCCACATCAGTCCGTCGAATTTTGAGGAGGGATTATTATCATCCTTATAAAATACGTCTAGTTCAGGAGCTATCCGAAGATGATTATGACGGAAGAGTGGAATTTTGCGATACACTGATGACAAGAAGGGGGCCCAAGCTTGTGGAACAGCCCAGGGCCTATAGTCTACTTAATCCGCCACTGGGTCCTGGACTAGAGGAGATGAGCCGTCACTATATGCATATATACTTCCATTGCGATGCTGCCACCTAGTGGCCAGGAAGCATTTTTATGTGTTGTTTTAGTCACAGGACCTTATATAGTTACATAGTTTGTACGGTTGAAAAAAGACACATGTCCATCAAGTTCAACCAAGGGATGGGAAAGGGGAAGTGGGATGGGAAAGGGGAAGTAAAAAATTTCTACACATAGGAGCTAATATTTTTTTGTTCTAGGAAATTATCTAAGCCTTTTTTAAAGCGATCTACTGTCCCTGCTGTGACCAGCTCCTGCGGTAGTTTATTCAATAAATTCACCGTTCTCACAGTAAAGAAGGCTTGTCGCCTCTGCAGGTTGAACCTTTCTTCTTCCAGACGGAGGGAGTGCCCCCTTGTTTTTTGAGGGGGTTTTACATGGAACAGGATTTGACCATATTTTTTTGTATGTGCCATTTATATATTTATATAAGTTAATCATGTCCCCCCTTAGTCGTCTTTTCTCAAGGCTAAATAGGTTTAGCTTACCTGTGCTTACATGTTCTGAGCTGTGCAGATGCTCACGTCAGCAAAGCTCACTGCTATGTAACACTGTTCAGAAAATGGTGGCTAACCCTGTTTATTGCAGGCACCGGGAATACCGGCTCGGGCACAGTCTTTAATATTTACTTTAGTGTGCAAAAACAGTGTAGTATGGGCAAGTAATCAGTGTCGGAACATTGAATAACTTACAAAGGGGCTGTTTTTAAATTTGATAAAAGGTGACTGATACCACCTAATGGGTTCTGGTGCAAGGGCTGCGACCCATAAATCAGCAACTATTGTGCCAGCAGGGCTGAGTAGGCCCTGAAGCCAGAGAGGGCCCATTGCTGTGGCGGTGCAGTGCAGGAACCTCCACACAGATGATTGCTGTGAAAGAGGCAGCATTGGATGTAACAAGTGGAAGTTGCGTGAAGCCTCCCTGTAATTTAGTTGCTGAGACGATGGGTTACCCCTGTATCAGGGAAGAGTCCGAGCTCTGTCCCAAGGAAACCAAGCTGGTAAAACCCCATTTCCTGCATTGCCTGAAATTGCCGCCATTTTGTGTAATATTTTAAGTGACTGTGCCTATCTGCTAAGAACAGTTTTTTGTATTTCCTTTTGGTCATTTTGCAAACATTACCGGCCTACTAAAAGAAACCTGCATCAAACCTGGGTTTCTTGTCATCATACTGCCAGTAACAATGCAAGGTCAAATACGTTACTCGCCCTCACTAGCCTCCCCTCATGCCAAATTTTATGGTCAAAAGGACCATAACAATTTTATTCTATTGGAAATAAAAGGTGGATTTCTGACTTTAGAGAACAGAGGGTAAAATAATAGACATGTTCCTCACCTCTGTACCTGAGATATGGTTGTGTTATACTAGATATTGTCTATAGAAGATATACATGTTATAAACACATATATTCTGATGTATCAGGAAGATACTATCACACCTCTGCGGGTCTAGAACTCATATCTAGCCTGAGTGTTATCAGTAATTAATATAAATATTAATTACCTGTCTTGTGATTCCTTTCTTGCTGCTGACAGGATTATATGTCACGTTCCTTCTTCTCACTGGGATCAGTCATCTGTAAAGAATCAAAGGTGTGATAATATGTTCCTGATACATGTTATAGACACTTATATGTATAACACACTAGGGCCATAATTATTTATCTGAGGTATAATGTACAAATAGAAAATAAAGAAAAAGACGACACTAAGGACCTGTTCACATCACCGTTGCCCTTCCGTTGAGGGATTCCGTCGGAGGTTTCCGTCGGGTTAACCCCTCAAAAATGAAACAAAATAACATGCCCCCCCCCTTTCCTGTACTGTATGGCAAAACCCAATTTTATGGTCAAAATTAGAATAACAAGTGTATTCTATTGTAAGGCCCCTTGGGTGCCTAGAATTATGGAGCTTATGGGTATATTGCTTATATAGTTTCAATTAATGTTTATTATCAATGTAATCTTAAATGGTTAACACAATTATTTTTTCTGAGTCGTTATAAAGGGTTACCTGTGCCTAGTAGGCAACAGTTCTCCAAAAAGATTCAGGATTGTTACCACACAGGGTTCTCAGTGGTGGAGTGGATGCAACGGCATGGAAATCCACTTTTTAAGGGAGTCCATTTTCCAAAAGCAAAGGAGCTGAAGAGCCCTTTCCAAAAACTTATGGACTGTTATTGTTGTCCCGTGCTTTTTAAAAGGATGTGTTATCCTCTAAAAATAGTTTCTCCAGCCCCCCTTCCCTGCATGTGGCATGGCCGGAAGTTCCCGGCTTGCAGTAAAGTGGTCCGGGGATGTGGGGCAGCGCTCGTGTAGAGGAAGGAGGAGTCAGTCCTTACAATGCAACCTCATCTAACAGGTCCATGAGGCAGGGTTCTGCTCTGTCCCTGAGGAAGCAGTAGGGGCATGGATGGCTCGAGGTGTGGTGGAAGGAGCAGTCCTGTGGTTATAAAGTGCAGGCAGACTATGGAGGGCAGTCGGTAGCATCAGTGGTGAGACAGGTGTAGACTCCAAAGGGAGTTTATTGCCCCCTCAATGCGATTGGTGGGAAAGACCGTTGTCATAGGATACGGACGAAGACTGCCTCCTATTGCATCATTGGGATCTGCAGTTGACCACGGTCAAGAGACTGGTCGTCCAGCTGCTGGAACAATCTTGGAGGCACCCTTGGGTGATGCCAGGATTCCTGTGAGTGGTGAGTCACCTTCATGTTTGGCTGCGTAGTCAAGCACAAATGTGTTGACGGATGTGGATTTGTTCTCTATTTTAAAGGACAACTTGGGCTTGTTTGGGTGGCAAAGGGTGGATTATAAGCTCTGCCAGTAAAGCCAGTAGGTTAATACCCCGCCTGACTAGATGGTTTGTACAGATTAACCTTTTGTGGCTTATTATTCTGTGGTGTGGCTCCTCTGGGAATTTACCTGTCCACCAATATAGGGGACAAGATCCACAGACGAGAATTTGTGATATTTGGTTTCAGTGGATCACGTAATGGTGGACAAAGAGCGTATTGTGGACAAGAAGCTAAGTTTTGAGAGAGGGTCTGAGAAAAATTCCAAAGTGGTAAAGACCTGTACGATGTAACATGTCATTTAAAACGAGATAGCCTTGCTGTAAATATCACAGAGATGCTACATAAGTGTCAGGATTGTGAATAGACATGGCGTCCTGGCTGGAGGTAATGTATATTCACTTTCAGGACACTTGAGTAACGTTATAATGTGTTTATGTGGCTGCACATAGCGATATAGCTATATCACTATGTGCTGTGTAAATGAATGGGGAGAAGTGTATGACGCTGATTGGTCATTGATTGGTCAGCGCCATACACTTCTCTCCACAATGCCCACTTGGTCAAAAAGTAAAACACGCCCAGTTGTCCATTAAGAAACTCATTAGCATGAAGCTAAAATAGGTCATAACTCCTTAAAAATGATCGTTTTTCTAAATAAAAAACACTGCTGTAATCTACATTACAGCGCCGATCATATTATGTAGACGATAGGCCACTTATAATGTGAGCCCAGAGCTAAGCAGAGCTGGGCAGAGGGCGGTCATGACGGGTCTGGACCTGCAAGGGGTCATTTAGAGGGGTATTTTGGTTATAGGTTGGTGGGTGGGTTTGAGTCAGGAATTGTGCTAGGGGGTTGTGAGCATTGGGGGTGGAGTTAATGGGATGTATATATAGTGGGATAAGCAGGGAAGCCATGTTATGGCTTGAAAAATTTTGTCAAGAATAGAGGTGTGCAGCCAGTGTCAGGGTAGCTGTTTTCTGGTCAGTTTTAGGGCCTAGAGTTATGGAGGGTTTAGAGCAGTTAATTGCTAGGGTTAGGGAGCAGGCAGCTGATAAGGGGCTGGAGTGTGTCCAGAAGCAGCTAGGGGCTTTAGCAGGCTACCCGGCGGGGCGTCCTCCCAGTCCTCTTGAACGCTTGAGCCCCTCTGCTTCCCCAGCCCCCCGGCACAGACGGAGGAGTGTGACTTCCCCCTTACCTGTTTCCGCGGTAGTGGTCCCTGGTGTGACAGATCCGGTGGCTGGCGACGGTGGCGTTGTTCCGGTGTCGGGGACTGGAGCCATGGCGGTGTCGGGAGCGGCAGCAGCAGTGGAGAGGCCTGGAGTGAGAGGCCGAGGTGCGGTTCGCCGGGTGTCCAGTCGGGGTCAGCGCAGCACAGTCCGTGTGCCTGAGGAGCGACGTGGAGATGGACGTTGAGGGAAGCGGTGGTGCAGCGGCGGGGAGCAGTCCCCCTCCTTTCCAGTGTGGTGGGCTCGTTCAGGGAGCCTGTCAGAAGTTCTTCTGTGGGGCCGGAAGCAAGCCAGGACTCTGCGGCTGTCACGGTGAGTGCCTTCAGCGCTGCTAGAGCGCCATCTGCTGGGTCAGGGGCCAGTATGCTTAGTACACCCGTTAGCATGGGTGATTTGGCGCCATCTAGTCGCCGTTCGGAACATTGCAGTGTCGGTGGTAGGCCAGCGCCACCTGCTGTACAGGAAAATTATTACATCGTGGTGGCAGGCCTGCGCCACCTCCTGGCCATTTTCGTTATAGCAGCAGTAGTGGTAGGTCTGCACTGACTGCTGAATATGTACAAAATGTGCATCATCCAGCGCCTCCTGAGGGTGACGTTGGCCAGGTAGCAGGTGTTTCGTCTGTTTATTTGCCGTTCCAGGTGTTGTCGGGACGGGAGTCCGGTGTAGAAGCGGCCGATGCTATGCGGCGGGCACTCGGGGTGCCTAGGATGATCGGTCAGGAGACGGCTTCGGTGGATTCAGGACGGATGGCCCCGTTAGTGTCTGGCGACGGGCAGCCTTCTGATGAGTCACAGCGTTTACACACCATACATGTGGGCAGTAATTTTAGTAATGAGAGTAGTCTAGTGGGGCAAGTACCTGTAGGTTGCGGTTCTACGGGGGATTTGTCAGTCACGAGTGGAGTTTGGGGAAATTTGTTAGATGGGTTACGTCAGTTGTTAGCTTCAGTTGATACTTCTCGTGGGTCACAGCTAGCAGGTCCCGTTGGAGCTTGGTCAGCGCAGGGACAGTTAGAGGGGGGTTCTCGTAGGGAGAGTACTGCGAGTGCTGAGGAAGGCTCTTCGTCATTTAACGCCTTATATGCCGGGGTCCAGACGGAGAAGGTAGATGGGGCTAATAAGCCCTTGCCAGTTTTGGATACTGCAAAGGGGAGCATGTACATTTGCTTTGAAGGACCATTAGGGGCCCACTTAAAGCCAGAGATCCGTGAAAAGATTTGGAAAAGGGAGAATTTGGATATTTTTACTTTATTGCCGTTGGAGCGATTTAGTGTGGAACGGTGGGAAAAGGGCAAGGAACATCGTAAGGAGGAGGATGATGAGAGAAGACGGTATAGGCTGATTCCGCGCACATTTGGGAATTGGCTACAAGCTTTTTCCATCATGGCTAGCGTTATAGGGGAGAAATGGCCAGAACATTGTTCCGGTTTATTTTGTTACTTGGATTCCATTTGGGAGGCTTATAGAACGTATGAGGGTACTGCTTGGCTTAAATATGACGAGCAGTTTCGTCAGCATATGGCGGTTCAGTCATCCCTGCGGTGGGATAATAAGGACATAAGCTTTTGGATGCACCTTATGACTACACCAAAGGGGACTGGTCAGGGGGTCATGTTGAAGTCGCGAGTTTGCATAACCCCTTTCAGTCCTCACCCGGCGGGTCTAGATCAGCGGGTTCATCGGGGAGTTTTAAGAAAGGGGTCTGCTGACTCTACAACGAGAGCACCTGTAAATGGGGAACAAATTGTGTCTATAGACACGAATGTGCCGGGTGTGGGGGTGGTAACCACCCCGTCTTCAAGTGTTTTAAGCGGGCACGAGGAGGCACGACGAAGCCAGGGGATGGTTCTGCTAAAGGAGGTGAGTCCAGTAAACCTCAACGCTATGACACCTTGGCTAAAGAGGTACCCCGACAATGAGAGGGTGCAGCTGTTATTGAAAGGTTTTGGGGACGGATTTAGGATTCCGTTCTCCGCAGGGGTGGGTGTTTTGATGGCTAATAATCTGCGTTCGGTGCGGGATCATCCAGAAGTGGTACGAGACAAGTTGCGGAAGGAAGTTTTGTTGGGTAGAATGTTAGGCCCCTTTTCTGATGTTCCTATTTCCAGTTTGCGTGTCTCCCCGCTGGGGGTTGTCCCCAAGAAGGAGGCGGGAAAATTTCGGCTTATACATCAATTATCTTATCCGAAGGGTTCTTCGGTAAATGATGATATTGATGAGTCTTTGGCGCGTGTTTCCTATACGTCATTTGATGAGGCGGTTCGTTTGGTTAGGACGGCGGGGCAAGGGGCGCTTATGGCTAAGGTGGATGTGGAGTCTGCATTTCGCCTTTTGCCGGTGCACCCAGAATCCATGCACTTGCTGGGGTGCTCGTTTGATGGCCTTTTTTATATTGATAGGTGCCTTCCTATGGGGTGCTCTATTTCTTGTGCCTATTTCGAAGCCTTCAGCACATTTTTGGAGTGGGTGGTCCATGAACGAGCCGGCTCTAAATCAGTTATTCATTATTTGGATGACTTCTTTTGTGTGGGCCCTGCGGCTCGGCCGTCGTGTGCAATATTGTTATGGGCAGTGATGGATGTTTTTGTTGACTTTGGGGTTCCGTTGGCGTTTGAAAAAACCGAAGGACCAACCACTACGATCTGTTTTTTGGGAATTGAAATTGATTCCCAGGCAATGGAATGTAGGTTGCCAAGGCAAAACTTATTCATCTGCGAGCAACGGTGCAGGAAGCTCTGTTGAGAACAAAAATCACCCTGCGGCTCCTGCAATCTTTATTGGGGAAACTCAATTTTGCCTGTAGAATTATGCCCATGGCCCGTGTTTTTTGTAGGCGCTTAGCACAAGCAACTGCTGGTGTTAGATGTCCCCACCATTTTATTCGCCTTGGCAAGGAGCATAAGGCGGATTTGAGGGTTTGGGATTCCTTTTTGGTAGAATATAACGGCAGATCATTACGGATTGCAGAGGGAATTTCGAATGTGGAGATGCAATTGTGTACTGATGCTTCCGCTTCTATCGGTTTCGGGGCATATTTTCAGGGAAAATGGTTTGTTGGTACTTGCCCACTAGAGTGGAGGGAGTGTGGTTTGACGGGTAATCTTTGTTTTCTGGAGTTTTTTCCCATTCTTGTTGCGGTGGAAATTTGGGGACAGCTTTTGTCCAATCGGTCAGTGGTTTTTCACTGTGATAACATGGTGGTCGTGTGCGCTATTAATAGTTTGTCCGCCAATTCCCCCCCCCCCCCCCCGGTGATCACAGTGCTACGCCAGTTGGTCCTGCTGTGTTTGAGATGGAACATTCTATTTAGGGCTCATCATGTTCCTGGAGTTTCCAATGGCATTGCAGATGCTTTATCTCGATTGCAGTGGGATAGTTTCCGTTGGCTAGCTCCAGAGGTGGAGAGGGATCCGATTTATTGCCCCAAGCACCTTTGGAGGGTGGTGTCGCTCGTCTGATATGGTGGGCGAAGCATTCGCTGGCCCCTGCTACGTGGGATGATTATACCACGATCTGGGTGAGATGGTTCCAGCTGGAGGATTTGTGGTGTAGTCAAGGGAGTCCTTTTAGTGCCTTAGAGGGGATGTTTTGTTTTTTGTTATCTCTTATGGAGAGTGGATCTTCAGCTTCCTCTGTTGTTAAGTCGGTAGCGGCACTTTCCTTTTCTTTAAGTTAATTGGTTGTACGGATGTTACTAAGCATTTTTTGATACGGCGGGCTCTGCAGGGTTTTCAAAAAGGGCATGTCGGGCAGGATAAGCGTGGGCCCGTGTCTTTTGCAATGTTGGAGGGACTTTATTCTCAGTTGCACAGGATATCCCATTCAGATTATGAGAGGTTGTTGTTTCAATTGGCTTTCTCTTGGGCTTTCTATGGGGCTTTTAGGGTTGGCGAATTGGTTAGTCCCTCAAAACGGGTGCAGGGCGGTATTCAAGTAACCAATGTGTTTTTTTCAGGATAGTGTGTTGAGAATAATGTTGTATCATTCAAAAACTGACAGGAATGGAAAAGGTTTTGAGATTTGTTTGACTAAAATTCATGAGGGGGAATCGTGCCCAGTGGGGTGTTTTCTGCGTTTCATGGCTGTGTGTCCTCAGGGATTTTCCTCTTTGCTGGTGCATGCGGATGGTTCAGCGTTGTCCAGATATCAATTTATTACTGTCTTTAAGAAGTGCGTACAAGGGTTGGGCCTTTCACATCTGGATTACAGCTCTCGTTCTTTTAGGATTGGAGCTGCTACAGAGGCTTCTCGTTTTGGGCTCGACACTGTTTCAGTTAAGAGGATTGGCCGCTGGGAGTCCAGCCGCTTTCATTCCTATGTTAGGCTGCATTTGCTGGAATGTTGATTTCTTTATCTTGGGTTTATTTTGTGTGGGGGGGATGTCATTCTTTTTCTGTGTGACTAATTTTCTGTTGCTTTCAGGTTCTGCCAAATGTGTGGTTTGGCTTCTTGGCCATTCCTATATTTACTGGGCTGAAAGGAGTGCCCGTGTGCGTCCGAATGGTAGGTATTTGGGTTTAGATCCGGATGAGGTGGAGGTACACTGGTTCGAAGTTTGTAGCCTGACCAGGGATCAGGTAAGGCCTTTGTTTCAGGATGCGGTTAGGTCCTGGGGTCTACCTGACATCTTGATAATTCATGTAGGGGGTAATTACATCGGGAGTTATCCCATGCGGAACCTCATTAAGAACATTAAGAGGGACTTCTTATGTTTTGTAGACACCCATCCTGGGCTTTTGATTATCTGGTCCGAAATTGTACAGCGGGTAAAATGGCGCAATGCACAGTCAGTCTCGGCGCTGAATAGGACCAGAGTTAAGATCAATAAGACAGTGGCCAAGTTTATTCGCCTAAATGGTGGGTTGGTAGTTCATCACCGACTGTTGGAGGATCGGGGCGCGTACATTGGAAAGGATGGGGTTCACTTAACGGATGTGGGCCTGAATGTTTTTAATTTTGGCCTCCAAGAAGGCCTGGAGTTGGGTTTTCAAGTGTGGCGGCGCATGAAAATTTAAGGAGTCAAGTTTTCATGCTGTGGCGGGTCCATGGCAACGCTATTTATGTTTTTATATATTGCTGTCTTTGACACAATATATTGGTTTTATTTTAAAGCTATGGATTTGGGCTTCTCTAAGGGGCGGACCCGGGGAAGTGTGGTGCTTTAGCATACTCGTGGTGACGCCACTGTAGCTTATATGGTCACGGCTAGTGGTTTAAGGGTATTGCTTAATTTATGTTTTGGAGGTTGTCAAGGACTTAGCCACATAATGTTAATATGTTAATTATGTTTATGATATGTTTATACTTTTTTTTAATATATTCTCAGGTTCTGTGAAAGAAATCATCTAATAAAACTGTGACAAGCACCTTCCAATTTTAATTGTTTCGTTGTATATTTATTAGATAGGAGGGTGTTTGTGTGGCCCCTTGTCGCCCTTGTACCATCATGTGAGCCCAGAGCTAAGCAGAGCTGGGCAGAGGGCGGTCATGACGGGTCTGGGCATGCAAGGGGTCATTTAGAGGGGTATTTTGGTTATAGGTTGGTGGGTGGGTTGGAGTCAGGAATTGTGCTAGGGGGTTGTGAGCATTGGGGGTGGAGTTAAGGGGATGTTTATATAGTGGGATAAGCAGGGAAGCCATTTCATGGCTTGAAAAATTTTGTCCAGCCTGCCCTCCCGTTAATTTTTCTTTTGAGCGGAAATGAGCGGTCACTATAAGCATATACACTTCTATTGCGATGCTGCCACCTAGTGGCCAGGAAGCATTTTTATGTGTTGTTTTAGTCACAGAACCCGTGCTTACATGTTCTGAGCTGTGCAGATGCTCACGTCAGTAAAGCTCACTGCTATGTAACACTGTTCAGACAATGGTGGCTGACCCTGTTTATTGCAGGCACCGGGAAAACCGGCTCGGGCACTGTCTTTAATATTTACTTTAGTGTGCAAGAACAGTGTAGTATGGGCAAGTAATCAGTGTCGGAACATTGAATAACTCACAAAGGGGCTGTTTTTAAATTTGATAAAAGGCGACTGTTCCCACCTAATGGGTTCAGGTGCAAGGGCTGCGACCCATAAATCAGCAACTATTGTGCCAGTAGGGCTGAGTAGGCCCTGAAGCCAGAGAGGGCCCATTGCTGTGGCGGTGCAGTGCAGGAACCTCCCCACAGATGATTGCTGTGAAAGAGGCAGCAATGGATGTAACAAGTGGAAGTTGCGTGAAGCCTCCCTTTTATTTAGTTGCTGAGACGATGGGTTACCCCTGTATCAGGGAAGAGTCCGAGCTCTGTCCCAAGGAAACCAAGCTGGTAAAACCCCATTTCCTGCATTGCCTGAAATTGCCGCCATTTTGTGTAATATTTTAAGTGACTGTGCCTCTCTGCTAAGAACAGTTTTTTGTATTTCCTTTTGGTCGTTTTGCAAACATTACCGGCCTACTAAAAGAAACCTGCATCAAACCTGCATCAAACCTGGGTTTCTTCTCATCATACTGCCAGTAACAATGCAAGGTCAAATACATTACTCGTCCTCACTAGCCTCCCCTCATGCCAAATTTTATGGGCAAAAGGACCATAACAATTATATTCTATTGGAAATAAAAGGTTGATTTCTGACTTTAGGGAACAGAGGGTAAAATAATAGACATGTTCCTCACCTCTGTACCTGAGATATGGTTGTGTTATACTAGATATTGTCTATAGAAGATATACATGTTAAAAACACATATATTCTGATGTATCAGGAAGATACTATCACACCTCTGCGGGTCTAGAACTCATATCTAGCCTGAGTGTTATCAGTAATTAATATAAATATTAATTACCTGTCTTGTGATTCCTTTCTTGCTGCTGACAGGGTTATATGTCACGTTCCTTCTTCTCACTGGCATCAGTCATCTGTAAAGAATCAAAAGTGTGATAATATGTTCCTGATACATGTTATAGACACTTATATGTATAACACACTAGGGCCATAATTATTTATCTCAGGTATAATGTACAAATAGAAAATAAAGAAAAAGACGACACTAAGGACCTGTTTACATCACCGCTGCCCTTCCGTTGAGGGATTCCGTCGGAGGTTTCCGTCGGGTTAACCCCTCAAAAATGAAACAAAATAACATGTCCCCCCTTTCCTGTGCTGTATGGCTAAACCCCGTTTTATGGTCAAAAGTAGCATAACAAGTGTATTGTATTGTAAGGCCCCTTGGGTGCCTGGAATTATGGAGCTTATGGGTATATTGTTTATATAGTTTAAATTAATGGTTATTATAAATGTAATCTTAAATGGTTAACACAATTATTTTGTCTGAGTCGTTATAAAGGGTTACCAACGGCATGGAAATCCACTTTTTAAGGGATGGCTGGAGTCTGGCAGCTGGTGTCCATTTTCCCAAAGCAAAGGAGCTGAAGAGCCCTTTCCAAAAGCTTATGGACTGTTATTGTTGTCCCATGCTTTTTAGAGGGATGAGTTATCCTCTAAAAATAGTTCCTCCACCCCCCCTTCCCTGCATGTGGCATGGCCAGAAGTTCCCAGCTTGCAGTAAAGTGGTCCGGGGATGTGGGACAGCGCTGGTGTAGAGGAAGGAGGAGTCAGTCCTTACATTGCACCCTCATCTAACAGGTCCATGAGGCAGGGTTCTGCTCTGCCCATGAGGAAGCAGTAGGGGCATGGATGGCACGAGGTGTGGTGGGAGGAGCAGTCCTGTGATTATAATGTACAGGCAGACTATGGAGGGCAGTTGGTAGCATCAGTGGTGAGACAGGTGTAGACTCCAAAGGGAATTTATTACCCCCTCCTTGCTGCTGGTGGGAGAGACCGTTGTCATAGGATACGGAGGAAGACTGCCTCCTATTGCATCATTGGGATCTGCAGCTGACCACGGTCAAGAGACTGGTCGTCCAGCTGCTGGAACAATCTTGGAGGCACCCTTGGGTGATGCCAGGATTCCTGTGAGTGGTGAGTCACCTTCATGTTTGGCTGCGTAGTCAAGCACAAATGTGTTGACGGATGAGGATTTGTTCTCTGTTTTAAAGGACAACTTGGGCTTGTTTGGGTGACAAAGGGTGGAGTATAAGCTCTGCCAGTAAAGCCAGTAGGTAAATACCCCGCCTGACTAGATGGTTTGTACAGATTAACCTTTTGTAGCTTATTACTCTGTGGAGTGGCTCCTCTGGGAATTTACCTGTCCACCAATATAGGGGACAAGATCCACAGACGAGAATTTGTGATATTTGGTTTCAGTGGATCACGTAATGGTGGACAAAGAGTGTATTGTGGACAAGAAGCTTAGTTTTGACAGAGGGTCTGAGAAAAATTCCAAAGTGGTAAAGACCTGTACGATGTAACCTGTCATTTAAAATGAGATTACGCTTGCCTTGCTGTAAATATCACAGAGACGCTACATAAGTGTCAGGATTGTAAATAGACATGACATCGTGGCTGGAGGTAATGTATATTTACTGTCAGGACACTTGAGTAATGTCATAGTGTGTTTATGTGGCTGCACATAGCGATATAGCTATATCGCTATGTGCTGTGTAAATGAATGGGGAGAAGTGTATGACGCTGAATGGTCGCTGATTGGTCAGCATCATACACTTCTCTCCACAATGCCCACTTGGTCAAAAAGTAAAACATGCCCAGTTGTCCATTAAGAAACTCATTAGCATGAAGCTAAAATAGGTCATAACTCCGTTAATGGGATGTATATATAGTGGGATAAGTAGGGAAGCCATGTTATGGCTTGAAAAATTTTGTCAAGAATAGAGGTGTGCAGCCAGTGTCAGGGTAGCTGTTTTCTGGTCAGTTTTAGGGCCTAGAGTTATGGAGGGTTTAGAGCAGTTAATTGTTAGGGTTAGGGAGGAGGCAGCTGATAAGGGGCTGGAGTGGGTCCAGGAGCAGATAGGGGCTTTAGCAGATAGGGCCCGGCGTTCACAGCCTCCTGAACGCTTGAGCCCCTCTGCTTCCCCAGCCCCCCGGCGCAGACGGAGGAGTGTGACTCCCCCCTTACCTGTTTCCGCGGTACTGGTCCCTGGTTTGACAGATCTGGTGGCTGGCGACGATGGCGTTGTTCCGGTGTCGGGGACTGGAGCCATGGTGGTGTCGGGAGCGGTGGCAGCAGTGGAGACGCCTGGAGTGAGAGGTCGAGGTACGGTTCGCCGGGTGTCCAGTCGGGGTCAGCGCAGCACAGTCCGTGTGCCTGAGGAGCGACGTGGAGATGGATGTCGAGGGTAGCGGTGGGGCAGCGGCGGGGAGCAGTCCCCCTCCTTTCCTGTGCGGTGGGCTCGTTCAGCGAGCCTGTCAGGAGTTCTTCTGTGGGGCCGGAAGCAAGCCAGGACTCTGCGGCTGTCACGGTTAGTGTCTTCAGCGCTGCTAGAGCGCCATCTGCTGGGTCAGGGGCCAGTGTGCATAGTACACCCGTTAGCATGGGTGATTTGGCGCCATCTAGTGGCCGTTCGGAACATTGCAGTGTCGGTGGTAGGCCGGCCCCACCTGCTGTTCAGGAAAATTACTACATCGGTGGTGGCAGGCCTGCGCCACCTCCTGGCCATTTTCGTTATAGCAGCAGTAGTGGTAGGTCTGCACTGACTGCTGAATATGTACAAAATTTGCATCATCCAGCGCCTCCTGAGGGTGACGTTGGCCAGGTGGCAGGTGTTTCGTCTGTTTATTTGCCGTTCCAGGTGTTGTCGGGACGGGAGTCCGGTGTAGAAGCGGCCGATGCTTTGCGGCGGGCACTCGGGGTGTCTAGGATGCTCGGTCAGGAGACGGCTTCGGTGGATTCAGGACGGACGGCACCGTTAGTGTCTGGCGACGGACAGTAATTTTAGTAATGAGAGTAGTCTAGTGGGGCAAGGACCTGTAGGTTGCGGTTCTACGGGGGATTTGTCAGTCACGAGTGGAGTTTGGGGAAATTTGTTAGATGGGTTACGTCAGTTGTTAGCTTCAGTTGATACTTCTCGTGGGTCACAGCTAGCAGGTCCCGTTGGAGCTTGGTCAGCGCAGGGACAGTTAGAGGGGGGTTCTCGTAGGGAGAGTACTGCGAGTGCTGAGGCAGGCTCTTCGTCATTTAACGCCTTAGATGCTGGTGTCCAGACGGAGAAGGTAGATGGGGCTAATAAGCCCTTGCCAGTTTTGGATACTGCAAAGGGGAGCATGTACATTTGCTTTGAAGGTCCATTAGGGGCCCACTTAAAGCCAGCGATCCGTGAAAAGATTTGGAAAAGGGAGAATTTGGATATTTTTACTTTATTGCCATTGGAGCTATTTAGTGTGGAACGGTGGGAAAAGGGCAAGGAACATCGTAAGGAGGAGGATGAGGAGAGAAGACAGTATAGGCTGATTCCGCGCACATTTGGGAATTGGCTACATGCTTTTTCCATCATGGCTAGTGTTATAGGGGAGAAATGCCCAGAACATTGTTCCGGTTTATTTTGTTACTTGGATTCTATTTGGGAGGCTTATAGAATGTATGGGGGAACTGCTTGGCTTAAATATGACGAGCAGTTTCGTCAGCGTATGGCGTTTCAGTCATCCCTGCAGTGGGATCATAAGGACATAAGCCTTTGGATGCGCCTTATGACTACACCAAAGGGGGCTGGTCAGGGGGGTCATGTTGAAGTCGCGGGTTTGCATAACCCCTTTCAGTCCTCACCCGGCGGGTCTAGATCAGCGGGTTCGTCGGGGAGTTTTAAAAAAGGGGTCTGCTGACTCTACATTGAGAGCACCTGTAAATGGGGAACTAATTGTGTCTATAGACACGAATGTGCCGGGTGTAGGGGTGGTAACCACCCCGTCTTCAAGTGTTTTAAGCGGGCACGAGGAGGCACGACAAAGCCAGGGGATGGTTCTGCTAAAGGGGGTGAGTCCAGTGAACCTCGACGCTATGACGCCTTGGCTAAAGAGGTACCCCGACAATGAGAGGGCGCAGCTGTTATTGAAAGGTTTTGGGGACGGATTTAGGATTCCGTTCTCCCCGGGGATGCGTGTTTTGATGGCTAATAATCTGCGTTCGGTGCGGGATCATCCAGAAGTGGTACGAGACAAGTTGCTGAAGGAAGTTTTGTTGGGTAGAATGTTAGGCCCCTTTTATGATGTTCCTATTTCCAATTTGCGTGTCTCCCCGCTGGGGGTTGTCCCCAAGAAGGAGGCGGGCAAATTTTGGCTTATACATCATTTATCTTATCCGAAGGGTTCTTCGGTAAATGATGATATTGATGAGTCTTTGACGCGGGTTTCCTATACGTCATTTGATGAGGCGGCTCATTTGGTTAGGACGGCGGGGCAAGGGGCGCTTATGGCTAAGGTGGATGTGGAGTCTGCATTTTGCCTTTTGCCGGTGCACCCAGAATCCATGCACTTGCTGGGGTGCTCGTTTGATGGCCTTTTTTATATTGATAGGTGCCTTCCTATGGGGTGCTCTATTTCTTGTGCCTATTTCAAAGCCTTCAGCACGTTTTTGGAGTGGGTGGTCCGTGAACGAGCCGGCTCTAAAGAAGTTATTCATTATTTGGATGACTTCTTTTGTGTGGGCCTGCGGCTCGGCCGTAGTGTGCAATATTGTTATGGGCAGTGATGGATGTTTTTGTTGACTTTGGGGTTCCGTTGGCATTTGAAAAAACAGAAGGACAACCACAACGATCTGTTTTTAGGGAATTTAAATTGATTCCCAGGCATTGGAATGTAGGTTGCCAGAGGCAAAACTTATTGATCTGCGGGCAACGGTGCAGGAGGCTCTGGTGAGAACAAAAATCACCCTGCAGCTCCTTCAATCTTTATTGGGGAAACTCAATTTTGCCTGTAGAATTATGCCCATGGGCCGTGTTTTTTGTAGGCGCTTAGCACAAGCAACTGCTGGTGTTAGATGTCCCCACCATTTTTTTCACCTTGGCAAGGAGCATAAGGCGGATTTGAGGGTTTGGGATTCCTTTTTGGTAGAATATAACGGCAGATCATTATGGATTGCAGAGGGAGTTTCGAATGTGGAGATACAATTGTGTACTGATGCTTAAGGTTCTATCGGTTTCGGGGCGTATTGTCAGGGAAAATGGTGTGTTGGTACTTGGCCACTAGAGTGGAGGGAGTGTGGTTTGACGGGTAATCTTTGTTTTCTGGAGTTGTTTCCCATTCTTGTTGCGGTGGAAATTTGGGGACCGCTTTTGTCCAATCGGTCAATGGTTTTTCACTGTGGTAACAAGGCTATTTAGGGCTCATCATGTTCCTGGAGTTTCCAATGACATTGCGGATGCTTTATCTCGATTGCAGTGGGATCGTTTCCGTTGGCTACCTCCAGAGGCGGAGAGGGATCTGGTTTCTTGCCCCGAGCACCTTTGGAGAGGGTGGTGTCGCTCGTCTGACACTGCTCGCTGGCCCCTGCTACGTATGATGCTTATACCAAGATCTGGGTGAGATGGTTCCAGCTGGTGGATTCGTGGTGTAGTCAAGGGAGTCCTTTAAGTGCCTTAGAGGGGATGTTTTGTTTTTTGTTATCTCTTATGGAGAGTGGATCTTCAGCTTCTTCTGTTGTTAAGTCGGTAGCGGCACTTTCCTTTTTCTTTAAGTTAATTGGTTGTACGGATGTTACTAAGCATTTTTTGATACAGCGGGCTCTGCAGGGTTTTCAAAAAGGGCATGTCGGGCAGGATAAGCGTGGGCCGCTGTCTTTTGCAATGTTGGAGGGACATTTTCTCAGTTGCACAGGATATCCCATTCAGATTATGAGAGGTTGTTGTTTCAATTGGCTTTCTCTTGTGCTTTCTATGGGGCTTTTAGGGTTGGCGAATTGGTTAGTCCCTCAAAACGGGTGCAGGGCGGTATTCAAGTAACCGATGTGTTTTTTTCAGGATAGTGTGTTGAGAATAATGTTGTATCATTCAAAAACTGACAGGAATGGAAACGGTTTTTAGATTTGTTTGACTAAAATTCATGAGGGGGAATCGTGCCCAGTGGGGTGTTTTCTGCGTTTCATGGCTGTGTGTCCTCAGGGATTTTCCTCTTTGCTGGTACATGCGGATGGTTCAGCGTTGTCCAGATATCAATTTATTGCTGTCTTTAAGAAATGCGTACAAGGGTTGGGCCTTTCACATCTGGATTACAGCTCTCATTCTTTTAGGATTGGAGCTGCTACTGAGGTTTCTCGTTTTGGGCTCGACACTGCTTCAGTTAAGAGGATTGGCCGCTGGGAGTCCAGCCGCTTTCGTTCCTATGTTAGGCTGCATTTGCAGGAATGTTGATTTCTTTATCTTGGGTTTATTTTTGCGGGGGGGATGTCATTCTTGTTCTGTGTGACTAATTTTCTGTTGCTTTCAGGGTCTGCAAAATGTGTGGTTTGGCTTCTTGGCCATTCCTATATTTACTGGGCTGAAAGGCGTGCCCGTGTGCGTCCAAATGGTAGGTATTTGTGTATAGATCCGGTTGAGGTGGAGGTACACTAGTTCGGAGTTCGTGGCCTGACCTGGGATCAGGTAAGGCCTTTGTTTCAGGATGCTGTTAGGTCCTGGGGTCTACCTGATATCTTGATAATTCATGCAGGGGGTAATGACATCGGGAGTTATCCCATGCGGAACAACATTAAGAGGGACTTCTTATGTTTTGACATCAACAGGTATTCTGCTGTACTCCACGGAAGCATGCTCGCATAGATGTCGCTATGTGCTGTATAAATGAATGGGGAGAAGTGTATGACGCTGAATGGTCACTGATTGGTCAGCATCATACACTTCTCTCCACAATGCCCACTTGGTCAAAAAGTAAAACATGCCCAGTTGTCCATTAAGAAACTCATTAGCATGAAGCTAAAATAGGTCATAACTCTGTCAAAAATGATTGTTTTTCTAAATAAAAAACACTGCTGTAATCTACATTACAGCACCGATCATATTATGTAGAATATAGGCCACTTATAATGTGAGCCCAGAGCTAAGCAGAGCTGGGCAGAGGGCGGTCATGACGAGTCTGGGACTGAAAGGGGTCATTTAGAGGGGTATTTTGGTTATAGGTTTGTGGGTGGGTTTGAGTCAGGAATTGTGCTAGGGGGTTGTGAGCATTGGGGGTGGAGTTAATGGGATGTATATATAGTGGGATAAGTAGGGAAGCCATGTTATGGCTTGAAAAATTTTGTCAAGAATAGAGGTGTGCAGCCAGTGTCAGGGTAGCTGTTTTCTGGTCAGTTTTAGGGCCTAGAGTTATGGAGGGTTTAGAGCAGTTAATTGTTAGGGTTAGGGAGGAGGCAGCTGATAAGGGGCTGGAGTGGGTCCAGGAGCAGATAGGGGCTTTAGCAGATAGGGCCCAGCGTTCACAGCCTCCTGAACGCTTGAGCCCCTCTGCTTCCCCAGCCCCCCCGGCACAGACGGAGGAGTGTGACTCCCCCCTTACCTGTTTCCGCGGTAGTGGTCCCTGGTTTGACAGATCCGGTCGCTGGCGACGGTGGCGTTGTTCCGGTGTCGGGGACTGGAGCCATGGTGGTGTCGGGAGCGGTGGCAGCAGTGGAGACGCCTGGAGTGAGAGGTCGAGGTGCGGTTCGCCGGGTGTCCAGTCGGGGTCAGCGCAGCACAGTCCGTGTGCCTGAGGAGCGACGTGGAGATGGATGTCGAGGGAAGCGGTGGTGCAGCGGCGGGGAGCAGTCCCCCTCCTTTCCAGTGCGGTGGGCTCGTTCAGCGAGCCTGTCAGTAGTTCTTCTGTGGGGCCGGAGGCAAGCCAGGACTCTGCGGCTGTCACGGTTAGTGTCTTCAGCGCTGCTAGAGCGCCATCTGCTGGGTCAGGGGCCAGTGTGCATAGTACACCCGTTAGCATGGGTGATTTGGCGCCATCTAGTGGCCGTTCGGAACATTGCAGTGTCGGTGGTAGGCCGGCGCCACCTGCTGTTCAGGAAAATTACTACATCGGTGGTGGCAGGCCTGCGCCACCTCCTGGCCATTTTCGTTATAGCAGCAGTAGTGGTAGGTCTGCACTGACTGCTGAATATGTACAAAATTTGCATCATCCAGCGCCTCCTGAGGATGACGTTGGCCAGGTGGCAGGTGTTTCGTCTGTTTATTTGCCGTTGCAGGTGTTGTCGGGATGGGAGTCCGGTGTAGAAGCGGCCGATGCTTTGCGGCGGGCACTCGGGGTGCCTAGGATGCTCGGTCAGGAGACGGCTTCGGTGGATTCAGGACGGACGGCACCGTTAGTGTCTGGCGACGGACAGTAATTTTAGTAATGAGAGTAGTCTAGTGGGGCAAGGACCTGTAGGTTGCGGTTCTACGGGGGATTTGTCAGTCACGAGTGGAGTTTGGGGAAATTTGTTAGATGGGTTACGTCAGTTGTTAGCTTCAGTTGATACTTCTCGTGGGTCACAGCTAGCAGGTCCCGTTGGAGCTTGGTCAGCGCAGGGACAGTTAGAGGGGGGTTCTCGTAGGGAGAGTACTGCGAGTGCTGAGGCAGGCTCTTCGTCATTTAACGCCTTAGATGCTGGGGTCCAGACGGAGAAGGTAGATGGGGCTAATAAGCCCTTGCCAGTTTTGGATACTGCAAAGGGGAGCATGTACATTTGCTTTGAAGGTCCATTAGGGGCCCACTTAAAGCCAGCGATCCGTGAAAAGATTTGGAAAAGGGAGAATTTGGATATTTTTACTTTATTGCCATTGGAGCTATTTAGTGTGGAACGGTGGGAAAAGGGCAAGGAACATCGTAAGGAGGAGGATGAGGAGAGAAGACAGTATAGGCTGATTCCGCGCACATTTGGGAATTGGCTACATGCTTTTTCCATCATGGCTAGTGTTATAGGGGAGAAATGCCCAGAACATTGTTCCGGTTTATTTTGTTACTTGGATTCTATTTGGGAGGCTTATAGAATGTATGGGGGAACTGCTTGGCTTAAATATGACGAGCAGTTTCGTCAGCGTATGGCGTTTCAGTCATCCCTGCAGTGGGATCATAAGGACATAAGCCTTTGGATGCGCCTTATGACTACACCAAAGGGGGCTGGTCAGGGGGGTCATGTTGAAGTCGCGGGTTTGCATAACCCCTTTCAGTCCTCACCCGGCGGGTCTAGATCAGCGGGTTCGTCGGGGAGTTTTAAAAAAGGGGTCTGCTGACTCTACATTGAGAGCACCTGTAAATGGGGAACTAATTGTGTCTATAGACACGAATGTGCCGGGTGTAGGGGTGGTAACCACCCCGTCTTCAAGTGTTTTAAGCGGGCACGAGGAGGCACGACAAAGCCAGGGGATGGTTCTGCTAAAGGGGGTGAGTCCAGTGAACCTCGACGCTATGACGCCTTGGCTAAAGAGGTACCCCGACAATGAGAGGGCGCAGCTGTTATTGAAAGGTTTTGGGGACGGATTTAGGATTCCGTTCTCCCCGGGGATGCGTGTTTTGATGGCTAATAATCTGCGTTCGGTGCGGGATCATCCAGAAGTGGTACGAGACAAGTTGCTGAAGGAAGTTTTGTTGGGTAGAATGTTAGGCCCCTTTTATGATGTTCCTATTTCCAATTTGCGTGTCTCCCCGCTGGGGGTTGTCCCCAAGAAGGAGGCGGGCAAATTTTGGCTTATACATCATTTATCTTATCCGAAGGGTTCTTCGGTAAATGATGATATTGATGAGTCTTTGACGCGGGTTTCCTATACGTCATTTGATGAGGCGGCTCATTTGGTTAGGACGGCGGGGCAAGGGGCGCTTATGGCTAAGGTGGATGTGGAGTCTGCATTTTGCCTTTTGCCGGTGCACCCAGAATCCATGCACTTGCTGGGGTGCTCGTTTGATGGCCTTTTTTATATTGATAGGTGCCTTCCTATGGGGTGCTCTATTTCTTGTGCCTATTTCAAAGCCTTCAGCACGTTTTTGGAGTGGGTGGTCCGTGAACGAGCCGGCTCTAAAGAAGTTATTCATTATTTGGATGACTTCTTTTGTGTGGGCCTGCGGCTCGGCCGTAGTGTGCAATATTGTTATGGGCAGTGATGGATGTTTTTGTTGACTTTGGGGTTCCGTTGGCATTTGAAAAAACAGAAGGACAACCACAACGATCTGTTTTTAGGGAATTGAAATTGATTCCCAGGCATTGGAATGTAGGTTGCCAGAGGCAAAACTTATTGATCTGCGGGCAACGGTGCAGGAGGCTCTGGTGAGAACAAAAATCACCCTGCAGCTCCTTCAATCTTTATTGGGGAAACTCAATTTTGCCTGTAGAATTATGCCCATGGGCCGTGTTTTTTGTAGGCGCTTAGCACAAGCAACTGCTGGTGTTAGATGTCCCCACCATTTTTTTCACCTTGGCAAGGAGCATAAGGCGGATTTGAGGGTTTGGGATTCCTTTTTGGTAGAATATAACGGCAGATCATTATGGATTGCAGAGGGAGTTTCGAATGTGGAGATACAATTGTGTACTGATGCTTAAGGTTCTATCGGTTTCGGGGCGTATTGTCAGGGAAAATGGTGTGTTGGTACTTGGCCACTAGAGTGGAGGGAGTGTGGTTTGACGGGTAATCTTTGTTTTCTGGAGTTGTTTCCCATTCTTGTTGCGGTGGAAATTTGGGGACCACTTTTGTCCAATCGGTCAATGGTTTTTCACTGTGGTAACAAGGCTATTTAGGGCTCATCATGTTCCTGGAGTTTCCAATGACATTGCGGATGCTTTATCTCGATTGCAGTGGGATCGTTTCCGTTGGCTACCTCCAGAGGCGGAGAGGGATCCGGTTTCTTGCCCCGAGCACCTTTGGAGAGGGTGGTGTCGCTCGTCTGACACTGCTCGCTGGCCCCTGCTACGTATGATGCTTATACCAAGATCTGGGTGAGATGGTTCCAGCTGGTGGATTCGTGGTGTAGTCAAGGGAGTCCTTTAAGTGCCTTAGAGGGGATGTTTTGTTTTTTGTTATCTCTTATGGAGAGTGGATCTTCAGCTTCTTCTGTTGTTAAGTCGGTAGCGGCACTTTCCTTTTTCTTTAAGTTAATTGGTTGTACGGATGTTACTAAGCATTTTTTGATACAGCGGGCTCTGCATGGTTTTCAAAAAGGGCATGTCGGGCAGGATAAGCGTGGGCCGCTGTCTTTTGCAATGTTGGAGGGACATTTTCTCAGTTGCACAGGATATCCCATTCAGATTATGAGAGGTTGTTGTTTCAATTGGCTTTCTCTTGTGCTTTCTATGGGGCTTTTAGGGTTGGCGAATTGGTTAGTCCCTCAAAACGGGTGCAGGGCGGTATTCAAGTAACCGATGTGTTTTTTTCAGGATAGTGTGTTGAGAATAATGTTGTATCATTCAAAAACTGACAGGAATGGAAACGGTTTTTAGATTTGTTTGACTAAAATTCATGAGGGGGAATCGTGCCCAGTGGGGTGTTTTCTGCGTTTCATGGCTGTGTGTCCTCAGGGATTTTCCTCTTTGCTGGTACATGCGGATGGTTCAGCGTTGTCCAGATATCAATTTATTGCTGTCTTTAAGAAATGCGTACAAGGGTTGGGCCTTTCACATCTGGATTACAGCTCTCATTCTTTTAGGATTGGAGCTGCTACTGAGGTTTCTCGTTTTGGGCTCGACACTGCTTCAGTTAAGAGGATTGGCCGCTGGGAGTCCAGCCGCTTTCGTTCCTATGTTAGGCTGCATTTGCTGGAATGTTGATTTCTTTATCTTGGGTTTATTTTTGCGGGGGGGATGTCATTCTTGTTCTGTGTGACTAATTTTCTGTTGCTTTCAGGGTCTGCAAAATGTGTGGTTTGGCTTCTTGGCCATTCCTATATTTACTGGGCTGAAAGGCGTGCCCGTGTGCGTCCAAATGGTAGGTATTTGTGTATAGATCCGGTTGAGGTGGAGGTACACTAGTTCGGAGTTCGTGGCCTGACCTGGGATCAGGTAAGGCCTTTGTTTCAGGATGCTGTTAGGTCCTGGGGTCTACCTGATATCTTGATAATTCATGCAGGGGGTAATGACATCGGGAGTTATCCCATGCGGAACAACATTAAGAGGGACTTCTTATGTTTTGTAGACACCCATCCTGGGCTTTTGATTATCTGGTCCGAAATTGTACAGCGTTTAAAATGGCGCAATGCGCAGTCAGTGTCGGCGCTGAATGGGACCAGAGTTAAGATTAATAAGACAGTGGGCTAGTTTGTTGGCCTAAATGGTGGGTTGGTAGTTCATCACCGACTATTGGAGGATCGGGGTGCGTACATTGGAAAGGATGGGGTTCACTTAACGGATGTGGGCCTGGATGTTTTTAATTTTGGCCTCCAAGAAGGCCTGGAGTTGGGTTTTCAAGTGTGGCGGCGCATGAAAATTTAAGGAGTCAAGTTTTCATGCTGTGGCGGGTCCTTGGCAATGCTATTTATGTTTTTATATATTGCTGTCTTTGACACAATATATTGGTTTTATTTTAAAGCTATGGATTTGGGCTTCTCTAAGGGGCAGACGCTGGGAAGCGTGGTGCTTTAGCATACCCGTGGTGACGCCACTGTAGCTTATATGGTCACGGCTAGTGGTTTAAGGGTATTGCTTTATTTATGTTTTGGAGGTTGTCAAGGACTTAGCCACATAATGTTAATATGTTAATTATGTTTATGATATGTTTATACTTGTTTTTTATATATTCTCAGGTTCTGTAAAATAAATCATCTAATAAAGCTGTGACAAGCACCTTCCAATTTTAATTGTGTCGTTGTACATTTATTAGATAGGAGGGTGTTTGTGTGGCCCCTTATCGCCCTTGTACCGTCATGTGGTGACAGAGCCTCTTTAAGCGTTCACGGTTATGGCTCATTTTTTTTGTCAGTGCTTCCCTGAAAAGGGCGCTGTACTCTTTGCATGCTTAGATAATGTAGCATATTTAGTGCACACAAGCTGCATGGAGGTGCAGCTTGGTGGTGCTATGATGAGAAATTCAGGCGTCGTTTGTCATTATGTCCGGAGATTGGCTGGGCATCCAAGGCAATCAGTGTTTGGAATCAGCTCATCCTGTATCAGCGACATCCTCAATCCTCTCTAGAAGGAGTAATTTCCTCTAGATCGTATCCTTGGGCATTGGCTAGAGTGCCCAAACAGGAGTCTCCATGCAGATGATTGATGTGATAGAGACAGCGTTGAATATAACAGGTGGAAGTTGCCTGGGGCCTCCCTACGATTGAGTTGCTGAGGCAGTGGGTGGAAGTTGCCTGGACCTCCCCATAAAAGCGATAAGGGATGTTGAAGGGTAAGAAAGAGGAAAAGCCCCGATTTGAAGTGGATGTTAGTACTGTATCAGTGAGGAGCCCAAGCTCCGTCCAAAGGTAGGCAAGCTGGTGAGCCACCATTGCCTGCATTGCCTGAAATTGTGGCCATTTTGTACAGATTTTAGCCTACTAAAAGGATTTGCATCAAATCTGGTATTCTTGTCATCATTTCATGACTAACAATGCGAGCACTTAACTGATACCCGCTCCTAAACTTTTTGGCATAGTTGGCAGGATAGTCACAGCCCAGGAAAGATGGCATGCCGTATGGAGTGCCCAAGGAGTGAGCAGATGGCACGGCAGGAAGGTTTACATGATGAATTTCACAGAGAGTATAGTCGTAGTTCCATTGGAGGGTAAGCTAGTGCCGGAGTTGCAGTCATGAGTACGCTCTTGCCAAGTGCACCTTTGGCTGCATTTCAGTAACTGTAATGAGCCACAAGGAAGCTTTCAAGGCGGGTAGAGAGGAGTCTCCCAGCAAGAGAAAGACAAGAGGCTGTGCACCTGAGGCCCAAGTAATTTTGAAGAGGGCCTGAACTGAGTCTAACAGGGCCTTCAGAGACTGTCGGAAGAAGGCCCAATTTGTGTGAAAGGAATCTGTGTTTTTGTTTCAGTTATTTTAGTTGCTTATTTTTCCTGGTGCCGGGAATGGCACCGAATAAGGCAAGGGGGCAATGAAAGGTATGGAAGGGAGTCTCCCCTATTCACGAGAAGAGCCGTATGGAGTAATGTAGAGATAGATTTTGCTGTCTCTTTCAATGCTTTTGTGTTATTCATGTTTAACACTGTATTTCATTTATAGGTCAAGGACTAGAGGAGATGAGCGGTCACTATATGCATATATACTTCCATTGCGATGCTGCCACCTAGTTGCCAGGAAGCATTTTTATGTGTTGTTTTAGTGACAGGACTACATGTTCTGAGCTGTGCAGATGCTCACGTCAGCAAAGCTCACTGCTATGTAACACTGTTCAGACAATGGTGGCTGACCCTGTTTATTGCAGGCACCGGGAATACCGGCTCGGGCACTGTCTTTAACATTTACTTTAGTGTGCAAAAACAGTGTAGTATGGGCAAGTAATCAGTGTCGGAACATTGAATAACTCAGAAAAGGCTGTTTTTAAATTTGATAAAAGGCGACTGTTCCCACCTAATGGGTTCAGGTGCAAGGGCTGCGACCCATAAATCAGCAACTATTGTGCCAACAGGGCTGAATAGGCCCTGAAGCCAGAGAAGGGCCCATTGCTGTGGCGGTGGAGTGCAGGACCTCCCCACAGATGATTGCTGTGAAAGAGGCAGCATTGGATGTAACAAGTGGAAGTTGCGTGAAGCCTCTCTGTTATTTAGTTGCTGAGACGATGGGTTACCCCTGTATCAGGGAAGAGTCCGAGCTCTGTCCCAAGGAAACCAAGCTGGTAAAACCCAATTTCCTGCATTGCCTGAAATTGCCGCCACTTTGTGTAATATTTTAAGTGAGTGTGCCTCTCTGCTAAGAACAGTTTTTTGTATTTCCTTTTGGTCGTTTTGAAAACATTACCGGCCTACTAAAAGAAACCTGCATCAAACCTGGGTTTCTTGTCATCATACTGCCAGTAACAATGCAAGGTCAAATACATTAGAAAAATGGACAAAAGTAGATGGTCCAGCGCAGTCAAGTTTAAAACAGAGCGTAGTTCCAAAGTGCCTACGCGTTTCAGACGTATACCACGTCCTTACTAAAAGCTATCCAGCACAGTGGAGCTGTCCAGCAAAAGTGGTGCTGAAACAGAGAGCCGGTGACAGAACATCACTGCTCTAATAGTAAGTTGTGTACTTACAGCATTGTTTGATAGATAGTTATCAATGATAGGATGAGGGATAACAATGATCCAATTTTATCCTTGAGTAGTGGATAGAGTGTTAATGCTTATTTTTGTTTATTAGGATGTCGGATATGAACCTCTGCAATATTCAAATCGAGATATTAAAACATAAATAGACGATAAAAAATACATCATTTAAACAGTTAAAGACAATACATGAACTGGAAAAAAGGGAATTATATACTGGTCTTTAACCCCTTCCCTCTTTAGCCACTTTTGACCTTCCTGACAGAGCCTCATTTTTCAAATCTGACATGTGTCACTTTATGTGGTAATAACTCCGGAATGCTTTCACCTATCCAAGCGATTCTGAGATTGTTTTCTCGTGACACATTGGACTTTATGTTACTGGCAAAATTTGCTCGATATGTTCAGTATTTAATTGTGAAAAACACCAAAATTTAGCGAAAAATTGCAAAAATTAGCATTTTTCTCAATTTAAATGTATCTGCTTGTAAGACAGGCAGTTATAATACACAAAATTGTTGCTAATTAACATCCCCCATATGTCTACTTTAGATTGGCATCGTTTTTTGAACATCCTTTTATTTTTCTATGACCTCACAAGGCTTAGAACTTTAGCAGCAATTTCTCACATTTTCAAGAAAATTTCAAAAGGCTATTTTTACAGGGGCCAGTTCAGTTGTGAAGTGGTTTTGAGGGCCTTATATATTAGAAACCCCAAAAAAGTCACCCCATTTTAAAAACTTCACCCCTCAAAGTATTCAAAACAGCATTTAGAAAATGTCTTAACCCTTTAAACATTTCACAGGAATTAAAGCAAAGTAGAGGTGAAATTTACAAATTTCATATTTTTCTGCAGAAATACATTTTTAATACAATTTTTTTTATAACACAGAAGGTTTTACCAGAGAAATGCAACTCAATATTTGTTGCCCAGTTTTTGCAGTTTTAGGAAATATCCCACATGTGGCCGTAGCGTGCTACTGGACTGAAACACCGGCCTCAGAAGCAAAGGAGCACCTAGTGGATTTTGGGGCCTTATTTTTGTTAGAATATATTTTAGGCACCATGTCAGGTTTGAAGGGCTCTTGCGGTGCCAAAACAGTCAAAATCCCCCAAAAGTGACCCCATCTGGGAAACTAGACACCTCAAGGAAATTATCTAGGGGTGTAGTGAGCATTTTCACCGCACAGGTTTTTTACAGAAATTATTGGAAGTAGGCCGTGAAAATTAAAATCAACATTTCTTCAAAGAAAATGTAGGTTTAGCGATTTTTTTTCTCATTTCCACAAGGACTAAAGGAGAAAAAGCACCGCAAAATTTGTAAAGCAATTTCTCCCGAGTAAAACAATACCTCACATGTGGTAATAAACGGTTGTTTGGAGACACGGCGTGGCTGAGAAGGGAAAGAGCGCCATTTGGCTTTTGGAGTTCACATTTAGCAGGAATGGTTTGCGGAGGCCATGTCACATTTACAAAGCCCCTGAGGGGACAAAACAGTGACCCCATTTTGGAAACTATACCCCTTGAGGAAATTATCTAGGGGTATAGTGAGCATTTTGACCCCACAGGTTTTTTGCAGAAATTTTTGCAAGTAGGCTGTGAAAATGAAAATCTACATTTTTTCAAATAAAATGTAGGTTTAGCTAATTTTTTTTCATTTCCACAAGGACTAAAGGAGAAAAATCAATTTGTAAAGAAATTTCTCCCGAGTAAAACAGTACCCCACATGTGGTAATAAACGGCTGTTTGGACACACGGCGAGGCTGAGAAGGGAAAGAGCGCCATTTGGCTTTTGGAACTCAAATTTAGCAGGAATGGTTTGCGGAGGCCATGTTACATTTACAAAGCCCCTGAGGGGACAAAACAGTGGAAACCCCCCACAAGTGACCCCATTTTGGAAACAACACCCATTGAGGAAATTATCTAGGGGTATAGTGAGCGATTTGACACCACAGTTTTTTTGCAGAAATTATTGGAAGTAGGCCCTGAAAATAATAATCTACATTTTTTCAAAGAAAATGTAGGTTTAGCTAATTTTTTCTCATTTCCAGAAGGACTAAAGGAGAAAAAGCACCACAAAATTTGTAAAGCAATTTCTCCCGAGTAAAACAATACCCCACATGTGGTAATAAACGGCTGTTTGGACACACGGCAGGGCTTAGAAGGGAAAGAGCACTATTTGACTTTTTGAGATCACATTTAGCAGGAATGATTTGCGGAGGCCAGGTCACATTTGCAAAGCCCCTGAGGGGACAAAACAATGAAAACGCCCAAAAAGGGACTCCATTTAGGAAACTACACCTCTTGAAGAATGCATCTAGGGGTGTAGTGAGCATTTTGACCCCACAGATGTTTCATAGAATTTATTAGAATTAGGCAGTGAAAATAAAAACAGTCCTTTTTCTTCAATAAGACGTAGCTTTAGCGCAAATTTTTTCATTTTCTCAACAAATAAAGGAAAAAAAGAACCCAACATTTGTAAAGCTATTTCTCCCGAGTACGGCAATACCCCATATGTGGTCATAAACTGCTGTTTGGGCAAACGGCAGGGCTCAGAAGGGAAGGACCGCCATTTGGAGTGCAGATGTTGCTGGATTGGTTTCTGGGCACCTGTGGGCCCAAAACAGTGGAAACCCCCCAGAAGTGACCCCATTTTGTAAACTACACCCCTCAATGCATTTACCAAGGGGTGTAGTAAGAATTTTAACCCTGCAGGTGTTTTGTAGAAATTAGTGTGCGCTCAATGTTGCAGAGTGAAAATGGGATTTTTTTCCATAGATATGCCAATATGTGGTGCCCGGCTTGTGCCACCATAACAAGACAGCTCTCTAATTATTATGCGGTGTTTCCCGGTTTTAGAAACACCCTACATGTGGCCCTAATCTTTTGTCTGGACATATGACAGGGCTCAGAAGTGAAGAGTACCATGCGGAGTGGAGGCCTAATTTGGCGATTTACAAAGTATTGGTTCACAACTGCAGAGGCTCAGATGTGAAATAATAAAAAGAAACCCCTGATAAGTGACCCCCCCTATGGAAACTGCACCCCTCAAGGCATTTATTAAGGGGTGTAGTGAGCATTTTCACCCCACAGGTCTTTTCCATAAATGAATGCGCTGCGGATGGTGCAAATTAAAAATTTATATTTTTCCCTAGATATGCCATTCAGTGGCAAATATGTCATGCCCAGCTTATGACGCTGGAGACACACACCACAAAAATTGTTAAAAGGGTTCTCACGGGTATGACGGTGCCATATATGTTGAAGGAAACTGCTGTTTGGGCACGCTGTAGGGTTCAGGGCCGAGGGAGCACCATTTGGCTTTTGGAGAGCGGATTTTGCTTGGTACTATATTTGTTTGAGTATTGCTGGTGTTTTATAATGTGGGGGTACATGTAAGCGGGGCGGAGTATATAAGGGGCATAGTCAGGTGGTATAAAAAAATAAAAATAATCCATAGATGTGTGTTACGCTGTGAAGCAATCCTTTCTGCACAGGCCGGTGTCGCACTGATAAATGGTGTCATTTCTTATCCCCCTTTTGGTCCACACTCCGCGCCTTTGTAGTTTGGGGAATTTTGCTGGGAAAGTATTATCCTGGTATAATACGGGCACCGTCGCTTCCATCGGATATGATTGGGCCCTCCCTTCCTGGTTCCCTAATTTTAGGTCCTTGATAAATCGCCTCTTGAAACAGAAGAAATGTTCTCCTCGGGCACAACTGCATATTTTTTTATTTCCTGACTTATTGGAGCCATAACTAATTTTATTTTTCATAGACGTAGCGGTATGAGGGCTGGTTTGTTGCGGGACGAGCTGTAGTTATTATTGGTACCATTTTGGGGTACATGTGACTTTTTGATCACCTTTTATCCTATTTTTTGGGATGCCAGGTAAACCAAAAAACGCAATTCTGGCACAGCTTTTTTTGGGTTTTTTTTATACAGAGTTCACCACGCATTATAAACTACATGTTACCTTTATTCTGCGGGTCAGTACGATTCCGGCGATACCTCATTTATAGAACTTTTTTA
This sequence comes from Rhinoderma darwinii, assembly GCF_050947455.1. Lineage (NCBI taxonomy): Eukaryota > Metazoa > Chordata > Amphibia > Anura > Rhinodermatidae > Rhinoderma > Rhinoderma darwinii. The sequence goes on along the minus strand of NW_027461912.1, from coordinate 233,029 downwards.
TGTTTTACAACTTTTTGCACAATAAAATTACTTTTGTAAAAAGAATGTATTTTTTCTGTCGCCAAGTTGTGAGAACCATAACGTTTTAATTTTTTTGTCGACGGAGTTGTATGAGGGCTTGTTTTTTGCGGGACGAGCTATAGTTTTTATAGGTACCATTTTTGGATACGTGCGACTTTTTGATCACTTTTTATTGTAATATTTGTAGGGCAAAGTGACTAAAAAACAGAAACTCTGGTAATGTTTTTTACGGGTTTTTTTTACGCTGTTCACCGCGTGCAATAAATAATATAATATTTTGATACCTCCGGTCGTTACGGTCGTGGCGATACCAAATACATATGGTTTATTATTATTTTTCAATAATAAAGGACTTGATAAGAGTAAAAGGGGGATTGTGTGTTATTTGATTACTTGAAACTTTTATTGTTTTCAAACTTTTATTTTTTGCACTTTTTTTTACACTTTTTTATACTTTTTTTACACTTTTTCTCAAGTCCCACTAGGGGACTTGAAGGTCCAACGGTCAGATTTTTTTTTTTCTAATACATTGCACTACCTATGTAGTGCAATGTATTAGATCTGTCAGTCATTCACTGACAGCAAGCCGTTTAGGCTTCGCCTCCCGGCGGGGCCTAAATCGGCTTCCGTAATGGCAGAGCAGGAGACCATTGTGTCTCCTGTTGCCATAACAGCAGTCGCCAGTCCCGATTGCCTGTCAGGGCTGGCGATCTGCTTGTAACCGCTACGATGCAGCAATCGCTTTCGATTGCTGCATCGAAGGGGTTAATGGCAGGGATCGGAGCTAGCTCCGGTTCCTGCCGTTACAGGTGGATGTCAGCTGTACAGTACAGCTGACTTCCACCGCTGATGACGCCGGATCAGCTCCTGACCCGGCGCCATCTTGCCGGCAGCTACGGAAGCCGATCAGGCTCCGCCGCCGGGCGGATCTTGACCGGCTTCGGTGCTAGGCAGACCGGGAGGCCAGTATTAGGCCTCCGGTTGCCATTGCAGCCACCGGAACCCCGGCAATTTCATTACTGGGGTTCCGATGAGCTGCAAACACCTTAAGTGCAGCGATCGCGTTTGAGCGCTGCACTTAAGGGGTTAATGGCGGGGATCGAAGCTAATTTCGGTCCCCGCCGTTACAGTCGGATGTCAGCTGTAAGATACAGCTGAGATCCGGTGATGATGGGACCGGCTCAGCTTCTGAGCCGGTGCCAAACGTTTGACGTACATGTACGGCAAGATGCGGGAAGTCAGTACTTTCCATGACGTACATGTACGTCAAATGTCGGGAAGGGGTTAAGGGTAATTGGTGTTGAAAAAAATCTTTGTATACTAAACCGCCATTTGATTAATAAGGAATGTGATGGGCGAGGGACCCCTTGGTACGGACAGTTAGGTGTCATCTGTAAAGGCCGTGAACATTGACAGGTAATATTAATTATTAGACCATATTAAATTCTGCCGATAATTTCATAGATTCTTTTACTAATAATTGAACAATAATTCTGGTCCTGAAAGGGTTAATCTAAGACTGAATAGCTATTAAAAATGATATTAAAAATAAAAGGGGAGACCTGACTACAAAACAGCGGGTAAACAACAGAGATGTTCCTCACCTCTGTACCTGATATATGGTTGTGTTATACTAGATATTGTCTATAGAAGATATACATGTTAAAAACACATATATTCTGATTTATCCGGAAGATACTATCACACCTCTGCGGGTCTAGAACTCATATCTAGCCTGAGTGTTATCAGTAATTAATATAAATATTAATTACCTGTCTTGTGATTCCTTTCTTGCTGCTGACAGGATTATATGTCACGTTCCTTCTTCTCACTGGGATCAGTCATCTGTAAAGAATCAAAGGTGTGATAATATGTTCCTGATACATGTTATAGACACTTATATGTATAACACACTAGGACCATAATTATTTATCTCAGGTATAATGTACAAATAGAAAATAATAAAAGCCCCTCCTCCTCCGCTTTTATTTATTCTCAATATTTTCAATGTTTTTTTTGAACGGAAGCAAAAGTGCAGACTGCAGAACTTTTGTTTCCGTTCAAAAAAACAGAAACCTATTGAACGGGGACAAACGGAAAGCAACTGATACAAAAGAATTACCATTGAAATCATTGGTAATTCTAATGGAGGCGTTGCATTCCGTTTAATGTATCGATCTTCTCTTACTCTGATGGAAGAGAGGTAAACTCATAGTAACGCCATTGTGAAAAAAGCCTTAGCCGTGGAGCGTTTTTTAAAATTCATATATATACACGAATTGTACTGGGTGGATTGCTGAGATAGACTAGATGTTCTAACCTTATCTGGCTTCATGTATCATAAATGCCTAGAAGTACAAGGGCTGTTGTTGCCCAAAGTAGCCATTCCGTATCCACATTTTGCTTTTTCCGATTTAGAAAATTAAAGTTGACCTTTGGTTGCTTGGGCCGCATAGAATCTTGTCCCTTTTCCCCATGTCCTGCAAGCTTATTGTCTGTTCTTCCTCTGATGACAACTGCCTAACTATACTAGAGGCTGGTAGACAAAGCACCAATTTCTAACCAATTATGATTTCACACCTGTATGACATCATAAGAAACAATTAGCAAAGGAAGCTGGGACTGATCTGTGTTATGATTACATACAGCATGTTGGTACATGAACTACAAGTTAATATTATAACCCCCTAGATTGTGATTTACAATCGAATAAAATGCTTTACTTGAAGCAGAACTCCCTGAAAAATGTCTCCCAATGGTGAATTTGCTCTCCTGTGAGCCGGCATTTCAGCGTTATTAGAGGAATGTTGGGCCTTAAAACAATAAATCAAAATCCTGTTTTTATTTTTCTAGCAATGGTCAGAAAAAAAGATATCTGATTGGTGGCTATGGGGCCCAGGGTTCCTATGATAACACTGTATTGCCAGAGCAACAGGTAGTGTTGTCACAGGTACACAGGCAAAGGATCACATCTCAGGTGAGACTAGTAACCTAGGTCACTCATAACAGCGAAAGAAATATATATATATATATATACATTTAACATAAAAAAATGTAAATATATTACACAGCCTTTTCCTATGGAACTATAGAGTCAGCCATGGAGTGTTATTTAAAATTCACATACTGTATACGCACACATTGTACTAGGTGGATTGCTGAAATAGACTACATGTTCTAACCTAACCTGGCTTCATGTATCATAGATGTTTAGAAGAACTAGGGTTGTTGCCCAAAGTAGCCAATCAGTATCCACATTTTGCTTTTTCCAGTTTAGGAAATGAAAGCTGAACTTTGGTTGCCTTGGGCAACATAGAATTAGTATATTAATAATAATAATAATAATAATAATTACCTGTTCTGTCTCTTATTCCACATCTTCATGCTTCACCACAAAGGCCTCAACTGTATGAGACACAGAGCATCCAGTTCTAAGCAATTATGACATCATAAGAGAGGATGATGAAAGGATGCTGGGTAGGACACTATGTGATTACAAACAGTATATTATATTAGTACAGTATGATCATGTGGAATGATCTGCCTGTACCATAATGCTTTGATACATTTTGTCCCTTATTGTGCAAATTACAAATGCAGAATTATAGTTTTGAAGGAATTGTATGTGTGGGGCAGTTTGCTATAATCTACACTTTTAAGTAAAATGCAGACATTCATCATGTACTACTTTCATACGTTGGTCCTACCCTAGTCATGCTCTTGAACTAGCCACCTAGGTATATACACACACACATGCACCTGCCCACACTGCCAAACGTACCAATACCTGGTGTAATAACCACAGTATCACTGTGCTTGATTGGCCAGCAAACTCGCCTGACCTAAACCCCATAGAGAATCTATTAGGTATTGTCAAGCGGAAGATGAGACACCAGACCCAACAATACAGACGAGCTGAAGGCCGCTATCACAGCAACCTGGGCTTCCATAACACCTCAGCAGTGCCACAGGCTGATCACCTCCATGCCACGCCGCATTGATAACACCTCAGCAGTCCCACAGGCTGATCACCTCCATGCCACGCCGCATTGATAACACCTCAGCAGCGCCACAGGCTGATCACCTCCATGCCACACCGTATTGATAACACCTCAGCCGTGCCACAGGCTGATCGCCCCCATGCCACGCCGCATTGATAACACCTCAGCAGTGCCACAGGCTGATCACCTCCATGCCATGCCCCATTGATAACACCTCAGCAGTCCCACAGGCTGATCGCCCCCATGCCACGCCGCATTGATGCAGTAATTCATGCAAAAGGAGCCCGACCAAGTATTGAGGGCATATACTGTACATACTTTTCATAGGCCAATATTTCGGTATTAAAAATCATTCTTAAAATTTGGCTTATATAATATTATAATTTTCTGAGACACGAAATTTTGGGTTTTCAGTAACTTATTAGCCATAAGATAATCATCAACATTAACCCCTTAAGGACGCAGCCTAGTTTGGACCTTAAGGCTCAGAGCCCATTTTTCAAATCTGACATATTTCACTTTATGTGGTAATAATGTCGGAATGCTTAAACCTATCCAAGCGATTCCGAGATTGTTTTCTCGTGACACTTTGGGCTTCATGTTCGTGGTAAAATTTGGTCGATATATTCAGTCTTTATTTGAGAAAAATTGCAAAATTTAGAGAAAATTTTGAAAAAATAGCATTTTTCAGAATTTAAATGCATCTGCTTGAAAAACAGATGGTTATACCACCCAAAATAGTTACTAGTTCACATTTCCCATATGTCTACTTTAGATTGGCATCGTTTTTTGAACATTATTTTATTTTTCTTGGACGTTACAAGGCTTAGAACATAAACAGCAATTTCTCATATTTTTAAGAAAATTTCAAAAGCCTTTTTTTTAAGGTACCTGTTCAGTTCTGAAGTTGCTTTGAGGGGCCTATGTATTAGAAACCCCCATAAAGCACCCCATTTTAAAAACTAGACCCCTCAAAGTATTCAAAACAGCATTTAGAACGTTTTTTAACCCTTCAGGCATTTCACAGGAATTAAAGCACAGTGGAGGTGAAATTTGCAAATTTAGTTTTTCTTTCTGAATTTCAATTTTATTCTTTTTTTTTCTGTAACAAAGAAGGTTTTACCAGAAAAACACAACTAAATATGTATTGTCCAGATTCTTCAGTTTTTAGAAATGTGCCACATGTGGCTCTAGTGCACTCGTGGACTAAAACACAAGCCCCAGAAGCAAAGAAGCACCTAGTGCATTTTGGTGGTGCTTTTTTATTAGCATATATTTTAGGCAGCATGCCAGGTTTGGAGAGGTGTTGAGGTGCCAAAACAGTAGGAATCCCACAAAACTGACCCCATTTTGGAAACTGCACCCCTCAAGGAATTAATTTATGGTTATTGTTACAATTTTGACCCTGTAGTTTTTTTCACAGCGCGTATTTGAATTGGGCTGTGAAATTAAAAGAATGACAATTTTTCCAATAAGATGTCATTTTTGATCAGAATTTCTTATTTTCACAGGGAACAAAATGCCCCATTTTGTTGCCCAATTTGTCCTGAGTGCGGCAATACCCCATTTGTGGTGATAAACTGCTGTTTGGGCCCATGGGAGGCCTCAGAAGGAAAGGAGCGCTATGTGTTCTTAGGAGTCCAGATTTTGCTGGATTGGTTTTCGGGTGCCATGTCGCATTTGCAGAGCCTCAGAGGTATCAAAGCAATGGAAACCCACCAAAAGTGACCCCATTTTGGAAACAAAACCCCTCAGGAATTTATTTATGGGTGTTGTGACCATTTAGACCCCACAGTTTTTTCACAGAACTTATTTGAATTGGGCTGTGAATTTAAAAAAAAAAACTTTTTTCCAATAAGATGTAGTTTTGGCTCAAAATGTCTTATTTTCACAACGAATAAAATACCCCATTTTGTTGCCAAATTTGTCCTGAGTGCGGCAATACCCTATTTGTGGCCATAAACTGCCGTTTGGGCCCATGGGAGGTATTAGAAGGAAAGGAGCACTATGTGTTCTTTGGAGCCCAGATTTTGCTGGATTGGTTTTCGGGTGCCATGTCGCATTTGCAGAGCCCCAAAGGTATCAAAGCAATGGAAACCCACCAGAAGTGACCCCATTTTGGAAACTACACCCCTCAAGGAATTCATTTATGGGTGTTGTGACCATTTAGACTCCACAGTTTTTTCACAGAATTTATTTGAATTGGGCTGTGAATTCAAAAAAATTTAATTTTTTCCAATAAGAGGTAGTTTTGGCTCAAAATTTCTTATTTTCACAAGGAATAAAATACCCCAATTTGTTGCCCAATTTGTCCTGAGTGCGGCAATAGCCCATTTGTGGTGATAAACTGCCGTTTGGGCCCATGGGAGGTATCAGAAGGAAAGGAGCGCTATGTGTTCTTTGGAGCCCAGATTTTGCTGGATTGGTTTTCGGGTGCCATGTCGCATTTGCAGAGCCCCAAAGGTATCAAAGCAATGGAAACCCACCAGAAGTCACCCCATTTTGGAAACTACACCCCTCAAAGAATTTATTTATAGGTGTTGTGACCATTTAGACCCCACAGTTTTTTCACAGAATTTATTTGAATTGGGCTGTGAATTAAAAGAAAAAATTATTTTTTCCAATAAGAGGTAGTTTTGGCTCAAAATTTCTTATTTTCACAAGGAATAAAATACCGCATTTTGTTTCCCAATTTGTCCTGAGTGTGGCAATACCCTATTTGTGGTGATAAACTGCCGTTTGGGCCCATGGGAGGGCTCAGAAGGAAAGGACCACCATGTGGCCTACTGGAAATTTTCTGGTGCTAAGTCGTGTGTGCAGAAGCCCCTGAGGTATCAGTACAGTTGAAACCCCCGAGAAGTGACCCCATTTTAAAAACGACACCCCTTAAGGAATTCATCTAGAGGTGTAGTGAGCATTTTGACCACACAGGTATTGTGTAAAAGATAATGCGCAGCAGATGGTGCAGAGTGAGATTTGCAATTTTCTATATATATGCCATGTCAGTGTCCGATATATTGTGCCCAGCATGTGCCACCGGAGACATACACCCCATAAACTGTAATGTGGGCTCTCCCGGGTACGGCAATACCCTACATGTGGCTGTTATTAGCTGCCTGGGCACACGGCAGGGCTCAGAAGGAAAGGACCACCATTTGGCCTACTGGAGCTTTTCTGGTGCTAAGTCTTGTACGCAGAAGCCCCTAAGGTACCAGTACAGTTGAAACCCCCAAGAAGTGACCCTGTTTTAAAATCTACACCCCTTAAGGCATTCATCTAGAGGTGTAGTGAGCATTTTGACCCCACAGGTATTGTGTAAAAGATAATGTGCAGCAGTTGGTGCAGAGTGAAATTTGCAATTTTCTATACATATATGCCAATTCAGTGTCCGATATATTGTGCCCAGCGTGCGCCACCGGAGATATACACCTCATAAACTGTAATGTTGGCTCTCCCGGGTACGGCAATACCCTACATGTGGCTGTTATCAGCTGCCTGGGCACACAGCAGGGCTCAGAGGGGAAAGATGAGGAGGGGTAAGCTGTGCGAAGTGGATCAGAGCGAGTAAAACTGGGGTAAATTAAAAATAAAGGGATGGATGATAAATTTTAAAACACTCTTTCATACAGAGCTCTGGTTTTTCGGGACACGTGTCACATTGATATATTGTGGCCTTCCTTATCCCCCTCTTATAGCAGACTCTGCACCTCTTTTGACTTTTTCCCTTCTTGCCAGTTTGGGGAACTTCTCCTAAAAAGTGTTGCCCTGGTACGATGCCTGTGGCCCCGCTTCCAGAAGTACTGTAAGGCTTCAGGACTTGATCTGACAAGTCCACCCCTCCCATGTACCTATTGTAGTCCAGGATGCAGTCTGGTTTGGGGGTCTCTGTACTGGTACCTCGTACAGGTACATGGGTACTGGTGTGGCATCTCCCTGGTCTTGTACTTGACACACAATATGTTGCTGCTAGAATGTGCCCTGCTCTCACCCCTTCTTGTTTGCCCAAGCAGAGTCTTAGGGAGGCCTCTCAGGTTTCTTCTAGCAGAGCCGCATGCCGCAGGACTTCTGGAAGCGAGGCAGTTGAAGAGTGGGACGCTGGTATAAAAATTATCCAGGTAGAGGTGGTAACCCTGGTCCAGCAGTGGGTGCACCAAATCCCACACAATTTTTGTATTAACTCCCAGTAAGGGGGGGCATTCTGGGGGCTGAGTACTGGTGTCCTTCCCTTTATATATCCTAAATTTGTAGGTATACCCTGATGCACTCTCGCACAGCTCATACATCTTCACGCCATACCTTGCCCTCTTACCCGGCAGGTACTCGCGGAATTGAAGCCTCCCTTTCAAATGTACCAGGGATTCATCTATAGAAATACACTTCTCGGGGGTGAATGCTGGGAAAACCGGGCACTGAAATGGTCTAATAGGGGTCTCCGTTTATACAAACGGTCAAAACTGGGGTCATCTCGGGGTGGGCGCGGCTCATTATGAGTATAATGTAAGAAGCGAAGTATTGCCTCATTTTTATTTTATTTTTTAGTTTCCAGCTCAGTTCTGAAGTTGCTTTGAGGGGCCCATATATTAGACACCCTTATCAAACACCCCATTTCAGAAACTAGACCCCTCAAAGTATTCACAACAGCATTTAAAAAGTTTATTAACCCTTTAGGTGTTTCACAGGAATTTAGAGCAAAGTAGAGGTGACATTTAATTAATTTAATTTAATTTATTAGGCACCATGTCCGGTTTGAAGAGGTCTTGTGGTGCTAAAACAGTGGAAACCCCCCAAAAGTGACCCCTTTTTGGAAACTAGACCCCTTGAGGAATCCATTGTAGTTTTCTTGCGGTGCATGCGACTTTTTGATCAGTTTTTATTCTAATTTTAGGTGGCGTGGTGACTAAAAAACAGCAATTTTACTATTGTTTTGTTATTCTATTTTTTTTACAGCGTTCACCATGCGCTATAAATGACATATTCACTTTATTCTGCGGGGCGATACGATTACGGCGATACCAGATGTTTATAGTTTTTTTTTATGTCTTATGGCGTTTGCACAATAAAATACATTTTGTAAAATATCATTTACTTTTTGTGTTACCTTATTCTAAGAGCCATAACGTTTTTATTTTTCCATCAGGAAAGTCGTGCGAGGACTTATTTTTTGCGTAACGAACTGTAGTTTCCATCAGTAGCATTTTTAGGGACCTGCGACTTTTTGATCTCTTTTTATTCCATTTTTTGGGAGGTGAAGTGACCAAACAATTGTGATTGTGGTACGGTTTATTATTATTTTCTCTTACGGCGTTCACCGCGCGGGATAAATAACGACATAGTTTTGTAGTTCAGGACGTTACGGACGCGGCGATACCAATTATGTATAGTTTATTTGTTTATTTATATATTTTTATTAATAATAAAGAACTGATAAGGGAAAAAGGGGGACTTTTACTTTTATTACTTTTAAATCTTTTATTTTCTTATTTTTACACAACTTTTTTTTACTTTTTTACACTTTTTTTTCTTTGTCCCACTAGGGGACATGAGGGCAGGAGGCTCTAATCGCTATTCTAATACAATGCACTACATACGTAGTGCAGTGTATTAGAGCTGTCAGCTGTTCGCTGACAGCAAGCATAGTGGGTCCTGACTTTGTCGGGACCCACTAGGCTTCCGTCGATGGCGTAGCCAGAGTCCATTGTTAGGATTCTGGTTGCCATAGTAGCCATCACGGCCCGCTATCGTGTAGCATGCCGGCGATGGCAGCTTAACCCCTAAGAAGCCGCGATCGCTATTGAACGCGGCTTCTAAGGGGTTAATCGGCGGGGACCACCGCGATCGGTCCCTGCACACTAAGCTGTGATAGCCTGCTGTCGGAAACAGCAGGTATCACAGCTCAAGCACGCGCCGGGATTAAATGGCGCCGTGTTTACTCAGGTCAGTAATAGTACTGACCTGAGCGCGAACGTTCTACTTAGCAGGACGTACTATTACTGACCTGAGCGCGAAGGGGTTAAAAGAAAAAAATGCTGGATAAAGATCCCTCTCTGTGTAATGAATCTATATAATATATGAGTTTCACTTTTTGAATTGAATTACTGAAATAAATTAACTTTTTGATGATATTCTAATTCACTGAGGAGGACTAGTATATATATATATATATAGCAATAAAATAATCCAAGTATGAGGGAGCACTCTTTGGTTGCTAATACTTAAGGCACTTGTCGTGTGGCTGGTGAGGATTTGCACCCTATACTATACAGGATAGTGCGGCTGTTCTACCTATTTTTGTATTTATAAAATTATATATTATTCACAGAGTAAGAAAACAAAGGGAATTTAAAACCTCCTTTTCACAGGGAGAACAATGCAATTTTTCAGTGAAATATACATTAAATAAATGCGTTCTACAGTGCATATATAACATTGTCAAATAGTACTAAATACTACTATACAATAGTACTAAAATGACCAAATGATAAAATACTGCAATAATAGTGCTACACAACGCATTCATAATGATGCTGTATGGTTTCAAATAAAAATGCTATAAAGCACTCAAGTAACAGTGCCGAAATAGCGGTGAGATATGTGCCAAAATAATAGTCTCATACAGTGCCAACATAATGGTACTATACAGTGGTCAGTTAACAGTGCTATACACTGCCACGCACTGCCCAGATAACAGTGTTCATATAATAGTATCAGCAATAATACTACCCTTAGTGTGCACATATAAAAATGGCAGTCATAGTGCACATCGCAAATGACTTCACCTTGTTATTTGCTCTTAGCTGGAAGACCATATTTAACTGTCAAAAGCCAATTACTATTTCATTGTTTCTAATTAACAGATTAATATATTATAATGCTAGAACCCTACCGATCTAGAATTTTTTACCTATCCAGTGAATTGGTGAAAAATGCTGGAGGCTGGAATATCCCTTTAACCCCTTAATGACCGCCGATACGTCTTTTTACGGCGGTCATTAGTGGGCTTTATTCTAGAGCGCCGCCAAACTACGTCGCTGCTGTAGAATAAAGTAAACAGAGCAGGGAGCCGTGAAATCTCCCTGCTCTCAGCTGCCAGAAGCAGCTGAGGGCTGGGGGCGTCCCTGCTCTGCCGGGTGAGATCGATATTAGTATCGATCTCACCAGTTTAACCCTTCAGATGCGGTGCACAATAGCGAGCACCGCATCTGAATGGTTTTGGAGAGAGGGAGGGAGCTCCCTCTCATCTCACTGACACCCGGCGATAAAATCGCCGAGTGTCTGTGTCTTCTATGGCAGCCGGGGGTCTAATAAAGACCCCCAGGTCTGCCTGCAGCGAATGCCTGCTAGATCATGCCGCAGGCATGACCTAGCAGATGCCTGTCCGTTTTAAACGGACAGGCAGTAATACACTGCAATACAAAAGTATTGCAGTGTATTATAATAGCGATCGGAGGATAGGGAAGTCCCCTAGTGGGACTATTAAAAAAGTAAAAAAAGTTTACTAAAGTTAATAAAAAAAAAAAGTGAAAAAAAAAAAATGAAAAACCCAGCTTTTCCCCTTACAAAATGCTTTACTATTAAAAAAAACTACAATAAAGCAAAAAAGTTACACATATTTGGTATTGCCGCGTCCGTAACGACCCCGACTATAAAGCTGTTACATTATTTAACCCGCACTGTGAACGCCGTAAAAAATAAAATAAAAAACAATGGAAACATTGCTGTTTTCTGTTAATCCTGACTTAAAAAAAATGTGATAGAAAGTGATCAAAAAGTCGCATCTACTCTCAAATGGTACTTATAAAAACTGCAAGTCGTCCCGCAAAAAACAAGACCTTATACAGCTATGCCGACGCAAAAATAAAAAAGTTACAGCTCTTCGAATGTGACAATGGAAAAATCTAAAAAATGGCTTGGACATTAGGGCCCAGAATGCCAGCAGGGGGAAGGGGTTAAAGGGGTTGTCCAGGATTAGGAAAGAATGGCTACTTTTTCTAAAAACAGCACAGGTTGTATGTGGTATTGCAGCTTGGCCCCATTTACTTCAATGGAGCTGAGCTGCGATACCAGACACTACCCAAGGATAGGTGTGGCACTGTTTAGGAATAAAGCAGTTATGGGTTCTTTTTATCCTGGACTATTACTTTAAGCCTTTCAGTACACAGCCATTATTTGAATTTTCGTTTTCATTTTTTCCATCGATAAAGCCATATGAGGGCTTGTTTTTTAGTGGGACAAGTTGTCGTTTTTCACTACACCATTTATTGTACCATATAATGTATTGGGAAACAGGAAAAAAATTATTTGTGGGGTGGAATAGGAAAAAAACTGTGATTCCTCAAACTTTTGAGGTTTTTCACTTTTACGGCTTTCACCGCATGGTAAAAATGGCATGTTAACTTTACGATTACAGCGATACCAAATTTATATATTTTTTTTCATGTTTTACAAGGAAAAAACTAATTGTTAAACATAAAATGTGTGTTATGTCACCACATTCTGAGAGCCATAACTTTTTACATTTTTCTGTGAATTGAGCGGTATGAGCGCTTATTTTTTGTGGGGCAAGCTGTTGTTTCTATTGGTACCATTTTGGGCTACATGAGACGTTTTGATCACTTTTTATTTCTTTTTTTGTGGGATATAAAGTGACCAAAAACAGCGATTCTGGCAGTTTAATTTTTTATGGTGTTCACCGTGCGGGTTAAATAATGGTATATTGTAATACTTCGGACTTTTACGGCTGCGGCGATACCAGTTTTGTTTATTTTTTACATTACTTTATAGGAAAAATGGGTAAAGGTTTTTTTTTTTGTAAATGTAAATTTGTATTTTTTTACACTACTAAAAATGTGTGAAACTTTTTTTTTTACATATTTCATTAGTCCCCCTAGGGGACTTGATCTACTGTTCGCTGGTACAATAACCAGCAATACTAATGTTTTGCATTTTGTTTTGTCATTTTTACAGTCTCCTGTTAGGCAGGGCTTAAGAGACAGTGGCGGATCCTCTTATTGGCGGTTCAGGCGGCCGCCCAGGGCCCAAAGCTTCCAAGGGGTCCCCGCCGATTAACCCCTTAGAAGCCGCGTTCAATAGCTGTCCTATACAGTATAATGCCCCCATAAAGTATAATGCCCATACAGTTTACCCCATACAGTATAATGCCCTCATAGCTGCCCCCTATAGCTTAATGCCCACATACAGTATAATGCCCCCAAAGCTGCCCCTAGTGCCAGTGCCCTTGTAGATAGTGCCACAGTGCCCATGTAAATAGTGCACCTATATAGTGCCACAGTGTCCATAGTGATAGTGCCACTCCCCCCTTGAAGATAGCGTTACTCCCCCCTTGTAGAAAGCGCCATTGGGACTCCCTCTAGGAGCAGAATCCCCAGACAAAGCATAGGCCGCGGATTCCGCTCCTAGAGGGAAGCCCTGATGTCACTGTCCATTTATGGACAGTGACGTCAATAGCTACTCTTTGAGCGGAATCCCCGTTGCCAACTCTGGCCGGGGATTCCGCTCCAGGAAGAGCCCGTAACGTCAATGTCCATATATGGACAGTGACCTCAGGGGTTTCCTCTAGGAGCGGAACCCCCAGCCAGATCATCGGCAACGGGGATTCCCCTCATTCAATTGCCACTGACATCACTGTCCATATGTGGACAGTGACGCCAAGGGCTTCCCCGAGCACAGCGCTTAAAGAAGCGTTGTGTCTGGGGAGTCTTCGGCGAGTGGAGGAGCTCCCTCTGCTCCTCCGCTCTGAACTAATTCTGAAGTAGGGAGCTGATGATTCCCTGCTTCAGTATTGGGTTCAACTGAATCTGCATTCTGAGGACGCAGAAAGAGTTGACAGTGGGACATCCCCAAGGCTGCCCGGGACAGTGGGACACCGCCCGGAATCCGGTTGGCAGATATGCCTATAGTGTAAGTTTGTGTATAGTGTGTGCGTGTAGTGTGTGGTTTGAATAAATAGTGTGTGGTGTTAATGTGATTTGTATATAGTGTGTGATGTGCAAACACAAAAGCATACATCACAGAAAGACCCTTATAACACAGTACAATGGGTACGGTGCCTCCGGATTAAATTGGAATAAAAGGGGAAGAATGGCCAGTAAAGAGGGAAAAAATGGCACTCGGTTAGAGGAATAAAGAATAAAAAATATTTTGATTAAATATAAATATTTCAGCAAAATTTGTAAGGTGATCCTGCATTAGAGAAAATGTCACACACGGGCAGGTAGGCACAATCCACAGCCACATATTTCATATATGTAAACACCAATACAATACATAAATGAACATCAATATTTCATAGAGTATTAAAAGGTAACTCAGATATGTACATCAGTATTATTTAGATGTTCAATTCATTAATAAATAGTATATATAGTGTGTGGTATATAGTGTGGTGTGTATAGTGTATGTGTCTGTGTGTGTGTGTGTGTGTGTGTGTGTGTGTGTGTGTGTGCGTGCGTGCGTGCGTGCGTGCGTGCGTGCGTGCGTGCGTGCGTGTGTGTGTGTGTGTGTGTGTGTGCGTGTACTGTGTATAGTACTAACAAATGAAAGATGGGCCAGTGCTCAGTGGACTGGGAGTCCGCTGCTGATACAATAATCCCGGCTCACTACTGCTGTAGCAGCCAAGGCAGTGCGGTTACCAAAAGTGATGTGTAGTGTAGAGGTGTGTGTATGTAGTGTTTATAGGATAAGTGTAGTTGATGCAATGTATGTAGTGTGTGTATAGTGTATGTAGTGTGTTTAGTGTATACATTGTTTTGTGTGTGTGTTTGTGTGTATACTAGCAAATACCAGATGGGCCAGTGCTCAGTGGGCTGGGAATCCGCAGCTGACACAATTATACCTGCTCACTACCGCTGTATCAGCCACAGCAGTACCGATGCCAATAGTACCCGACACTGGCCACTATTAATTGGATTTTTGGATTTGATTTACAGAAATTCTGTAAACCAATTTCAATAGATGACGGCCACCATCACTTACTAAATACACGAGAAGAAGGAGTCGGAACTATTTAAGTAAGAAGCACAAAATATCAAAAAATAAAATTTTTATTGAAACATACAGAAATACATAATTAAAAACAGACTACAAACCCAATAACTGTATATCTCCGAAATAGGAGACAGTATGGAGCTACAAAGCTACTTAAATTAGTACAGTTTGTATATGTCACATTTAATCGGGAAGGTTTCCCAAAAAAAGTTAACAAAAAGATATAATATACTTTGAAAACAAGTCCCTAGAACCATGTAATAACTCTAACGGAACACTTGTGTCCAAACATATTTTCTGCAAATTCCCAGTATACTACGTCTCTGTGAACAATAATCGGGAATACAGAGGTAGTGGTTTGTTTATAGTAGTAAGTAGTTTAAACACACTCAGTACCAATATAGTAACTAATTCAGAACAGGAACCAGTAATAAAGATGACCTATTTCAGACATTTGTCTAAGTATACAGGTAACCTGGTAACAACACGACAAAAAATAATAGTCTTTAGTGAAAAAAGACCACCATCACTTACCTCTCTTCACACCTCTCCACCTTCGTGCGCCACCGTAGTAGGTCCTTACACATCCAACTGCAAACACACGGTCCTTGTGCTGAACAGCATCAGGACTTAGTGCGGCAGCGTCTGTAGGTAAAGAGGAAACAGCGAGCAGCTGAAAGTAAAAGATGGTGTCTGAGGTCTGAATTAGAGGGGTTGGCCCATGAAAACCATTTATCACCTATCTGCAGGATAAGCAATAAATGTATGATCCCTTTGGGGGCCTCACTGAACACGAAAACAAGGGATCCGTGTCCACTGTTTGAATCAAACGGCGGTCAAAATAGCTCTCTGACTTCACTATAGTATACTAGTCCTTCTCAATGAATTAGAATATCATCGTCTTAAAGTTAATTTATTTCAGTAATTCAATTCAAAAAGTAAAACTCATATTATATAGATTCATTACACACAGAGTGATCTATTTACAGCATTTTTTCCTTTTAATGTTGATGATTATGGTAACAGTTAATGAAAACCCAAAATTTAGTGTCTCAGAAAATTTGAATATTAAATAAGCCCAATTTCAAAAATTATTTTTAATACCGAAATGTTGGCCTACTGAAAATGTATATGCACTCAATACTTGGTCGGGGCTCCTTTTGCATGAATTACTGCATCAATGCGGCGTGGCATGGAGGCGATCAGCCTGTGGCACTGCTGAGGTGTTATCAATGCGGTGTGGCATGGAGGCGATCAGCCTGTGGCACTGCTGAGGTATTATGGAAGCCCAGGTTGCTTTGATAGCGGCCTTCAGCTCATCTTCCTCTTGACAATACCCCATAGATTCTCTATGGGGTTTAGGCCAGGCGAGTTTGCTCTGGCCAATCAAGCACAGTGATACTGTGGTTATTAAACCAGGTATTGGTACTTTTGGCAGTCTGGGCAGGTGCCAAGTCCTGCTTGAAAAATAAATCAGCATTGCCATAAAGCTTGTCAGCAGAGGGAAGCATGAAGTACTCTAAAATTTCCTGGTAGATGGATGCGATGACTTTGGACTTGATATAACACAGTGGACCAACACCAGCAGATGACATGGCTCCCCAAACCATCTCTGACAGTGGAAACTCCACACTGGACTGAGAGCAACTTGGATTGAGTGCCTCTCCACACTTCCTCCAAACTCTGGGACCTTGATTTCCAAATGAAATGCAAATTTTACTTTTAATCTGAAAACAGGACTTTGGATCACTGGGCAACAGACCAGTCCTTTCTCTCCTTAGCCCAGGTAAGACGCTTCTGACATTGTCTCTGGGTCATGAGTGGCTTGACAAGGAATGACTCCAGCCACAGTCCACTCCTTGTGAATTTCCACCAGATTCTTGAATGGCCTTTTCTTGACAATCCCTTCAAGGCTGCTGATATCCCTGTTGCTTGTTAACCTTTTTGTACCACACTTTTCCCTTCCTCTCAACTTTCCGTTAATGTGATTGGATACAGCACTGTGAACAGCCAGCTTCTTGAGCAATGTCCTTTTGTGGCTTACCCTCCTTGTGGAGGGTGTCAATGACTGTGTTCTGGACAACTGTCAAGTCAGCAATCTTCCCCATGATTGTGTCGCCTACTGAACCAGACTGTTGGACCATTTAAAAGCTTAGGAAACCTTTGCAGGTGTTTTGTGTTGATTAGCTTATTAGAGTGTGACATCATGAGTCTACAATCTTCAACTTTTGCCCAATATTCAAATTTTCTGATAGACTAAATTTTGGGTTTTCATTAACTGTTAGCCATAATCATCAACATTAAAAGCCAAAAATGCTGGAAATAGATCACTCTGTGTAATGAGTCTATACAGTGCCCACCAAAAGTTCCGAAACACCCTCATAACTTTTGAACGGCTCGAGGTAGATGGTTGAAATTTGGTGGGATTTAATGGGCTCATAAAATCTACCAGTTTATTGAAAAGAAAAAAAAACACCCTTGGGGGCGATGGGGTGGTCGGGGTTAGCAAAATCTTAAATGGCACGGGGGTCGAGTGGGGGCTCATTTGAAAGCGCTTTTCAATATGAAAACAATGCCGCTGAAATATTTAACTTTAAAGTTATCATAGTCATTATCGGCTACCGCCAGTGTTTGCATTACCCAGAATGTACCGCGCGGGTATAATCCTAAATGTGTGTGGGCACGTGTGCATGTGCGAGCTTAGGAATGTCACATCAAGGTGACTTTAAATTACGTATTATTACAATCGGTCTCGGCGATACAAAATGGACCTAGTCTATGAATTTCAGAGAGCGCTAATTCGGAGAGTAATTTTCATTCTTGTACATTTCTATTGTCATATCACAAAATGCATTTGACCGAAACGGAAAGGATCACTTTATTGATGAGAGGGTATGGCGAAGAAAAAATAAGATTCTATCAAGAAGTAGCGGCTTTATTCAATGCCACTTATCCTATCCGTGATCCAATTTCATTGTCAACTGTTAAAAGAACTGTTCATCATTTCGAAACAAGTGGTTCAATTAAAGACGCACCATGATCCGGAAGACCCAAACATGCTAGTAATGTTTAAAAAGCTTTAGATGTTCTGCTCAATGTACATGATGACCCTTAGGGTATGTTCACATGCAAACTCAAAAACGTCTGAAAATACGGAGCTGTTTTCAAGGGAAAACAGCTCCTGATTTTCAGGCGTTTTTTGAGCCACTCACGGTTTTCAATAGAGTCTATGAAAAACGGCTCCAAAAATGTCCCGAGAAGTGACCTGCACTTCATTTTCACAACCGTGTAGAAAAAAAAGGCCCGTCGGAACAGAATGCCGTTCTTCCCATTGCAATCAATGGGCAGATGTTTGGAGGCGTTCTACTTCCGATTTTTTGGCCGTTTACGGACGAAAAACGGATGAAAATAGGCCGTGTGAACACACCCTTGTCGAAGAAACCCCTTCCAGGTAGCACCTTTTGGAATGGGTGCTCTAATGGGCTCCCTCTGCTTTGTCAGGTGGTATTCAAATATGGTAAGTGAAGTATCAGCAGTGCACCGGGAGATCAATAAAGACAATAGCAATCTGTTGTCTCAATCAATATTCTCATTTATTATCACGATACATAGGTTAATATACCCTCAGGGCGTACCCTCTAACCAGGGTGTTACCTCTCATGGAACAACCAATCATAACATTTTACACGTAGACTGAAAATACGTCATAGGGTACCTTCCCACTGAGGTCACGTGATCTTTCTAACACCTGCAAATCCTGGCCTACAAACAATAGAAATGTAGGAGGTTTTTATAAGTCTATGTGGTGATTTCATATATGTGTGTGAAATACTGAGATGAAGAGAATTAATTACAAATATGATGATTATTTCAGGCCTAGGCGTTCTGCCACACTCCTATCTACCAGTATTGAAGGCCACACGAAGAAATAACTTATTCCCTTGTGATTCAAACAGAACCAGAAGGAGATCATTACAAAATGGAGAATACATATCTTCATAATCCGGCATCCTGCTTGATAATTCATAGTGTAATTTAATACAGAGAACATAAGCAATTTGACCATCCATCACAAACCCCCCTTTTTCTCATATTAAAATACAGAGATTAAGAATTATCTGATTATAAACTTCAAACAAAATAATGAATAGGGCCACTACTAATAATATAATGCTATCACCAAGTTCAGGTTTGGGTATAGGGTCCCGTCAGTGCGTTGACAAGTCCCGTAGTTGCTTGTCTGCACGGCTGCTTGGATTTGTTGGACTCTACCTTTGTTAATTTTTTTTCCTCAAATATAAATTTATATGGTGATAACAATAACAGCATGCCCTGTATAAAAGTTCTAACATGTATATAAGATATAAATGGCAAAGCTTTAATAAATGAACACACTTATTGTTACATGGTGGGGTGTTCACCCATTCACCAGGTTCTGGCCTTGTGCATAAAATCCCTGTGACATAGGGTATTGTTGATTAAAAGGTTTCGGCTTATGATAGACAATTTTCTTAGCCTTCTTACATAGCATAGGTATCAGACATGCTACTAATTTAACAAAAACGTATATAATCAATATTATGAGTAATATATGTAAAGCGCCTTGCATGAGTCCTGCAGCCCATCCTCCAATGCCTCTGAACCATGAAGCCGGGTTCAGCCATGACAACCAGTCTGGCCAATCTAGGTTCCAATCTTCTTCAGAATTGGCTTTCCTAAATTCCTCCTTTAATTGCTTTGCTTGTTCAATATCATGTTTAATCTGTACTGTCCCTTGGGGATCTATATAATGACAGCATGCAGGACACACTATCTGGCACATACCCCCTTGACTTGCAGTTAAGTAATCTAGTACAAGTGTATGTTGGTTAGTAACAGTAATAAGCTGTCGGGTAAATACTGAAGAAACATTTAAAGCATCAAATATTAATTCGGTAATATTGTCAAACAACTCTGCTAGTTTTTCTATGTTATGTGCGTTTCTAATTGGTCCTCCAAAGATGGATAGAGCATATCCTAACTTGGTGTACCAAGGTAAGTGTACCAATGGGTGGGCTTTTTGCTTTCCCTCCCTTTTGTACAGCATATGTTTTGGTACATTATCATAAGAAAGTCCATCCTTGTCCCATGTCCAGGTAGCAGACTGTAACCTAGCTAGGGTACAGGTACCTGTGGTAGTCTGCGGGATCCATTTATATGCATTATGTCCGCACACGATATATATATCATGGGGAAGGTCAAACCATTGCATACTTCCTAGGGTTAACATGTGAGCAAAATGAACTAAGGGAAAAGACTGCTGTAATACACACCAAGGACAATTTGTTCCCAAAGACCCATGGTATACTCCTGTGCATCCACAATACATAGTTTCATTCCCTTGTAAGTTTGTTTCTTGCATATACCCTGGATAACGTTTACAATCAGTCTTACTTCCTGAAGGGAAGAAATGGCCATATTCCCAACTACCATTATGTATGTACCGTTCTACCAGACTTGGTCTAAATACATCTGAGGTCTGTTGGGTTTAATTGAAACTTATCTTTATGCCTTTTATGGGGATCTCACCTAGTGTCAGTGTTTTAGTGACATTTTTAGGGACCCATTTTCCATTTTCCTTTTGTGTGAGAATCAGTGCCTTACCAGGTTTCAGGGTTAGATTTACCTGCCACCAGGGATCCTCCATCCATCCTGCTATGGGTAAGGGCACACTGGTGTTAGACCATGTATAACTTTTTGTGTTATCCTTTACATTTGAGGGATCCCAACATGTAGTGTTAAGAAGTTCTTTCTCACTAAGGGGCACAGCCATGTATGGCATGGATTTTGAACTTATAGGACTGTGTGTACATATCCAACAATCAGATAAGTTTGTTAATGCTGTTATAATTTGATGATGTTTTATTAATTTATTGTCCACTTCCTCCTTGAGAACTTGAGTCATCGTCCCCACGAGGGGCAACATCAACACCAAACCTGCCAAGGGCAACATCATCGATCGAGGCGATGTCATCTGGGCTGATAAACTTTTTACAATGGCTTGCATGTATCCAATTGGCTCGTCCTTGGAGCTTCACTGATGTGGCGGTGACCAGCTGTACTTCTACTGGTTGGCTGTACCTTGGCTCCAGACTGCTCCTGTTGTGTATCTTTGTTACCACCAAGTCTCCAGGTTGTAGTGAGTGGGTACCTGAAAGAAAGTTTGGATCTGGAATAGAAGAAAGGATTAGTTTATGTGTCCTCTCCAGTTGTTTGTGTAGGGCAGCCAAGTATGTGGTCATATTGTCATAATGCTTTTGTAACTGCTGAGGAAAATACAGTCCTGTCTTTGGCATATTTCCAAACAATATTTCATAGGGAGAAAGTTTAACCTTCCCTCTTGGCGTGGTTCTTACAGAGTATAAAGCCAGGGGTAGACATTGTGTCCACGGTAAAGAAGTTTCATTCATGGCCTTCTGGATTTTTAATTTCAAAGTTCCATTTAGTCTTTCTACCTTACCACTGCTTTGTGGGTGATAGGGAGTGTGAAATGCTTGTTCTATCCCAAGGCTTTTTAATATGTTCCTCAATAGTTCTTGGGTAAAGTGAGTACCTCTGTCACTTTCAATTGTCTCTGGTACTCCATAGCGGCACACGACCTCAGCTATCAGTTTCTTTGCTGTGGTATCTGCATTTGCTTTAGCCACTGGAAAAGCTTCTGGCCATCCTGAAAATAAATCAGTGCAACAAGTACATATTGATAAATTCCCACCTTAGGCAGTTGTATGTAGTCCACCTGTAATCGCTGAAAGGGGTAGTAGGACTTAGGAGTGTGTTTAGCTGGTGTTTTGGTGGTTTTACCAGGGTTGTGTTGTGCACATGTCATGCAGCCCTCTGTATATTTGGCGGCTGGAGCATGCCATGTCTGTAACACTAGCTGGCTCATAGCTCCCTTTGAACAGTGTGTTTTCCCATGGGCTAGGGCACACATCATTGGATACAGTGCTCTTGGTAGGCAAACCTTAGAATTAAGATGCCTCAACTGTCCCAGACCTATTGCTGCACCTCTCTCCTCCCATTCTGCTTGCTCTTGAGGGGGTGCTTGGTCCTGGAAAGCACACAACAGGGTCTCTGTGATGGGTTGTAAAACAGGCTTCACAATCATCAGAGGGAGAGCAGCAGCGTCCTTTGCCGCTGCATCCGCAGCCTCATTCCCTTTTGATAGGAGATCACTGTTATTAGTGTGTGCCTGTACTTTGACTATAGCTGCTTGGTCTGGCATGTGCAGTGATTCTAAAAGTTCTTCTACTGCTTTTGCATTCTTTATAGGTTTACCTGCCGAGGTCAAGAACCCTCTGGCTCTCCATATTGTCCCAAAGTCATGTGCCACTCCAAAGGCATATCTGGAGTCAGTGTATATGTTGACACGCTGTCCCTTACCCAATTTACACGCCTCAGCGAGTGCTTTTAGTTCTGCCTCCTGAGCTGAGCTGCTGGAGGGCAGGGACTGTTGTATGACGGCCTTACCATTGTGGACCACTGCATACCCAGTGAGAAAATGTCCATTGTCTTCGCTCCAATATCGAGATCCATCTACAAAATACTCAGCATCAGGGTTAATCAGAGCAACATCAAATATACTGTTTATGCCGTTTGATTCCATATCCACTAGGCTTTGACAGTCATGTTCATGTTCAAAATTAAATAGTTAATCATCAGTGGATAGTTGAAAAATAAGGGGGTGTCCATGTCCCTGTCCCCCCTCTCCTCCCTCCTTTTGTTCAGAATCTAGGGGCAGGAGTGTAGCTGGATTCAGGACAACACAACGTTTGATAGTCACATTAGGGGACAGAAGAGTAAGTTCAATTTTAGTAAGTCTTGCAACTGATAAGTGTTTTGTCTTTATTGTGTTCATCATTTCTTGCACTGCGTGTGGGACTTGCACAATAATGTCATGTTGGAGCAGTGGCGTAGCTATAGGGGTCGCAGCGGTCGCAGTTGCGACCGGGCCCGTAAGCCAGGGGGGCCCGTAGGCCCCCCTCGCCACACTAACGCTGACTGCAGGGCCGGGCAGCCTATCTGGCAAATGCCAGATGCCGGTGTCAGTAGTGTGCTGCTGCTGCCCGCCCACCTCTTTATCCCCAGCGGCGGGCCCTGCTCTGTAGTCTGACACATTTCCCCTCCCTGAGCAGCGCACAGCCCACTTGCTGGACGCTATACTACGCAGCCTGCTGCAGTCCAGCCAATTAGTGTGGGTCATACTGATTGGCTGGGCTGCACTAGACTCTGTACTACAGCAGCCAGCATGTAGACTGTGCACTGCATAGGGGGGAATTGTCGTGGTCCTAGCAGCAGGAGGTGCCTCATGAGTCGTCGACTGACCTTTTCCACTTCCACTCCCCCTCCCCCGGCCCCATCATATTACATCTTGTACCTGCTCTGCATAAGTAGGTATGTCCAGCCACCCGCCCACATTCATCCTCGGGGGACAGAGTGCCGGCTACATCATGGCTCACAGAGCTGAGCAGAGACATAGTCAGACTCAAAGGTAAGAGCCAGGCAGCACTGCAGCAGCTTATAAGAAAAAAGTGTGTCCCCAGTACTTTGCCAAGAAACTACTGTCTGTTATGCCCTTCCCCTGCATGGGGAACTATAACTCTAATCCGATCATGTGTGATACTGTCTGCTGGGCCTTATATCTAATCCAATCATGTGTGATACTGTCTGCTGAGCTACTGTATCTAATCCTATCATGTGTGATATTGTCTGCTGAGCTACTGTATCTAATCCTATCATGTGTGATACTGTCTGCTGGGCCCTATAGCTAATCCTATCATGTGTGATACTGTCTGCTCAGCCACTGTATCTAATCCTATCATGTGTGATACTGTCTGCTGAGCGACTGTATCTAATCCTATCATGTGTGATACTGCCTGCTGAGCTGTGTATCTAATCCTATCATGTGTGATACTGTCTGCTGAGCCACTGTATCTAATCCTATCATGTGTGATACTGTCTGCTCAGCCACTGTATCTAATCCTATCATGTGTGATACTGTCTGCTGAGCCAATGTATCTAATCCTATCCATAGTTTATAGGGTCGTAGTGCTATAGATATGCTGTCTCCTATACACACATTTTCTTTGGGGTGGGAACACATATGTATTGGGGCTATATCCCCTGACATTTTAAGCCATTAGTGACGCCCCTGGCTGCTAGTGCTGCATTGTTGGGTCACTTAGGTGACCCAGCGATGCAGCTAAAGGCTGCGGACCGTCCGCCATGAGAAGTTTGCGGGGGGGGGGGGCAATAAGAACTTTTGCATCGGGGCCCATGAGCCTTTAGCTACGCCCCTGTGTTGGAGTACAATGTCTGCTGCTTTATCAACTAAAGCTGCTGCTGCTGAGACAGCGCGTATGCAGGTCGGGGATCCTAGTACAATGGGATCCAGAGCAAGGGAGTAATAAGCAAGAGGTCACATTTTGCCTCCATGATCTTGGGCTAATACTCCATTGGCATGGCCTGCCTGTTCATGGCAGAACAGAGTAAACGGCTTATTGTAGTCAGGAAGTCCCAGTGCTGGCCTTGTAGTCAGGGACAGTTTCAGGGAGTGAAAATTGTCAATTGCCTCAGGTGACAGTACAAATGGGTCAGAGGTGAGACAGTCATATAATGGTTGCATCATAGCAGAGGCATCCCTGATCCAGGCTCTGCAGTACCCTATTAAACCCAGAAAAGTCCTCAATTGTTTAGGGTTTCTAGGGATTGGGTGTTTTTGTATGATTTCCAGCCTGTCAGGGGTTAAGTGTTTCATACCTTGGGAAATACAGTGACCAAGGAAAACAACTGTTTTGGCACATAATTGCAGCTTGTGCTTGCTCGCTTTACAGCCTACTTCTTCTAGGAACATTAATAGTGATTTAGAATCTGTTTCACTGTTCTCCAGACTCTCACTACAAAGTAACAAATCATCTACATATTGTAGTAGAACTGAGGACTGATTGGGGGGCTGCCAGGTGTCCAGAATATCTTTCATGGTACGTGAGAAGATATCAGGGGAGTTTGCGGCACCCTGTGGCAGCACTACCCAAGCATACTATCTTCCCCTATGTGTAAATGCAAAATACTGCTGGCACTCTTTATCCAGCGGGATGGAGAAGAAAGCATTGGCTAAGTCTATAACTGTGAAATAGACTGCAGTGCCGGGGACCTGGTTGAGCGGGGGATGTGGGTTAGGCTATTGTCACAGCATTCACAGCCCGTAGGTCATGTACCATCCGGTACTGTACAGGTTGACCGGGCAATGTCTTTTTCTTTACTGGGTAAAGAGGAGTGTTGAAAGGCGAGATTATGGGCACTATAAGATTGTTTTCCAGTAAGGAGTTAATATCCTTTTCTATAGCAGCATCTTGCTGTGGACTCAGAGGATATTGCTTTATACATACAGGACGGTTCTGCATGTCTGGTTTTAAATTTACTTGTACAGGCGGCACATTTAAAAACTCCTACATCCATCTTATCTTGTGCCCATAGTTTTTCTGGGATGTCTGCCAACCAAAGGGGAGGGGTACTGGGGGCTTTTTCAGTGTCCGGCATACTTGCCATACTAAGGAGTTTGCATAGCAGGGACTCTGGAATGGCAGAGGTTAATGTAGGTGTGCCAGAAGAAAAGTCCAATGCTGCTCCCAGTGCACTGAGTACATCTGTCCCCAATAAATTGTAGGGAGTGTGTGGTGACACTAACACACGGGAGACAATTGATTGTGTGTCATGTATATTCAGTCGCATTGGTTTTGTTAACTGTAACTGAAATGATGTTCCCTCCACCCCTTCACAATCTATATAGTCTGGTGATAGCAACTCTGCCGGTACATATTTGGTTTGTAATACAGTTCTGGCTGCCCCTGTGTCTACTAGAAAAGAGGTATTTTCCCCTGTGGGTAAAGTAACAGGCACCATCAATGATGGACCTGTCAGGGGGAGCACTGGGCAGAGGGAGACATCAGGGTTGCCAGTTTCCTAAACAGCAATCAAAGAATTGGGAGGCTCAACTGGACGGGAGGGACATCGGGCTGAATAATGACCCTTCTTATCACAATTCCAGCATGTAATCTGGCTAAGATCCCTTCTCTGGGTTCTCAAAGTGTCTTTTTGTTCCCTGCCTCTTCGTCTATAGCCCCCCTTTTGTTGCATCGGGGCGAGACGGGTTCTTTTAGGAGCTAAATCTAACTCTGCACCTTTTGCAATGCTTACTAAATCATTAAACTGGCATGTACGCCAGTCGGGGCAGGATCTTTTAACAGCTTCTTCTACTGCCGGCTTAAGACCGGACATAAAAGTTATTTTTAGTAGGC
This sequence comes from Rhinoderma darwinii, assembly GCF_050947455.1. Taxonomy (NCBI): domain Eukaryota; kingdom Metazoa; phylum Chordata; class Amphibia; order Anura; family Rhinodermatidae; genus Rhinoderma; species Rhinoderma darwinii. Next base: position 206,670 of record NW_027461912.1, on the reverse strand, counting down.
GCAAGTCTTTTGCATCACCTTCTTCATACCCGGGATCTAACCACTGCTGCTGTAAAGTTGTGGCATAATCAGGGACTGACTGTTTAACATCTTGGGCAAATGACATAATAGCAGCTTGTATTTGATTTTTGAGCACTTCCCCTCCCTTTGTTTCTCCATATCTGACCATGTAGCACGGTAAGCTAGATGTACTGCTCGCAGATTTCTATGGAAAGCGCTGGGTGTTTTCCGTGGGTCTGGGAGTGTGCCACATACAGCTAGTAAATCAGCCGGGCTCCAGGGGCGATACACAGTGGCTTCATGTGACTGGATTTCCCCGACTGCCCCAGGTACTGGTTGCCCGTCTACATCTACTGGTTTTGGTACCCTGTGTGTATGGACACTTGATACTAACGGAAACAATCTAGTGGGGCGCTGCGTACCACAACTGACACAATATCCTGCAGTGAGGGGGTTCTGCTGCCCACAGTGTGGACATGTCCAGCAGCTGCCTTTCTTGCTATTTTCAGGATAAGGAGGTGGCGCAGTTGCTGCTGTGGGGCTGTTGGCCAGTTGTAAAGGGGTTAACACATTAGTGAGGAGCTTTTCACTTAAAGGGTCATATAAATCATACATTATTCCATGATTTGCTTCCATACTCTTATGTTCTGTGTTACTCACTCTCTGTGCTACCTCATACCACATTTGGGCTTTTTCCACCATGTTATTGTCTTTCAACCATCCAACACAATTTGTCATAAATCTTTTCCATTCACATTCTGCTAATGTTCCATAGGACCCAACTCCCATCATTTTAAACATTCTTTTACAATCCTTCACAGCCTCAGATCCTTTTGCTCTTTCTACTATTTTGATGGCAGAGACCCACGTCTCAGGGCTGTCCCGCATTTTTGTCTTACTATTTTCTGACCCCATGGTCAGAGGGCGTAGGGTAGTCTCCGGAAAACTCCCCAGCTACAAACAGACAGGCCTTAGTCTGTTGACAGATATCTCAGACAATCTATCTTACAGTTTCAGAAAGACTATCAATATCAAAAGTCGTTCCTTCAGACTATTCTAGCAGTGGGATATCTTTTTCTCTGATCCCTCACTGTTTTGAACATCAAGAACAGACAAAATGCTGCCAAACCACAAATTACAAGAGCAAATCCTTCAACACAATCTACATTCATGAACTTCCATTGATTCAAGCAGGAGTTGGTCACATTCATTTCAAACTTCTACAAACCCTTCGTCTCTTTCACTTATGCAGAACACTTGCTGCCGGGGGGGGGTTGTCTTTCGGTTCATACAGCCTGTGATGTAGCATATATCCCAAACTCTTTCCTCTAGCACTTTGCAATGGTTTCACATGCAAATTATATTTGGTAACATATATGTTATCCTCCCCGCTCAGCCGTTCACTCTGTGGGTTGTAGTTTAGGGGCCTGTTACGTATGTTGGTGATGATTTCTTTAGGGGCTCTGGGTCTGAGCCAATACCAATGTCCTTCACTGTAATTAGTCTGGGTAGTTATACTACTCCGACACAGGTGGCACCTGGGATAAGTGTCAGGGTCATTCATTGAATACAGGATGTTATATTACAACGGTATTCAATCCAGCGGTCTGATGTTATACTACTACAGACTTAATTACTTGGATGTTATTTTACATCAAAGTGTATATGCCGGATTATCACATGTGCTAGAAATCAGTCTGTACTGATTCCCACCTTATGCCAGTCTGGCAATGCATACAACTGGTTTATGGACCCTTACACATAATATCACTGTCTGGCAGTGAATTAGGAAAATATAAATGATTTTCTAATACAGTATTCAAAGTTTTCCCTATTGCACTGGGTAATGGTATTGAGTGCAAATTCAATATAGACACAATTGCTCCTCCTTGCACTGAGTGGATATCGTCTTCTATGAAGTGGATATTACTTCTGGGCTGGGAGCCATACAGTTTCAACAATTTGATATGTATGTCTTCTCACAGATGTATTCAACATCACACTACACACACATTTATCACACTTGTCACATACGCCCCCATGTAAATCCATTTAACCACACTACCATCCTGACAAAGGACCTGATTATTACGGGACCCCTTTGTAGAGACTTACATATACAAAGTATGTTTCCAGGGACTTAACAGAGTGGTTGAAACAAATGGTGTAACATAAAGTCTGTTACTTACCGCGCGGTTTTGGTTTCAGTGACTCCCCAGGTTTTTCCAGATTAGTGGACTTTGCACAATATTCATTAGGAGATCCCGGGCTGTTCGGCACCATGTAACTGTCGAAGAAACCCCTTCCAGGTAGCACCTTTTGGGATGGGTGCTCTAATGGGCTCAATCTGCTTTGTCAGGTGGTATTCAAATATGGTAATTGAAGTATCAGCAGTGCACCGGGAGATCAATAAAGACAATAGCAATCTGTTGTCTCAATCAATATTCTCATTTATTATCAAGATACATAGGTTAATATACCCTCAGGGCGTACCCTCTAACCAGGGTGTTACCTCTCATGGAACAACCAATCATAACATTTTACACGTAGACTGAAAATACGTCATAGAGTACCTTCTCACTGAGGTCACGTGATCTTTCTAACACCTGCAAATCCTGGCCTACAAACAATAGAAATGTAGGAGGTTTTCATAAGTGTATGTGGTGATTTCATATATGTGTGTGAAATACTGAGATAAAGAATTAATTGGAAATATAATGATTATTTCAGGTCTATGCGTTCTGCCAGACTCCTATCTACCAGTATTGAAGGCCACGAAAAAGAACACAAAGTAATAACTTATTCCCTTGTGATTCAAACAGAACCAGAAGGAGATCATTACAAAATGGAGAATACATGTCTTCATAATCCGGCATCCTGCTTGATAATTCATAGTGTAATTTAATACAGAGAACATAAGCAATTTGACCATCCATCACAGCATCTTTTAGCTGCAACGCGGCCTGTCATCAGTACTTTCTACGTGCTGCGGCCTGCTGTACAGTTAAAGTACATTTTTAAAATGTATTTTATTGTCTGATTGGGGGGGCAAAAAGTCTGATTGGGGGGGAGGTATGGGTCTGGCACGAACCTTTGCCTTGTTACGCCCCCCAGAGATAAATTATACATATAGATTTCTGCTATAATTTACATCAGTTACTGGCGTAAATTATAGTAAAATTGTTGGCCATTTCTGCTAAGCCCCGCTCATTTTTTGCCCCCTAAAATTTCAACATTTGCGCATTTTGTGAATTTTCTACGCTAGTAAACTGTTGTAGAAAGGTTAATATATTCCCCCCAAAGGCTACCAACCAAAATACAATATCTTAATGTAAGGATGTGTACACTTAATTGTGCTGCAACGCTTGTTGTCTCCATTCTATGTCAGTGTGGGAAGTAGATGTCCGGCCTTATGATTTTGTGATATGTGATAGACCCAGAATCCCAATCACCAAACCAAAGAATGCAAAATAAAGACACAAAACATTATAATTGGGTGTTAAATGGTCAAAACTTTTATTATATTATATGACCAAACCCAAAATGGCAAACCTCCGACTCACGAAGAGTCACCCTCCAGCACGCAGGAAAGGAAAAACCTCCTGTGGGGGAAACCCCTAGGGAAACCATGGCTGGAGGATTGCCCTTCCTCTGGGCTTAGAAGGTGCCAAAATAGAATTTGTAACAGAATTTTTACATTTTCTCAGATTTTCAAGGAAAAACAATACAATGAACGAACGACATAAAACACATAAATCGGCTGATCTGGTTGGCTAGGCGGATGTCTCTCTTCCTGGGCACCCATTAAAATTAATGGGTGATCCACGGATGAGACGGGTCCTCCAGATGCCTCCTTGTTGCACCTGTCTCCGCTCTGTCTAATAGAGGGGGATCTCCTGCTGGAAACCCCCCTCTATTACAGACAACCCGTATGAAGAGGATGGCATCACTGTGATGAAGAAGTGGTCTTGGGTGAAGGATTTCCCTGCTAGAACCTACAACTTACATCAGGTCGGCATTGGTGAGGAAGTCAAGCTCAAGGTCCTCAGTCCCATCCAATATGGTGCTGAATGTGGCAGTAAAACCTTCTAATATGGAATCTTCTTTATGTCATAAACATTTGTATTTATGACATCAGCACCTTCATCATCATTACTACAGGAATGTATTACCACTGCACAACTCATACATTGTGACGTTACCCACAGTGGTCTGAAGTGTTAACCCTTTAATGACTGGCAATGTACTTAGTACAGATGCCATAAAGCTGAATAGAACATATCAGCGGCCATAAAGGAAAAGGGATAATGCAGGGAGCATCTCGGCACAAGAACAATCCATGACAAAGGGTTGTCCAGGATAAGATAACGTATCTGCTTTCTCCAAAAACCAGCACCACACCTGTCCATAGGTTGTGTGTGGTATTACAGCTCATTACCATTCACTTCAATGGAGCTAACCTGCAATACCAGATACAACCTGTGGATAGGTGTGGTGCTGTTTTTGGAAGAAAGCAGCCATATTTTTCTAATCCTGCACAGCTCTTGTTAGAAATAGTTCAAAAAAAGTGGCGGGAGAAGGAGAAGAAGGGGAGAGGGAAAGAAGAAATTAAAAAAAGGGAAAAAGAGGAACTCTGAGGTAAAAGAAATCAAACTAGACTGAAAGTAGTCTGCTGGAGGTGCCAGATGGAAAGACATATTTCTGCCATGGGGACCAGATGAAATGTATCTTGAAGTGGGGCTTCAGAGAGTGGGTTTTAGCACCATAATTGTAATGACCCGCAGAATCAAGTTATCATGCAATCAATGCCGCCCGATGAACACTGTAAAATAAAAACAGAAATGGCGGAAGTACAGGTTTTTTTTTTAATTCACCCCACAAAATGTAGGGTTTTTTTACATTTTTTTTTTAATACATTATATGGTACATTAGGCCACAGGGTAAATTCCACGTAAACAGCGCCATTCATTGGTTAACTGTTTAACCCCTTAGTGACCACCCATACGCCTTTTCACGTGAGTCACTAAGGGGCCTTAGGCTAGGCTGACGCCTTTTCACATGAGCCTAGTCTAAGTCCTGCACGGGTCCCCCGTACAGGCTGGAGCCGGGGCTCAGCTGTCTGATGACAGCTGAGCTCCTGCTCCAACACCTGCAATCGAAGTTTACTTCGATCGCGGCCATTTAACTCGTTAAATTCCGCCGTCAATAGCGACCGCGGCATTTATCTTTGTTTACAGAGGGAGTGAGCTCCCTCTGTCACCCATCGGCGGCCCGCAAATGCAATCGCGGGTCTCCGATGGGTTGTCATGGCAGCCGGGGGCTTGATAAATGCCCCCAGGTCTGCCCTGGACATATGCCTGTTAGGACGCACCGGAGGCACGTCCTAATAGATTGCCTGTCAGATTTACACTGACAGGCAATAATGTTCTGGTATACGAAGTATACCAAAGCATTATAGCAGCGATCTGAAGATCGCACAGTAAAGTCCCCTAGTGGGACTAGTGAAATAAGTTATAAATATGAAATAAAGATTAATAATAAAAATTACAGTAAAAAAATAAATAAAACCATTTTTTTCCATAAAAAGTGGTTTCATTTAGTAAAAGTGTAAAAAATAAATAAAAGTACACATATATGGTATCGCCGTGACCGTAATGACTCCATTAATAAAGATAATATGTAATTTAAACCGCAAGGTGAACACCGTAAAAAAAAAAACGCAAAAAACTATGGCGAAATTGCAATTTTTTCCATTGCCCCGCAAAAAAATCATAATAAAAATGAATCAATAAGTGCCATGCACCCCAAAACAGTACCAATCAAAACTACGTCTCGTCCCGCAGAAAACAAGCCCAAAAAATCACTACATTGATGGAAAAATAAAAAAGTTACGGCTCTTGGAAAGCAACGATGCAAAAACAAATAATTTTAGTTCAAAAGTGTTTTTATTGTGCAAAAGACGTAAAACATAAAAAACCCCTACATATGTGGTATCGCCGTAATCGTACCGACCCATAGAATAAAGGTAATGTGTTATTTATGTCGCATAGTGAACGGCGTCAATTTAAAAACGCTTAGAACAATGGCCGAATTTCAGTTTTTTTTTATAATCCCCCCCAAAAAAAGTTAATAAAAGTTAATAAAAAAATTATATGTACCCAAAAATGGTGCTATTAAAAAGTACAACTAATCCCGCAAAAAACAAGTCCTCATACAGCTATGTAGACGAAAAAATAAAAAAGTTATAGCTCTTTGAATCCGACTATAGAAAAACGAATAAAATAGCTTGGTCATTAGGGCCTAAAATGGGCTGGTCACTAAGGGATTAAATGATACCAGTTCAAGTGACCTGTATCGAAAAACACTATATGACATTTTTTCCCAATTAACCTTTTAATTGGGCCTAGCATGTGTGATACTGTCTGCTAAGCCGTTGCCAGTGGCGGATTATCATATGGACGATTCGGGCGGCCGCCCGGGGCCCGAGGCTCCCAGGGGGCCCATAGCAGCCCGAACCGCACATCGTCCTGCAAACCTATTCAGCGCGCTAGCGCTGCTAACTGCCGAAGATGGGGAGGAGCAGGGAATTGGCCGGGATCCAGGGGTAGGACACGCCTCCCTGACAGTGCGGGCGCCATTGAATAACAGAACAGCGACGGTCGGTCACCGGCGCTTAGGTTAGTTGACTTATCCTGCCCAATTGGTTCCCGACCGCTGGCTGTATTTTTACGGCCAGCGGTCAGGGACGGGTTCTTAAAACCCGAGCCATAGACTTTCTACGGCTCGGGTTTTAACTTGCTGCCCGCGCGAACGGTCAGCTTAATGTCGGGTCTCCGGCTGTCAGTGACTGCCGGGGACCCTGAGGAGAAGATAGAAGCAGCTTTCGCTGCTTCTGTCTTCTCTGATGTCTTTTTACACAGCGCTCAATGAACGCTGTGTAAAGGAATAGAGACAGCAGCAGCGGCGCTGCCTCTATTCCTCCCGGTGATCATGTGACTGGTCACATGATCACCGGGTGCCGTTAGTGGCAGACTGCTGCTGGGTCTTGCTAGACCCAGCACAGCCCTATTAGTGACAATCGTCACTATGAGAGGGCTGATTTCTCCTGTAACTGGGGCTGCTGTGCAGCTCCAGTTACAGTGGAAAAACATGGTGTAAAAGAAAGAAAAAATATATATAAAGTTCCCCAAAGGTCTTTTTTGACCTTTGAGGAACAGACCATAGTAATTAAAAAATAATAAAGTAAAGTGCAAAAAAAAATGAAATAATAAATACCCATAAAATACCCACCCCAATAAAAACCGTTCTCCCCGCAAATCATTGTTGTAACGCTAACGCTGACCCAATTACCCTAATATAGACATGTAATATATTAAAATTTACGGTAGACAATGACGATCACAAATAAAAGGTTATTTTAGGGTAAAACTATGTTATTACCAAAAAAAATTGCTGAAACGTAAAAAAGCTTATTTTTTTACTATTATTTTCAAACTTTATGAATAAAAATTCTAAAATAGGAAAAAAGGTGTGTATAAAAACGAAACCTGCATTGTCTACGGAAAAAACGACGCAAAAATCACGTCAGTTTTATTTTTTTTTAATAAAAATGTGTGTTTGGTGCAACTTTGTAATTACGTTTTATTAAAAAATATTTTTGCTTTTTGAGATACAGCTGCTTGTATCCTGTATCCGTCAGGTCAGCAGGACTGACGGGATCAGTGAAACGGGCCCTGCGCTAAATTATAATCTTAGATGTGATAGATTTGAGGTGGATCCTGCGTGTCACTGATCCTGTCAGTCCTGCTGACCTGACAGGATACAAAGCAGCCGTATCTCAAAAAGTAAAAATATTTTTTAATAAAATCAATCAATCACACTGATACACACACATACATTATATATATATATATATATATATATATATATATATATATATATAATTATAATATAAAGTTTTTAAATGTGTACATAACCTTGTGGCACTATATACAAGGGGGAGCGCTGTGAGGCACTATATACAAGGAGGAGCGCTGTGTGGCACTATATACAAGAGTGAGCGCTGTGAGGTACTATATACAAGGGGGAGCGCTGTGAGGCACTATATACAAGGGGGAGCGCTGTGGGGCACTATATACAAGGGGGAGCGTTGTGTGGCACTATATACAAGGGGGAGCGCTGTGTGGCACTATATACAAGGGGGGGGGCTGTGTAGTGCTATCCACAGTGGTATGTGTGTGGCGCTCTTTATAGGGGGGGCTTTTTGGTGCTATTTACAAGAGGGGGAGGGCTGTGTGGCGCTCTCTACCAGGGGGCTGTATGGCACTATCTATAGGGGGCTGTGTGTAATGCTCTCTACGACGGGGATGTGTAATATATAGAGGGGGCTGTGTATGGCGATATCTATGGGGGTGTGTAATATCTACAGGGGCTGTGTGTGGCACTATGTACAGGGGGCTGTGTGTATGTGGCGTTTTACAGTGTGTGGTATTATATTCTGGCGTGCAGTGTTTGGTGCTATTATATTTAGGGGTACAGTATGTGGCACCATAATAACTTTATTTTCGTTTATAGGTGTGGAAATGTTGGAAAAGTGAGGAGACGTCTGAGTGGCAAATTCTGCAGAAATGAGTCATGGCCGGGAGAAGTCGTCATGAGCGCTGGACCGGATGGAGAAGAAAAGAGGAAAAAAACTACTAGAATCTGAGACGTCGTCACCTGTGAGTCACTAGATTTATAGAGAATCTGTCACCTCTCCTGACATGTTTATTATAGGAAATCCTTGTATTTCGCAAAAAGTCTTTCTGCAGTCCAGGACTGATAGACAATTCCCCTTGTCAGGAGGTTGTGTCCCTGCACAGTGTGATACTGTCAGTATGTAGGGACACCGCGCTGTGACAAGGGAAATCGTAACACTGTTAATGCTTGCCCAAAAAGGTAGTGTTAAAAATAGTTACGGTGCGGTAGGGCGGCGGTGAGGAAGGGGGGCCCAAGTTTGGATAACAGCCCAGGGCCCATGGTCTACTTAATCCGCCACTGGCCGTTGTATCTCAGCATATTATATGTGATACTGTCTGCTGAGCCGCTGTCTCCTATCAAGTAGCAGAGCTATCAGGTGTCATAGACTTAGGGTTCACACGCAAAGTCAAAAATGGCTGAAAATTACAGAGCTGTTTTCAGAGAACACAGCCTTTGATTTACAGCCGTTTTTAAAGCTGGAAACGTTTTTTGAGGTGTTTTTTTCTAGATGTTTTTGGAGCTGTTTCTCCATTGACACAATGAAAAACATCTCCAAAAACGGCTCAAGAAGTGACATGCTCCTTCTTTTTACGTGCCGTTTTAAAATACAATAGGCAGATGTTTGTAGGCATTGGGCTAACAATTTTTCAGGCGTATTCGAAGGCGTTTACACCCCGAAATACGCCTGAAAACACAGCGTGTGAATATACCCTTATAGATACGCTGTCTCAGATATATATATATATTTTTCTTTTTTTTTAGTGGTGTGGGCAAAACACATGTCTTGTGGCACAAGACAGTCTGATTAGTGGGGGGAGATACAGGGTCTGGCTTAGGCCTTTTGTTACACACTCAATGTAAAATTGTACACTAGCTCGGAGCTGGCGTTGATTTCTGCTTTACATTACGCCCGTTACTGGCGTAAATGAAAGTAAAATTGTCGTCCCTTTCCGCAAAGCACCACACACTTTTCAAAAAGTGCCAAGCGCAGCATAAACTGCCCAAACACTTTCCCGCACTTTTGGGACTTTTCTATGCCAGATAAGAGGCTTAGCAAGGTTAATAAATTCTCCTCTAAGGCTACAGACAGTAATACAATATCTTACTGCAAGGATCTGTACTCTCAGTGTCTGACTGAGGTACCTTGGACCCACCAAAGGAAATAATTATTTTGGGTCTAAACTTCAAACTATATAGAAATAATTTGAACACTCTTAATTGTGTACTAAAAACGTGTGTAGTAAAACAAAGACCAATATTCCCACCATATTGTGACAGATATCAGTCCTACACAGGCATTCTGCAGACCATATAAGTGAATACAGTGCAGTGAAATTCAGTGACTCACACGTGACATCTTCTCTGATTGGAGTCGTTCATGTTCTCTTTTCTTCTTCATCCGGCCCAGAACGCCATGATGACTTCTTCCAGTCTTCTTCATCTCCAATGCCCAAGCGCGAACCACAAGATACGTCATGAAAGTGTTCATGTAACCTAAATACCACGTGTAATGACGGGGTAGGGAGACAGACAGGTGAGCCCTAATCTACACCGTGAGCAACAGGCGTAGTGAACGAGCCGAGTCAAACTAGGAGTGTACGAGGTACCAAAACGAAGAGCAGGAACGTAGTCAGTAAATCCAGGGTCAAAATGAAGCAAGGTCAATAATAATAGAAGGAGCAGCAGAGCCAGGAAACAGGAAAGAATAACAGGCAAAGACAAGCAGGAAATGAAGGTATAAATAGACCGAGGGCAGGAGCTAGAACCGTCTGGCCAGGCTGTGATAGGTTCTCCCACTCCTGAGCCTACCAGCCTGAGTGGTAGCAGATTGAGTCACTCTATCAGACCTAGGAGCAGGTGCAGACTGATTAACCACGGGCGTCGATACAGAAGCTGTGTCTGGCAGATCCTTTACAGTACCCCCCTCTTATGAGGGGCCACTGGACCCTTTCTAGGTGGACCTGGCTTATTGGGGAACCGAAGATAGAACCGCCTGAGCAATACCCCAGCGTGAACATTCCTGGCGGGTACCCAAGTCGTCTCCTCATGCCTGTATGCTCTCCAATGGGCCAGGTACTGGAGGGAGCCTTGGACCATCCACAATCTTGGCCACCTCGAATTCTACCCCTTCAGGGGTGAGAACAGGGACCGGATGTTTCCTCGAGGTAGCCAAGGACGGGGAGCAGCGTTTCAGGAGGGAGGCATGAAACACGTCGTGTATTCGAAAAGACGGGGGTAACTCCAGTCGGAAGGAGACAGGGTTAAGGGCCTCAATGACCTTGTGTGGCCCTATATATCGAGGAGCACATTTTTTGGACGGAACTTTAAGGTGCAAATTTTTTGAAGACAGCCACACCAGATCTCCGACCACAAACAAGGGGTTAGCAGAACGTCTTCTATCTGCCTGAGTCTTTTGTATGCTCTTGGATGCCTCAAGGTTCTTCTGAACCTAGGCCCAGACTGTGCACAGTTCCCGATGAACGACATCTACCTCGGGATTGTTGGAAACACCAGGTGAAACAGGGGAGAACCGTGAATTAAACCCAAAATTACAGAAAAAGGGGGAGACCCCTGACAAGTTACTGACCCGGTTATTAAGAGAAAATTTGGCGAGGGAAATGAAGGAGACCCAATCATATTGACAGTCAGAGATAAAACACCTTAAATATTGTTCTAGAGACTGATTAGACCTCTCGGTATGGCCATTAGTTTCAGGATGGAAGGCCGAGGAGAAGGTCAGATCAATCTCCAACTTTTTACAGAAAGCTCTCCAAAACAATGAAACATATTGTACCCCTCTGTCAGAAACAATATTGACAGGAACCCCATGGAGACGCAGGATGTGTTTGACAAACAAGGTAGCTAACGTCTTAGCATTGGGTAGTTTCATGAGGAGCACAAAGTGGCACATCTTACTGAAGCGGTCTACTACAACCCACACCACCGACTTGCCTTGAGATGGAGGCAGATCGGTGATAAAATCCATGGAGATATGGGTCCAGGGTCTCTGGGGAATGGGCAAAGAACATAGTAAGCCCGCTGGTCGGGACCTGGGAGTCTTGGACCTAGCACAAAATTACAAATTTCACAAGCGGCGACGTAGGCCTTAACGTCTTTAGACAACCTAGCCCACCAATAGTTTCTGGCAATGAGGTGCTTGGTACCCAGGATGCCTGGATGACCAGATAGTGCAGAGTCATGATTTTCCCTGAGTACCCTTAGCCGGAATTGCAGGGGAGCAAACAGCTTGTTCTCAGGAAGTTTCCCGGGAGCTGAACATTGATCAGCCGCAATTTCGGAGACTAAGTCGGAATCAACAGAGGAAATGATTATACCTGGGAGCAAAACACAAGCAGGATCTTCCTCCGAAGGAGGGCTGGCCATGAAGCTACGCGACAGTGCATCAGCTTTAATATTTTTAGACCCAGCCCTATAGGTGACCAAAAAGTTAAATCTAGTGAAAAACAACGCCCATCGAGCTTGTCTCGGGTTTAGCCTCCAGGCAGATTCTAGGAAAACCAGATTCTTGTGGTTGGTAAGGACCGTTACCTGGTGCCTAGCCCCCTCCAGGAAGTGGCGCCACTCTTCAAATGCCCATTTAATGGCTAAGAGTTTGCGGTTGCCAACGTCATAGTTACTCTCAGTGGATGAGAATCCCTGGAGAAGTAGGCACAGGGACAGAGATGGGTGAGAGACCTAGTACCCTGGGACAACATAGCACCCACTCCCACCTCAGAGGCGTCAACCTCCACGATGAATGGCTCCATTTGGTTAGGCTGAATTAGCACTGGGGCCGAGATAAAGCACTTCTTAAGGACCTCAAAAGCCTGGACAGCCTCAGGAGGCCAGTGAAGGAGATCAGCACCTTTGCGAGTAAGATCTGTAAGAGGCTTAGCGATGACCGAGAAGTAAGCAATAAATCTCATGTAATAATTAGCAAAGCCCAGGAAGCACTGTAACGCCTTCAGGGAGGCAGGTTGGACCCATTGAGCCACAGCCTGTACCTTGGCAGGGTCCATGCGGAATTCATGAGGAGTGAGGATTTGACCCAAAAATGGTATCTCCTGCACCCCAAACACACATTTTTCGGTTTTAGCAAAGAGTTTGTTTTCCCGAAGGGCCTGGAGCACCTTCCTGACATGCTCAATGTGGGAGGACCAGTCCTTGGAAAACACAAGTATGTCATCAAGGTACACTACAAGAAATACCCCCAGGTAGTCTATTAAAATCTCATTTATGAAATTCTGGAAGACCGCGGGAGCATTACACAACCCAAAGGGCATGACGAGGTATTCTAAATGACCATAGGGCATGTTAAACGCAGTCTTCCACTCATCCCCCACTCTGATGCGGATAAGGTTATAAGCCCCCCGAAGATCAAACTTAAAGAACCATTGTGTTAGGGATCTGCCAGGTACTACGTCTAGGTATACTCCTGGGATTAATCAATCCACAAATGAGGCCAGACCTGTTAGACTGACACCGTCTCCCACCAATCAGGGTGGCAGGCTCAGGAGTGGGAGAGCCTATCGCGGCCTGGTCAGTCGGAGTTAGCTCCGCCCCCTGTCCTTTATTACCTGCCGTGTTCTCTTCCTCAGTGCTTGTAATTCTTCTGGATTCCTGGCCCCACTGCTGCTTGCTCCAGCCTGCTTCTGCCTTGCTGCAGTTCCGCTTAACCTGCTTCGCTTTGCCCCTGGCTTGCTTCCTTCTCTGTGCTCACGCTGGTATACTCCACTTCATCCTGGTCCTGACAACTCATTCACCGCTCTGTTTCCTCGCGGCGTTCCGTGGGCTACTGCCCCTTCCCTTGCGTGTACCCTGTTTGTTCTCCCGTGCACTTAGACAGCGTAGGGACCGCCGCCCAGTTGTACCCCGTCGCCTAGGGCGGGTCGTTGCAAGTAGGCAGGGACAGGGTGGTGGGTAGATTAGGGCTCACTTTCCCTTCACCTCCTTCCTGCCATTACACATTGGGCCCCCTGAACCTGATTGAAGAGATCAGGAATAAAAGGAAGGGAATACTGGTTCCTTACAGTGACCTTATTCAAGTTTCGGTAATCGATGCATGGCCTAAGACCACCGTCCTTCTTCCCTACGAAGAAGAAGCCAGCACCTACCAGAGAAGTAGAGGGGCGAATGTAACCCTTGGCCAGGCATTCCTGGATATACTCTCTCATGGCTTCACTTTCGGGACAAGAGAGATTAAATATCCTACCCTTAGGGAGCTTAGCTCCTGGTACCAAATCGACTGCGCAATCATATTCTCTATGAGGAGGTAACACTTCGGAGGCCTTTTTAGAAAAAACATCAGTGAAGTCCTGAATAAACTCAGGTAGAGTGTTCACCTCCTCAGGGAGAGAAATAAAATTAACAGAAAAACATGACGTCATGCATTCATTACCCCATTTGGTAAGATCCCCAGTATTCCAGTTAAACGTGGGATTATGCATCTGCAACCAGGGAAGGCCTAAAACCAAATCGGATGATAATCCCTGCATCAACAGTACAGAGCACTGCTCCAAATGCATGGAGCCAACAATGAGTTCAAAAACAGGGGTATGCTGCGTAAAATAACCATTAGCAAGTGGAGGGGAGTCAATACCCACTACTGGGACAGGTTTAGGCAAATCAATCAATGGCATAGCTAGAGACATAGCAAATTCCACAGACATAATATTAGCAGAAGACCCTGAATCCATGAAGGCACTGCCGGTAGCAGACCTACGCTCAAAAGAGACCTGAAAGGGAAGCAATATCTTATTAGGTTTCATATTTACGGGAAATACCTGTGCGCCCAAGTGACTTCCCCGATGGTCACTTAGGTGCGGAAGTTCTTCCGGCTGCTTATTCTTACGCCTAGGACAGTTGTTCACTTGATGCTTGTCATCCCCACAGTAGAAGCAGGGACCATTCTTCCTGCGGAGCTCTCTACGTTGTTGGGGAGACACGGAGGCCCCGAGTTGCATTGGTTTATCCGAGTTTTCCCGTGGAAGAGCGAAGCAACGGAACCTCGGGAGCCATAATGGAGGAGCCAAAGGAGAAAGCACAAAAACGTTCAAGTCGTCGTTCGTCAAGAGTCGTACCGCTAAAGCCATAACCTGATCTAGGGAGGGATAGCTAACAAGCAGGTCTTTCAGGGCGTTCGACAGACCCAATCTAAACTGGCAACTCAAGGCAGGATCATTCCACCGAGAAGCTACACACCACTTCCTAAAATCAGAACAGTACTCCTCAACGGGTTTCTTACCCTGACGTAAGGTCACCAGCTGACTCTTGGCAAAGGCAGTCTTGTCAGTCTCGTCATATATGAGCCCGAGAGCAGAAAAAAAAGATCAACAGAGGAAAGTTCAGGGGCGTCAGGAGCCAAGGAGAAGGCCCATTCATGGGGCCCGTCCTGGAGCCGGGACATAATTATACCCACTCGCTGGCTCTCAGAACCTGAGGAGTGGGGCCTTAGATGGAAATAGAGCCTACAACTCTCCCGAAAAGAGAGAAAAGTCTTCTGGTCTCCTGCTAACTGGTCAGGCAACTTGAGGTGGGGTTCAAGAGGTGAGGTGGGGGGCACTACCAGGGTAGCATCACGCTGGTTGCCCCTCTGAGTCAGGGCTTGGACCTGTAGGGAGAGGCCCTGCATTTGCTGAGCCAGGGTCTCAAGGGGGTCCATAGTTGTGTCAGGGACCAGGGTAGAAAAGATATATGGGCCTGTGATTATGTAATGATGGGGTAGGTAGACAGACAGGTGAGCCCTAATCTACCCGCCACTCAGTCCCTGCCTACTTGCACGGCCCATCCTAGGCGACAGCGTACAACTGGGCGACGGTCCCTACGCTCAATATGTGCACAACAGACAAACAGACAAGGGTACACAGAAGCTAAGGGAAATGGGGCAGTTGCCCAAGGCAACACCGTGAGCAACAGGCGTAGTGAACGAGCCGAGTCAAACTAGGAGTGTACGAGGTACCAAACGCAGAGCAGGAGCGTAGTCAGTAAAGCCAGGGACAAAATGAAGCAAGGTCAATAATAATAGAAGGAGCAGCAGAGCCAGGAAACAGGAAAGAATCACAGGCAATGACAAGCAGGAAATGAAGGTATAAATAGACCGAGGGCGAGAGCTAGAACTGTCTGGCCAGGCTGTGATAGGTTCTCCCACTCCTGAGCCTACCAGCCTGAGTGGTAGCAGATCGAGTCACTCTATCAGACCAAGGAGCAGGTGCAGACTGATTAATCACGGGCGTCGACACAGAATCTGTGTCTGGCAGATCCTTTTCACCAGATTCCCATGACCCAATGTGCCACGTCACAGCATATTCAAATCATGGAAGCGTCCGGTCTACATGACTACCGACTGTCATGGTGTGCAAACCTTAGATCTAAATTTCGACATATAACTAACTAACTCTTAACCTCATAAGGTAATTTTCTTTAGCTATTATAGCAAGATGTAGGCGGAGGACCAGGCTAAGAGAATGGAAAGGGGCCGAGGCGGGAGTTTGGCCAGAGTGAATATGATGCTTGACTGGGGTCTGGGGAGGGGAAGGGGAGAGAGACATGTGGGAAGGTGGGAGCAGAGGCGCAACATTAAAAAAATTATTAAACTGAATCTACTGCTTTAAAACAGTCACTCACCAAGTTGCAGAGCTGGCCGCTGCTTCTGGCCCCTGCATGGGTCCCATTCCTTTCTACAAACCAATTACCGTTGATCATAACCTTGATGAGCGGCGGCTGCCCACTTTATTTTACTTTTGTGGCCTGGCCCCTGACAGTAGTACCAGCGGTACTACCCTGATGGCAGGCCTGTTTGTAGGGGTACTAGCCAACTACGTCACAGATAACCCAAGTTTCAAGACCATGCAAAGTTATGGATTTTTGGCATCCCATGGAATATGGGAACAATAGGGAATTCTATCAGTAAGTATTCTGCCTGTTTCTTGGCTAATACTCCTAATCAAATTCCTTCTTCCAGCAGATTTTTTAAAGATTCTTTACATGCGGTGCTTGGTTTCGCCACAAGTTTGCGATATGTCGATTCATTGTCTAAAATGGTATGAACGTGTCTGGGATATAAACAGGAATCTAGAACAACTCCTGCTCCGTAAGATTTGGAGGACACAGTTATACGCTGGATATATGGAGAGCACCTCTGTGTTTCACCTTTAGCCCTTATGTGTATATAGTGAACCTTTTAGAAGGTTAATCTTTACCCGCTAAGGTGGAAGGGTTGGTTCCAATGCCTGGTAATGGTGGTGTCTGAGGAAATAAAGGTCCTTTTAGACGTCCCGATACTGACCATGAAAACCAGCGCCAATCGACGATACAGCGTATCACAAGGAGCAATCATCGGTAATGTATGGGGGCAAACAATCGTTACTACACCAGACCCCGCACCGATCTGCCAGTCGAGCTGCCTCCGGGCACTGGACAACACTGCCGGAAGCAGATGGCTCCGATCACTGCATAGCGGCCGTTCGGCAGAACTGCAGCTCGGCCTCTATTCTTTGACCGGAGCCATCTGCTTCCGGCAGTGTTGTCCGGTGCCCGGAGGGAGCTGGAGTGGCAGATCGGTGCGGGGTCCAGGTGTCGGACACGCACCGATCATATACTGATGTCCATTAATGACACATACAGAGATGGAATACGGCACATATATCCCCATAGAGAATGCAAACAGGAGCTGTTCCATTCACTATAGCGTACGCCGTCTGTGTGGGAACGGCGCATGCGCCACTCCCACACAGACCAAAAGGAAGGTCTTTGGTAGAGCGACATCCGGCGCCATTTTCATGTGGACCGGAAGCCACGGCCGGAAAGTAAGATGACGAGTTCCGGTCGCGGCTTCCGGCCATATGTTGAAGGCGAGGCGGCGCAGAGCAAAGACTAGTAGCGGCAGGGCGGAGGCGGCAGCATCGGCAGGAGCAGGTAAGTTATGTTTGTGTATGTGATGTGTGTGTATGTTAGTGTTATACTGTCTGCTGAGTACTGTATCTAATCCTCCTACACTGTGCATTCGCTCAGAAAATGGCGGCACACAGTGTAGGAGGTTTGAACATTCAACCCCCCCCTTTCTCCTGGCACTAGCCAGGATAATGAAGGGGGGATTCTGTGAGGACACTAGAGTGAGTGTGTCTACTACAAATTTGCAGCATAAGGCAATGAGGTTGCTTTACCACATGCCAATGCTGCAATTGTGGGAATTGCTCCCTCTAGTGACCAGCACATGGAAATGTTATAAATTAGAATCTAATTTATAATATTTCCTGACTTGTGAAAAAATTTATAAAATTAAAACAATGTGTAATCATTTATATACTAACTGTTTAAATGAAAAAAAATAAAAAATTATAGCGACACATTCCCTTTAATACTGGCGTTTCATACACCAGTCCTATTAAACAGTTTGCTGGAGTAAGATGCAACAAATTTATTAACAGGCGAACAACTCTTAATAAATGTGTCGCATCTTTTAGCTGCAACGCGGCCTGTTATCAGTACTTTCTACCTGCTGTGGCCTGCTGTAAGAGCCTGAGGGAATCCGGGAGGGAGAATCGGAGTGGTGAGGTAAGTATATTTTTAAAATGTATTTTATTGTCTGATTGGGGGGGCAAACAGTCTGATTGGGTGGGAGGTATGGGTCTGTCACGGACCTTTGATTTGATATGCCCCCCAGAGATAAATCTGGGCCGCACTGTACATATAGATTTCTGCTCGAATTTATATCAGTTACTGGCGTAAATTGTAGTAAAATTGTTGGCCATTTCTGCTAAGCCCTGCCCATTTTTTGCCCCCAAAAATTTTGACATTTGCGCATTTTGTGAATTTTCTACGCTAGTAAACTGTTGTAGAAAGGTTAATATATTCCCCCCAAAGGCTACAGACCGTAATACAATATATTAATGTAAGGATGTGTGCAGCAACACTTGTTGTCTCCATTCTATGTCAGTGTGGGAAGTAGATGTCCGGCCTTATGATTTTGTAATATATGATAGACCCAAAATTCCAATCACCAAACCAAAGAAAACACAGACCGGACGGACCCTGCCACAGTGGAGGGTAGGCCAGACATGACGGGGATAGGAGGGAGGATCATGTCACAGCCAAAGGTGAGGGTTAGTGGAGGGGTTGGGTCTAGGAGAGGGAGGGGATCCGGTGAGGTTTAGTCGGAAGTGCGCTGAATTCCCGATCTTTTGGTCGGGAGCAGCGCACGGAGTAAGACATCCATCCACGCATCTCCCTTCCGGCGGCCATCTTACCTCATGTCAGCGCTTCAGTTCATTGAGCAGATGCGGGCGGCGGCTGCTGCATTCAGCCCCGCCTGGTTGGAGGAACAAGCTGCAGCGGTGGCCAACGCTCCGGTACCTTCGGCCGTCTCTCCCCCGCGCCGGGCCCGGCACTCGTGTCCTCCAGAAAGGCTGAGCCCCAACGTGGCTCCTCGGACTCGGCGCCGCAGAGGGAGCCCTGTGAGGGAGCCTCCGCCTCGGGCGTCTGGCAGCACTGATACTGCAGCCGGTGCCAGGGTCGGGAGGAATCCCACTTCGCGGCGGAGTCCATCGGAGGTGGGGGGGCTGTGGCCTCTACTTCCGGTCACCCCTCCACTCGCCAGTTCTACGCCGGGTTCCATGGTTCGGACGGCTGCCCCAGGTGATGTGCTAGCTGGGGGTGGAGCCCCACGGCGATCCGGAGGAAGCAAGGGACCTGCATTGGGCCGCAGGCTTGGGTCGTCCGTTTCGAGGGTGACTTCCGGGCGGCGAGCTGCCAGAGAGAGAGCTTGGGAGCCCGCCCCTCCCCCACCTCAGTTCCGGCCGTTGAGCACACCTGTGCATGCTGCCATGGATGGGGGACCAGATCTGCCGAAGACCTTGAGGATGGGGAGTTTCGTGGACAGGACGGTCCAGCTGATGGGTCCACAGCGCCTGTGCAGCTCGGTGAGTCGTTTTCACCGTCTTTACCTTTTCCTGCTATACTTATGTCTCCTGTTTCAGGGGAGGGTTCCGCGGTTGGGGAGCGGGTATGTGATGTGGGGCCTGAGTTTGTGAATGTTTGGGGTGGGGGGTATAGTCTGCGAGAGTTGGTCGGTTGCGTCAAGGAATTGTTAGGTCTCGCGGTCTCCTGTGGCGGCGTGGGTGGGGCCTGGTGGGGTAGGGTTTAATGCCTCGGCGGCGGTTGCTGCGAGTGTAGGAGCAAATACGGAATCAGTGGCTGTGTCTGTTCAGACCGACTCGGCGGCGGCGGCGGCGGTTGATGGTGTTCGGTTGGACGATAAAGCCAAGGGGAGGTTTATGTGTATTTTGAAGGACCTTTGGGGGCAAACTTGAAGCAGGAAGTTCGGGAAAAAATTTGGAACGACGAGTACATGGAAATTTTTCATTGTTGCCCCTGGAAAAATTTAATCTGTAGAAGGGGTAGCGAGATGAGAGTAAGAAGGAGGAGGAGGAAAAGCATCGTTACCGCCTTATCCCTAAGACATTTGTCAACTGGTTGCAAGCGTTCGCCATTTTGGCCAGTGTTATTGGTGAAAAGGCTCTGGAACATTGCTCCCCCCTGTTTTGCTATATGGATGTCATCAGGGAAGCCCATAGGGTATATGGGGGGGGGGGTAGCTTGGCTACGTTATGATGAGCAGTTTAGACAACGGAAGGCAGTTCAGGTCAATATTAGGTGGGACCACAAGGATATTGCCCTGTGGTTACGGGTAACGGCTCCGGTTCGACTGGGCCAGTCCTTTCCCGGGAGCGGGGGGGCAACGCAAAGCTCGGGCTGTGCTGGCAATACAATGAGGGACAGTCTAAATTCGGTGCAGGTTGCAAGTTCAAGCACCTTTGTTCTCAATGCAATGGGGCATCCCACGGGGCATCTAAATGCTTGTGAAAGGGAAAACGAGGTGGGGGAGGGGGTTTTAACACCAGTCATGGGGGTGACGCCAGTGAAGCTGGAAAGGATGGTCAGGTTTCTAAATAGTTATCTGGACAGGGCCAGCGCGCAGTTGTTGTTTGATGGTTTTAATGTGGGTTTTTGTATCCCCCTCCCCTCCTCACAGGGTCCCCTTTTCCATAAAAAATCTGAAGTCAGCTTACCAGCATCCTGACGTGGTTAGGGAGAAGTTGGCAAAAGAGGTGGAATTGGGGTGCATGGCGGGGCCCTTTAGTTCTCTCCCCATCCCGGGTTTGGTCATCTCCCCGCTGGGGGTTGTCCCGAAGAAGGAGGCGAACAAATACCGTTTGATTCACCATTTGTCTTATCCTAAGGGCTTGTCGGTTAATGACGGGATAGATCGGGATCTTTGCTCGGTCGTGTATATGTTATTCGACGCGGCGGTGCAGTGGGTGCGTTTCCATGGTAGGGGGGCGTTAATGGCCAAGACGGATGTCGCTGCGGCTTTTCGGCTGTTGCCGGTGCATGCTGATAGTCAGCGTTTACTGGGGTGTTTTTGGGGGAGCGGTTTTTATGTGGATCGGTGTCTCCCCATGGGTTGGTCCATTTCTTGTGCGTACTTTGAGGCGTTTAGCTTATTTTTGGAATGGGTGGTCAAATCTGTGGCGGGGGTGGATTCGATCATTCATTATTTAGACGATTTCTTGTGCGCAACGATCTTGGGGCCCGCCCGTTCCGTGAGTTGGTTTGGGACATAAAACACGATCTGTCGCACCTGTGGTCGTTGTACCCGAACTTGATCACGGTGTGGTCGGATATTGTGCCTAGAAAATCCTGGCGTTTGGCATGGTCGGTGGAGCGGATCAACAAAGCCAGCATAAAAGTTAACAGGGCGGTGTCTGCATTTGTTGCGCGGAATGGTGGCATATGTGTTCGGCACTTGGACGCTGGAGTTTGAGCGTATTGGAGTGCAGATGGTGTTCACCTGAATGATGTGAGAACAGATTTGTGGTGCTTGGGATTGCAGGATGGCTTTGCGAGGGCTATTTTGTTGGGGCGGGACTCTCAGGCTTGAGGTGGTCAAGGCCTGTTCGCTGTGGCTGGGGAGTCCTTGGCGTTAGACAAATAATTATGCGGGGGATGCATCGTGGGTATGGATCCCCCTGGGTTTTAAAGATGAAAGGACACTGTCTGGCGGTTGGATAGTGTTGTTTCCTTAGGGTGTTATCCCTTGGGAGAGGTGGAAATTACCTTACGGCATCTGCCAGGAATATTGGTGCCTCTGAGCCGGGTTTTTACGGCTGGGGGTAAAATGGTGGGGCAGATAGCCGGTAACATAAAAAGTTAATGATAGCTCCAAGGACTTCTCCTAGTCTATGTGTTAATGTTTGTTTGTCAGTGGTGTCTGACGTGTTTGGGTTATAATTTATGGTTCGTGCATTATTGATTTATTATTGTTTTTTGTTAATAAATAATATGGATATTATTTATTTATGGTTAATTGAGTTAATTAACTTTTATATTTATGTCTTAATAAAATGGCTGCTGTGGCCACTTTATCCAAACCCTCAGTGTCGAGTCTTCTTGAGAGAAAGGTGTGGGTTATGAATGGGGAACAGATATATAGGTAAGTGTAATTTGCATACACATACATCACTCAACTTACCCCAAGTCAAGCAAAATAAAGACACAAAACATTATAATTGGGTGTTAAATGGTCAAAACTTTTATTATATTATATGACCAAACCCAAAATGGCAAACCTCCGACTCACGAAGAGTCACCCTCCAGCACGCAGGAAAGGAAAAACCCTCTGTGGGGGAAACCTCTAGGGAAACCATGGCTGGAGGATTGCCCTTCCTCTGGGCTTAGAATGTGCCAAAATAGAATTTGTAACAGAATTTGTACATTTTCTCAGATTTTCAAGGAAAGACATTACAATGAACGAACGACATAAAACACATAAATCGGCTGATCTGGTTGGTTAGGCGGAAGTCTCTCTTCCTGGGCACCCATTAAAATGAATGGGCGATGCTCGGTTGAGACGTGTCCTCCAGATGCCTCCTTGTAGCATCTGTCTCCGCTCTGGCTAATAGAGGGGGATCTCCTGCTGGAAACCCCCCTCTATTACAGACAACCCGTATGAAGAGGATGGCATCACTGTGATGAAGAAGTGGTCTTGGGTGAAGGGTTTCCCTGCTAGAATCTCCAAATTACATCAGGTCGGCATTGGTGGGGAAGTCAAGCTCAAGGTCCTCAGTACCATCCAATATGGCGCTGAATGTGGCAGTAAAACCTTCTAATATGGAATCTTCTTTATGTCATAAACATTTGTATTTATGACATCAGCGCATTCATCATCATTACTGCAGAAGTTTATTAACACTGCCGCCTCATTCATTGTGACGTCAGCCACAGTGGTCTGAAGTGTTAACCCTTTACTGACTGGCAGTGTACTTACCACAGAGGCCATAAAGCTGAATAGAACATATCAGCGGCCATAAAGGAAAAGGGATAATGCAGGGAGCATCTCCGCACAAGAACAATCCATGACAAAGGGTTGTCCAGGATAAGATAACTTGTCTGCTTTCTCCAAAAACCAGCACCACACCTGTCCATAGGTTGTGTGTGGTATTACAGCTCATTACCATTCACTTCAATGGAGCAAACCTGCAATACCAGATACAACCTGTGGATAGGTGTGGTGCTGTTTTTGAAAGAAAGCAGCCATATTTTTCTAATCCTGCACAGCCCCTGTTAGAATTAGTTAAAAAAAAAGGGGGGGGGGAAATAAATTAAAAAATGGTAAAAAGAGGAACTCTGAGGTAAAATAAATCAAACTAAACTGAAAGGAGTCTGCTGGAGGTGCCAGATGGAAAGACATATTTCTGCCATGGGGACCAGATTAGTTGAAATGTATCTTGAAGGGGGGCTTCAGAGAGTGGGTTTTAACCCCTTATAGCCCTATGAAGTGCTGTTGCATTGAAAAACTATGCAGTTCATCTTCGAATGCAGCGTCACAAAAACAAATTATTTTGTAAAAAATAAAACTATATAAATTTGGTATCGCCATAATCGTAATGACCCGCAGAATCAAGTTATCATGCAATTCATGCCACCCGATGAACATTGTAAAATCAAAACAGAAATGGCGGAATTACAGGTTTTTTTTCAATTCAACCCACAAAATGTAGGTTTTTTTACATTTTTTAAAATACATTATATGGTACATAAGGCCACAGGGTAAATTCCACATAAACAGCGCCATTCATCGGTTAACTGTTTAAATGATACCAGTTCAAGTGACTTTTATCGAAAAACACCATAAGACATTTTTTCACAATTAACCTTCTAATTGGGCCTAGCATGTGTGATACTGTCTGCTAAGCCGTTGTATCTAAGTAGACCTAAGTAGACAAAAGTCGATGGTCCAGCGCAGTCAGGTTTAAAACAGAACGTAGTTCCAATTTTATTTGGATGGTTAAAACAAGATCATTTCCGAATCCAAGGGTGAAAATTAGGTAAGGTGCCTACGCGTTTCAGACGTATACCACGTCCTTCCTCATGGCTTTAATGCTAACAACTAAATGTCAGAACGAGGTTTATATCCGGTTGCCAACAGGTGAAAATTAGTGATGTCACAGAAAAGTGGTGCTGTCCAGCATAGTAGTGCTGAATAGGGAGACGCCTATAAAGCATCAGTATTCTATGAATAAAAGCTATCCAGCACGGTGGAGCTGTCCAGCAGAAGTGGTGCTGAAACAGAGAGCTGGTGATAGAACATCACTGCTCCACTAGTAAGTTATGTGCTTATAGCGTTGATTGATGAATATTTATAAATAATAAAATGAGGGATAACAATGACCCAAATCTATCCTAGAGAAGTGGATAGAATATTAATGCTAATTTCTGTTTATTAGGCTGTCGGATATAAACCTCTGAAATACTCACATCGAAAAATTAAAACATGAATAGACGCTAAAAAATACATCATTTAAACAGTTTAAAACAATACATGAACTGGAAAGAAGGGGAATTATGTATTGGTCTTCAAGGATAATTAGTATTGGAAAATGTGTTTTCCTTTGTATACTAGACCGTCAAACGGGAAATCTGATGGGGGAAGGACCCGTTAATATGGATAATTAGGTGTCATCTGTAAAAGCCATGAACATTAACAGGTATTATTGATTATTAGGCCATATTAGATTCTACCGATCATTTCATAGATTCTTTTACTATTAGTGGAACATTAATTCTTTTTTTAAGTTCAAACCTTTAGGAAACCTCGTTTTAGTGTAAATATCCAGTATGCTTCACGTGATAAGATTTTATGTTTGATGTTCCCCCCTCTGGTTGGAGTTTTGACTTTTTTAATGGCATATCATCTCAGACTTGTAATTGATCTATTATGGAAGGTTATGAAATGTTTTACAACATTGGAGATATTGGTGAGGTTAGGATTTCTTATATAGCCCAAATGTTCTAGTATCCTAGTTTTACATTTGCGGCTGGTGCAACCTACATACATTAGGTTGCATTCCAAACACTCCACAATGTATATTACTGCCTCACTGTTGCAATTAATGTAAGTTTGAATTGAAAAATTTGTATTGTTATCTGAATCTCTGAAGTTCTTAGTAGGCTTAGCATATGAACAGATTTTACATGGATGCGATCCGCATTTAAAGAAACCCGTATATTGAAGCCATGTCAGTTTGGGAATGTTTGAGGAAAATATAGAAGGAGACAATAGATCACCTAAGGAAGGAGCTTTTCTGTATACAACACGGCAACCATCTTTCAAAATATCTGACAGAGCCTCGTCTTACATTAGAATGGCTACATTTTTATGGACGATTTTCTTGATTTCATTAAACTGACTACTGTGTTGTAACACCAAAGTAGGTACGTTTAGACCAGTATCTTTATTATTATGTTTTGGCTCTAGAAGTATATATCGGGGCTTTGTTTCTACAATGGAGGTTGCTCTTTTGAGGGTCCATTCTGCATACCCTCTTTTGCGTAGTCTCCTACAAATTTGCTGTTGTTCCACCCGGTAATTGGGGTCATTACTACAATTTCTTTTTGCTCTGTACATTTCTCCCACTGGGATTGATGAGATGGTTTGTCAAGGGTGACCGCTTGTTGCATGCAAGATAGTGTTCCCTGAAATCGGCTTACGATATGTTTTAGTGTTGATTATTTCCCCTGCATGTCCTTTGAGTTCTAGGTCCAGAAACTGGATAGTATCTTTTTGTGAAGAATAGGTAAATTTCAAGTTGAGTTGGTTATTAAGATAATTGATGAAATTTGGGATATCTGACATATTGCCTTCCCATATAAATAGCAGGTCGTCTATATACCTTGCATACCAGTTAATAGATCTGCCAAAAGGATTATCACTAGAAAAAATGAAAAGTTCCTCCCACAACGCCATCACAAGATTTGCCAGAGAAGGGGAGAATTTAGCTCCCATTGATACTCACTTAAGTTGTAGGTAAAACAACCCATCGAACTGGAAGAAATTGTGTGTCATCAGGAAGACAAGGACCTCAAGTGTATATGATTGTAGCTCATAGCTGTAAGTGCTGTGTTTAAAAAGATCATATTCTAGTGCCCTATGGGCTATTTCGTGTGGAATGCTGGTATAAAGTGAGGTCACATCACAGCTCAGCCATGCAAATTTATTTTCCCATCTTTTTTTGTGAAATGAGCATAAAACATCTCTGGTGTCACGTAAATGGCCCAGGGTTCTTAATGCAAGGGGTTGTAACAAGGAGTCTAGCCATTCAGATAGTTTTTCTGTGAATGATCCTATCCCTGACACTATGGGGCGCATAGGTGGGGGGGTTTATGCCTTTATGTGTCTTGGTCAATGCGTGCATGATTGGAATTGAGGGACATTGGACCATAATATATTCTGCTTTCTTACTTGTTAATACGCCACTACCTAAACCATCGTTTATCAGTTTGTTGAGCTTTTTTTGGAACATAGATGTTGGATTGCACGTTAGTTTTTTATATGTGTCTGTATCTGCTATGAGTTTCAAAATTTGGGTCTTATACATTTCCCTATCTAACACAGTGATACTGCCCCCTTTTCCCGACATCTTAATAATGATATCCTTATTATTTTTTAACGATTTTATTTGCCATATTCAGCTCTTTAAAAATATTACAATTCTTATTACAACACTACGAATTTTTGGATAGTTGCTGGAGATCCTTTTCAATTGCCCATTGAAATCTGTCCATAGAGTCTATCCTGGATGCCAGAGGATGGAAGCTTGGATTTTTTGTGACAAAGTCCGGGGAAAAATGAATATTTCTTGTAGGAAGTTCTGGTTTCAGACTCTCTAAGCATTGGATTGCCCTATGTTCCTCAAACGATAGTAATCTATGGTCGTGGATATTTGTATTGGGTTCTTTGAGATTATAATCTTCGGAGTCTGTTGTCATTTGGGAGCGTGTTGTAGAAATGCCTCTTTACTGTTAAATTCCTTACAAATCGATTAATGTCCAGAAGTGTGTTGAAAGTATTGAACGTACGATTAGGGGCAAAATTGAGGCCCAACGAAAGAACCTTGACTTGTGTGGAGTTAGTTCGGATGAGGAAAGGTTGATCACATTAATGCTGGGTGTGGGTTCCTGCGGTTCCGTAGGCGACGGTTTTGTTCCTGGTCTGTTTGGGTGATGTTTCCTACCGCCTCTCCTTCCCCGTTTTTTTACTTCCTTGACTTGCTGACTGATTGGTATCCTTGGGAATATAGGATCCTAGAGTTATCACTATCTGAGGCTTCATTTATTCCTTCGATTGAATCAGGTTCAGAGGAGCTAAAACTGACTCTGTTCAGACTGCTGCCGGATCTTCTCTCTTGTCTGCGATTTTTTAAGATGTGTCTGATTTTGTTGTGTACTTTGTCTCTTTTATTCCAATCATACACCTCCTTGTTTGCATAGTCCCTGAGGTCTCGTTGGAATTTATTTTTCTCAGTTTCAGCTATGGATTTATTTAATTTTTCCAAGTGTAGAGAAGTACGTTGTTCCAGTATAGTAAAGTCGGGTGAGCTGGAGGAAGCATTAATTTGTTCTTTTAGAGCGGAAATGTCAGTTTCCAATTTCTGTCAATTTGGCCTCCTCTTGTCTGGTAATTAGTTCCATTAGTTTTATAGAACATTCTGTTAATATAAAATTCCAGTGTGTGCTGAATTCTTCAGAGTAGGTAAAAGTAGAACTTTTTCTTAAACGTAGACCCATTGGGATCATTTGTTTTGTAATATAATTACGTAAAGTCGTCAGGTCCCACCATATCTTAGCCTCCTGTACTGATAGTTTCTCTAGATCATGGAACATTTCCTGTAATGCACAATCACCTCCTTCTGGAGTATCATAATTGCCAAACACTTGGGCGGCCATTTCCACTCTGGAACATCGTGTATCTTGAGACATGGTTATTACTTTTTGTATATATATATATATACAGTGAAGGAAATAAGTATTTGATCCCTTGCTGATTTTGTAAGTTTGCCCACTGTCAAAGACATGAACAGTCTAGAATTTTTAGGCTAGGTTAATTTTATCAGTGAGAGATAGATTATATTTAAAACAAAAAAACAGAAAATCACATTGTCAAAATTAGATATATTTATTTGCATTGTGCACAGAGAAATAAGTATTTGATCCCCTACCAACCATTAAGAGTTCAGCCTCCTCCAGACCAGTTACATGCTCCAAATCAACTTGGTGCCTGCATTAAGACAGCTGTCTTAAATGGTCACCTGTATAAAAGACTCAATTAAACAGTCTGACTCTAACCTCTACAACATGGGCAAGACCAAAGAGCTTTCTAAGGATGTCAGGGACAAGATCATAGACCTGCACAAGGCTGGAATGGGCTACAAAACCATAAATAAGACGCTGGGTGAGAAGGAGACAACTGTTGGTGCAATAGTAAGAAAATGGAAGACATTCAAAATGACTTTCAATCGACATCGATCTGGGGCAACATGCAAAATCTCACCTCGTGGGGTATCCTTGATCCTGAGGAAGGTGAGAGCTCAGCCGAAAACTACACTGGGGGAACTTGTTAATGATCTCAAGGCAGCTGGGACCACAGTCACCAAGAAAACCATTGGTAACACATTACGCCGTAATGGATTAAAATCCTGCAGTGCCCGCAAGGTCCCCCTGCTCAAGAAGGCACATGTACAGGCCCGTCTGAAGTTTGCAAATGAACATCTGGATGATTCTGAGAGTGATTGGGAGAAGGTGCTGTGGTCAGATGAGACTAAAATTGAGCTCTTTGGCATTAACTCAACTCGCCGTGTTTGGAGGAAGAGAAATGCTGTCTATGACCCAAAGAACACCGTCCCCACTGTCAAGCATGGAGGTGGAAACATTATGTTTTGGGGATGTTTCTCTGCTTAGGGCACAGGACTACTTCACCGCATCAATGGGAGAATGGATGGAGCCATGTACCGTCAAATCCTGAGTGACAACCTCCTTCCCTCCACCAGGACATTAAAAATGGCTCGTGGCTGGGTCTTCCAGCACGACAATGACCCGAAACATACAGCCAAGGCAACAAAGGAATGGCTCAAAAAGAAGCACATTAAGGTCATGGAGTGGCCTAGCCAGTCTCCAGACTTTAATCCCATCAAAAACGTATGGAGGGAGCTGAAGATCCGAGTTGCCAAGCGACAGCCTCGAAATCTTAATGATTTACAGATGATCTGCAAAGAGGAGTCGGCCAAAATTCCATCTAACATGTGTGCAAACCTCATCATCAACTACAAAAAACGTCTGACTGCTTTGCTTGCCAACAAGGGTTTTGCCACCAAGTATTAAGTCTTGTTTGCCAAAGGGATCAAATACTTATTTCTCTGTGCACAATGCAAATAAATATATATAATTTTGACAATGAGATTTTCTGTTTTTTTTTATATAATCTATCTCTCACTGGTAAAATTAACCTAGCCTAAAAATTCTAGACTGTTCATGTCTTTGACAGTGGGCAAACTTACAAAATCAGCAAGGGATCAAATACTTATTTCCTTCACTGTATATATATATATATATAACCGAAATTCCAGTTAAGTTTTAAAAATTTGTATTTTAAAGCCAGAAGAAAAAATATATATATAAAGAAAAATTGTTGTACTTTAATAACTCTGTGAGTATATTAGTATGTTATAGAACTCTTTAACATTCGGGATATGGTCAAAATACAATTGTGCTTTTGTATTGTGAACCCTATATAACGGGCAGTAGGTGTGCACGGATGGATGCAGCCGTATAGCTATACAAACAAACAGTGGGAGGGATCCTCCAGCTCACCTTGATGCAAGTTTTAGACAGAAGAAAAATGGGCAAAAGTAGATGGTCCAGCGCAGTCAAGTTTAAAACAGAACGTAGTTCCAATTTTATTTGGATGGTTAAAACAAGATCATTCCCGAATGCAAGGGTGAAAATGTAGGTAAAGTGCCTACGCGTTTCAGATGTATACCACGTTCTTCCTCATGGCTTTAATGCTAACAACTATTTGTCAGAACGAGGTTTATATCCGTTGCCAACAGGTGAAAATTAGTGCTGTCACAGCAAGGTGGTGCTGTCCAGCAGAGTAGTGTTGAACTAAGGAGACGCCTTAGGAACATCGGCAGTCTATAAATAAAAGCTATCCAGCACAGTGGAGCTGTCCATCAAAAGTGGTGCTGAAACAGAGAGCCGGTGATAGAACATCACTGCTCTAATAGTAGTGGGTTAGCGGAGAGAAAAATGGATCTATCTCGGCGCTGCTTGGTGGTGCAAGACGATGGAGAAACGAGTAGTCTCTTATAATAATATTGATGAAAGTTTTATTGCAGTAGCAACGCGTTTCGACGCCGAACTGGCGTCTTCATCAGGCATAAAATTGTTTTAAAACAGGACAGTATAAATACATACCACTGAGTGGTGATTGGCCCAATTCAGATGGGGCAGAAATTGAAAAAACCGCCAAAAAACTTTGGGGGTCAAAGTTCAAATTAAAAGAAGCAGATAACACAGAAAACAATGTATACTGAGGTTTAGATGATAAACATAAAAAGTACTAAAAACTTACACAATTACAATGTATAACGGAGGATAAGCTGAAAACGGAGAGTGTGTCACATCTGGAATTCGGTACTAATGGGAGAGCGGCATTTTATTGAAACATGTGAATAAAGTACCCAAAGTAGTGTTAAAGGTGTTTGGACGCCAAGGGAGTGTATTTATTGTTTTGTATTTCTTATTTATTACTTTTTACTCCTCACGGAATAGTCTGTGAGTTTCACATTTTTATTGTTTAAAACGTTGTCAAGGGGACCATGTAAACTACGGTGGCCGGTGGGGACCAAAATTGGAAGGTATGAGGTGGAACGCATGTGGTGGAGCGCATGGTGGCCCGCACAATGACCCGCATAATCCGACAGGTTCGTGTGGATTAGAATTGGTAGAGATACGGAAAACTTCTGCTGGGGGTACCCAGGTAAGGAGAATACAGTAAGACATTAATGTGTGGGTACATGTGAGGTATTAGTGGAGATGTTTTAGCTTAAATTGTCTTGGTTTTGAATATCGGGAGCAGGATCAATGATAGTGTATCATGCAAATTAGCTATAGAGACGTGAAAGCTAGATGCTGTTGGTATGTTTAATCTAAGGTCGATTCCGAAATGTCGTTCAAGCCCCTTGGATATAGTGTGTCCATTTTGAAAATCCAATAATTTTCCCGTTGTTTTAATTTGTTGAACCTATTAGGGACATCTGAATGAATGTGTTCTATAGGGGTGATACTGATTAGGTTGAATTGGCATTTATGTATCTGGGCAAAATGGCGAGAAACACTATGTTTCACGAAACCGGTGTTAACATTGAAACGGTGGTTGTTGACCCGTGTTCTCAGGCATTGAGTAGTTCTGCCAATGTATTGTAGTTGGCATGGGCATTCGATAAGGTAGATAACGTAGGAACTCCCGCAGTTAAGGAATGTTTTGATAGGGAAAGATTCATTGGTTACTGTGGATGTGTATGTGTGTTTTTTATTACAGATGATGTTGCAACATAGGCAACGGGAATGACCACATTTATAGGAACCTTTTAGATCGGACAAGAAATGTGTATTTGATGACAATTGTTTTTTTATTCTACTGGGGGCTAGAATATTTTTGAGATTTAGGGACCGCCTAAAGGTGATGTTGGGTTTAGCCGGGATCAGGTCTTTTAGAAAGGGGTCACTCTTGATGATGTGCCAATGTTTGCCCAGAATTGTCCTGATAATTCTGTTTCCTTTATTAAACGTGGTAATAAAGTTGGTTTTGAAATTATTTGCAGGTACTGATTTTTTAAGGGACGGATTTAGACAGGAGTATTGTGTTAGTCCAGTGGCCTTAGTTCTTGCGCCTTCTATTAATTTTCGGGGAAGTGTTTGTCGATAAACCGTTTTTCTAGAACATTACATTCCTTTTGATAAAGGTTATCTGTACTACAGTTTTTCCTAATCCTCCTAAACTGACCAAAAGGTATGTTTAGGAGCCACGGGCGATAGTGGGCGCTTCTGAAATCAATGTAGCTGTTAACATCAACCTGTTTGAAATGGGTTTGTGTAATGAATTGGTTGTTAACTTTATCATGGCTGATAGTGAGGTCAAGGAAGTCAATGGAAACAGGGGAAAATGTATGTGTAAAGGTTAGTTCGAAGGTGTTACTGTTGAGGTTCTCAATGAACTGGGAAGCTTCTTCGTTGCTTCCTTTCCAGACTATGAATAAGTCGTCTATATAACGCCTGTAAAGTAATATATTATTCTTGAATTGATGGGGGCTATGGATATATGTATTTTCGAAAGCACCCAGGTCTCTGACAACTTAAACTTTGACCCCCTCACATCCCAAATTAGCTTTTTGACAGCCGACGTCACCTCACTGTACAGTAACATACCACATAATAAAGGCATTGAAGTAACAGAATCCTTCCTATCATCCAACATTGCAATCCCTGAATCACAAGTCCAATTCATTATCAACTGCATCAGATTCATTCTCCACCATAACACGTTTAGTTTTAATAATAAATTTTACAATCAAGTTAAAGGTTGTGCTATGGGCACTCGGTTTGCACCAGCCTATGCAAACCTCTACATGGGTGCTTTCGAAAATACATATATCCATAGCCCCCATCAATTCAAGAATAATATATTACTTTACAGGCGTTATATAGACGACTTATTCATAGTCTGGAAAGGAAGCAACGAAGAAGCTTCCCAGTTCATTGAGAACCTCAACAGTAACACCTTCGAACTAACCTTTATACATACATTTTCCCCTGTTTCCATTGACTTCCTTGACCTCACTATCAGCCATGATAAAGTTAACAACCAATTCATTACACAAACCCATTTCAAACAGGTTGATGTTAACAGCTACATTGATTTCAGAAGCGCCCACTATCGCCCGTGGCTCCTAAACATACCTTTTGGTCAGTTTAGGAGGATTAGGAAAAACTGTAGTACAGATAACCTTTATCAAAAGGAATGTAATGTTCTAGAAAAACGGTTTATCGACAAACACTTCCCCGCAAAATTAATAGAAGGCGCAAGAACTAAGGCCACTGGACTAACACAATACTCCTGTCTAAATCCGTCCCTTAAAAAATCAGTACCTGCAAATAATTTCAAAACCAACTTCATTACCACGTTTAATAAAGGAAACAGAATTATCAGGACAATTCTGGGCAAACATTGGCACATCATCAAGAGTGACCCCTTTCTAAAAGACCTGATCCCGGCTAAACCCAACATCACCTTTAGGCGGTCCCTAAATCTCAAAAATATTCTAGCCCCCAGTAGAATAAAAAAACAATTGTCATCAAATACACATTTCTTGTCCGATCTAAAAGGTTCCTATAAATGTGGTCATTCCCGTTGCCTATGTTGCAACATCATCTGTAATAAAAAACACACATACACATCCACAGTAACCAATGAATCTTTCCCTATCAAAACATTCCTTAACTGCGGGAGTTCCTACGTTATCTACCTTATCGAATGCCCATGCCAACTACAATACATTGGCAGAACTACTCAATGCCTGAGAACACGGGTCAACAACCACCGTTTCAATGTTAACACCGGTTTCGTGAAACATAGTGTTTCTCGCCATTTTGCCCAGATACATAAATGCCAATTCAACCTAATCAGTATCACCCCTATAGAACACATTCATTCAGATGTCCCTAATAGGTTCAACAAATTAAAACAACGGGAAAATTATTGGATTTTCAAAATGGACACACTATATCCAAGGGGCTTGAACGACATTTCGGAATCGACCTTAGATTAAACATACCAACAGCATCTAGCTTTCACGTCTCTATAGCTAATTTGCATGATACACTATCATTGATCCTGCTCCCGATATTCAAAACCAAGACAATTTAAGCTAAAACATCTCCACTAATACCTCACATGTACCCACACATTAATGTCTTACTGTATTCTCCTTACCTGGGTACCCCCAGCAGAAGTTTTCCGTATCTCTACCAATTCTAATCCACACGAACCTGTCGGATTATGCGGGTCATTGTGCGGGCCACCATGCGCTCCACCACATGCGTTCCACCTCATACCTTCCAATTTTGGTCCCCACCGGCCACCGTAGTTTACATGGTCCCCTTGACAACGTTTTAAACAATAAAAATTTGAAACTCACAGACTATTCCGTGAGGAGTAAAAAGTAATAAATAAGAAATACAAAACAATAAATACACTCCCTTGGCGTCCAAACACCTTTAACACTACTTTGGGTACTTTATTCACATGTTTCAATAAAATGCCGCTCTCCCATTAGTACCGAATTCCAGATGTGACACACTCTCCGTTTTCAGCTTATCCTCCGTTATACATTGTAATTGTGTAAGTTTTTAGTACTTTTTATGTTTATCATCTAAACCTCAGTATACATTGTTTTCTGTGTTATCTGCTTCTTTTAATTTGAACTTTGACCCCCAAAGTTTTTTGGCGGTTTTTTCAATTTCTGCCCCATCTGAATTGGGCCAATCACCACTCAGTGGTATGTATTTATACTGTCCTGTTTTAAAACAATTTTATGCCTGATGAAGACGCCAGTTCGGCGTCGAAACGCGTTGCTACTGCAATAAAACTTTCATCAATATTATTATAAGAGACTACTCGTTTCTCCATCGTCTTGCACCACCAAGCAGCGCAGAGATAGATCCATTTTTCTCTCCACTAACCCACTACTAATCAGCGGTTTCCCTCGGCAACCGGATTGGATCTGGCAGCAGCACTCGTGGTTTACCCGCTTTTAACCTACAGCTATCTGGTGAGCATGGTATTTTATTCCTCCATCAGTTTACCCTACTGAATTACGCTATGTGGCGCCGTGGTCTTTTTTCTGTACCCCACTGCTCTAATAGTAAGTTGTGTACTTACAGCATTGTTTGATAGATAGTTATCAATGATAGGATGAGGGATAACAATGATCCAATTTTATCCATGAGTAGTGGATAGAGTATTAATGCTTATTTTTGTTTATTAGGCTGTCGGATATGAACCTCTGCAATACTCACATCGAGATATTAAAACATAAATAGACGCTAAAAAATACATCATTTAAACAGTTTAAGACAATACATGAACTGGAAAAAAGGGAATTATATACTGGTTTTTAAAGGTAATTGGTGTTGAAAAAAATCTTTGTATACTAAACCGCCATTTGATTAACAAGGAATGTGATGGGGGAGGGACCCGTTGGTATGGACAGTTAGGTGTCATCTGTAAAAGCCGTGAGCATTGACAGGTATTATTAATTAT
Organism: Rhinoderma darwinii; assembly: GCF_050947455.1. NCBI lineage: Eukaryota > Metazoa > Chordata > Amphibia > Anura > Rhinodermatidae > Rhinoderma > Rhinoderma darwinii. The sequence goes on along the minus strand of NW_027461912.1, from coordinate 171,218 downwards.
TAGACCATATTAAATTCTGCCGATAATTTCATAGATTCTTTCACTAATAATGTCAGGGGCCCCCCAGGCTATTGCCTGGGGGACACATGGTCGCACGGCCCCCCATAAGTTGTTAATAAAATATGTTTTTTTGCTTGGTATGTTTTTCTCTCCCCCTTTCCCTCTTTTCTCCATTTGTTATTTTATATTAGAATGGTACTTACCATCGTGGTGTCCCCCGGGTAAGCTGTGCTGGTGGCACGAGCCGGTTTCCAGATGTTTCTGTCTCTGGGCAGTTTGGAGTTGGTCCCAGCTGATTGGACCTAGGTCAGCTGTGCAATTGCATGAGCAGGTTCTGGCAGATTCTATCTCCAGGCAGTTTTGTGGAAGGCCAGCTGATTGGTCATTGATAAAATCCTAAAGGCGGGAAAATTGGACATAAAAGGAGCAGTTCATCGTGGTCAAGCAGCCAGTTTTTGAAGATTGGACCGTCGCCATGGATGTCCTGCTGATGGAGCTGATCAGAAGAGCGGAGTCGGAAGGAGGAGAAAACTGGCTGAGGCAATGCCTAGCAGCAGCGCCGTCGAGGGAAGTCGAGGGAAGAAGCGAACTTGCTGGGCTGGAAGACGACATAGAGGAAGCAGTGTCTCCTGCTGGGTCGTCGCTCGAGGTGCCGTCATCAGCTGCAGCCAAGAGGATGAAGTCTGCAGCAGAGTCATCACTGAGGGTGGAGCGCAGTTCCGGACGTTCGCTCCAGGTGCCGGAGCTTGAGAGGAGGCGGCCGACCGTGTCATCAAAGAAGGTGGCGCACAGTGCCGGAAGTGCGCAGCAAGTGCCGGCGCAATTGGCTAACCCGCTGGCCAGAAGTTTAGTCAGAGAACGGGAGACAACAGGTTGGTCGGGTACCCCCTCCTGCTCCAAGGATGGTGTGGAGGACACAGCGGAAGCGCCGGCCTCACTGGTTTTAGAGGCGGCGCAGGACTTTTCTTCAGAGCTGCAACCGAGGAAGAGGAGCCGGAAGACTAGGGTGGCTTATTCCCCACCCCCGCCAGTATCAAGGAGAAGAAGAGGTCCCAGGAGTCAACTTTCCTGTCAGCAAGTTTCCCCAGGATCTACAGGCACGCAGCAGGAGGTAGCAGAAGCGGTGCACGACCCAGGACAGGTGGAACAGAGTGGTGAGATGCCAGCTACCCCTTATCTGTCCCACCCCATCTCCCCTCCCCTCAATTCTAATGTAATGTTTGATATTTTAAAATTATTAGCTGATTTGGTCAGTAAGTCGGCTGTTCCTGCTAGTTCCCCCGCTGATGTATGGAAGCATAGTAGTCAGCATTTACAGAATGCTGGTTTTAGTAATATTCCTGTTTTAGAGAAAGGAATTGGTGTTTCGGAAACTTGCTGTAAGGAAGTGATGTCTTGCGATATTTCGCCATTAGGTTTTCATTTACAGCCAGCAATTAAGGAGCGTATTTGGAGGAACGAGTTTATAGATTTATTTTCTTTATTACCATCTGCGAAGGAGACTCTTGTCAAGCAGGATGGTAAGTCTGATAAAGATGAGGATAAAAAACGTTCTCCTCCTAAGTCTTTCTTTAACTGGCTACAGGCGTTCTGTATCTATGCTTCAGTTTTAGGGGAAAAGTCTTTCATTAATTCTAGTAATTTATTTCAGCATGTAGACATTATTCTTGAGGCTTACCGCCAGTTTGGTGGTTTAGCATGGTACAATTATGATGAAATGTTTCGCCAGAAGATGGCAGTGTACCCTTCATTAAAATGGGGCACTAAGGATGTTGGTTTGTGGCTTAGTTTAATGCTTCCACAAAGGTCAGTGCCCAAGCAGCAGCCTAGTTCTCAGAATACGTTGAGGAAAGGAGTTTGCTTTGCTTATAATGAAGCTCAGTGTAAATGGTTGAACAATTGTCGGTATAAACATGAATGTTCCTTTTGTGGGGGTTCGCACCCAATGTGTCGCTGTTTTAAAAGAGCAAACCAGTCTCAACCCCCTAGTTCCAAAGAACAGTTATCCAAAAGCATGGACGCCAGTGAAATTAATAAGAATGGCGCCTTGGCTAGAATTGTTCCCAGACAGGGAGAAAGCTAATTTAATTTTTAACGGTTTTAAGTTTGGTTTTGATATCCCTTCTTTCAAAGGATCTGGTTGTTGCTGGGTGGATAATTTGAAATCCATCCAGCAGCATAAGGATATTGTGCATCAGAAAATCCTGAAAGAGCTTGAAACTGGCAGGATCGCTGGTCCTTTTATACATCCGCCGTTTACAAACTTTAGACTTTCACCTTTAGGAATTGTCCCTAAGAAGGAATTGAATTCATTCCGTTTAATACATCACCTTTCTTACCCGTTTAAGGCTTCATTAAACGATGATGCTGACAAGTCTAAAGCGACAGTACACTATGCTTCGTTTGATCAGGCTGTCTCTTTATTGAGACAGTTTGGTCAAAATGCTTTTTTAGCAAAAGCTGATATCAAATCAGCTTTCCGTTTACTACCAGTTAACCCTGCAGGTTTCAACTCTCTAGGTTTTCAATTTGAAGGTGATTATTTTTATGACAAATGTTTACCAATGGGTTTTTCTTTATCTTGTTTCTATTTTGAGGCATTTTCATCCTTTTTACATTGGGTAGTGCAGAAGCAAATTCCGGATGGAGGTGTTCTGCACTATCTTGATGACTTTTTGTTTATAGGTGATGCTAGTTCTGAGTTATGTTATTCCTTATTGTTAAAATTTGTCGAGTTTATGAAATTTTTTGGTGTTCCGTTAGCTGAAGAGAAGACTGTGTTTCCATGTAGGTCATTAGAATTTTTAGGTATTAGAATAGATTCTGAGAGAATGGAATTTAGTTTACCAGAGGAAAAATTGTTAAAGTTAAGGGTTTCTTTAGTCAGTATGTTAGCTAGGAAGAAATGTTCATTACGTGATATGCAGTCACTGTTAGGGTTGTTGAGCTTTGCCTCTAGAGTTATTCCTATGGGAAGAGTTTTTTCAAAGCGACTGTATTTTTCAACAAGGGGTCTTAAGTCACCTAGGTCCCATATTAGGTTAACGGTTCAGCTAAAAGAAGATTTAGCTGTATGGCTAGAATTTTTATCTAAATTTAATGGACGCAGTTGCTGGCAGTTTAATTTTGAGGATTCTGACTCTTTGTCTTTATTTACGGATGCAGCCGGTAGTATGGGCTACGGGGCATTCTTTAATGGTCAATGGTCGGCTGAGTTATGGCCCAGTGCTTGGCGTGTAAGCAAAGTTACTTCAAATATTGTCTTATTGGAATTATTTCCGGTTTTGGTAGCCATAGTTGTATGGGGTCATTATTTTAAGAATAGGAGAATTTTGTTGTTTACGGATAACAAAGGTGTAGTCTTTGCAATTAACACATTATCTTCAAAATGTGAATTAGTAGTTAAGATATTAAGACATTTAACTTTATGTTGTCTGAAGTTGAACATCTGGTTGAAAGCTAGCTATATAGAAGGAAAAAAGAATGATATAGCAGATTCATTATCTCGTTGTCAGTGGCGGAGGTTCAGAACGATGGCACCAGAAGCGGAGCTTTGTGGAATTCCGTGTCCTCCTCATTTATGGAATCTGATTTGGGACTAATCTATGTTAATATTCAGAGATCCTTGGCTCCAAGAACATGGGCTGATTATTCAGCTGCTTGGAAGGAGTGGGTTAATTTCTGTGTTAATGAGAACTGTAATTTCTTTCATAATGAGGTAGGTCTAGTTTTAAAATTTGTATGTAGCCTGATTAGTTGGAGGCTGTCATTTGCCTCCATTTCTAAGTCTCTGGCAGGCATCTCTTTCTTTCTTAAATTAAACAGTTGTCCGGCTATTTCTTCGCTCTTCCCAGTTAAGCAGCTTTTGAAAGGTTACCATAGGTCAGCTCCGGTTGTGGAAAGAAGAAGGCCTATTTCATTAGATTTGTTGTTAAAATTATTCAAGGTGTTACATTTAGTTTGTTTTAGTAATTTTGAAGTGTGTTTGTTTAGAACAGCATTTGTGTTAATGTTCTTTGCAGCCTTGAGAATAAGCGAACTGGTGGCAGAGAGTAAAGTTTCAGTCCCGGGCCTTTCATTTCAGGATGTTAGTTGCAAAATTGACCATGTTTTGTTATTGTTAAAAAAATCTAAGACAGATCAATTAGGAAAAGGTCGTTTGGTTAGAATTAATCAGTTTTCGGGTTCTGTTCTTTGCCCAGTTTCTAATGTTAAACATTGGTTGTCAATCAGGCCGAGTCTTGGGGTTGCTTTCCTGATTCATCAGAATGGGGATCAGCTGTCCAGATTTCAGTTTAACTCTGTTTTGAAGAAATGTTTGAAGTCCCTGAAGTTGGAGCATTTAAAAATATCCTCCCATTCGTTTAGAATAGGTGCAGCTACGGAAGCTGCACAGTTAGGAATTGATGAAGGGATTATAAAAAGAATTGGAAGGTGGGAGTCTAATAGATTTAAACTTTATGTTCGACCAGACTTGTTAGTAGTGTAATTATATATCCACAGGTAAGCGTTTGGTTGTTTGGATCCTTGGCCACTCTTTTATATTTTGGGCACAGAAGAGAGCCGCGAGAAGGTCCTATACAGAAAATTTGTCTATGGATCTGCTAGTTTTTTCGGTTTTTTGGCATGGGGTAAGGGGTTTGCAATGGAAGAACGTGTTTTCTTTAGTTAAATCACTGAGTTTTTATTGGCCGGATCCGAATTTAATTATCATCCATGCTGGAGGCAATGACCTAGGTAAAGAAAAGACTTTGGACTTACTTTGGGAAATGAGAAGGGATATAGCCTTGATAAAATGTCTTTTCCCTGACGCTACTATTTCCTTTTCAGAGATTATTCCAAGACTGCTATGGTCCTCTGGAAATTATAAGTTTTTGAATCGAATCCGTAAAAGGATTAATAGAGCCATGTCTAAATACATGTCGGTCCTCGGTGGTCTTTCTTATAGACACAGTGACCTTGAAGACCTCACAGACGGGCTGTTCAGAAATGATTGTATACATCTTTCTGATGTGGGTATCGACATTTTCAATTTGGGCCTGCAGAATTTAATTGAAGAATGGCTGCGGTGTTTTGGGGGGGTCATGTCTTGGTAATGTCATGGCTTGTGGGGTTTGTCACCCAGCTAATGCTGGGCGGACTTGGTTTTTATTGGTCAAAATATTTATATTTTATTATTTATTCGATTATTTATGGTTATTCTCTTCGAATTATTTTATCTTAGGTTACCCTTAATAAACACCGTGGCCATTTTTATCCAAAGAAACTGTTGTCATGTTTTATTTCATTTTGATTGAGTATTGTGGGGTTTGTGCTACCATGTCAGGGGCCCCCCAGGCTATTGCCTGGGGGACACATGGTCGCACGGCCCCCCATAAGTTGTTAATAAAATATGTTTTTTTGCTTGGTATGTTTTTCTCTCCCCCTTTCCCTCTTTTCTCCATTTGTTATTTTATATTAGAATGGTACTTACCATCGTGGTGTCCCCCGGGTAAGCTGTGCTGGTGGCACGAGCCGGTTTCCAGATGTTTCTGTCTCTGGGCAGTTTGGAGTTGGTCCCAGCTGATTGGACCTAGGTCAGCTGTGCAATTGCATGAGCAGGTTCTGGCAGATTCTATCTCCAGGCAGTTTTGTGGAAGGCCAGCTGATTGGTCATTGATAAAATCCTAAAGGCGGGAAAATTGGACATAAAAGGAGCAGTTCATCGTGGTCAAGCAGCCAGTTTTTGAAGATTGGACCGTCGCCCACCCTCCCGCCCTATTGTTCTTAAATTCCTTCACGTCACGTTGTTTGTTAGAGGGGTTTGTCACCCAGCTAATGCTGGGCGGACTTGGTTTTTATTGGTCAAAATATTTATATTTTATTATTTATTCGATTATTTATGGTTATTCTCTTCGAATTATTTTATCTTAGGTTACCCTTAATAAACACCGTGGCCATTTTTATCCAAAGAAACTGTTGTCATGTTTTATTTCATTTTGATTGAGTATTGTGGGGTATGTGCTACCATGGAACATTAATTCTTTTTTTATCACAACTTTTTTTTATTTTCACAATCCTGACCCTTATGTAGCGTCTCTGTGATATTTACAGCAAGGCAAGCGTAATCTCGTTTTAAATGACAGGTTACATCGTACAGGTCTTTACCACTTTGGAATTTTTCTAAGACCCTCTCTCTTTCTCCACCATTACATGATCCACTGAAACCAAATATCACAAATTCTCGTCTGTGGATCTTGTCCCCTATATTGGTGGACAGGTAAATTCCCAGAGGAGCCACACCACAGAATAATAAGCCACAAAAGGTTAATCTGTACAAACCATCTAGTCAGGCGGGGTATTAACGTACTGGCTTTACTGGCATAGCTTATACTCCACCCTTTGCCACCCAAACAAGCCCAAGTTGTCCTTTAAAACAGAGAACAAATCCTCATCCGTCAACACATTTGTGCTTGAGTACGCAGCCAAACATGAAGGTGACTCACCACTCACAGGAATCCTGGCATCACCCAAGGGTGCCTCCAAGATTGTTCCAGCAGCTGGACGACCAGTCTCTTGACCGTGGTCAGCTGCAGATCCCAATGATGCAATAGGAGGCAGTCTTCGTCCGTATCCTATGACAACGGTCTCTCCCACCAGCAGCAAGGAGGGGGGCAATAAACTCCTTTTGGAGTCTACACCTGTCTCACCACTGATGCTACCGACTGCCCTCCATAGTCTGCCTGTACATTATAATCACAGGACTGCTCCTCCCACCACACCTCGAGCCATCCATGCCTCTACTGCTTCCTCAGGGACAGAGCAGAACCCTGCCTCATGGACCTGTTAGATGAGGGTGCAGTACAAGGACTGACTCCTCCTTCCTCTACACCAGCGCTGTCCCACATCCCTGGACCACTTTACTGCAAGCCGGGAACTTCCGGCCATGCCACATGCAGGGAAGGGGGGGGGGGGTGGAGGAACTATTTTTAGAGCATAACACTTCCCTCTAAAAAGCATGGGACAACAATAACAGTCCATAAGCTTTTGGAAAGGGCTCTTCAGCTCCTTTGCTTTGGGAAAATAGTTACTGCCAGACTCCAGCCATCCCTTAATAAGTGGATTTCCACGCCGTTGCATTCACTCCACCACTGAGGACCCTGTGTGGTAACAATCCTGAATCTTTTTGGAGAACTGTTGCCTACTAGGCACAGGTAACCCTTTATAACGACTCAGAAAAAATAATTGTGTTAACCATTTAAGATTACATTGATAATAAACATTAATTTAAACTATATAAGCAATATACCCATAAGCTCCATAATTCTAGGCACCCAAGGGGCCTTACAATAGAATACACTTGTTATGCTACTTTTTACCATAAAATGGGGGTTTGCCATACAGCACAGGCAAGGGGGGGCATGTTATTTTGTTTCATTTTTGAGGGGTTAACCCGACGGAAACCTCAGACGGAATCCCTCAACGGAAGGGCAGCGGTGATGTGAACAGGTCCTTAGTGTCGTCTTTTTCTTTATTTTCTATTTGTACATTATACCTGAGATAAATAACTATGTCCCTAGTGTGTTATACATATTAGGCTGGGTTCACACGACCTATTTTCAGACGTAAACGAGGCGTATTATGCCTCGTTTTACGTCTGAAAATAGGGCTACAATACGTCAGCAAACATCTGCCCATTCATTTGAATGGGTTTGCCGACGTACTGTGCAGACGACCTGTTATTTACGCGTCGTCGTTTGACAGCTGTCAAACGACGACGCGTAAAAATACAGCCTCGTCCAAAGAAGTGCAGGACACTTCTTTGGACGTTTTTGGAGCTGTTTTCTCATAGACTCCAATGAAAACAGCTCCAAAAATGGACGTAAAAAAACGCAGCGAAAAACGCCGCGAAAAATGCGAGTTGGTCAAAAAACGTCTGAAAAGCAGGGTCTGTTTTCCCTTGAAAACAGCTCTGGATTTTCAGACGTTTTTGGTCACTACGTGTGCACATACCCTTAGTGTCTATAACATGTATCAGGAACATATTATCACACCTTTGATTCTTTACAGATGACTGATCCCAGTGAGAAGAAGGAACGTGACATATAATCCTGTCAGCAGCAAGAAAGGAATCACAAGACAGGTAATTAATATTTATATTAATTACTGATAACACTCAGGCTAGACATGAGTTCTAGACCTGCAGAGGTGTGATAGTATCTTCCTGATACATCAGAATATATGTGTTTTTAACCGCTTCCCGACCGCCCACTGTATATTCACGTTGGCATTTGCTGGGCTCTGTGCAGTGCCGACGTGAATTCACAGTGGGTGTTAAAAGCGCGATCCGGGTGTCTCAGAGTAGCGCTGACACCCGGATCGCGCTGTTAACCCCTGCCTCTGGTCCTGGAGTCATGACCGGGACCTAATTGGTTCAGGTCCCAGTCATGTGATCGCAGGGAAAGCTTGTTGTAGCAACGAACTGGAAAGTTTGTTACTACAACAAACTGGAAAGTTTGTTGCTACAACAAACTTTCCCGGGGACCGATTGCGGGTGCTTCAGTCGGTTATAAGGCAGAACCGGAGGCCATACAACGGCCCCTGGGTCTGCCATGCACAGCAGCCTATGAGAACCAGCCGGAGGCCGGTCCTCCTAAGCTTCCTGTCAGTGTGACTCTCAGCGTCACACTGACAGTTTATAATACGTTACACTACCTAGGTGGTGTAATGTATTATAGCAGCGATCAGTGCTGCCAGTCTTCAAGTAAAAGGTAAAAGTAATAAAAATGTTTTATAAAAGTGTAAAAACAAGTTATAAAAGTTACAAAAACAAAAAATGCTTTTTTTCCCTATAATAAGTCTTTTATTATAGGCAAAAAATTAAAATGTTAAAAAAAGTACACATATTTGCTATCACCGCGTTCATAACGACCAAAACGATAAAACGATAATATTATTTTTCCCGAACGGTGAACAGCGCAAAAAAAATAATTAAAAAACTATGTCAGAATCGCAATTTTTTTTGGTCATCAACCCTCCAAAAATATAGAATAAAAAGTGATCAAAAAGTCACATGTACCCTAAAATAGTACCAATAAAAACGACAACCCGTCCCGCAAAAAACAAGCCCTTACACAGCTTTTTTGACTGAAAAATAAAAAAGTTATGCCTCTCAGAATATGGTGACACAAAAAAGAAATAATTTAATCGAAGAGTAATTTTATTGCGCAAATGCCACAAAACATAAAAAAACTATATACATCTAGTATCGCCGTAATCGTATCGACCCGCAGAATAAAGTAAAATTTCATTTATAGCGCACGGTGAAAAGTGTAAAAAAAAAAGACAAAAAACATTGTCAGAATTGTTTTTTTGTCACTTTGCTTGCCAAAAAAAATCTAATTTAAAGTGATAAAAAAATCACATGTACCCTAAAATGGTACCAATGAAAACTACAGATTGTCCCGCAACAAATAAGTCCTCGCACGGCTCCGGTGAAGAAAAAATAAAAAAAAAGTTCTGGCTCTCAGAATATAGCGACAGAAATTATGCAGTGTCCAAAAGCTGATAAGATCAGGCGCCATTTATCAATGCGACATTGGCCACATATCTGCGGATTATTATTTATTTACCAAATTATTATACCCTCTTATTATGTCCTGATGTACTCTGCCCAATTCACACATACCCCCACTTCATGAACTGAAATAAAAGCAAAACCCCAAACAGAACAGTTACCAAGCAAACTCTGCGCTCCAAAAGCCAAATGGCGCTCCCTCCCTTCTAAGCCCCACAGCGTGCCCAAACACCAGCTTACGTCCACATATATGATATTTTATATCTGGGAGAACCTGCTCAACATTGTATGAGGTACTTGTCTTCAGTGGCACAAACTGGGCACAACATATTGTGCGTTAAAATGGCATATCAGTGGAAAATTTAAATTTTCACTTTGCACCATCCGCTGCACATTAACGCCTTCGCGCACCACGACTTAATAGCATGTCGTGGTGCGGGGGGTTATATATGGAGCGGGCTCATGCGCTGCGCCCGCGCCATATTCTGCAGGTGTCCCACTTTTGGGGGATTTCCACTGTTTTGGCACTACAAGACCTCTTCAAACCCGACATGGTGCCTAAAATATATTCTAAAAAAAGGAGGCCCCAAAATCCACTAGGTGCTCCTTTGCTTCTGAGGCCGGTATTTCAGTCCCTTTTCACACTAGGGCCACATGTGGGATATTTCTAAAAACTGCAGAATCTGGGCAATAAATATTGTGTTGCGTTTCTCTGGTAAAACCTTCTGTGTTACAGAAAAAAATGTATTACAAATAATTTGCAGCAAAAAAAAAACAATTTGTCAATTTCCCCTCTACATTGCTTTAATTCCTGTGAAATGCCTAAAGGGTTAAGAAACTTTCTGAATGCTGTTTTGAATACTTTGAGGGGTGTAGTTTTTAATATGGGTTATGGGGTCTATCTAGTACATAAGGCCCTCAAAGCCGTTTTAGAACGGAACTGGTCCCTGTAAAAATCACCTTTTGAAATTTTGTTGAAAATGTGAGAAATTGCTGGTAAAGTACTAAGCCTTGTAACGTCCTAGAAAAATAAAATAATGTTCAAAAAACTATGCAAGTATAAAGTAGACATATGGAATATGTGAAATAGTAACTATTTTGTGTGGTATTACTATCTGTTTTACAAGCAGATACATTTAAAATTAGAAAAATCATAATTTTTGCAAATTTTCTCTAAATTTTGATGTTTTTCACAAATAAGCAATGAATTTATTGACCAAATTTTCCACTAATATAAAGTACAATATATCACAAGAAAACAATCTCAGAATCACTTGGATAGCGAAAAAGCATTCCGGAGTTATTACCACATAAAGTAACACATGTCAGATTTGAAAAAATGGGGCTGGTCCTGAAGGCCAAAATGAGCTCGGTCTTGAAAGGGTTAACATGTATATCTTCAATAGACAATATCTAGTATAACACAACCATATATCAGGTACAGAGGTGAGGAACATCTCTGTTCTTTACCCGCTGTTTTGTAGTCAGGACTCCCCTTTTATTTTTAATATCATTTTTAATAGCTATTCAGTCTTCGATTAACCCTTTCAGGACCAGGCTAAGTTTAATTTTTATGCTTTTGTTTTCTTACTTCCCGCCTTCCAAAAGTCATAACTCTTTTATTTTTTCGTTGACACAGCCATATGAGGGCTTAATTTTTAAAGGACAAATTGTACCATATCTCAGGTACAGAGGTGAGGAACATGTCTATTATTTTACCCTCTGTTCTCTAAAGTCAGAAATCCACCTTTTATTTCCAATAGAATATAATTGTTATGGTCCTTTTGACCATAAAATTTGGCATGAGGGGAGGCTAGTGAGGGCGAGTAATGTATTTGACCTTGCATTGTTACTGGCAGTATGATGAAAAGAAACCCATGTTTGATGCAGGTTTCTTTTAGGGTATGTTCACACGTAGTCAACAAAAACGTCTGAAAATCCAGAGCTGTTTTCAAGGGAAAACAGACCCTGCTTTTCAGAAGTTTTTTTACCAACTCGCATTTTTCGCGGCGTTTTCACGCCGTTTTCGCGGCGTTTTTTACGTCCGTTTTTGGAGCTGTTTTCATTGGAGTCTATGAGAAAACAGCTCCAAATGCGTCCAAAGAAGTGTCCTGCACTTCTTTTGCCGAGGCTGTATTTTTACGCGTCGTCGTTTGACAGCTGTCAAACAACGATGCGTAAATAACAGGTCGTCTGCACAGTACGTCGGCAAACCCATTCAAATGAATGGGCAGATGTTTGCCGACGTATTGTAGCCCTATTTTCAGACGTAAAACGAGGCATAATACGCCTCGTTTACGTCTGAAATTTGGCCGTGTGAACATACCCTTAGTAGGCCGGTAATGTTTGCAAAACGACTAAAAGGAAATACAAAAAACTGTTCTTAGCAGAGAGGCACAGTCACTTAAAATATTACACAAAATGGCGGCAATTTCAGGCAATGCAGGAAATGGGGTTTTACCAGCTTGGTTTCCTTGGGACAGAGCTCGGACTCTTCCCTGATACAGGGGTAACCCATCGTCTCAGCAACTAAATAACAGGGAGGCTTCACGCAACTTCCACTTGTTACATCCAATGCTGCCTCTTTCACAGCAATCATCTGTGGGGAAGTTCCTGCACTCCACCGCCACAGCAATGGGCCCTCTCTGGCTTCAGGGCCTACTCAGCCCTGCTTGCACAATAGTTGCTGATTTATGGGTCGCAGCCCTTGCACCTGAACCCATTAGGTGGGAACAGTCGCCTTTTATCAAATTTAAAAACAGCCCCTTTGTGAGTTATTCAATGTTCCGACACTGATTACATGCCCATACTACACTGTTTTTGCACACTAAAGTAAATAATAAAGACAGTGCCCGAGCCGGTTTTCCCGGTGCCTGCAATAAACAGGGTCAGCCACCATTGTCTCAACAGTGTTACATAGCAGTGAGCTTTACTGACGTGAGCATCTGCACAGCTCAGAACATGTAAGCACAGGTCCTGTGACTAAAACAACACATAAAAATGCTTCCTGGCCACTAGGTGGCAGCATCGCAATGGAAGTATATATGCATATAGTGACCGCTCATCTCCTCTAGTCCTGGACCTATAAAGGAAATACAGTGTTAAAATGCATAACACAAAAGCATTGAAAGAGACAGAAAAATCTATCTCTACATTACTCCATACGGCTCCTCTCGTGAATAGGGGAGACTCCCTACAATACCTTTCATTGCCCCCTTGCCTTATTTGGTGTCATTCCCGGCACCAGGAAAAATAAGCAACTAAAATAACTGAACAAAAACACAGATTCCTTTCACACAAATTGGGCCTTCTTCCGACAGTCTCTGAAGGCCCTCTTAGACTCAGTTCAGGCCCTCTTCAAAGTTACTTGGGCCTCAGGCTCAAAGCTTAGTAGTTACAGTCTCTCACAGGTGAGGCACATACTTAACAATTGCAGTCTCATACTCAAGGTCCCAGGACTCCCTTCTTTGTCTCAGTCTCATGCACAGCCTCTTGTCTTTCTCTTGCTGGGAGACTCCTCTCTACCCGCCTCTTGAACGCTTCCTTGTGGCGCATTACAGCTACTGAAATGCAGCCTTTCCTGGCTCCACAGCCTCTTACTAGAGCTAGTCATCTTTCTTGAGGGAAAGGTGCACTTGGCAAGAGCGTACTCATGATGGTACAAGGGCGACAAGGGGCCACACAAACACTCTCCTATCTAATAAATATACAAAGACACAATTAAAATTGGAAGGTGCTTGTCACAGCTTTATTGAATGTTTTCTTTTACAGAACCTGACAATATATAAAAACAAGTATAAACATAATTAACATATTAAGATTATGTGGCTAAGTCCTTGACAACCTCCAAAACATAAATAAAGCAATACCCTTAAACCACTAGCCGTGACCATATAAGCTACAGTGGCGTCACCACGGGTATGCTAAAGCACCACGCTTCCCAGGGTCCGCCCCTTAGAGAAGCCCAAATCCATAGCTTTAAAATAAAACCAATATATTGTGTCAAAGACAGCAATATATAAAAACATAAATAGTGTTGCCAAGGACCCGCCACAGCATGAAAACTTGACTCCTTAAATTTTCATGCGCCGCCACACTTGAAAACCCAACTCCAGGCCTTCTTGGAGGCCAAAATGTAAAACATCCAGGCCCACATCTGTTAAGTGAACCCCATCCTTTCCAATGTACGCGCCCCGATCCTCCAACAGTGGGTGACGAACTACCAACCCACCATTGAGGCGAACAAACTTGGCCACTGTCTTATTAATCTTATCCCTGGTTCTATTCAGCGCCGACAATGAATGCGCATTGCGCCATTTTACCCGCTGTACAATTTCGGACCATATAATCAAAAGCCCAGGATGGGCGTCTAAAAAACATAAGAAGTCCCTCTTAATGTTCCTAATGAGGTTCCGCATGGGATAACTCCCGATGTCATTACCCCCAGCATGAATTATCAAAATATCAGGTAGACCCCAGGACCTAACCGCATCCTGAAACAAAGGCCTTACCTGATCCCAGGTCAGGCCACGAACTCCGAACCAGTGTACCTCCACCTCATCCTTATCTAAATCCAAATACCTACCATTCGGACGCACACGGGCACGCCTTTCAGCCCAGTAAATATAGGAATGGCCAAGAAGCCAAACCACACATTTCGCAGAACCTGAAAGCAACAGAAAATTAGTCACACAGAACAAGAATGACATCCCCACCCAAAATAAACCCAAGATAAAGAAATCAACATTCCAGCAAATGCGGCCTAACATAGGAACGAAAACGGCTGGACTCCCAGCGGCCAATCCTCTTAACTGAAGCAGTGTCGAGCCCAAAACAAGAAACCTCAGTAGCGGCTCCAATCCTAAAAGAATGTGAGCTGTAATCCAGATGTGAAAGGCCCAAACCTTGTACGCATTTCTTAAAGACAGCAATAAATTGATATCTGGACAATGCTGACCCATCCGCATGCACCAGCAAAGAGGAAGAACCCTGAGGACACATAGCCATGAAACGCAGAAAACACCCCACTGGGCACGATTCCCCCTCATGAATTTTAGTCAAACAAATCTCAAAACCTTTTCCCTTCCTGTCAGTTTTGGAATGATACAACATTATTCTCAACACACCATCCCGAAAAACCACATCGGTTAAATGAATACCGCCCTGCCCCCTTTTTGAGGGACTAGCCAATTCGCCAACCCGAAAAGCCCCATAGAAAGCCCAAGAAAAAGCCAATTGAAACAACAACCTGTTAAGGATCTGCCAGGCACAGCTTCTGTATCCACGCCCATAGGTAATCAGTCTGCACCTGCTTCTATGTCTGTGAGACTGGCCACAGCCTGGCCAGACGGAGCTAGCTCCCACCCTCTGTCTATTTATACCTGCCTTTCCTGTTCCTCCTTGCTTGTGATTCTTCTCATTTTGTTTCCTGGCCCTGCTGCAGCTTCTTGCACCATTTGACCCTGCTTCATATTGACCCTGGCTTACAGACTACTCTCCTGCTCTGCGTTTGGTACCTCGTACACTCCTGGTTTGACTCGGCTTGTTCACTACTCTCCTGCTCTGCGTTTGGTACCTCGTACACTCCTGGTTTGACTCGGCTCGTTCACCACTCTTGTTGCTCACGGTTTTGCCGTGGGCAACTGCCCCTTTTCCCTTGCTTCTGTGTACCCTTGTCTGTTTGTCTGTCGTGCACTTATTGAGCGTAGGGACCGTCAGTCGCCCAGTTGTACCCCGTCGCCTAGGGCGGGTCGTTGCAAGTAGGCAGGGACTGAGTGGCGGGTAGATTAGGGCTCACTTGTCTGTTTCCTTACCCCCATCATTACACAACCTCTCATAATCTGAATGGGATATCCTGCGCAACTGAGAAAAAAGTCCCTCCAACATTGCAAAAGACACGCTTATCCTTCCCGTCATGTCCTTTCTGAAAACCCTGCAGAGCACGCCGTATCAAATAAATGCTTAGTAACATCCATACAACCAATTAACTTAAAGGAAAGTGCCGCTACTGACTTAACAACAGAGGAAACTGAAGACCCACTCTCCATAAGAGATAACAAAAACATAACATCCCCCTAAGGCACTAAACGGACTCCCTTGACTACACCACGAATCCTCCAGCTGGAACCATCTCACCCAGATCTTGTTATAAGCATCCGACGTAGCAGGGGCCAGCGAAAATTTCGCCCACCATATCAGACGAGCGACACCACCCTCCAAAGGTGTTCGGGGCAAGAAGCCGGATCCCTCTCCGCCTCTGGAGCTAGCCGACGGAAATTATCCCACTGCAACCGAGATAAAGCATCTGCAATGTCATTGGAAACACCGGGAACATGATGAGCCCTAAATAGAATGTTCCACCTCAAGCACAGTAGGACCAACTGGCGTAACACTGTGATCACCGGGGGGGAATTGGCGGACAAACTATTAATAGCGCACACGACTGCCATGTTATCACAGTGAAAAACCACTGACCGATAGGACAAAAGGTGTCCCCAAATTTCCACCGCAACTAGAATGGGAAACAACTCCAGAAAACAAAGGTTACCTGTCAAACCACACTCCCTCCACCCTAGTGGCCAAGTACGAACACACCATTTCCCCTGAAAGTACTCTCTGAAACCGATAGAACCAGAAGCATCAGTACACAATTGTATCTCCACATTCGAAAGTCCCGCTGCAATCCATAATCATCTGCCATTATATTCTTCCAAAAAGGAAACCCAAACCCTCAAATCCGCCTTATGCTCCTTGCCAAGGCAAATAAAATGGTGGGGACTTCTAACACCAGCAGTTGCTTGCGCCAAGCGCCTACAAAAAAAAACCGGCCCATAGGCATAATTCTATAGGCAAAATTGAGTTTCCCCATTAAAGATTGCAGGAGCCGCAGGGTGATTTTTGTTTTCACCAGAGCCTCCTGCACCGTTGCCCACAGATCAACAAGTTTTGCCTCCGGCAACCTACATTCCATTGCCTGGGAATCAATTTAATTTCCCAAAAAAAAGAGCGTCGTGGTTGGTCCCTCCGTTTTTTCAAACGCCAACGAAACCCCAAAGTCATCAAAAACATCAATCACAGCCTGTAAATATTGCACACGACGGCCGAGCCGCAGGGCCGACACAAAAGAAGTCATCCAAATAATGAATCACTGCTTTAGAGCCGGCTCGTTCATGGACCACCCACTCCAAAAATGTGCTGAAGGCTTCGAAATAGGCACAAGAAATAGAGCACCCCATAGGAAGGCACCTATCAATATAAAAAAGGCCATCAAACGAGCACCCCAGCAAGTGCATGGATTCTGGGTGCACTGGCAAAAGGCGAAACGCAGACTCCACATCCACCTTAGCCATCAGCGCCCCCTGCCCCGCCGTCCTAACCAAACGAACCACCTCATCAAATGACGTATAGGAAACCCGCGTCAAAGACTCATCAATATCATCATTCACCGAAGAGCCCTTCGGATAAGATAAATGATGTATAAGCCGAAATTTTCCCGCCTCCTTCTTGGGGACAACCCCCAGCGTGGAGACACGCAAATTGGAAATAGGAACATTAGAAAAGGGGCCTAACATTCTACCCAACAAAACTTCCTTCCACAACTTGTCTTGTACCACTTCTGGATGATCCCGCACCGAATGCAGATTATTAGCCATCAAAACCCCCACCCCCGGGGAGAACAGAATCCTAAATCCATCCCCAAAACCGTTCAATAACAGCTGCGCCTTCTCCCTGTTGGGGTACATCTTTAGCCAAGGCGTCATAGCGTCCAGGTTCACTGGACTCACCCCCTTTAGCAGGACGATCCCCTGGCTTCGTCGTGCCTCCTCGTGCCCGCTTAAAACACTTGAAGACGGGGTGGTTACCACCCCTACACCCGGCACATTCGTGTCTATAGACACAATTAGTTCCCGATTTACAGGTGCTCTCGTTGTAGAGTCAGCAGACCCCTTTTTTTTTAAAACTCCCAAATTAACCCGCTCATCTAGACCCGCCGAGTTAGGACTGAAAGGGTTATGCAAACCCGCAACTTCAACACGCCCCATCCTGACCAGCCCCCTTTGGTGTAGTCATAAGGCGCATCCAAAGGCTTATGTCCTTATGATCCCACCACAGGGATGACTGAACCGCCATACGCTGACGAAACTGCTCGTCATATTTAAGCCAAGCAGTTCCCCCATACGTTCTATAAGCCTCCCAAATAGAATCTGGTAGCCTAATAATACGCTGAGCAGCAGCGCCATTGTGTGGTCAATGCAGGGAAATGCACACTATGTCTATTATATATTTTAGAAAGTTTGTTTGAAGCCCGATTGTGATACGCTAAACAGCAGTGCCATCGTGTGGTCAATGCTGAGAAATGTCACTAAATTGAATGTAATGCAGGCAGCCTAGTGATACGCTGAGCAGCAGCACCATCGTGTGGTCAATGCAGGGAAATGCACACTATATCTATTTATTATATATTTTAGAAAGTTTGTTTGAAGCCCGATAGTGATACGCTAAGCAGCAGCACCATCGTGTGGTCAATGCTGAGAAATCTCACTAAATTGAATGTAATGCAGGCAGCCCTAGTGATACGCTTAGCAGCAGCGCCATAGTGTGGTCAATGCAGGGAAATGCACACTATATCTATTATATATTTTAGAAAGTTTGTTTGAAGCCCGATTGTGATACGCTAAGCAGCAGCGCCATCGTGTGGTCAATGCTGAGAAATCTCACTAAATTGAATTTTCTACAGGTAGCCTAGTAATACGCTGAGCAGCAGCGCCATTTTGTGGTCAATGCAGGGAAATGCACACTATATCTATTATATATTTTAGAAAGTTTGTTTGAAGCCCGATTGTGATACGCTAAGCAGCAGCGCCATCGTGTGGTCAATGTTGTGAAATCTCACTAAATTGGATGTAATGCAAGCAGCCTAGTGATACGGTGAGCAGCAGCACCATCATGTGGTCAATGTAGGGAAATGCACACTATATATATATATATATATATATATATATATATATATATATATATATATAGTATTATATATTTTAGAAAGTTTGTTTGAAGACCGATTGTGATTCGCTAGGCAGCAGCGCCATCGTGTGGTCAATGCTGAGAAATCTCACTAAATTGAATGTAATGCAGGCAGCCTAGTGATACACTGAGCAGCAGTGCCATCGTGTGGTCAATGCAGGAAATGCACACTATATCTATATATTATATATTTTAGAAAGTTTGTGTGAAGCCCGATTGTGATATGTTACGCAGCAGCGCCATCGTGTGGTCAATGCTGAGAAATCTCACTAAATTTAATGTAAGGCAGGCAGCCTAGTGATACGCTGAGCAGCAGCGCCATCATGTGGTCAATGCTGGGAAATGTACACTATATATTATATATTTTAGAAAGTTTGTTTGAAGCCCGATTGTGATTCGCTAGGCAGCAGCGCCATCGTGTGGTCAATGCTGAGAAATCTCACTAAATTGAATGTAATGCAGGCAGCCTAGTGATATGCTGAGCAGCAGCGCCATCGTGTGGTCAATGCTGGGAAATGCACACTACATCTATATTATATATTTTAGGAAGTTTGTTTGAAGCCCGATTGTGATACGCTAAGCAGCAGCGCCATCGTGTGGTCAATGCTGAGAAATCTCACTAAAGTGAATGTAATGCAGGCAGCCTAGTGATACGCTGAGCCGCAGCGCCATCGTGTGGTCAATGCAGGGAAATGCACACTATATCTATTATATATTTTAGAAAGTTTGTTTGAAGCCCGATTGTGATACGCTAAGCAGCAGCGCCATCGTGTGGTCAATGTTGTGAAATCTCACTAAATTGGATGTAATGCAAGCAGCCTAGTGATACGGTGAGCAGCAGCACCATCATGTGGTCAATGTAGGGAAATGCACACTATATATATATATATATATATATATATATATATATATATATATATATATATATATATAGTATTATATATTTTAGAAAGTTTGTTTGAAGACCGATTGTGATTCGCTAGGCAGCAGCGCCATCGTGTGGTCAATGCTGAGAAATCTCACTAAATTGAATGTAATGCAGGCAGCCTAGTGATACACTGAGCAGCAGTGCCATCGTGTGGTCAATGCAGGAAATGCACACTATATCTATATATTATATATTTTAGAAAGTTTGTGTGAAGCCCGATTGTGATATGTTACGCAGCAGCGCCATCGTGTGGTCAATGCTGAGAAATCTCACTAAATTTAATGTAAGGCAGGCAGCCTAGTGATACGCTGAGCAGCAGCGCCATCATGTGGTCAATGCTGGGAAATGTACACTATATATTATATATTTTAGAAAGTTTGTTTGAAGCCCGATTGTGATTCGCTAGGCAGCAGCGCCATCGTGTGGTCAATGCTGAGAAATCTCACTAAATTGAATGTAATGCAGGCAGCCTAGTGATATGCTGAGCAGCAGCGCCATCGTGTGGTCAATGCTGGGAAATGCACACTACATCTATATTATATATTTTAGGAAGTTTGTTTGAAGCCCGATTGTGATACGCTAAGCAGCAGCGCCATCGTGTGGTCAATGCTGAGAAATCTCACTAAAGTGAATGTAATGCAGGCAGCCTAGTGATACGCTGAGCCGCAGCGCCATCGTGTGGTCAATGCAGGGAAATGCACACTATATCTATTATATATTTGATAAAGTTTGTTTGAAGCCCGATTGTGATACGCTAAGCAGCAGCGCCATCGTGTGGTCAATGTTGTGAAATCTCACTAAATTGGATGTAATGCAGGCAGCCTAGTGATACGCTGAGCAGCAGCACCATCGTGTGGTCAATGCTGGGAAATGCAAACTATATCTATATATTCTATATTTTAGAAAGTTTGTTTGAAGCCCGATTGTGATACGCTAAGCAGCAGCGCCATCGTGTGGTCAATGCTGAGAAATCTCACTAAATTTAATGTAAGGCAGACAGCCTAGTGATACACTGAGCAGCAGCGCCATCGTGTGGTCAATGCTGGAAAATGCACAATATATCTATTATATAGTTTAGAAAGTTTGTTTGAAGCCCGATTGTGATACGCTAAGCAGCAGCACCATCGTGTGTTCAATGCTGAGAAATCTCACTAAATTGAATATAAGGCAGGCAGACTAGTGATACGCTGAGCAGCAGCGCCATCGTGTAGTCAATGCAGGAGAAATGTACACGTATGCGATTCCGCTGCAAAAAACGCAACTTATTAATAATTTTAATCTTATACTCACCTAGAATTCTGTTTCTTTTTCCGGGCCAACCTCCTGGGACGACGTTTCATCCCATGTGACCGCTGCAGTCAATCGCAGGCTGCAGCGGTCACATGGGATGAAACATCAACCCAGAGCTGCAGGATGTAGGAGGGAAGCGTCGCCATGGTAAGTATCCATTTTTTTTTCTGCTCAGTTTTCCGCAGCGGCCATTCCTGGCCGAAAAACTGCGGCACAGGGCAGTGCTTTTACACAGCGTATCTGCCTTGCGTGAACATACCCGTACAGTATATACATATAGTAGCTGCTGTCTTACAACGATACAGCTGCAAACCACGTCAACATGTTGCATTCCCACGAGTCAGCACAGTTTTCAAATGATTGTTAATGTCCATGGAGTTTTTTGCAGACATTAACAATCATTTAAAACTGCACCTTTTGATAAAACTGCATGTGCTGCATGTTTTACCGGACAATGGTTTTTACGATCTGATTGTTTGCATTAACCCCTTCCCTCTTTAGCCACTTTTGACCTTCCTGACCGAGCCTCATTTTTCAAATCTGACATGTGTCACTTTATGTGGTAATAACTCCGGAATGCTTTCACCTATCCAAGCGATTCTGAGATTGTTTTCTCGTGACACATTAGACTTTAAGTTACTGGCAAAATTTGCTTGATATGTTCAGTATTTAATTGTGAAAAACACCAAAATTTAGCGAAAAATTGCAAAAATTAGTATTTTTCTCAATTTAAATGTATCTGCTTGTAAGACAGGCAGTTATAACACACAAAATTGTTGCTAACTAACATCCCCCATATGTCTACTTTAGATTGGCATTGTTTTTTGAACATCCTTTTATTTTTCTATGACATCACAAGGCTTAGAACTTTAGCAGCAATTTCTCACATTTTCAAGAAAATTTCAAAAGGCCATTTTTACAGGGGCCAGTTCAGCAGTGAAGTGGCTTTGAGGGCCTTATATATTAGAAACCCCCAAAAATTCACCCCATTTTAAAAACTTCACCCCTCAAAGTATTCAAAACAGCATTTAGAAAATGTCTTAACCCTTTACACATGTCACAGGAATTAAAGCAAAGTAGAGGTCAAATGTACAAATTTCATATTTTTTGGCAGAAATAAATTTTTAGTACAATTTTTTTTTATAACACAGAAGGTTTTACCAGAGAAATGCAACTCAATATGTGTTGCCCAGTTTATGCAGTTTTAGGAAATATCCCACATGTGGCCCTAGCATGCTAATAGACTGAAGCATCGGCCTCAGAAGCAAAGGAACACCTAGTGGATTTTGGGGCCTTATTTTTGTTAGAATAAATTTTAGGCACCATGTCAGGTTTGAAGGGCTCTTGCGGTGCCAAAACAGTCAAAATCCCCCAAAAGTGACCCCATCTGGGAAACTACACACCTCAAGGAAATTATCTAGGGGTACAGTGAGCATTTTGACCGCACAGTTTTTTTACAGAAATTATTGGAATTAGGACGTGAAAATTAAAATCGACATTTTTTCAAATAAAATGTAGGTTTAGCGATTTTTTTTCTCATTTCCACAAGGACTAAAGGAGAATAAGCACCATAAAATTTGTAAACCAATTTCTCCCGAGTAAAACAATACCCCACATGTGGTAATAAACGGTTGTTTGGAGACACGGCAGGGCTGAGAAGGGAAAGAGCGCTATTTGGCTTTTGGAGCTCAAGTTTAGCAGGAATGGTTTGCGGAGGCCATGTCACATTTACAAAGCCCCTGAGGGGACAAAACAGTGGAAACCCCCCACAAGTGACCCCATTTTGGAAACTACACCCATTGAGGAAATTATCTAGGGGTATAGTGAGCGTTTTGACCCAACATAATTTTTGCATAAATTATTGGAAGTAGGCCCTGAAAATGACAATCTAAATTTTTTCAAAGAAAATGAAGGTTTAGCTAACTTTTTCTCATTTCCACAAGGACTGAAGGAGAAAAAGCACCGTAAAATTTGTAAACCAATCTCTCCCGAGTAAAACAGTACCCCACATGTGGTAATAAACGGCTGTTTGGACACACGGCAGGGCTTCAAAGGGATGGAGTTCCATTTGGCTTTTGGAGTTCACATTTAGCAGGAATGGTTTGCGGAGGCCATGTCACATTTACAAAGTCCCTGAGGAGACAAAACAGTGGAAACCCCCACAAGTGACCCCATTTTGGAGACTACACCCATTGAGGAAATTATCTAGGGGTATAGTCAGCGATTTGACCCCACAGTTTTTTTGCAGAAATTATTGGAAGTAGGCCCTGAAAATAAAAATCAACATTTTTTCAAAGAAAATGTAGGTTTAGCTTATTTTTACTCATTTCCACAAGGACTGAAGGAGAAAAAGCACCACAAAATTTGTAAAGCAATTTCTCCCAAGTAAAACAATGCCCCACATGTGGTAATTAACGGCTGTTTGGAGACACGGCTTGGCTTAGAAGGGAAAGAGCGCTATTTGGCTTTTGGAGATCACATTGAGCAGGAATAGTTTGCGGCGGCCATGTCACATTTGCAAAGCCCCTGAGGGGAAAAAACAATGAAAACGCCCAAAAAGTGACACCATTTAGGAAACTACACCTCTTGAGGAATTTATCTAGGGGCGTAGTGAGCATTTTGACCCCACAGATGTTTCATAGAATTTATTAGAATTGGGCAGTGAAAATAAAAACAATCCTATTTCTTCAATAAGACGTAGCTTTAGCACAAATTTTTTCATTTTCACAACAAATAAAGGAAAAAAAAGAACCCAACATTTGTAAAGCAATTTCTCCCGAGTACGGCAATACCCCATATGTGGTCATAAACTGCTGTTTGGGCACACGGCAGGGCTCAGAAGGGAAGGACCACCATTTGGAGTGCAGATGTTGCTGGATTGGTTTCTGGGCGCCTGTGGGCCCAAAACAGTGGAAACCCCCCAGAAGCGACCCAATTTTGGAAACTACACCCCTCAATGCATTTACCTAGGGGTGTAGTGAGCATGTTAACCCTGCAGGTGTTTTGTAGAAATTAGTGTGAACTCGATGTTGCAGAGTGTAAATGGGATTTTTTCCACAGATATGTGGACAATATGTGGTGCCCGGCTTGTGCCACCATAACAAGACAGCTCTCTAATTATTATGCTGGGTTTCCTGGTTTTAGAAACACCCTACATGTGGCCCTAATCTCTTGCCTGGACAGTCGACCAGGCTCAGGAGTGAAAGCGTACCATGTAAAATTGAGGCCTAATTTGGCGATTTACAAAGTATTGGTTCACAACTGCAGAGGCTCAGATGTGAAATAATAAAAATAAACCCCTGGGAAGTGACCCCATTATGGAAACTGCACCCCTCAATGCATTTATTAAGGGGTGTAGTGAGCATTTTCACCCCACAGGTCTTTTCCATAAATGAATGCGCTGTGGATGGTGCAAATTAAAAATTTATATTTTTCCCTAGATATGCCATTCAGTGGCAAATATGTCGTGCCCAGTTTATGCCACTGGAGACACACACCCCAAAAATTGCTAAAAGGGTTCTCCCGGGTATGACGGTGCCATATATGTGGAAGGAAACTGCTGTTTGGGGACGCTGTAGGGTTCAGATGGGAGGAAACGCCATTTGGCTTTTGGAGCGTGGATTTTGCTTGGTAGTAGTTTTGTTTGGAGTCTTACTGGTGTTTCCGTTTATAATGTAGGGCATATGTAAGCCGGGCGGAGTATATAAGGGGCATAGTCAGGTGGTATAATAATGGGATAAAAAAAAACAATAAAATGATCCATAGATGTGTGTTACGCTGTGACACAATCATTTCTGCACAGGCTGGTGTCGCACTGATATATGGCGTCCTTTATTATCCCCCTTTTGATCCACACTCCGCGCCTTTGTAGTTTGGGGAATTTTGCTAGGAAGTGTTGCCCTGGTATAATACGGGCACCGTCGCTTCCAGCGGATATGTTTGGGCCCTCCCTTTCCTGGTTCCCTAATTTTAGGTCCTTGATAAATCGCCTCTTCAAACAGAAGAAATGTTCCCCTCGGGCACAACTGCATATTTTTTTATTTCCTGACTTATTGGAGCCATAACTAATTTTATTTTTCATAGACGTAGCGGTATGAGGGCTGGTTTGTTGCGGGACGAGCTGTAGTTATTATTGGTACCATTTTGGGGTACATGCAACTTTTTGATCACCTTTTATCCTATTTTTTGGAAGGCCAGGTAAACAAAAAAACGCAATTCTGGCACAGCTTTTGTCTTTTTTTTTATACAGCGTTCACCATGCGTTATAAATTACATGTTAACTTTATTCTGCGGGTCAGTACGATTCCGGCGATACCTATTTTATAGGACTTTTTTATGTTTTACAACTTTTTGCACAATAAAATTACTTTTGTAAAAAGAATGTATTTTTTCTGTCGCCAAGTTGTGAGAACCATAACTTTTTTAATTTTTTTGTCGACGGAGGTGTATGAGGGCTTGTTTTTTGCGGGACGAGCTATAGTTTTTATAGGTACCATTTCTGGATACGTGTGACTTTTTGATCACTTTTTATTCTAACATTTGTAGGGCAAAGTGACAAAAAAACAGAAACTCTGGTAACGTTTTTTACATTTTTTTTTTACGCTGTTCACCGCGTGCAATAAATAATATAATATTTTGATACCTCAGGTAGTTACGGTCGCGGCGATATCAAATACATATGGTTTATTATTATTTTTCAATAATAAAGGACTTGATAAGAGTAAAAGGGGTATGTGTTTTATTTGATTACTTGAAACTTTTATTGTTTTCAAACTTTTATTATTTGCACTTTTTTTTACACTTTTTTATACTTTTTTTACACTTTTTCTCAAGTCCCACTAGGGGACTTGAAGGTCCAACGGTCAGATTATTTTTTTTCTAATACATTGCACTACCTATGTAGTGCAATGTATTAGATCTGTCAGTCATTCACTGACAGCAAGCCGATTAGGCTTCGCCTCCCGGCGGGGCCTAAATCGGCTTCCGTAATGGCAGAGCAGGAGACCATTGTGTCTCCTGTTGCCATAACAGCAGTCGCCAGTCCTGATTGCCTCTCAGGGCTGGCGATCTACTAGTAACCGCTACGATGAAGCAATCGCTTTCGATTGCTGCATCGAAGGGGTTAATGGCAGGGATCGGAGCTAGCTCCGGTTCCTGCCGTTACAGGTGGATGTCAGCTGTACAGTACAGCTGACTTCCACCGCTGATGACGCCGGATCAGCTCCTGACCCGGCGCCATCTTGCCGGCAGCTACGGAAGCCGATCAGGCTCCGCCGCCGGGCGGATCTTGACCGGCTTCGGTGCTAGGCAGACCGGGAGGCCAGTATTAGGCCTCCGGTTGCCATTGCAGCCACCGTAACCCCGGCAATTTCATTACTGGGGTTCCGATGAGCTGCAAACACCTTAAGTGCAGCGATTTGAGCGCTGCACTTAAGGGGTTAATGGCGGGGATCGAAGCTAATTTCGGTCCCCGCCGTTACAGCCGGATGTCAGCTGTTAGATACAGCTGAGATCCGGTGATGATTGCACCGGCTCATCTTCTGAGCCGGTCCCAAACATTCGGCGTATATGTACGGCAAGATGCGGGAAGTCAATGCTTTCCATGACGTACATTTACGGCAAATGTCGGGAAGGGGTTAAAGGTTATGAACACCTTTTGAAACTTTTTTTTTTTTTTAAATGTCAGTCAGTGTGTTTTGTGCAACTTTATAATTAGTTTTTATTAAAAAATCTTTTTACTTTTTGAGATACAGCTGCTCTGTTACCTGTATACAGAGAAGCTGTATCCTACGCTGAATCCTGAACTTGTCAGGTCTGTGGGACTGATGGGTTCAGTGTCAGCGGGTCCTGTGTGTCCTGTGTGTCTGACATGCTGGATCCACCTGTAATACATCACATCTAAGTTAGATGTGATAGATTATAGGTGGATACAGTCGACTACTCTATTGATACCGCCAATAAAACGAAAACCTTGTGAAACGGAGACAAACAGAAACCATTAGCAACGGAAGCGTTACCATTGAAATGGTAACAGAATGCTATGGTTTCCGTTTGGTTTCCGTTCGTAGGTTCCCCTGACGGAAAGGTCTGACGGAACCCATGAACGGAACCACGATGCAGGTGAGAACGAAGCCTAATTATTACTGTATGATCTTTACAGATGGTGGAGGGTACTATTTTTTGGGGTATAAGCAACTCCCAGAATATGATTACCATAATTCTGGTCATACTGGAAGCTGCTAACCTGACTTTGCAAATGATCTCTGTACTGAAATGTATTTGTACTGAGCTTTGTTCTGGTCCTGTATTCATGTACTGAGCTTGGTTCTGGTGCTGTATATATCTAATGAGATTTGTTCTGGAACTGTACATATGTAATGAGCTTGGTTCTGGTGTTGTGTATAGAACTATATTGCTTGTAAAATGTACAAATGTTTTTATGCTCGGGTTACATAAAAAAAATTGGGAAAATAAATGACATGTCATTGATTGGTAGAGAAAACAAACATGGCGAGGGTGGAAGGAGATGTCGGGAAAGAGGTTGGGGGGGCGCCAAACTGAATCTTTGCCCCGGGTACTGGAGAACCTAGCTACAACCTCTGCTATGTGTGTTGTATGTATGTGTCTGTGTGTGTGTGTGTGTGTGTGTGTGTGTATATGTTCCAGTATGTGTGTGTATATGTGTACATATGTCTCTATGTTAGTGTATATATATTTATGCCTCTGTGTGTGTTTATATATGTGTGGGTATAGTCAGGGCCGTCGTCAGCACCCAGCGAACCCGGGCAAGTTCCAGGGCCCATTACCCTTGGGGGGGCCCACTCGGCCGCCGGGTGCTGTCGCTGCTGTCATCACGGCATCACTGTCCATATATGGACAGTCCGTGAAATTCATGGACAGTCCGTGAAATGAGAGGACTTTTGGCAACTGTCCGGAATAAAAAGAATGCGTCCGTGATTTCTATATTTTTTTGTTGTGCAAGGAGCTGCACATATGCCAGTTGTGATTGCGTGATGACCTCTCATGTAGAACATTGTTAGCAGCCTTCCCAGCCTCCGCGCACCACGTCGGGTCTGTAGTACTAGCAGGGGCCTCCTACCCGCCAGAGAGGACAACGGAGAGGAGGAAATCCGACAGCGGAGAGAGTGCGGCTTGGCTGGGACCTGACAGGTGACACAGGATAATCTATGCAGAGCAGGACGCTGGGCTGCCATTACTTCAGCTTGTACTGCTGATATGTGAAGCCCCTGCCCGGTGGCTTGCTCTGTATCTAATTCACTGCCCAGCAGCTGTACAGGTCAGCAGCACCCGGCTCCTTCACTGTGTCTGCACCACTGACCTGCATAGCTGCTGCTGCTGCTAAAATGTCTACTAAACCCTGTACAGAGCAGTACTCCCTTGATAGCCCCTTCAGTTCCTAATCTCCCTCTGTACACCCCTCCCCCCAGCACTGGAGCACCACCCTGTGCTGAAGAAGTCAGAGGAGACAGAAGTTGCCGAAGAAGCAGTCTACAGGAAGGAGATAAGTGTCAATGTGTCTAAAGACAAAGAGGTGACTGGAGTGTGACTCAATGTATGTATGTATGTTTGTATGTTTGTATGTTTGTATGTATGTATGTATGTATGTATGTATGTATGTATGTAGTGTGTGTGTAATGGCTCTATATGTGTGTGTATATGTAGTTTGTGTGTGTATGTAATATTTGTGCGAGTGTGTGTGTATATTTGTGTGCATTTTGTATATATATGTAGTGTGTGTGTAGTGTATGTGTGCAGTATGTATGTGTGCAATGTGTGTATATGTAGTATGTGGGCAGTATGCATGTATGTATGTATGTATGTATGTATGTATGCAGTATGTATGTGTGCAGTGTGTATGTGTGCAGTGTGTATGTGTGCAGTGTGTATATGTGCATTGTGTGTATATGCAGTGTGTGGGCAGTATGTTTGTATGTGTGCAGTATGTATGTATGTATGTATGTATTTATTCAGTATGTATGTGTGCAGCATGTATGTATGTATGTATTTATTTATTCAGTGTGTATGTGTGCAGTATGGATGTGTGCAGTATCTATGTGTGTATGTGTGCAGTATGTATGTGTGTATGTATGTATGTATATGTGCAGTATGTATATGTGTGCAGTATGTATATGTGCATTGTGTGTATTTGTAGTGCATGGGCAGTATTTATGTATGTGTGCAGTATATATATGTGCAGTGTGAGTATATGTAGTGTGTGGGCAGTATGTGTGTGTGCAGTATGTATGTGTGCAGTATGTATGTATGTATGTATGCAGTATGTATGTGTTCAGTATGTATGTGTGCAGTATGTATGTGTGCAGTGTGTATGTTTGCAGTGTGTATATGTGCATTGTGTGTATATGCAGTGTGTGGGCAGTATGTTTGTATGTGTGCAGTATGTATGTATGTATTCAGTATGTATGTGTGCAGCATGTATGTATGTATGTATTCAGTGTGTCTGTGTGCAGTATGGATGTGTGCAGTATCTATGTGTGCACTATGTATGTATGTATGTATGTATGTATGTATGTATGTGCAGTATGTATGTGTAATATGGATATATGTATGTGTCCAGTATGTGTATGTGCAGTGTGTGCAGTATGTATGTGTGCAGTATGTGTATATGTAGCGTGTGGGCAGTATATATGTATGCATGTATGTCTGCAGTATGTATGTGTGTGCAGTATGTATGTATGTATGTATGTATGTATGTATGTATGTATGTATGTATGTGTGCAGTATGTATGTGTGTGCAGTATGTACAGTGAAGGAAATAAGTATTTGATCCCTTGCTGATTTTGTAAGTTTGCCCACTGTCACAGACATGAACAGTCTAGAATTTTTAGGCTAGGATAATTTTACCAGTGAGAGATAGATTATATAAAAAAAAAAAAACAGAAAATCACATTGTCAAAATTATATATATTTATTTGCATTGTGCACAGAGAAATAAGTATTTGATCCCTTTGGCAAACAAGACTTAATACTTGGTGGCAAAACCCTTGTTGGCAAGCACAGCAGTCAGACATTTTTAGTAGTTGATGATGATGGCCCACTCCTCTTTGCAGATCATCTGTAAATCATTAAGATTTTGAGGCTGTCGCTTGGCAACTCCGATCTTCAGCTCCCTCCATAAGTTTTCGATGGGATTAAGGTCTGGAGACTGGCTAGGCTACTCCTTGACCTTAATGTGCTTCTTTTTGAGCCACTCCTTTGTTGCCTTGGCTGTATGTTTTGGGTCATTGTCGTGCTGGAAGACCCAGCCACGGGCCATTTTTAATGTCCTGGTGGAGGGAAGGAGGTTGTCACTCAGGATTTGACGGTACATGGCTCCATCCATTCTCCCATTGATGCGGTGAAGTAGTCCTGTGCCCTTAGCAGAGAAACACCCCCAAAACATAATGTTTCCACCTCCATGCTTGACAGTGAGGACGGTGTTCTTTGGGTCATAGGCAGCATTTCTCTTCCTCCAAACACGGCGAGTTGAGTTAATGCAAAAGAGCTCAATTTTAGTCTCATCTGACCACAGCACCTTCTCTCAATCACTCTCAGAATCATCCAGATGTTCATTTGCAAACTTCAGACGGGCCTGTACATGTGCCTTCTTGAGCAGGGGGACCTTGCGGGCACTGCAAGATTTTAATCCATTACGGCGTAATGTGTTACCAATGGTTTTCTTGGTGACTGTGGTCCTAGCTGCCTTGAGATCATTAACAAGTTCCCCCCATGTAGTTTTCGGCTGAGCTCTCACCTTCCTCAGGATAAAGGATGCCCCACGAGGTGATATTTTGCATGGAGCCCCAGATCGATGTCGATTGACAGTCATTTTGTATGTCTTCCATTTTCTTACTATTGCACCAACAGTTGTCTCCTTCTCACCCAGCGTCTTACTTATGGTTTTGTAGCCCATTCCAGCCTTGTGCAGGTCTATGATCTTGTCCCTGACATCCTTAGAAAGCTCTTTGGCCTTGCCCATGTTGTAGAGGTTAGAGTCAGACTGATTAATTGAGTCTGTGGACAGGAGTCTTTTATACAGGTGACCATTTAAGACAGCTGTCTTTAATGCAGGCACCAAGTTGATTTGGAGCGTGTAACTGGTCTGGAGGAGGCTGAACTCTTAATGGTTGGTAGGGGATCAAATACTTATTTCTCTGTGCACAATGCAAATAAATATATATAATTTTGACTATGTGATTTTCTGTTTTCTTTTTTATATAATCTATCTCTCACTGGTAAAATTAACCTAGCCTAAAAATTCTAGACTGTTCATGTTTTTGACAGTGGGCAAACTTACAAAATCAGCAAGGGATCAAATACTTATTTCCTTCACTGTATATGTGCATTGTGTGTATCTGTAGTGTGTGGGCAGTATTTATGTATGTGTGCAGTATATATATGTGCAGTGTGTGTGCAGTATGTATGTGTGCAGTATGTATGTGTGCAGTGTGTGTATATGTAGCGTGTGGGCAGTATATATGTATGCAGTGTGGGCAGTATGTATGTATGTATGTATGTATGTATGTATGTGTGCAGTGTGTGAATATGTAACATGTGTGCATTATGTATAGGTATGTATGCAGTGTGTAGATGGTGTGTGCAGTATGTTTGTATGTATGTATGTATTAGAAACAGGGAGAGAACCTCCAGCTCACCGGTCTGCGTCTCCAGCAGCGTCACTCGGATCCCCGCGACGGCCCGCGGTAAGGAACAGCAATGTAGGAGAAAAAATGATCCAGCGCTGATAGTAATTTAAAAGGGAAATGAGAGTCCCATGTTTATTGAAGAAAGATCTTAAAATCGGAGGGGAGACGCAGTCCCAAGGTGCAAGTAGTCATGGTAGATACCCAAGCCTACGCGTTTCGAACGCGATCTGCATTCTTAATCATGGCAAGTATGTAAGTATGTGTGCATTGTGTAGATGTAGTGTGTGCAGTATGTACACTACCATTCAAAAGTTTGGGGTCACCCAGACAATTTTGTGTTTTCCATGAAAACTCACACTTATATTTATCAAATGAGTTGCAAAATGACTAGAAAATATAGTCAAGACATTGACAAGGTTAGAAATAATGATTTTTATTTGAAGTAATAATTTTCTCCTTCAAACTTTGCTTTGTGGGAAAGGACACAGAGACATAAGAGACTTTCTACGCCAGTTTTCACACTTTTTAAGAAATGGGGCGTGGTAAAGGCAAAGGGGCTGTGAGCCAACAAATTTATTATGATTAACCCCAGAAAACTGGCGTCAATTATAGTGAAAGTCTACGCCAGCTCCTCACTAACATAGATTTCACTCCATGGGGCATAGCAAGGTAGAGGCCCGTGCTGGACCTCATACTTTGCCCCCCCCCCCCCCCTTCATCTGACCAAACCCTGGCCTCCCATTGGACAGTTAAATTAAAAAAATATATATACACTACCGTTCAAAAGTTTAGGGTCACTTAGAAATTTCCTTATTTGCACAGTTTTTTTCAATGAAGATAACATTAAATTAATCAGAAATACACTCTATACATTGTTAATGTGGTAAATGACTATTCTAGCAGCAAACATCTGGTTTTTAATGCAATATCTACATAGGTGTATAGAGGCCCATTCCCAGCAACCATCACTCCAGTGTTCTAATGGTACATTGTGTTTGCTAACTGTGTTAGAAGGCTAATGGATGATTAGAAAACACTTGAAAACCCTTGTGCAATTATGTTAGCACCGCTGTAAACAGTTTTGCTGTTTAGAGGAGCTATAAAACTGACCTTCCTTTGAGCTAGTTGAGAATCTGGAGCATTACATTTGTGGGTTCGATTAAACTCTCCAAATGGCTAGAAAAAGAGAGCTTTCATGTGAAACTCGACAGTCTATTCTTGTTCTTAGAAATGAAGGCTATTCCATGCGAGAAATTGCCAAGAAACTGAAGATTTCCTACAACGGTGTGTATTACTCCCTTCAGAGGACAGCACAAACAGGCTCTAACCAGAGTAGAAAGACAAGTGGGAGGCCCCGCTGCACAACTGAGCAACAAGACAAGTACATTAGAGTCTCTACTTTGAGAAATAGATGCCTCACAGGTCCTCAACTGGCAGCTTCATTAAACAGTACCCGCAAAACGCCAGTGTCGACGTCTACAGTGAAGAGGCGACTCCGGAATGCTGGTCTTCAGGGCAAAGTGGCAAAGAAAAAGCCATATCTGAGACTGGCTAATAAAAGGAAAAGATTAATATGGGCAAAAGCACACAGACATTGGACAGAGGAAGATTGGAAAAAAGTGTTATGGACAGACGAATCGAAGTTTGAGGTGTTTGGATCACACAGAAGAACATTTGTGAGACGCAGAACAACTGAAAAGATGCTGGAAGAGTGCCTGACGCCATCTGTCAAGCATGGTGGAGGTTATGTGATGGTCTGGGGTTGCTTTGGTGCTGGTAAAGTGGGAGATTTGTACAAGGTAAAAGGGATTTTGAATAAGGAAGGCTATCACTCCATTTTGCAACGCCATGCCATACCCTGTGGACAGCGCTTGATTGGAGCCAATTTCATCCTATAACAGGACAATGACCCAAAGCACACCTCCAAATTATGCAAGAACTATTTAGGGAAGAAGCAGGCAGCTGGTATTCTATCTGTAATGGAGTGGCCAGCGCAGTCATCAGATCTCAACCCCATAGAGCTGTTGTGGGAGCAGCTTGACAGTATGGTACGCAAGAAGTGCCCATCAAGCCAATCCAACTTGTGGGAGGGACTTCTGGAAGCATGGGGTGAAATTTCTCCCGATTACCTCAGCAAATTAACAGCTAGAATGCCAAAGGTCTGCAATGCTGTAATTGCTGCAAATGGAGCATTCTTTGACGAAAGCAAAGTTTGAAGGAGAAAATTATTATTTCAAATAAAAAACATTATTTCTAACCTTGTCAATGTCTTGACTATATTTTCTAGTCATTTTGCAACTCATTTGATAAATATAAGTGTGAGTTTTCATGGAAAACACAAAATTGTCTGGGTGACCCCAAACTTTTGAACGGTAGTGTAAGTGAATACAGTGCAGTGAAATTCAGTGACTCACAGGTGACATCTTCTCAGAATGGAGTCGTTCATGTTCTCTTTTCTTCTTCATCCGACCCAGAACACCATGTTGACTTCCAGTCTTCTTCATCTCCAATGCCCAAGCGCGAACCACAAGATATGTCATGAAAGTGTTGATGTAACCTGTATACCACGTTCACGTGACCCAATCTGCCACGTCACAGCTTATTCAAATCATGGAAGCGTTCAGTCTACATGACTACCGCCCGTCATGGTGCGCATACCTTAGATCAAAATTTCGACATATAACTAACTCTAAACCTCATAAGCTAATTTTCTTTAGCTATTATACTAGGATGTACAATTCTATATTAAAATATTATCATATTAGTCATGTGTCCTAGTATACCCACATCCAGCGATGGGTGGGGTGGGTGAAACATAAAATAGTTTTCCATGAGTTTTGGACTGCGATGTGCTGCTGATCTCCCCTTTTGGGGGTAATATACAGGGAATATGGGGGTTATATAAGGGACTCCCATCATCCCTGTATATACCATCCATCATCCCCATATATAACCACCATTATCCGTGTATGAACCAGCCTACCATTATCTCAGTATAAAATCTCCATCACCCCTGTATATACCATTAGGGCGGGCACTGTCAGCTTGCTGTGGCGTGCGGGCATTGTGGCTAAAGAAGAAGTAAATGGGGTGGGCATTGAGGACACCGTGGACCAATAGGATGCCTGAAATGCCGGTATATGGGAGAAGTCCAGCAGAATCTGAAAATATGCCTCCTGATTGCTTAGGCTGGGTTCACACGACTTATTTTCAGACGTAAACGAGGCGTATTATGCCTCGTTTTACATCTGAAAATAAGGCTACAATACGTCGGCAAACATCTGCCCATTCATTTGAATGGGTTTGCCGACGTACTGTGCAGACAACCTGTCATTTACGCGTCGTCGTTTGACAGCTGTCAAACGACGACGCGTAAAAATACAGCCTCGTCAAAAGAAGTGCAGGGCACTTCTTTCAGACGTAATTTGAGCCGTTTCTTCATTGAACTCAATGAAGCACAGCTCAAAATTTACGGCTGTCAGAGAAGCCCCGCAAAATGCGAGGAGGAGCATTTACGTCTGAAACAAGGCAGCTGTTTTCTCCTGAAAACAGTCTGTCTTTTCAGACGTAAAAGCCTGCTATTGTGTGCACATACCCTTAAAGGCTATGTACACCTTTGCACAGTTTTTTTTTTAATTGCCTTGTATGTATTTTGTAAAATAAATCACATTTCTAATTGGTCTACCATTTGTCTTCTGTACCTGCAGTGTATTTCAGTTCATGGCCAGCTGCTGTATTCAGTTATCTCTCTAAGGCCCTGTTCACACCTGCGTTGGTGTGTTTCGTTGTTCTGCTCCATCAGTGGTGCAGAACAAAGGAATAACGTAAGCAACTGTTCCGTCGCACAACGGACACCGCCACCTGCCGACAGAACCCATTGACTTTAGTGGGTTCCATTGGCTTTCCGTCAGGCGGGGGACCGTGATTTTACCAGAGACAATAGTGCAGATGTGAACGAGGCCTTATCCGTCAGTCATCACCCTAATGGCAAACTGAGCAGCTCCTCCTTTGCAGGCTCATGAACAAGCATTTACTGTGGAATCTGCGCATGTGCATGGTCCTAATTACTGCATACCTCCTAACCGTCCCGGATATAGGGGGGTAGTCCAGGATTCTGGGCGCTGTTACGCTGTCCCAAGCGGCCGGTGGTATGTCTTGGTGTCAACTGTATCTGCGTCCTCAGGATGCAGATACAGTTTAATCCAATGCTAATGAAAGGGATCGTCAGCTCCCTGCTTCTGTTTTAGTACCACTCGCCGAGGAATTCCCGGGCACAGCGCTACTTTAAGTGCGGAGCCCCTTGTTTCACTATCCATATATGAACATTGACGTCGGGGACTACTCCTGGAACGGAATCCACTGCCTTTGCATTGCCGATGGTCTGGCCGGGGAATCCGCTCCTATGCGGAACCCCTGATGTCACTTTCCATATATGTACAATTACATCAAGGGCTCCTCCTGGAGAGCAATCCTTGGCCACAGCGTGGCCGACGCTCTGGACAGAGATTCTGCTCCTATAGGGAATGCCTTACGTCACTGTCCATATATGGACAGTGACGGCAGGGGCTCCTCCTGGAGTGGAATCCCTGGGGGAGTGGCACCATCTACATGGGCACTGTGTGTGACACTATCTATATGGGCACTGGCACTTTATATGTGCACACTGGTACTAGGGGTAGCTAAGGGGGCATTAAACTGTATGGGGGCAGCTATTTGTCATTATACTGTGTAGGGGGTCCTATGGGAACATAATAATGAGTGGGCTGAACCGGGTATGTGTGGGCGGAGATTACTTAGATTAGATACTTGAAAGTTGGTAGGTATGTTTACTGGTGTGTGCTGGGGCAGAGCGAGTGTGCCTACTCCAAATTTGCAGCATAAGGCAATGAGGTTGCTTTACCACATGCCAATGCTGCAATTTTGGGAATTGCTCCCTCTAGTGACCAGCACATGGAAATGTTATAAATTAGAATCTGATTTATAATATTTCCTGACTTGTGAAAAAATTAAAAAATTAAAACAATGTTTAATCACTTATATACTAACTGTTTAACTGAAAAAAAATAATAATTCCTAGCGACACATTCCCTTTAATACTGGCGTTTCATACACCAGTCCTATTAAACAGTTTGCTGGAGTAAGATGCAACACATTTATTAACAGGCGAACGACTCTTAATAAATGTGTTGCATCTTTTAGCTGCAACGCGGCCTGTCATCAGTACTTTCTATGTGCCGCGGCCTGCTGTACATTTAAAGTACATTTTTAAAATGTATTTTATTGTCTGATTGGGGGGGCATACAGTCTGATTGGGGGGGAGGTATGGGTCTGGCACGGACCTTTTCCTTGTTACGCCCCCCAGAGATAAATCTGTGTGGCATTATACATATAGATTTCTGCTATAATTTACATCAGTTACTGGCGTAAATTATAGTAAAATTGTTGGCCATTTCTGCTAAGCCCCGCTCATTTTTTGCCCCCAAAAATTATGACATTTGCGTATTTTGTGAATTTTCTACGCTAATAAACTGTTGTAGAAAGGTTAATATATTCCCCCCAAAGGCTACAGACCGTAATACAATATCTTAATGTAAGGATGTGTACACTTAATTGTGCTGCAACGCTTGTTGTCTCCATTCTATGTCAGTGTGGGAAGTAGATGTCCGGCCTTATGATTTTGTGATATGTAATAGACCCAGAATCCCAATCACCATACCAAAGAATGCAAAATAAAGACACAAAACATTATAATTGGGTGTTAAATGGTCAAAACTTTTATTATATTATATGACCAAACCCAAAATGGCAAAGCTCCGACTCACGAAGAGTCACCCTCCAGCACGCAGGAAAGGAAAAACCCCCTGTGGGGGAAACCTCTAGGGAAACCATGGCTGGAGGATTGCCCTTCCTCTAGGCTTAGAAGTTGCCAAAATATAATTTGTAACAGAATTTATACGTTTTCTCAGATTTTTAAGGAAAGACAATACAATGAACGAACGAACGAACGAACGAACGAACAAACAACATAAAACCCATAAATCGGCTGATCTGGATGGCTAGGCGGGTGTCTCTCTTCCTGGGCACCCATTAAAATGAATGGGCGATGCTCGGTTGAGACGTGTCCTCCAGATGCCTCCTTGTAGCATCTGTCTCCGCTCTGGCTAATAGAGGGGGATCTCCTGCTGGAAACCCCCCTCTATTACAGACAACCCATATGAAGAGGATGGCATCACTGTGATGAAGAAGTGGTCTTGGGTGAAGGGTTTCCCTGCTAGAACCTCCAAATTACATCAGGTCGGTATTGGTGGGGAAGTCAAGCTCAAGGTCCTCAGTCCCATCCAATATGGCGCTGAATGTGGCAGTAAAACTTTCTAATATGGAATCTTCTTTATGTCATAAACATTTGTATTTATGACATCAGCACCTTCATCATCATTACTACAGGAATTTATTACCACTGCACAAATCATACATTGTGACGACACCCACAGTGGTCTGAAGTGTTAACCCTTTAATGACTGGAAATGAACTTAGTACAGAGGCCATAAAGCTGAATAGAACATATCAGCGGCCATAAAGGAAAAGGGATAATGCAGGGAGCATCTCCGCACAAGAACTATCCATGACAAAGAGTTCTCCAGGATGAGATAACTTATCTGCTTTCTCCAAAAAGCAGCACCACACCTGTCCATAGGTTGTGTGTGGTATTACAGCTCATTACCATTCACTTCAATGGAGCTAACCTGCAATACCAGATACAACCTGTGGATAGGTGTGGTGCTGTTTTTGGAAGAAAGCAGCCATATTTTTATAACTCTGCACAGCTCCTGTTAGAAATAGTTAAAATAAAGTTGGGGGAGAAGGAGAAGAAGGGGAGAGGGAAAGAAGAAAGTAAAAAAAGGGAAAAAGAGGAACTCTGAGGTAAAAGATATCAAACTAGACTGAAAGGAGTCTGCTGGAGGTTCCAGATGGAAAGACATATTTCTGCCATGGGGACCAGATTAGTTGAAATGTATCTTGAAGGGGGGCTTCAGAGAGTGGGTTTTAACCCCTTCCCGCCCTATGAAGTGCTGTTGCATTGAAAAACTATGCAGTTCATCTTCAAATGCAGCGTCACAAAAACAAATTATTTAGTAAAAAATAAAACTATATAAATTTGGTATCGCCATAATCGTAACGACACGCAGAATCAAGTTATCATGCAATTCATGCCACCCGATCAACACTGTAAAATCAAAACAGAAATGGCGGAATTACAGGTTTTTTGTTCAATTCACCCCACAAAATGTAGGTTTTTTTACATTGTTTTTTTAATACTTTATATGGTACATTAGGCCGCAGGGTAAATTCCACGTAAACAGCGTCATTCATCGGTTAACTGTTTAAATGATACCAGTTCAAGTGACCTTTATCGAAAAACACTATAAGACATTTTTTCCCAATTAACCTTTTAATTGGGGCTAGCATGTGTGATACTGTCTGCTAAGCCGTTGTATCTCAGCATATTATATGTGATACTGTCTGCTGAGCCGCTGTCTCCTATCAAGTAGCAGAGCTATCAGGTGTCATAGTCTTAGGGTTCACACGCAAAGTCAAAAATGGCTGAAAATTACAGAGCTGTTTTCAGAGAACACAGCCTTTGATTTACAGCCGTTTTTGAAGCTGTAAACGTTTTTTGAGGTGTTTTTTTCTAGCTGTTTTTGGAGCTGTTTTTCCATTGACACAATGAAAAACATCTCCAAAAACGGCTCAAGAAGTGACATGCTCCTTCTTTTTACAATAGGCAGATGTTTGAAGGCATTGGGCTACCGATTTTTCAGGCGTATTTGAAGGCGTTTACGCTCCGAAATATGCCTGAAAACACAGCGTGTGAATATACCCTTATAGATACGCTGTCTCAGATATATATATCTTTTTGTTTGTTTTTTTTAGGGGTGTGGGCAAAACACATGTCTTGTGGCACAAAACAGTCTGATTAGTGGGGGAGATACAGGGTCTGGCTTAGGCCTTTTGTTGCACACTCAATGTAAAATTGTACACTAGCTCGGAGCTGGCGTTGATTTCTGCTTTACATTACGCCCGTTACTGGCGTAAATGATAGTAAAATTGTCGGCCCTTTCCGCAAAGCGCCACACACTTTTCAAAAAAGTGCCAAAGGCAGCGAAAAGTGACCGAAAACGTTCCTGCACTTTTGGGATTTTTCTATGCCAGATAAGAGGCTTAGCAAGGTTAATAAATTCTCGTCTAAGGCTACAGACAGTAATACAATATCTTAATGCAAGGATCTGTACACTCAGTGTCTGACTGAGGTACCTTGGACCCACCAAAGGAAATAATTCTTGGGGGTCTACCCTTCAACTATATAGAAATAATTTAAACACTCTTAAATGTGTACTAAAAACGTGTGTTGTAAAACAAAGACCAGTATTCCCACCATATTGTGACAGATATCAGTCCTACACAGGCATTCTGCAGACCATATAAGTGAATACAGTGCAGTGAAATTCAGTGACTCACATGTGACATCTTCTTAGATTGGAGTCGTTCACGTTCTCTTTTCTTCTTCAGCTGGCCCAGAACGCCATGATGACTTCTTCCAGTCTTCTTCATCTCCAATGCCCAAGCGTGAACCACAAGATACGTCATGAAAGTGTTGATGTAACCTAGATACCACGTGTAATGACGGGGTAGGGATACAGACAGGTGAGCCCTAATCTACCCGCCTCTCAGTCCCTGCCTACTTGCACGGCCCGTCCTAGGCGACGGCGTACAACTGGGCGACGGTCCCTACGCTCAATATGTGCACGACAGACAAACAGACAAGTGTACACAGAAGCTAAGGGAAATGGGGCAGTTGCCCACGGCAACACAGTGAGCAACAGGCGTAGTGAACGAGTCGAGTCAAAACAGGAGTGTACCAGGTACCAAACACAGAGCAGGAGCGTAGTCAGTAAAGCCAGGGTCAAAATGAAGCAAGGTCAATAATAATAGCAGGAGCAGCAGAGCCAGAAAACAGGAAAGAATCACAGGCAAAGACAAGCAGGAAATGAAGGTATAAATAGACCGAGGCCGGGAGCTAGAACCGTCTGGCCAGACTGTAATAGGTTCTCCCACTCCTGAGCCTACCAGCCTGAGTGGTAGCAGATCGAGTCACTCTATCAGACCTAGGAGCAGGTGCAGACTGATTAACCACGGGCGTCGACACAGAAGCTGTGTCTGGCAGATCCTTTACACCACGTTCCCGTGACCTAATGTGC
Organism: Rhinoderma darwinii; assembly: GCF_050947455.1. NCBI lineage: Eukaryota > Metazoa > Chordata > Amphibia > Anura > Rhinodermatidae > Rhinoderma > Rhinoderma darwinii. The sequence goes on along the minus strand of NW_027461912.1, from coordinate 130,502 downwards.
CACGTCACAGCGTATTCAAATCATGGAAGTGTCCAGTCTACATGACTACCGACTGTCATGGTGTGCAAACCTTAGATCAAAATGTTGACATATAACTAACTGACTCTAAACCTCATAGGGTAATTTTCTTTAGCTATTATACCAGGATGTAGGCGGAGGAGTAGGCTAAGAGAACGGAAAGTGGCCGAGGCGGGAGTTGGGCCAGAGTGAATATGACGCTTGACTGGGGTCTGGGGAGGGGAAGGGGAGAGAGACAGGTGGGAAGGTGGGAGCAGAGGGGCAACATGAAAAAAATTATTAAACTGAATCTACTGCTTTAAAACAGTCACTCACCAAGTTGCGGAGCTTGCCCCTGCATGGATCCCATTCCTTTCTACAAACCAATTAACGCTAATCATAACCTTGATGAGCGGCGGCTGCCCACTTTATTTTACTTTTGTGGCCAGGCCCCTGACAGTAGTACCAGCGGTACTACCCTGATGGCAGGCCTGTTTGCAGGAGTACTAGCCAACTACGTCACAGATAACCCAAGTTTCAAGACCATGCAAATTTATGGATTTTTGGCATCCCATGGAATATGGGAACAATAGGGAATTCTATCAGTAAGTATTCTGCCTGTTTGTTGGCTAATACTCCTGATCCAATTCCTTCTTCTAGCAGATTTTTTAAAGATTCCTTACATGCGGTGCTTATTTTCGCCACAAGTTTGCGATATGTCGATTCATTGTCTAAAATGGTATGAACGTGTCTGGGATATAAAGAGGAATCTAGAACAACTCCTGCTCCGTAAGATTTGGAGGACACAGTTATACGCTGGATATATGGTGAGCCCCTCTGTGTTTTCACCGTCAGCCCTTATGTGTACATAGTGAACCTTTTAGAAGGTTAATCTCTACACGCTAAGGTGGAAGGGTTGGTTCCAATGCCTAGTTATGGTGGTGTCTGAGGAAATAAAGGTCCTTTTAGACGTCCCGATACTGACCATGAAAACCAGCACCAATCGACGATACAGCGTGTCACAAGGAGCAATCATCGTTAATGTATGGGGGCAAACAATCGTTACTACACCAGACCCCGCACCGATCTGCCAGTCCAGCTGCCTCCGGGCACTGCACAACACTGCCGGAAGCAGATTGCTCAGATCACTGCATAGCAGCCGTTCGGCAGAACTGCAGCTCGGCCTCTATTCTTTGACCGGAGCCATCTACTTCCGGCAGTGTTGTCCGGTGCCCAGAGGCAGCTGGAGTGGTGGATCGGTGCGGGGTCTGGTGTAGTAACGATTGTTTGCCCCCATACATTAACGATGATTGCTCCTTGTGACACGCTGTATCGTCGATTGGTGCTGGTTTTCATGGTCAGTATCGGGACGTCTAAAAGGACCTTTATTTCCTCAGACACCACCATAACTAGGCATTGGAACCAACCCTTCCACCTTAGCGGGTAAAGATTAACCTTCTAAAAGGTTCACGCACCGATCATATACTGATGACCTATCCAGTGGATAGGTCATCAGTTGTCAGAACGTGGAAAACCCTTTTAAAGGGAAGGTGTCACAGAAATGCTTTTTTATATATATATATATATATATATATATATATATATATATATATATATATATATATATATATATATATATAATATAATATTGCTTTTAGTATGTCATTAAAATAAATTGTATTTATTTGTGTTTTTTTGTTGTACTTTTTACTTTTTTCCTTCTTTTACTTCTCTATGGGGGCTGCCATTTTTTTTTTCATCTCTGTATCTGTCCATTAACGACACATACAGAGATGGAATACGGCACATACATTCCCATAGAGAATGCGAACGGGAGCCGTTCCATTCACTATAGTGTATGCCGTCTGTGTGGGAACGGCGCATGCGCCACTCCCACACAGATCAAAAGAAAGGTCTTTAGTAGAGCGACATCCAGCGCTATTTTCATGTGGACCGGAAGCCACGGCCGGACAGTAAGATGACGACTTCCGGTCGCGGCTTCCGGCCATATGTTGAAGGCAGCGCAGATGCAAGGACTAGGAGCGGCAGGGCGGAGGCGGCGGCAGGAGCAGGTAAGTTATATTTGTGTATGTGATGTGTGTGTATGTTAGTGTTATACTTTCTGCTGAGCACTGTATCTAATCTTCCTACACTGTGCATTCGCTCAGAAAATGGCGGCACACAGTGTAGGAGGTTTGAAGATTAAACCCCCTTCTTTCTCCTGGCACTAGGCAGGATAAAGGAGGGGGGATTCTGTGAGGACACTAGAGCGAGTGTGTCTACTACAAATTTGCAGCATAAGGCAATGAGGTTGCTTTACCACATGCCAATGCGGCAATTTTGAGAATTGCTCCCTCTAGTGACCAGCACATGGAAATGTTATAAATTAGAATCTAATTTATAATATTTCCTGAAAAAAATAAAATAAAATTTCTAGCGACACATTCCCTTTAATACTGGCGTTTCATACACCAGTCCTATTAAACAGTTTGCTGGAGTAAGATGCAACACATTTATTAACAGGCGAAAGACTCTTAATAAATGTGTTGCATCTTTTAGCTGCAACGCGGCCTGTCATCAGTACTTTCTACGTGCTGCGGCGTGCTGTAAGAGCCTGAGGGAATCCGGGAGGGAGAATCGGAGTGGTGAGGTAAGTACATTTTTTAAATGTATTTTATTGTCTGATTGGGGGGCAAACAGTATGATTGGGGGGAGGTATGGGTCTGGCACGGAACTTTGCCTTGTTACGCTCCCCAGAGATAAATCTGGGCCGCACTATACATATAGATTTCTGCTATAATTTACATCAGTTACTGGCGAAACTTATAGTAAAATTGTTGGCCATTTCTGCTAAGCCCCGCCCATTTTTTGCACCCCAAAAATGTCAACATTTGTGTATTTTAGTAAACTGTTGTAGAAAGGTTAATATATTCCCCCCAAAGGCTACAGACTGTAATACAATATCTTAACCCCTTCCCTCTTTAGCCACTTTTGACCTTCCTGACAGAGCCTCATTTTTCAAATCTGACATGTGTCACTTTATGTGGTAATAACGTCGGATTGCTTTTAGCTATCCAAGCGATTCTGAGATTGTTTTCTCATGACACATTGGACTTGATGTTACTGGCAAAATTTGCTCGATATGTTCAGTATTTAATTGTGAAAAACACCAAAATTTAGCGAAAAATTGCAAACATTTGCATTTTTCTCAACTTAAATGTATCTGCTTGTAAGGCAGGTAGTTATAATACACACAATTGTTGCTAACTAACATCCCCCATATGTCTACTTTATCCTCTTATTTTTCTAGGACGTTACAAGGCTTTGAACTTTAGCAGCAATTTCTCACATTTTCAAGAAAATTTCAAAAGGCTATTTTTACAGGGGCCCGTTCACTTGTGAAGTGGCTTTGAGGGCCTTATATATTAGAAACCCAAAAAAAGTCACCCCATTTTGAAAACTTCACCCCTCAAAGTATTCAAAACAGCATTTAGAACATTTCTTAACCCTTTAAACTTTTCACAGGAATTAAAGCAATGTAGGGGTGAAATTTACAAATAAATTTTTAATCCATTTTTATTTATAACACAGAAAGTTTTTCCATAGAAATGCAACTCAATATTTATTGCCCAGATTCTGCAGTTTTAGTAAATATCCCATATGTGGCCGTAGCGTGCTACTGGACTGAAGCACCGGCCTCAGAAGCAAAGGAGCACCTAGTGGATTTTGGGCCCTTATTTTTATTCGAATATATTTTAGGCACCATGTCAGGTTTCAAGGGCTCTTGCGGTGCCAAAACAGTGGAAATCCACCAAAAGTGATCCCATTTGAGAAACTACACACCTCAAGGAAATTATCTAGGTGTATACTGAGCGTTTTGACCCCGCAGGTTTTTTGCAGAAATTATTGGAAGTAGGCCCTGAAAATAAAAATCTACATTTTTTCAAAGAAAATGTAGGTAAAGCTAATTTTTTCTCATTTCCACAAGGACTGAAGGAGAAAAGGCACCACAACATTTGTAAAGCAATTTCTCCCGAGTAAAACAATACCCCACATGTGGTAATAAATGGCTGTTTGGACACACGGCAGGGCTTAGAACGGATGGAGCACCATTTGGCTTTTGGAGTTCACATTTAGCAGGGATGGTTTGCGGAGGCCATGTCACATTTACAAAGCCCCTGAGGGGATAAAACAGTGTAAACCCCCCACAAGTGACCTCATTTTGGAAACTACACCCATTGAGGAAATTATCTAGGGGTATACTGAGCGTTTTGACCCCACAGGTTTTTTGAAGAAATTATTGGAAGTAGGCCCTGAAAATAAAAATCTACATATTTTCAAAGAAAATGTAGTTTTAGCAAATTTTTTCTCATTTCCACAAAGACTGAAGGAGAAAAAGCCAGCAAAATTTGTAAAGCAATTTCTCCCGAGTAAAACAGTACCCCACATGTGGTAATAAACGGCTGTTTGGACACACGGCAGGGCTTAGAATGGAAAGAGCGCTATTTGGCTTTTGGAGATCACATTTAGCAGGAATGGTTTGCGGAGGCAATGTCGCATTTGCAAAGCCCCTGAGGGGCAAAACAATGAAAACGCCCAAATAGTGACTCCCTTTAGGAAACTACACCCCTTGAGGAATCCATCTAGGAGTATTGTGAGCATTTTGACCCCATAGATGTTTCATAGAATTTATTAGAATTGGGCAGTGAAAATAAAAACAATCCTTTTTCTTCAATAAGACGTAGTTTTACCGCAAATTTTTGGGATTTCTCAACAAATAATGCAAAAAAAGAACACAACATTTGTAAAGCAATTTCTCCCGAGTACGGCAATACCCCATATGTGGTCATAAACGGCTGTTTGGGCACACGGCAAGGCTCAGAAAGGAAAGAGCACCATTTGGAGTGCAGATTTTGCTGGATTGGTTTCTGGGCACCTGTGGGACCAAAACTGTGGATACCCCGCAGAAGTGACCACATTTTGGAAACTACGCCCTCAATGCATTTACCTAGGGGTGTAGTAAGCATGTTAACCCTGCAGGTGTTTTGTAGAAATTAGTGTGCACTCGATGTTGCAGAGTGAAAATGGGATTTTTTTTCCATAGATATGCCAATATGTGGTGCCCAGCTTGTGCCACCATAACAAGACAGCTCTCTAATTATTATGCTGGGTTTCCTGGTTTTAGAAACACCCTTCATGTTGCCCTAATCTTTTGCCGAACATTCGACCAGGCTCAGGAGTGAAAGCGTACCATGCAAAATCGAGGCCTAATTTGGCGATTTATAAAGTATTGGATCACAATTGCAGAGGCTCAGATGTGAAATAATAAAAAGAAAGCCCTGAGAAGTGACCCCATTTGGAAACTGCACCCCTCAAGGCATCTATTAAGGGGTGTAGTGAGCATTTTCACCCACAGGTATTTTCCATAAATGATTGCGCTGCGGGTGGTGCAAAGTAAAAATTGATATTTTTCTCTAGAAATGCCATTTCAATGGCAAATATGTCATACCCAGCTTATGTCACTGGAGACACACACCCCAACATTTTTTAAAAGGGTTCTCCCGGGTATGACGATGCCATATATGTGGAAGGAAACTGCTGTTTGGGCACACTGTAGGGTTCAGATGGGTGGGAGCATCATTTGGCTTTTGGAGCGTGGAATTTGCTTGGTAATAGTTTTGTTTGGAGTGTTTCCGTTTATAACGTGGGGCATATGTGAGCTGGGCAGAGTACATCAGGGGCATAGTCAGGGGGTATAATAATGGGGTAAAAAAACAATAAAATAATCAATTTATGTGTGTTACGCTGTGAAGCAATCCTTTCTGCACAGGCCAGTGTCGCACTGATATATGGCGTCCTTACTTATGCCCCTTTTGGTCCGCATATTTGCAGTTCGGGGAATTTTGCTGTGAAGTGTTGTCCTGGTATAATACGGGCACCCTCGCTTCCAGCAGATATGTTTGGGCCCTCCCCTTCCTGGTTCCCTAATTTTAGATCCTTGATAAATCGCCTCCTGAAACAGAGGAAATGTTCCCCTCGGGCACAACTGCATATTTTTTATTTCCTGACTTATTGGAGCCATAACTAATTTTATTTTTTCATAGACGTAGCGGTATGAGGGCTGTTTTTTTGCAGGACAAGCTGTAACGATTATTGTTACCATTTTCGGGTACATGCGACTTTTTGATCACCTTTCATCCTATTTTTTGGAAGGCCAGGTAAACAAAAAAACGCAATTCTGGCACAGCTTTTTTTTTTTTATACAGTGTTCACCATGCGTTATACATTACCAGTTAACTTTATTATGTGGATCCGTACGATTCCGGAAATACCTAATTTATAGAACTTTTTTATGTTTGACAACATTTTGCACATTAAAATTGCTTTTGTAAAAAGAATGTATTTTTTCTGTCGCCAAGTTGTGAGAACCATATCTTTCCAATTTTATTGTCGACGGAGCTGTATGAGGGCTTGTTTTTTGCGAGACAATCTATAGTTTTTATAGGTACCATTTTTGGATACGTGCAACGTTTTGATCACTTTTTATTCTAATATTTGTAGGGCAGAGTGACCAAAAAACAGAAACTCGGGTATAGTTTTTTACAGGTTTTTTTTACGCTGTTCACCGTGTGCAATAAATAATATAATATTTTGATACATCAGGTCGTTACGGTCGCGGCAATACCAAATACGTATGGTTTATTATTTTTTTTCAATAATAAAGGACTTGATAAGCGAAAAAGGGTGATAGTGTTTTATTTTATTACTTGAAACTTTTATTGTTTTCAAACTTCTATTTTTTTCATTTTTTTTCTAATACTTTGCACTACCTACGTAGTGCAATGTATTAGATCTGTCAGTTATTCACTGACAGCAAGCCGATTAGGCTTCGCCTCCCGGCGGGGCCTAATCGGCTTCCGGAATAGCAGAGCAGGAGGCCATTGTGTCTCCTGTTGCCATAGCAGCAGTCGCCAGTCCTGATTGCCTGTCAGGGCTGGTGATCTGCTAGTAACCACTACGATGCAGTAATCGCTTTCGATTGCTGCATCGAGGGGGATAATGGCAGGGATTGGAGCTAGCTCCGGTTCCTGCCATTAAAGGTGGATGCCATCTTTCCGGCGGCTACGGAAGCCGATCAGGCTCCGCCGCCGGGCGGATCTTGACCGTCTTCTGTATTAGGCAGACCGGGAGGCCAGTATTAGGCCTCCGGTTGCCATTGCAGCCACCGGAACCCCGGCAATTTCATTGCTGGGGTTCCGATGAGCTGCAAACACCTTAAGTGCAGCACTCGCGTTTGAGCGCTGCACTTAAGGGGTTAATGGTGGGGATCGAAGCTAATTTCGGTCCCCGCCATTACAGCCGGATGTCAGCTGTAAGATACAGCTGAGATCCGGGGATGATGGCACCGACTCAGCTTCTGGGCCGTTGCCAAACATTTGGCGTATGGATACGGCAATTTGCGGGAAGTCAAAACTTTCCATGGCGTACCCATACGGCAAATGTCAGGGAGGGGTTAATGTAAGGATGTGTACACTTAATTGTGCAGCAACGCTTGTTGTCTCCATTCTATGTCAGTGTGGGAAGTAGATGTCCGGCCTTATGATTTTGTGATATGTAATAGACCCAGAATCCCAATCACCAAACCAAAGAATGCAAAATAAAGACACAAAACATTATAATTGGGTGTTAAATGGTCAAAACTTTTATTATATTATATGACCAAACCCAAAATGGCAAACCTCCGACTCACGAAGAGTCACCCTCCAGCACGCAGGAAAGGAAAAACCCCCTGTGGGGGAAACCTCTAGGGAAACCATGGCTGGAGGATTGCCCTTCCTCTGGGCTTAGAAGGTGCCAAAATAGAATTTGTAACAGAATTTGTACGTTTTCTCAGATTTTCAAGGAAAGACAAAACAATGAACGAACAACATAAAACACATAAATCGGCTGATCTGGTTGGCTAGGCGGGTGTCTCTCTTCCTGGGCACCCATTAAAATGAATGGGTGATCCACGGATGAGACGGGTCCTCCAGATGCCTCCTTGTAGCATCTGTCTCCGCTCCGGCCAATAGAAGGGGATCTCCTGCTGGAAACCCCCCTCTATTACAGACAACCCGTATGAAGAGGATGGCATCACTGTGAAGAAGAAGTGGTCTTGGGTGTAGGGTTTCCCTGCTAGAATCTCCAAATTACATCAAGTCGGCATTGGTGGAGAAGTCAAGCTCAAGGTCCTCAGTCCCATCCAATATGGCGCTGAATGTGGCAGTAAAACCTTCTAATATGGAATCTTCTTTATGTCATAAACATTTGTATTTATGACATCAGCGCATTCAACATCATTACTGCAGGAGTTTATTAACACTGCCACCTCATTCATTGTGACGTCACCCACAGTGGTCTGAAGTGTTAACCCTTTACTGACTGGCAGTGTACTTACCACAGAGGCCATAAAGCTGAATAGAACATATCAGCGGCCATAAAGGAAAAGGGATATTGCAGGGAGCATCTCCGCACAAGAACAATGCATGACAAAGGGTTGTCCAGGATAAGATAACTTGTCTGCTTTCTCCAAAAACCAGCACCACACCTGTCCATAGGTTGTGTGTGGTATTACAGCTCATTACCATTCACTTCAATGGAGAAAACCTGCAATACCAGATACAACCTGTGGATAGGTGTGGTGCTGTTTTTGAAAGAAAGCAGCCATATTTTTCTAACTCTGCACAGCCCCTGTTAGAAATAGTTAAAAAAAAAGGGGGGGGAGAAAATAAATTAAAAAAAGGTAAAAAGAGGAACTCTGAGGTAAAATAAATCAAACTAGACTGAAAGGAGTCTGCTGGAGGTGCCAGATGGAAAGACATATTTCTGCCATGGGGACCAGATTAGTTGAAATGTATCTTGAAGGGGGCTTCAGAGAGTGGGTTTTAACCCCTTATAGCCCTATGAAGTGCTGTTGCATTGAAAAACTATGCAGTTCATCTTCGAATGCAGCGTCACAAAAACAAATTATTTTGTAAAAAATAAAACTATATAAATTTGGTATCGCCATAGTCGTAACGACCCGCAGAATCAAGTTATCATGCAATTCATGCCGCCCGATGAACATTGTAAAATCAAAACAGAAATGGTGGAATTACAGGTTTTTTTTCAATTCACCCCACAAAATGTATGCTTTTTTACATTTTTTAAAATACATTATATATTACATTAGGCCGCAGGGTAAATTCCACATAAACAGCGCCATTTATGGGTTAACTGTTTAAATGATACCAGTTAAAGTGACTTTTATCGAAAAACACCATAAGAATTTTTTTCACAATTAACCTTCTAATTGGGCCTAGAATGTGTGATACTGTCTGCTAAGCCGTTGTATCTAAGTAGACCTAAGTAGACAAAAGTCGATGGTCCAGCGCAGTCAGGTTTAAAACAGAACGTAGTTCCAATTTTATTTGGATGGTTAAAACAAGATCATTCCCGAATGCAAGGGTGAAAATGTAGGTAAAGTGCCTACGCGTTTCAGACGTATACCACGTTCTTCCTCATGGCTTTAATGCTAACAACTAAATGTCAGAACGAGGTCTATATCTGGTTGCCAACAGGTGAAAATTAGTGATGTCACACAGAAAAGTGGTGCTGTCCAGCATAGTAGTGCTGAATAGGGAGACGCCTATAAAGCATCAGTATTCTATGAATAAAAGCTATCCAGCACGGTGGAGCTGTCCAGCAGAAGTGGTGCTGAAACAGAGAGCTGGTGATAGAACATCACTGCTCCACTAGTAAGTTATGTGCTTATAGCGTTGATTGATGAATATTTATAAATAATAAAATGAGGGATAACAATGACCCAAATCTATCCTAGAGTAGTGGATAGAATATTAATGCTAATTTCTGTTTATTAGGCTGTCGGATATAAACCTCTGAAATACTCACATCGAAAAATTAAAACATGAATAGACGCTAAAAAATACATCATTTAAACAGTTTAAAACAATACATGAACTGGAAAGAAGGGGAATTATGTATTGGTCTTCAAGGATAATTAGTATTGGAAAATGTGTTTTCCTTTGTATACTAGACCGTCAAACGGGAAATCTGATGGGGGAAGGACCCGTTAATATGGATAATTAGGTGTCATCTGTAAAAGCCATGAACATTAACAGGTATTATTGATTATTAGGCCATATTAGATTCTACCGATCATTTCATAGATTCTTTTACTATTAGTGGAACATTAATTCTTTTTTTAAGTTCAAACCTTTAGGAAACCTCGTTTTAGTGTAAATATCCAGTATGCTTCACGTGATAAGATTTTATGTTTGATGTTCCCCCCTCTGGTTGGAGTTTTGACTTTTTTTCTGGTATAACATCTCAGACTTGTAATTGATCTATTATGGAAGGTTATGAAATGTTTTACAACATTGGAGATATTGGTGAGGTTAGGATTTCTTATATAGCCCAAATGTTCTAGTATCCTAGTTTTACATTTGCGGCTGGTGCAACCTACATACATTAGATTGCATTCCAAACACTCCACAATGTATATTACTGCCTCACTGTTGCAATTAATGTAAGTTTGAATTGAAAAATTTGTATTGTTATCTGAATCTCTGAAGTTCTTAGTAGGCTTAGCATATGAACAGATTTTACATGGATGCGATCCGCATTTAAAGAAACCCGTATATTGAAGCCATGTCAGTTTGGGAATGTTTGAGGAAAATATAGAAGGAGACAATAGATCACCTAAGGAAGGAGCTTTTCTGTATACAACACGGCAACCATCTTTCAAAATATCTGACAGAGCCTCGTCTTACATTAGAATGGCTACATTTTTATGGACGATTTTCTTGATTTCATTAAACTGACTACTGTGTTGTAACACCAAAGTAGGTACGTTTAGACCAGTATCTTTATTATTATGTTTTGGCTCTAGAAGTATATATCGGGGCTTTGTTTCTACAATGGAGGTTGCTCTTTTGAGGGTCCATTCTGCATACCCTCTTTTGCGTAGTCTCCTACAAATTTGCTGTTGTTCCACCCGGTAATTGGGGTCATTACTACAATTTCTTTTTGCTCTGTACATTTCTCCCACTGGGATTGATGAGATGGTTTGTCTAGGGTTACCGCTTGTTGCATGCAAGATAGTGTTCCCTGAAATCGGCTTACGGTATGTTTTAGTGTTGATTATTTCCCCTGCATGTCCTTTGAGTTCTAGGTCCAGAAACTGGATAGTATCTTTTTGTGAAGAATAGGTAAATTTCAAGTTGAGTTGGTTATTAAGATAATTGATGAAATTTGGGATATCTGACATATTGCCTTCCCATATAAATAGCAGGTCGTCTATATACCTTGCATACCAGTTAATAGATCTGCCAAAAGAGTTATCACTAGAAAAAATGAAAAGTTCCTCCCACAACGCCATCACAAGATTTGCCAGAGAAGGGGAGAATTTAGCTCCCATTGATACTCACTTAAGTTGTAGGTAAAACAACCCATCGAACTGGAAGAAATTGTGTGTCATCAGGAAGACAAGGACCTCAAGTGTATATGATTGTAGCTCATAGCTGTAAGTGCTGTGTTTAAAAAGATCATATTCTAGTGCCCTATGGGCTATTTCGTGTGGAATGCTGGTATAAAGTGAGGTCACATCACAGCTCAGCCATGCAAATTTATTTTCCCATCTTTTTTTGTGAAATGAGCATAAAACATCTCTGGTGTCACGTAAATGGCCCAGGGTTCTTAATGCAAGGGGTTGTAACAAGGAGTCTAGCCATTCAGATAGTTTTTCTGTGAATGATCCTATCCCTGACACTATGGGGCGCATAGGTGGGGGGGTTTATGCCTTTATGTGTCTTGGTCAATGCGTGCATGATTGGAATTGAGGGACATTGGACCATAATATATTCTGCTTGCTTACTTGTTAATACGCCACTACCTAAACCATCGTTTATCAGTTTGTTGAGCTTTTTTTGGAACATAGATGTTGGATTGCACGTTAGTTTTTTATATGTGTCTGTATCTGCTATGAGTTTCAAAATTTGGGTCTTATACATTTCCCTATCTAACACAGTGATACTGCCCCCTTTTCCCGACATCTTAATAATGATATCCTTATTATTTTTTAACGATTTTATTTGCCATATTCAGCTCTTTAGAGATATTACAATTCTTATTACAACACTACGAATTTTTGGATAGTTGCTGGAGATCCTTTTCAATTGCCCATTGAAATCTGTCCATAGAGTCTATCCTGGATGCCAGAGGATGGAAGCTTAGATTTTTTGTGACAAAGTCCGGGGAAAAATGAATATTTCTTGTAGGAAGTTCTGGTTTCAGACTCTCTAAGCATTGGATTGCCCTATGTTCCTCAAACGATAGTAATCTATGGTCGTGGATATTTGTATTGGGTTCTTTGAGATTATAATCTTCGGAGTCTGTTGTCATTTGGGAGCGTGTTGTAGAAATGCCTCTTTACTGTTAAATTCCTTACAAATCGATTAATGTCCAGAAGTGTGTTGAAAGTATTGAACGTACGATTAGGGGCAAAATTGAGGCCCAACGAAAGAACCTTGACTTGTGTGGAGTTAGTTCGGATGAGGAAAGGTTGATCACATTAATGCTGGGTGTGGGTTCCTGCGGTTCCGTAGGCGACGGTTTTGTTCCTGGTCTGTTTGGGTGATGTTTCCTACCGCCTCTCCTTCCCCGTTTTTTTACTTCCTTGACTTGCTGACTGATTGGTATCCTTGGGAATATAGGATCCTAGAGTTATCACTATCTGAGGCTTCATTTATTCCTTCGATTGAATCAGGTTCAGAGGAGCTAAAACTGACTCTGTTCAGACTGCTGCCGGATCTTCTCTCTTGTCTGCGATTTTTTAAGATGGGTCTGATTTTGTTGTGTACTTTGTCTCTTTTATTCCAATCATACACCTCCTTGTTTGCATAGTCCCTGAGGTCTCGTTGGAATTTATTTTTCTCAGTTTCAGCTATGGATTTATTTAATTTTTCCAAGTGTAGAGAAGTATGTTGTTCCAGTATAGTAAAGTCGGGTAAGCTGGAGGAAGCATTAATTTGTTCTTTTAGAGCGGAAATGTCAGTTTCCAATTTCTGTCAATTTGGCCTCCTCTTGTCTGGTAATTAGTTCCATTAGTTTTATAGAACATTCTGTTAATATAAAATTCCAGTGTGTGCTGAATTCTTCAGAGTAGGTAAAAGTAGAACTTTTTCTTAAACGTAGACCCCTTGGGATCATTTGTTTTGTAATATAATTACGTAAAGTCGTCAGGTCCCACCATATCTTAGCCTCCTGTACTGATAGTTTCTCTAGATCATGGAACATTTCCTGTAATGCACGATCACCTCCTTCTGGAGTATCATAATTGCCAAACACTTGGGCGGCCATTTCCACTCTGGAACATCGTGTATCTTGAGACATGGTTATTACTTGTTGTATATATATATACAGTGAAGGAAATAAGTACTTGATCCCTTGCTGATTTTGTAAGTTTGCCCACTGTCAAAGACATGAACAGTCTAGAATTTTTAGGCTAGGTTAATTTTATCAGTGAGAGATAGATTATATTTAAAAAAAAAAAACAGAAAATCACATTGTCAAAATTAGATATATTTATTTGCATTGTGCACAGAGAAATAAGTATTTGATCCCCTACCAACCATTAAGAGTTCAGCCTTCTCCAGACCAGTTACATGCTCCAAATCAACTTGGTGCCTGCATTAAGACAGCTGTCTTAAATGGTCACCTGTATAAAAGACTCAATTAAACAGTCTGACTCTAACCTCTACAACATGGGCAAGACCAAAGAGCTTTCTAAGGATGTCAGGGACAAGATCATAGACCTGCACAAGGCTGGAATGGGCTACAAAACCATAAATAAGACGCTGGGTGAGAAGGAGACAACTGTTGGTGCAATAGTAAGAAAATGGAAGACATTCAAAATGACTTTCAATCGACATCGATCTGGGGCAACATGCAAAATCTCACCTCGTGGGGTATCCTTGATCCTGAGGAAGGTGAGAGCTCAGCCGAAAACTACATCGGGGGAACTTGTTAATGATCTCAAGGCAGCTGGGACCACAGTCACCAAGAAAACCATTGGTAACACATTACGCCGTAATGGATTAAAATCCTGCAGTGCCCGCAAGGTCCCCCTGCTCAAGAAGGCACATGTACAGGCCCGTCTGACGTTTGCAAATGAACATCTGGATGATTCTGAGAGTGATTGGGAGAAGGTGCTGTGGTCAGATGAGACTAAAATTGAGCTCTTTGGCATTAACTCAACTCGCCGTGTTTGGAGGAAGAGAAATGCTGTCTATGACCCAAAGAACACCGTCCCCACTGTCAAGCATGGAGGTGGAAACATTATGTTTTGGGGGTGTTTCTCTGCTAAGGGCACAGGACTACTTCACCGCATCAATGGGAGAATGGATGGAGCCATGTACCGTCAAATCCTGAGTGACAACCTCCTTCCCTCCACCAGGACATTAAAAATGGCTCGTGGCTGGGTCTTCCAGCACGACAATGACCCGAAACATACAGCCAAGGCAACAAAGGAATGGCTCAAAAAGAAGCACATTAAGGTCATGGAGTGGCCTAGCCAGTCTCCAGACTTTAATCCCATCAAAAACGTATGGAGGGAGCTGAAGATCCGAGTTGCCAAGCGACAGCCTCGAAATCTTAATGATTTACAGATGATCTGCAAAGAGGCCAAAATTCCATCTAACATGTGTGCAAACCTCATCATCAACTACAAAAAATGTCTGACTGCTTTGCTTGCCAACAAGGGTTTTGCCACCAAGTATTAAGTCTTGTTTGCCAAAGGGATCAAATACTTATTTCTCTGTGCACAATGCAAATAAATATATATAATTTTGACAATGAGATTTTCTGTTTTTTTTTATATAATCTATCTCTCACTGGTAAAATTAACCTAGCCTAAAAATTCTAGACTGTTCATGTCTTTGACAGTGGGCAAACTTACAAAATCAGCAAGGGATCAAATACTTATTTCCTTCACTGTATATATATATATATATAACCGAAATTCCAGTTAAGTTTTAAAAATTTGTATTTTAAAGCCAGAAGAAAAAATATATATATAAAGAAAAATTGTTGTACTTTAATAACTCTGTGAGTATATAAGTATGTTATAGAACTCTTTAACATTCGGGATATGGTCAAAATACAATTGTGCTTTTGTATTGTGAACCCTATATAACGGGCAGTAGGTGTGCACGGATGGATGCAGCCGTATAGCTATACAAACAAACAGTGGGAGGGATCCTCCAGCTCACCTTGATGCAAGTTTTAGACAGAAGAAAAATGGGCAAAAGTAGATGGTCCAGCGCAGTCAAGTTTAAAACAGAACGTAGTTCCAATTTTATTTGGATGGTTAAAACAAGATCATTCCCGAATGCAAGGGTGAAAATGTAGGTAAAGTGCCTACGCGTTTCAGATGTATACCACGTTCTTCCTCATGGCTTTAATGCTAACAACTATTTGTCAGAACGAGGTTTATATCCGTTGCCAACAGGTGAAAATTAGTGCTGTCACAGCAAGGTGGTGCTGTCCAGCAGAGTAGTGTTGAACTAAGGAGACGCCTTAGGAACATCGGCAGTCTATAAATAAAAGCTATCCAGCACAGTGGAGCTGTCCATCAAAAGTGGTGCTGAAACAGAGAGCCGGTGATAGAACATCACTGCTCTAATAGTAAGTTGTGTACTTACAGCATTGTTTGATAGATAGTTATCAATGATAGGATGAGGGATAACAATGATCCAATTTTATCCATGAGTAGTGGATAGAGTATTAATGCTTATTTTTGTTTATTAGGCTGTCGGATATGAACCTCTGCAATACTCACATCGAGATATTAAAACATAAATAGACGCAAAAAAATACATCATTTAAACAGTTTAAGACAATACATGAACTGGAAAAAAGGGAATTATATACTGGTTTTTAAAGGTAATTGGTGTTGAAAAAAATCTTTGTATACTAAACCGCCATTTGATTAACAAGGAATGTGATGGGGGAGGGACCCGTTGGTACGGACAGTTAGGTGTCATCTGTAAAAGCCGTGAGCATTGACAGGTATTATTAATTATTAGACCATATTAAATTCTGCCGATAATTTCATAGATTCTTTCACTAATAATGGAACATTAATTCTTTTTTTATCACAACTTTTTTTTATTTTCACAATCCTGACCCTTATGTAGCGTCTCTGTGATATTTACAGCAAGGCAAGCGTAATCTCGTTTTAAATGACAGGTTACATCGTACAGGTCTTTACCACTTTGGAATTTTTCTAAGACCCTCTCTCTTTCTCCACCATTACATGATCCACTGAAACCAAATATCACAAATTCTCGTCTGTGGATCTTGTCCCCTATATTGGTGGACAGGTAAATTCCCAGAGGAGCCACACCACAGAATAATAAGCCACAAAAGGTTAATCTGTACAAACCATCTAGTCAGGCGGGGTATTAACGTACTGGCTTTACTGGCATAGCTTATACTCCACCCTTTGCCACCCAAACAAGCCCAAGTTGTCCTTTAAAACAGAGAACAAATCCTCATCCGTCAACACATTTGTGCTTGAGTACGCAGCCAAACATGAAGGTGACTCACCACTCACAGGAATCCTGGCATCACCCAAGGGTGCCTCCAAGATTGTTCCAGCAGCTGGACGACCAGTCTCTTGACCGTGGTCAGCTGCAGATCCCAATGATGCAATAGGAGGCAGTCTTCGTCCGTATCCTATGACAACGGTCTCTCCCACCAGCAGCAAGGAGGGGGCAATAAACTCCTTTTGGAGTCTACACCTGTCTCACCACTGATGCTACCGACTGCCCTCCATAGTCTGCCTGTACATTATAATCACAGGACTGCTCCTCCCACCACACCACGAGCCATCCATGCCCCTACTGCTTCCTCTGGTGTAGAGCAGAACCCTGCCTCATGGACCTGTTAGATGAGGGTGCAGTACAAGGACTGACTCCTCCTTCCTCTACACCAGCGCTGTCCCACATCCCTGGACCACTTTACTGCAAGCCGGGAACTTCCGGCCATGCCACATGCAGGGAAGGGGGGGGGGGGGTGGAGGAACTATTTTTAGAGCATAACACTTCCCTCTAAAAAGCATGGGACAACAATAACAGTCCATAAGCTTTTGGAAAGGGCTCTTCAGCTCCTTTGCTTTGGGAAAATAGTTACTGCCAGACTCCAGCCATCCCTTAATAAGTGGATTTCCACGCCGTTGCATTCACTCCACCACTGAGGACCCTGTGTGGTAACAATCCTGAATCTTTTTGGAGAACTGTTGCCTACTAGGCACAGGTAACCCTTTATAACGACTCAGAAAAAATTATTGTGTTAACCATTTAAGATTACATTGATAATAAACATTAATTTAAACTATATAAGCAATATACCCATAAGCTCCATAATTCTAGGCACCCAAGGGGCCTTACAATAGAATACACTTGCTATGCTACTTTTTACCATAAAATGGGGGTTTGCCATACAGCACAGGCAAGGGGGGGCATGTTATTTTGTTTCATTTTTGAGGGGTTAACCCGACGGAAACCTCAGACGGAATCCCTCAACGGAAGGGCAGCGGTGATGTGAACAGGTCCTTAGTGTCGTCTTTTTCTTTATTTTCTATTTGTACATTATACCTGAGATAAATAACTATGTCCCTAGTGTGTTATACATATTAGGCTGGGTTCACACGGCCTATTTTCAGACGTAAACGAGGCGTATTATGCCTCGTTTTACGTCTGAAAATAGGGCTACAATACGTCAGCAAACATCTGCCCATTCATTTGAATGGGTTTGCCGACGTACTGTGCAGACGACCTGTTATTTACGCGTCGTCGTTTGACAGCTGTCAAACGACGACGCGTAAAAATACAGCCTCGTCAAAAGAAGTGCAGGACACTTCTTTGGACGTTTTTGGAGCTGTTTTCTCATAGACTCCAATGAAAACAGCTCCAAAAATGGACGTAAAAAACGCCGCGAAAACGGCACGAAAAACGCCACGAAAAATGCGAGTTGGTCAAAAAACGTCTGAAAAGCGTTTTGAAAACAGCTCTGGATTTTCAGACGTTTTTGGTCACTACGTGTGCACATACCCTTAGTGTTCATAACATGTATCAGGAACATATTATCACACCTTTGATTCTTTACAGATGACTGATCCCAGTGAGAAGAAGGAACGTGACATATAACCCTGTCAGCAGCAAGAAAGGAATCACAAGACAGGTAATTAATATTTATATTAATTACTGATAACACTCAGGCTAGATATGAGTTCTAGACCCGCAGAGGTGTGATAGTATCTTCCTGATACATCAGAATATATGTGTTTTTAACCGCTTCCCGACCGCCCACTGTATATTCACGTTGGCATTTGCTGGGCTCTGTGCAGTGCCGACGTGAATTCACGGTGGGTGTTAAAAGCGCGATCCGGGTGTCTCAGAGTAGCGCTGACACCCGGATCGCGCTGTTAACCCCTGCCTCTGGTCCTGGAGTCATGACCGGGACCTAATTGGTTCAGGTCCCAGTCATGTGATCGCAGGGAAAGCTTGTTGTAGCAACGAACTGGAAAGTTTGTTACTACAACAAACTGGAAAGTTTGTTGCTACAACAAACTTTCCCGGGGACCGATTGCGGGTGCTTCAGTCGGTTATAAGGCAGAACCGGAGGCCATACAACGGCCCCTGGGTCTGCCATGCACAGCAGCCTATGAGAACCAGCCGGAGGCCGGTCCTCCTAAGCTTCCTGTCAGTGTGACTCTCAGCGTCACACTGACAGTTTATAATACGTTACACTACCTAGGTGGTGTAATGTATTATAGCAGCGATCAGTGCTGCCAGTCTTCAAGTAAAAAGTAAAAGTAATAAAAATGTTTTATAAAAGTGTAAAAACAAGTTATAAAAGTTACAAAAACAAAAAATGCTTTTTTTCCCTATAATAAGTCTTTTATTATAGGGAAAAAATTAAAATGTTAAAAAAAGTACACATATTTGCTATCACCGCGTTCATAACGACCAAAACTATAAAACGATAATATTATTTTTCCCGAACGGTGAACAGCGCAAAAAAAATAATTAAAAAACTATGTCAGAATCGCAATTTTTTTTGGTCATCAACCCTCCAAAAATATAGAATAAAAAGTGATCAAAAAGTCGCATGTACCCTAAAATAGTACCAATAAAAACGACAACCCGTCCCGCAAAAAACAAGCCCTTACACAGCTTTTTTGACTGAAAAATAAAAAAGTTATGCCTCTCAGAATATGGTGACACAAAAAAGAAATAATTTAATCGAAGAGTAATTTTATTGCGCAAATGCCACAAAACATAAAAAAACTATATACATCTAGTATCGCCGTAATCGTATCGACCCGCAGAATAAAGTAAAATTTCATTTATAGCGCACGGTGAAAAGTGTAAAAAAAAAAGACAAAAAACATTGTCAGAATTGTTTTTTTGTCACTTTGCTTGCCAAAAAAAATCTAATTTAAAGTGATAAAAAAATCACATGTACCCTAAAATGGTACCAATGAAAACTACAGATTGTCCCGCAACAAATAAGTCCTCGCACGGCTCCGGTGAAGAAAAAATAAAAAAAAGTTCTGGCTCTCAGAATATAGCGACAGAAATTATGCAGTGTCCAAAAGCTGATAAGATCAGGCGCCATTTATCAATGCGACATTGGCCACATATCTGCGGATTATTATTTATTTACCGAATTATTATACCCTCTTATTATGTCCTGATGTACTCTGCCCAATTCACACATACCCCCACGTCATGAACTGAAATAAAAGCAAAACCCCAAACAGAACAGTTACCAAGCAAACTCTGCGCTTCAAAAGCCAAATGGCGCTCCCTCCCTTCTAAGCCCCACAGCGTGCCCAAACACCAGCTTACGTCCACATATATGATATTTTATATCTGGGAGAACCTGCTCAACATTGTATGAGGTACTAGTCTTCAGTGGCACAAACTGGGCACAACATATTGTGCGTTAAAATGGCATATCAGTGGAAAATTTAAATTTTCACTTTGCACCATCCGCTGCACATTAACGCCTTCGCGCACCACGACTTAATAGCATGTCGTGTTGCGGGGGGTTATATATGGAGCGGGCTCATGCGCTGTGCCCGTGCCATATTCTGCAGGTGTCCCACTTTTGGGGGATTTCCACTGTTTTGGCACTACAAGACCTCTTCAAACCTGACATGGTGCCTAAAATATATTCTAAAAAAAGGAGGCCCCAAAATCCACTAGGTGCTCCTTTGCTTCTGAGGCCGGTATTTCAGTCCCTTTTCACACTAGGGCCACATGTGGGATATTTCTAAAAACTGCAGAATCTGGGCAATAAATATTGTGTTGCGTTTCTCTGGTAAAACCTTCTGTGTTACAGAAAAAAATGTATTACAAATAATTTGCAGCAAAAAAAAAACAATTTGTCAATTTCCCCTCTACATTGCTTTAATTCCTGTGAAATGCCTAAAGGGTTAAGAAACTTTCTGAATGCTGTTTTGAATACTTTGAGGGGTGTAGTTTTTAATATGGGTTATGGGGTCTATCTAGTACATAAGGCCCTCAAAGCCGTTTTAGAACGGAACTGGTCCCTGTAAAAATCGCCTTTTGAAATTTTGTTGAAAATGTGAGAAATTGCTGGTAAAGTACTAAGCCTTGTAACGTCCTAGAAAAATAAAATAATGTTCAAAAAACTATGCAAGTATTAAGTAGACATATGGAATATGTGAAATAGTAACTATTTTGTGTGGTATTACTATCTGTTTTACAAGCAGATACATTTAAAATTAGAAAAATCATAATTTTTGCAAATTTTCTCTAAATTTTGATGTTTTTCACAAATAAGCAATGAATTTACTGACCAAATTTTCCACTAGTATAAAGTACAATATATCACAAGAAAACAATCTCAGAATCACTTGGATAGCGAAAAAGCATTCCGGAGTTATTACCACATAAAGTAACACATGTCAGATTTGAAAAAATGGGGCTGGTCCTGAAGGCCAAAATGAGCTCGGTCTTGAAAGGGTTAACATGTATATCTTCTATAGACAATATCTAGTATAACACAACCATATATCAGGTACAGAGGTGAGGAACATCTCTGTTCTTTACCCGCTGTTTTGTAGTCAGGACTCCCCTTTTATTTTTAATATCATTTTTAATAGCTATTCAGTCTTCGATTAACCCTTTCAGGACCAGGCTAAGTTTAATTTTTATGCTTTTGTTTTCTTACTTCCCGCCTTCCAAAAGTCATAACTCTTTTATTTTTTCGTTGACACAGCCATATGAGGGCTTAATTTTTAAAGGACAAATTTTACCATATCTCAGGTACAGAGGTGAGGAACATGTCTATTATTTTACCCTCTGTTCTCTAAAGTCAGAAATCCACCTTTTATTTCCAATAGAATATAATTGTTATGGTCCTTTTGACCATAAAATTTGGCATGAGGGGAGGCTAGTGAGGGCGAGTAATGTATTTGACCTTGCATTGTTACTGGCAGTATGATGACAAGAAACCCAGGTTTGATGCAGGTTTCTTTTAGGGTATGTTCACACGTAGTCAACAAAAACGTCTGAAAATCCAGAGCTGTTTTCAAGGGAAAACAGACCCTGCTTTTCAGACGTTTTTTTACCAACTCGCATTTTTCGCGGCGTTTTCACGCCGTTCTCGCGGCGTTTTTTACGTCCGTTTTTGGAGCTGTTTTCATTGGAGTCTATGAGAAAACAGCTCCAAAAACGTCCAAAGAAGTGTCCTGCACTTCTTTTGCCGAGGCTGTATTTTTACGCGTCGTCGTTTGACAGCTGTCAAACGATGATGCGTAAATAACAGGTCGTCTGCACAGTACGTCGGCAAACCCATTCAAATGAAAGGGCAGATGTTTGCCGACGTATTGTAGCCCTATTTTCAGACGTAAAACGAGGCATAATACGCCTCGTTTACGTCTGAAATTTGGCCGTGTGAACATACCCTTAGTAGGCCGGTAATGTTTGCAAAACGACTAAAAGGAAATACAAAAAACTGTTCTTAGCAGAGAGGCACAGTCACTTAAAATATTACACAAAATGGCGGCAATTTCAGGCAATGCAGGAAATGGGGTTTTACCAGCTTGGTTTCCTTGGGACAGAGCTCGGACTCTTCCCTGATACAGGGGTAACCCATCGTCTCAGCAACTAAATAACAGGGAGGCTTCACGCAACTTCCACTTGTTACATCCAATGCTGCCTCTTTCACAGCAATCATCTGTGGGGAGGTTCCTGCACTCCACCGCCACAGCAATGGGTACTCTCTGGCTTCAGGGCCTACTCAGCCCTGCTGGCACAATAGTTGCTGATTTATGGGTCGCAACCCTTGCACCTGAACCCATTAGGTGGGAACAGTCGCCTTTTATCAAATTTAAAAACAGCCCCTTTGTGAGTTATTCAATGTTCCGACACTGATTACATGCCCATACTACACTGTTTTTGCACACTAAAGTAAATAATAAAGACAGTGCCCGAGCCGGTTTTCCCGGTGCCTGCAATAAACAGGGTCAGCCACCATTGTCTCAACAGTGTTACATAGCAGTGAGCTTTACTGACGTGAGCATCTGCACAGCTCAGAACATGTAAGCACAGGTCCTGTGACTAAAACAACACATAAAAATGCTTCCTGGCCACTAGGTGGCAGCATCGCAATGGAAGTATATATGCATATAGTGACCGCTCATCTCCTCTAGTCCTGGACCTATAAAGGAAATAAAGTGTTAAACATGCATAACACAAAAGCATTGAAAGAGACAGCAAAATCTATCTCTACATTACTCCATACGGCTCCTCTCGTGAATAGGGGAGACTCCCTTCAATACCTTTCATTGCCCCCTTGCCTTATTTGGTGTCATTCCCGGCACCAGGAAAAATAAGCAACTAAAATAACTGAACAAAAACACAGATTCCTTTCACACAAATTGGGCCTTCTTCCGACAGTCTCTGAAGGCCCTCTTAGACTCAGTTCAGGCCCTCTTCAAAGTTACTTGGGCCTCAGGCTCAAAGCTTAGTAGTTACAGTCTCTCACAGGTGAGGCACATACTTAACAATTGCAGTCTCATACTCAAGGTCCCAGGACTCCCTTCTTTGTCTCAGTCTCATGCACAGCCTCTTGTCTTTCTCTTGCTGGGAGACTCCTCTCTACCCACCTCTTGAACGCTTCCTTGTGGCGCATTACAGCTACTGAAATGCAGCCTTTCCTGGCTCCACAGCCTCTTGCTGGAGCTAGTCATCTTTCTTGAGGGAAAGGTGCACTTGGCAAGAGCGTACTCATGACGGTACAAGGGCGACAAGGGGCCACACAAACACTCTCCTATCTAATAAATATACAAAGACACAATTAAAATTGGAAGGTGCTTGTCACAGCTTTATTGAATGTTTTCTTTTACAGAACCTGAGAATATATAAAAACAAGTATAAACATAATTAACATATTAAGATTATGTGGCTAAGTCCTTGACAACCTCCAAAACATAAATAAAGCAATACCCTTAAACCACTAGCCGTGACCATATAAGCTACAGTGGCGTCACCACGGGTATGCTAAAGCACCACGCTTCCCAGGGTCCGCCCCTTAGAGAAGCCCAAATCCATAGCTTTAAAATAAAACCAATATATTGTGTCAAAGACAGCAATATATAAAAACATAAATAGCGTTGCCAAGGACCCGCCACAGCATGAAAACTTGACTCCTTAAATTTTCATGCGCCGCCACACTTGAAAACCCAACTCCAGGCCTTCTTGGAGGCCAAAATGTAAAACATCCAGGCCCACATCTGTTAAGTGAACCCCATCCTTTCCAATGTACGCGCCCCGATCCTCCAACAGTGGGTGACGAACTACCAACCCACCATTGAGGCGAACAAACTTGGCCACTGTCTTATTAATCTTATCCCTGGTTCTATTCAGCGCCGACAATGACTGCGCATTGCGCCATTTTACCCGCTGTACAATTTCGGACCATATAATCAAAAGCCCAGGATGGGCGTCTAAAAAACATAAGAAGTCCCTCTTAATGTTCCTAATGAGGTTCCGCATGGGATAACTCCCGATGTCATTACCCCCAGCATGAATTATCAAAATATCAGGTAGACCCCAGGACCTAACCGCATCCTGAAACAAAGGCCTTACCTGATCCCAGGTCAGGCCACGAACTCCGAACCAGTGTACCTCCACCTCATCCTTATCTAAATCAAAATACCTACCATTCGGACGCACACGGGCACGCCTTTCAGCCCAGTAAATATAGGAATGGCCAAGAAGCCAAACCACACATTTCGCAGAACCTGAAAGCAACAGAAAATTAGTCACACAGAACAAGAATGACATCCCCACCCAAAATAAACCCAAGATAAAGAAATCAACATTCCAGCAAATGCGGCCTAACATAGGAACGAAAACGGCTGGACTCCCAGCGGCCAATCCTCTTAACTGAAGCAGTGTCGAGCCCAAAACAAGAAACCTCAGTAGCGGCTCCAATCCTAAAAGAATGTGAGCTGTAATCCAGATGTGAAAGGCCCAAACCTTGTACGCATTTCTTAAAGACAGCAATAAATTGATATCTGGACAATGCTGACCCATCCGCATGCACCAGCAAAGAGGAAGAACCCTGAGGACACATAGCCATGAAACGCAGAAAACACCCCACTGGGCACGATTCCCCCTCATGAATTTTAGTCAAACAAATCTCAAAACCTTTTCCCTTCCTGTCAGTTTTGGAATAATACAACATTATTCTCAACACACCATCCCGAAAAACCACATCGGTTAAATGAATACCGCCCTGCCCCCTTTTTGAGGGACTAGCCAATTCGCCAACCCGAAAAGCCCCATAGAAAGCCCAAGAAAAAGCCAATTGAAACAACAACCTGTTAAGGATCTGTCAGGCACAGCTTCTGTATCCACACCCATAGGTAATCAGTCTGCACCTGCTTCTATGTCTGTGAGACTGGCCACAGCCTGGCCAGACGGAGCTAGCTCCCACCCTCTGTCTATTTATACCTGCCTTTCCTGTTCCTCCTTGCTTGTGATTCTTCTCATTTTGTTTCCTGGCCCTGCTGCAGCTTCTTGCACCATTTGACCCTGCTTCATATTGACCCTGGCTTACAGACTACTCTCCTGCTCTGCGTTTGGTACCTCGTACACTCCTGGTTTGACTCGGCTTGTTCACTACTCTCCTGCTCTGCGTTTGGTACCTCGTACACTCCTGGTTTGACTCGGCTCGTTCACCACTCTTGTTGCTCACGGTTTTGCCGTGGGCAACTGCCCCTTTTGCCTTGCTTCTGTGTACCCTTGTCTGTTTGTCTGTCGTGCACTTATTGAGCATAGGGACCGTCAGTCGCCCAGTTGTACCCCGTCGCCTAGGGCGGGTCGTTGCAAGTAGGCAGGGACTGAGTGGCGGGTAGATTAGGGCTCACTTGTCTGTTTCCTTACCCCCATCATTACACAACCTCTCATAATCTGAATGGGATATCCTGCGCAACTGAGAAAAAAGTCCCTCCAACATTGCAAAAGACACGCTTATCCTTCCCGTCATGTCCTTTCTGAAAACCCTGCAGAGCACGCCGTGTCAAATAAATGCTTAGTAACATCCATACAACCAATTAACTTAAAGGAAAGTGCCGCTACTGACTTAACAACAGAGGAAACTGAAGACCCACTCTCCATAAGAGATAACAAAAACATAACATCCCCCTAAGGCACTAAACGGACTCCCTTGACTACACCACAAATCCTCCAGCCGGAACCATCTCACCCAGATCTTGTTATAAGCATCCGACGTAGCAGGGGCCAGCGAACATTTCGCCCACCATATCAGACGAGCGACACCACCCTCCAAAGGTGTTCGGGGCAAGAAGCCGGATCCCTCTCCGCCTCTGGAGCTAGCCGACGGAAATTATCCCACTGCAACCGAGATAAAGCATCTGCAATGTCATTGGAAACACCGGGAACATGATGAGCCCTAAATAGAATGTTCCACCTCAAGCACAGTAGGACCAACTGGCGTAACACTGTGATCACCGGGGGGGAATTGGCGGACAAACTATTAATAGCGCACACGACTGCCATGTTATCACAGTGAAAAACCACTGACCGATAGGACAAAAGGTGTCCCCAAATTTCCACCGCAACTAGAATGGGAAACAACTCCAGAAAACAAAGGTTACCTGTCAAACCACACTCCCTCCACCCTAGTGGCCAAGTACGAACACACCATTTCCCCTGAAAGTACGCTCTGAAACCGATAGAACCAGAAGCATCAGTACACAATTGTATCTCCACATTTGAAAGTCCCGCTGCAATCCATAATCATCTGCCGTTATATTCTTCCAAAAAGGAAACCCAAACCCTCAAATCCGCCTTATGCTCCTTGCCAAGGCAAATAAAATGGTGGGGACTTCTAACACCAGCAGTTGCTTGCGCCAAGCGCCTACAAAAAAAAACCGGCCCATAGGCATAATTCTATAGGCAAAATTGAGTTTCCCCATTAAAGATTGCAGGAGCCGCAGGGTGATTTTTGTTTTCACCAGAGCCTCCTGCACCGTTGCCCACAGATCAACAAGTTTTGCCTCCGGCAACCTACATTCCGTTGCCTGGGAATCAATTTAATTTCCCAAAAAAAGGAGCGTCGTGGTTGGTCCCTCCGTTTTTTCAAACGCCAACGAAACCCCAAAGTCATCAAAAACATCAATCACAGCCTGTAAATATTGCACACGACGGCCGAGCCGCAGGGCCGACACAAGAGAAGTCATCCAAATAATGAATCACTGCTTTAGAGCCGGCTCGTTCATGGACCACCCACTCCAAAAATGTGCTGAAGGCTTCGAAATAGGCACAAGAAATAGAGCACCCCATAGGAAGGCACCTATCAATATAAAAAAGGCCATCAAACGAGCACCCCAGCAAGTGCATGGATTCTGGGTGCACTGGCAAAAGGCGAAACGCAGACTCCACATGCACCTTAGCCATCAGCGCCCCCTGCCCCGCCGTCCTAACCAAACGAACCACCTCATCAAATGACGTATAGGAAACCCGCGTCAAAGACTCATCAATATCATCATTCACCGAAGAGCCCTTCGGATAAGATAAATGATGTATAAGCCGAAATTTTCCCGCCTCCTTCTTGGGGACAACCCCCAGCATGGAGACACGCAAATTGGAAATAGGAACATTAGAAAAGGGGCCTAACATTCTACCCAACAAAACTTCCTTCCACAACTTGTCTTGTACCACTTCTGGATGATCCCGCACCGAACGCAGATTATTAGCCATCAAAACCCCCACCCCCGGGGAGAACAGAATCCTAAATCCATCCCCAAAACCGTTCAATAACAGCTGCGCCTTCTCCCTGTTGGGGTACATCTTTAGCCAAGGCGTCATAGCGTCCAGGTTCACTGGACTCACCCCCTTTAGCAGGACGATCCCCTGGCTTCGTCGTGCCTCCTCGTGCCAGCTTAAAACACATGAAGACGGGTGGTTACCACCCCTACACCCGGCACATTCGTGTCTATAGACACAATTAGTTCCCGATTTACAGGTGCTCTCGTTGTAGAGTCAGCAGACCCCTTTTTTTTTAAAACTCCCAAATGAACCCGCTCATCTAGACCCGCCGAGTTAGGACTGAAAGGGTTATGCAAACCCGCAACTTCAACACGCCCCATCCTGACCAGCCCCCTTTGGTGTAGTCATAAAGCGCATCCAAAGGCTTATGTCCTTATGATCCCACCACAGGGATGACTGAACCGCCATACGCTGACGAAACTGCTCGTCATATTTAAGCCAAGCAGTTCCCCCATACGTTCTATAAGCCTCCTAAATAGAATCTGGTAGCCTAATAATACGCTGAGCAGCAGCGCCATTGTGTGGTCAATGCAGGGAAATGCACACTATGTCTATTATATATTTTAGAAAGTTTGTTTGAAGCCCGATTGTGATACGCTAAACAGCAGCGCCATCGTGTGGTCAATGCTGGGAAATGTCACTAAATTGAATGTAATGCAGGCAGCCTAGTGATACGCTGAGCAGCAGCACCATCGTGTGGTCAATGCAGGGAAATGCACACTATATCTATTTATTATATATTTTAGAAAGTTTGTTTGAAGCCCGATAGTGATACGCTAAGCAGCAGCGCCATCGTGTGGTCAATGCTGAGAAATCTCACTAAATTGAATGTAATGCAGGCAGCCCTAGTGATACGCTTAGCAGCAGCGCCATAGTGTGGTCAATGCAGGGAAATGCACACTATATCTATTATATATTTTAGAAAGTTTGTTTGAAGCCCGATTGTGATACGCTAAGCAGCAGCGCCATCGTGTGGTCAATGCTGAGAAATCTCACTAAATTGAATTTTCTACAGGTAGCCTAGTAATACGCTGAGCAGCAGCGCCATTTTGTGGTCAATGCAGGGAAATGCACACTATATCTATTATATATTTTAGAAAGTTTGTTTGAAGCCCGATTGTGATACGCTAAGCAGCAGCGCCATCGTGTGGTCAATGTTGTGAAATCTCACTAAATTGGATGTAATGCAAGCAGCCTAGTGATACGGTGAGCAGCAGCACCATCATGTGGTCAATGTAGGGAAATGCACACTATATATATATATATATATATATATATATATATATATATATATATATATATATATATATATATATATATATATATATATATATATAGTATTATATATTTTAGAAAGTTTGTTTGAAGACCGATTGTGATTCGCTAGGCAGCAGCGCCATCGTGTGGTCAATGCTGAGAAATCTCACTAAATTGAATGTAATGCAGGCAGCCTAGTGATACACTGAGCAGCAGTGCCATCGTGTGGTCAATGCAGGAAATGCACACTATATCTATATATTATATATTTTAGAAAGTTTGTGTGAAGCCCGATTGTGATATGTT
Source organism: Rhinoderma darwinii (assembly GCF_050947455.1). Lineage (NCBI taxonomy): Eukaryota > Metazoa > Chordata > Amphibia > Anura > Rhinodermatidae > Rhinoderma > Rhinoderma darwinii. The sequence continues at coordinate 101,505 of NW_027461912.1, read as the reverse complement.
ACGCAGCAGCGCCATCGTGTGGTCAATGCTGAGAAATCTCACTAAATTTAATGTTAGGCAGGCAGCCTAGTGATACGCTGAGCAGCAGCGCCATCATGTGGTCAATGCTGGGAAATGTACACTATATATTATATATTTTAGAAAGTTTGTTTGAAGCCCGATTGTGATTCGCTAGGCAGCAGCGCCATCGTGTGGTCAATGCTGAGAAATCTCACTAAATTGAATGTAATGCAGGCAGCCTAGTGATATGCTGAGCAGCAGCGCCATCGTGTGGTCAATGCTGGGAAATGCACACTACATCTATATTATATATTTTAGGAAGTTTGTTTGAAGCCCGATTGTGATACGCTAAGCAGCAGCGCCATCGTGTGGTCAATGCTGAGAAATCTCACTAAAGTGAATGTAATGCAGGCAGCCTAGTGATACGCTGAGCCGCAGCGCCATCGTGTGGTCAATGCTGGGAAATGCACACTATATCTATATATTATATATTTTAGAAAGTTTGTTTGACGACCGATTGTGATACGCTAAGCAGCAGCGCCATCGTGTGGTCAATGCTGAGAAATCTCACTAAATTGAATGTAATGCAGGCAGCCTAGTGATATGCAGAGCAGCAGCGCCATCGTGTGGTCAATGCTGGGAAATGCACACTACATCTATATTATATATTTTAGGAAGTTTGTTTGAAGCCCGATTGTGATACGCTAAGCAGCAGCGCCATCGTGTGGTCAATGCTGAGAAATCTCACTAAAGTGAATGTAATGCAGGCAGCCTAGTGATACGCTGAGCAGCAGCGCCATCGTGTGGTCAATGCTGGGAAATGCACACTATATCTATATATTATATATTTTAGAAAGTTTGTTTGACGACCGATTGTGATACGCTAAGCAGCAGTGCCATCGTGTGGTCAATGTTGAGAAATCTCACTGAATTGAATGTAAGGCAGGTAGCCTAGTGATACGCTGAGCAGCAGTGCCATCGTGTGGTCAATGCAGGAAATGCACACTATATCTATATTTTATATATTTTAGAAAGTTTGTGTGAAGCCCGATTGTGATATGTTAAGCAGCATTGGCATCGTGTGGTCAATGCAGGGAAATGCACACTATATCTATTATATATTTGATAAAGTTTGTTTGAAGCCCGATTGTGATACGCTAAGCAGCAGCGCCATCGTGTGGTCAATGTTGTGAAATCTCACTAAATTGGATGTAATGCAGGCAGCCTAGTGATACGCTGAGCAGCAGCACCATCGTGTGGTCAATGCTGGGAAATGCAAACTATATCTATATATTCTATATTTTAGAAAGTTTGTTTGAAGCCCGATTGTGATACGCTAAGCAGCAGCGCCATCGTGTGGTCAATGCTGAGAAATCTCACTAAATTTAATGTAAGGCAGGCAGCCTAGTGATACACTGAGCAGCAGCGCCATCGTGTGGTCAATGCTGGAAAATGCACAATATATCTATTATATAGTTTAGAAAGTTTGTTTGAAGCCCGATTGTGATACGCTAAGCAGCAGCACCATCGTGTGTACAATGCTGAGAAATCTCACTAAATTGAATATAAGGCAGGCAGACTAGTGATACGCTGAGCAGCAGCGCCATCGTGTGGTCAATGCAGGAGAAATGTACACGTATGCGATTCCGCTGCAAAAAACGCAACTTATTAATAATTTTAATCTTATACTCACCTAGAATTCTGTTTCTTTTTCCGGGCCAACCTCCTGGGACGACGTTTCATCCCATGTGACCGCTGCAGTCAATCGCAGGCTGCAGCGGTCACATGGGATGAAACATCAACCCAGAGCTGCAGGATGTAGGAGGGAAGCGTCGCCATGGTAAGTATCCATTTTTTTTTCTGCTCAGTTTTCCGCAGCGGCCATTCCTGGCCGAAAAACTGCGGCACAGGGCAGTGCTTTTACACAGCGTATCTGCCTTGCGTGAACATACCCGTACAGTATATACATATAGTAGCTGCTGTCTTACAACGATACAGCTGCAAACCACGTCAACATGTTGCATTCCCACGAGTCAGCACAGTTTTCAAATGATTGTTAATGTCCATGGAGTTTTTTGCAGACATTAACAATCATTTAAAAACTGCACCTTTTGATAAAACTGCATGTGCTGCATGTTTTACCGGACAATGGTTTTTACGATCTGATTGTTTGCATTAACCCCTTCCCTCTTTAGCCACTTTTGACCTTCCTGACCGAGCCTCATTTTTCAAATCTGACATGTGTCACTTTATGTGGTAATAACTCCGGAATGCTTTCACCTATCCAAGCGATTCTGAGATTGTTTTCTCGTGACACATTGGACTTTAAGTTACTGGCAAAATTTGCTTGATATGTTCAGTATTTAATTGTGAAAAACACCAAAATTTAGCGAAAAATTGCAAAAATTAGCATTTTTCTCAATTTAAATGTATCTGCTTGTAAGACAGGCAGTTATAACACACAAAATTGTTGCTAACTAACATCCCCCATATGTCTACTTTAGATTGGCATTGTTTTTTGAACATCCTTTTATTTTTCTATGACATCACAAGGCTTAGAACTTTAGCAGCAATTTCTCACATTTTCAAGAAAATTTCAAAAGGCCATTTTTACAGGGGCCAGTTCAGCAGTGAAGTGGCTTTGAGGGCCTTATATATTAGAAACCCCCAAAAATTCACCCCATTTTAAAAACTTCACCCCTCAAAGTATTCAAAACAGCATTTAGAAAATGTCTTAACCCTTTACACATGTCACAGGAATTAAAGCAAAGTAGAGGTGAAATGTACAAATTTCATATTTTTTGGCAGAAATAAATTTTTAGTACAATTTTTTTTATAACACAGAAGGTTTTACCAGAGAAATGCAACTCAATATTTGTTGCCCAGTTTATGCAGTTTTAGGAAATATCCCACATGTGGCCCTAGCATGCTAATAGACTGAAGCATCGGCCTCAGAAGCAAAGGAACACCTAGTGGATTTTGGGGCCTTATTTTTGTTAGAATAAATTTTAGGCACCATGTCAGGTTTGAAGGGCTCTTGCGGTGCCAAAACAGTCAAAATCCTCCAAAAGTGACCCCATCTGGGAAACTACACACCTCAAGGAAATTATCTAGGGGTACAGTGAGCATTTTGACCGCACAGTTTTTTTACAGAAATTATTGGAAGTAGGACGTGAAAATTAAAATCGACATTTTTTCAAATAAAATGTAGGTTTAGCGATTTTTTTTCTCATTTCCACAAGGACTAAAGGAGAATAAGCACCATAAAATTTGTAAACCAATTTCTCCCGAGTAAAACAATACCCCACATGTGGTAATAAACAGTTGTTTGGAGACACGGCAGGGCTGAGAAGGGAAAGAGCGCTATTTGGCTTTTGGAGCTCAAGTTTAGCAGGAATGGTTTGCGGAGGCCATGTCACATTTACAAAGCCCCTGAGGGGACAAAACAGTGGAAACCCCCCACAAGTGACCCCATTTTGGAAACTACACCCATTGAGGAAATTATCTAGGGGTATAGTGAGCGTTTTGACCCAACATAATTTTTGCATAAATTATTGGAAGTAGGCCCTGAAAATTACAATCTAAATTTTTTCAAAGAAAATGAAGGTTTAGCTAATTTTTTCTCATTTCCACAAGGACTGAAGGAGAAAAAGCACCGTAAAATTTGTAAAACAATCTCTCCCGAGTAAAACAGTACCCCACATGTGGTAATAAACGGCTGTTTGGACACACGGCAGGGCTTCAAAGGGATGGAGTGCCATTTGGCTTTTGGAGTTCACATTTAGCAGGAATGGTTTGCGGAGGCCATGTCACATTTACAAAGTCCCTGAGGAGACAAAACAGTGGAAACCCCCACAAGTGACCCCATTTTGGAGACTACACCCATTGAGGAAATTATCTAGGGGTATAGTGAGCGATTTGACCCCACAGTTTTTTTGCAGAAATTATTGGAAGTAGGCCCTGAAAATAAAAATCAACATTTTTTCAAAGAAAATGTAGGTTTAGCTTATTTTTACTCATTTCCACAAGGACTGAAGGATAGAAAGCACCACAAAATTTGTAAAGCAATTTCTCCCAAGTAAAACAATGCCCCACATGTGGTAATTAACGGCTGTTTGGAGACACGGCTTGGCTTAGAAGGGAAAGAGCGCTATTTGGCTTTTGGAGATCACATTGAGCAGGAATAGTTTGCGGCGGCCATGTCACATTTGCAAAGCCCCTGAGGGGAAAAAACAATGAAAACGCCCAAAAAGTGACACCATTTAGGAAACTACACCTCTTGAGGAATTTATCTAGGGGCGTAGTGAGCATTTTGACCCCACAGATGTTTCATAGAATTTATTAGAATTGGGCAGTGAAAATAAAAACAATCCTTTTTCTTCAATAAGACGTAGCTTTAGCACAATTTTTTTCATTTTCACAACAAATAAAGGAAAAAAAAGAACCCAACATTTGTAAAGCAATTTCTCCCGAGTACGGCAATGCCCCATATGTGGTCATAAACTGCTGTTTGGGCACACGGCAGGGCTCAGAAGGGAAGGACCACCATTTGGAGTGCAGATGTTGCTGGATTGGTTTCTGGGCGCCTGTGGGCCCAAAACAGTGGAAACCCCCCAGAAGCGACCCAATTTTGGAAACTACACCCCTCAATGCATTTACCTAGGGGTGTAGTGAGCATGTTAACCCTGCAGGTGTTTTGTAGAAATTAGTGTGAACTCGATGTTGCAGAGTGAAAATGGGATTTTTTCCACAGATATGTGGACAATATGTGGTGCCCGGCTTGTGCCACCATAACAAGACAGCTCTCTAATTATTATGCTGGGTTTCCTGGTTTTAGAAACACCCTACATGTGGCCCTAATCTCTTGGCTGGACAGTCGACCAGGCTCAGGAGTGAAAGCGTACCATGTAAAATTGAGGCCTAATTTGGCGATTTACAAAGTATTGGTTCACAACTGCAGAGGCTCAGATGTGAAATAATAAAAATAAACCCCTGGGAAGTGACCCCATTATGGAAACTGCACCCCTCAATGCATTTATTAAGGGGTGTAGTGAGCATTTTCACCCCACAGGTCTTTTCCATAAATGAATGCGCTGTGGATGGTGCAAATTAAAAATTTATATTTTTCCCTAGATATGCGAATTCAGTGGCAAATATGTCGTGCCCAGCTTATGCCACTGGAGACACACACCCCAAAAATTGCTAAAAGGGTTCTCCCGGGTATGACGGTGCCATATATGTGGAAGGAAACTGCTGTTTGGGGACGCTGTAGGGTTCAGATGGGAGGAAATGCCATTTGGCTTTTGGAGCGTGGATTTTGCTTGGTAGTAGTTTTGTTTGGAGTCTTACTGGTGTTTCCGTTTATAATGTAGGGCATATGTAAGCCGGGCGGAGTATATAAGGGGCATAGTCAGGTGGTATAATAATGGGGTAAAAAAAAACAATAAAATGATCCATAGATGTGTGTTACGCTGTGACACAATCATTTCTGCACAGGCTGGTGTCGCACTGATATATGGCGTCCTTTATTATCCCCCTTTTGATCCACACTCCGCGCCTTTGTAGTTTGGGGAATTTTGCTAGGAAGTGTTGTCCTGGTATAATACGGGCACCGTCGCTTCCAGCGGATATGTTTGGGCCCTCCCTTTCCTGGTTCCCTAATTTTAGGTCCTTGATAAATCGCCTCTTCAAACAGCAGAAATGTTCCCCTCGGGCACAACTGCATATTTTTTTATTTCCTGACTTATTGGAGCCATAACTAATTTTATTTTTCATAGACGTAGCGGTATGAGGGCTGGTTTGTTGCGGGACGAGCTGTAGTTATTATTGGTACCATTTTGGGGTACATGCAACTTTTTGATCACCTTTTATCCTATTTTTTGGAAGGCCAGGTAAACAAAAAAACGCAATTCTGGCACAGCTTTTGTCTTTTTTTTTTATACAGCGTTCACCATGCGTTATAAATTACATGTTAACTTTATTCTGCGGGTCAGTACGATTCCGGCGATACCTATTTTATAGGACTTTTTTATGTTTTACAACTTTTTGCACAATAAAATTACTTTTGTAAAAAGAATGTATTTTTTCTGTCGCCAAGTTGTGAGAACCATAACTTTTTTTATTTTTTTGTCGATGGAGGTGTATGAGGGCTTGTTTTTTGCGGGACGAGCTATAGTTTTTATAGGTACCATTTTTGGATACGTGCGACTTTTTGATCACTTTTTATTCTAACATTTGTAGGGCAAAGTGACAAAAAAACAGAAACTCTGGTAACGTTTTTTACATTTTTTTTTTTACGCTGTTCACCGCGTGCAATAAATAATATAATATTTTGATACCTCAGGTCGTTACGGTCGCGGCGATATCAAATACATATGGTTTATTATTATTTTTCAATAATAAAGGACTTGATAAGAGTAAAAGGGGTATGTGTTTTATTTGATTACTTGAAACTTTTAGTGTTTTCAAACTTTTATTATTTGCACTTTTTTTTACACTTTTTTATACTTTTTTTACACTTTTTCTCAAGTCCCACTAGGGGACTTGAAGGTCCAACGGTCAGATTTTTTTTTTTCTAATACATTGCACTACCTATGTAGTGCAATGTATTAGATCTGTCAGTCATTCACTGACAGCAAGCCGATTAGGCTTCGCCTCCCGGCGGGGCCTAAATCGGCTTCCGTAATGGCAGAGCAGGAGACCATTGTGTCTCCTGTTGCCATAACAGCAGTCGCCAGTCCTGATTGCCTGTCAGGGCTGGCGATCTGCTAGTAACCGCTACGATGAAGCAATCGCTTTCGATTGCTGCATCGAAGGGGTTAATGGCAGGGATCGGAGCTAGCTCCGGTTCCTGCCGTTACAGGTGGATGTCAGCTGTACAGTACAGCTGACTTCCACCGCTGATGACGCCGGATCAGCTCCTGACCCGGCGCCATCTTGCCGGCAGCTACGGAAGCCGATCAGGCTCCGCCGCCGGGCGGATCTTGACCGGCTTCGGTGCTAGGCAGACCGGGAGGCCAGTATTAGGCCTCCGGTTGCCATTGCAGCCACCGTAACCCCGGCAATTTCATTACTGGGGTTCCGATGAGCTGCAAACACCTTAAGTGCAGCGATTTGAGCGCTGCACTTAAGGGGTTAATGGCGGGGATCGAAGCTAATTTCGGTCCCCGCCGTTACAGCCGGATGTCAGCTGTTAGATACAGCTGAGATCCGGTGATGATGGCACCGGCTCATCTTCTGAGCCGGTCCCAAACATTCGGCGTATATGTACGGCAAGATGCGGGAAGTCAATGCTTTCCATGACGTACATTTACGGCAAATGTCGGGAAGGGGTTAAAGGTTATGAACACCTTTTGAAACTTTTTTTTTTTTTAAATGTCAGTCAGTGTGTTTTGTGCAACTTTATAATTAGTTTTTATTAAAAAATCTTTTTACTTTTTGAGATACAGCTGCTCTGTTACCTGTATACAGAGAAGCTGTATCCTACGCTGAATCCTGAACTTGTCAGGTCTGTGGGACTGATGGGTTCAGTGTCAGCGGGTCCTGTGTGTCCTGTGTGTCTGACATGCTGGATCCACCTGTAATACATCACATCTAAGTTAGATGTGATAGATTATAGGTGGATACAGTCGACTACTCTATTGATACCGCCAATAAAACGAAAACCTTGTGAAACGGAGACAAACAGAAACAATTAGCAACGCAAGCGTTACCATTGAAATGGTAACAGAATGCTATGGTTTCCGTTTGGTTTCCGTTCGTAGGTTCCCCTGACGGAAAGGTCTGACGGAACCCATGAACGGAACCACGATGCAGGTGAGAACGAAGCCTAATTATTACTGTATGATCTTTACAGATGGTGGAGGGTACTATTTTTTGGGGTATAAGCAACTCCCAGAATATGATTACCATAATTCTGGTCATACTGGAAGCTGCTAACCTGACTTTGCAAATGATCTCTGTACTGAAATGTATTTGTACTGAGCTTTGTTCTGGTCCTGTATTCATGTACTGAGCTTGGTTCTGGTGCTGTATATATCTAATGAGATTTGTTCTGGAACTGTACATATGTAATGAGCTTGGTTCTGGTGTTGTGTATAGAACTATATTGCTTGTAAAATGTACAAATGTTTTTATGCTCGGGTTACATAAAAAAAATTTGGAAAATAAATGACATGTCATTGATTGGTAGAGAAAACAAACATGGCGAGGGTGGAAGGAGATGTCGGGAAAGAGGTTGGGGGGGCGCCAAACTGAATCTTTGCCCCGGGTACTGGAGAACCTAGCTACGACCTCTGCTATGTGTGTTGTATGTGTGTGTGTGTGTGTGTGTGTGTGTGTGTGTGTGTGTATATATGTTCCAGTATGTGTGTGTATATGTGTACATATGTCTCTATGTTAATGTATATATATTTATGCCTCTGTGTGTGTTTATATATGTGTGGGTATAGTCAGGGCCGTCGTCAGCACCCGGCGAACCCGGGCAAGTTCCAGGGCCCATTACCCTTGGGGGGGCCCACTCGGCCGCCGGGTGCTGTCGCTGCTGTCATCACGGCATCACTGTCCATATATGGACAGTCCGTGAAATTCATGGACAGTCCGTGAAATGAGAGGACTTTTGGCAACTGTCCGGAATAAAAAGAATGCGTCCGTGATTTCTATATTTTTTTGTTGTGCAAGGAGCTGCACATATGCCAGTTGTGGCTGCGTGATGACCTCTCATGTAGAACATTGTTAGCAGCCTTCCCAGCCTCCGCGCACCACGTCTGGTCTGTAGTACTAGCAGGGGCCTCCTACCCGCCAGAGAGGACAACGGAGAGGAGGAAATCCGACAGCGGAGAGAGTGCGGCTTGGCTGGGACCTGACAGGTGACACAGGATAATCTATGCAGAGCAGGACGCTGGGCTGCCGTTACTTCAGCTTGTACTGCTGATATGTGAAGCCCCTGCCCGGTGGCTTGCTCTGTATCTAATTCACTGCCCAGCAGCTGTACAGGTCAGCAGCACCCGGCTCCTTCACTGTGTCTGCACCACTGACCTGCATAGCTGCTGCTGCTGCTGCTGCTGCTAAAATGTCTACTAAACCCTGTACAGCCCAGTACTCCCTTGATAGCCCCTTCAGTTCCTAATCTCCCTCTGTACACCCCTCCCCCCAGCACTGGAGCACCACCCCGTGCTGAAGAGGTCAGAGGAGACAGAAGTTGCCGAAGAAGCAGTCTACAGGAAGGAGATAAGTGTCAATGTGTCTAAAGACAAAGAGGTGACTGGAGTGTGACTCAATGTATGTATGTATGTATGTATGTATGTATGTATGTATGTTTGTATGTATGTATGTATGTATGTATGTAGTGTGTGTGTAATGGCTCTATATGTGTGTGTATATGTAGTTTGTGTGTGTATGTAATATTTGTGCGAGTGCGTGTGTATATTTGTGTGCATTTTGTATATATATGTAGTGTGTGTGTAGTGTATGTGTGCAGTATGTATGTGTGCAATGTGTGTATATGTAGTATGTGGGCAGTATGCATGTATGTATGTATGTATGCAGTATGTATGTGTGCAGTGTGTATGTGTGCAGTGTGTATGTGTGCAGTGTGTATATGTGCATTGTGTGTATATGCAGTGTGTGGGCAGTATGTTTGTATGTGTGCAGTATGTATGTATGTATTTATTCAGTATGTATGTGTGCAGCATGTATGTATGTATGTATTTATTTATTCAGTGTGTATGTGTGCAGTATGGATGTGTGCAGTATCTATGTGTGTATGTGTGCAGTATGTATGTGTGTGTGTATGTATGTATGTATATGTGCAGTATGTATATGTGTGCAGTATGTATATGTGCATTGTGTGTATTTGTAGTGCATGGGCAGTATTTATGTATGTGTGCAGTATATATATGTGCAGTGTGAGTATATGTAGTGTGTGGGCAGTATGTGTGTGTGCAGTATGTATGTGTGCAGTATGTATGTATGTATGTATGTATGTATGTGTGCAGTATGTATGTATGTATGCAGTATGTATGTGTGCAGTATGTATGTGTGCAGTATGTATGTGTGCAGTGTGTATGTTTGCAGTGTGTATATGTGCATTGTGTGTATATGCAGTGTGTGGGCAGTATGTTTGTATGTGTGCAGTATGTATATATGTATGTATGTATGTATTCAGTATGTATGTGTGCAGCATGTATGTATGTATGTATTCAGTGTGTCTGTGTGCAGTATGGATGTGTGCAGTATCTATGTGTGCAGTATGTATGTATGTATGTATGTATGTGCAGTATGTATGTGTAATATGGATATATGTATGTGTCCAGTATGTGTATGTGCAGTGTGTGCAGTATGTGTATATGTAGCGTGTGGGCAGTATATATGTATGCATGTATGTCTGCAGTATGTATGTGTGTGCAGTATGTATGTATGTATGTATGTATGTGTGCAGTATGTATGTGTGTGCAGTATGTACAGTGAAGGAAATAAGTATTTGATCCCTTGCTGATTTTGTAAGTTTGCCCACTGTCACAGACATGAACAGTCTAGAATTTTTAGGCTAGGATAATTTTACCAGTGAGAGATAGATTATATAAAAAAAAAAAAACAGAAAATCACATTGTCAAAATTATATATATTTATTTGCATTGTGCACAGAGAAATAAGTATTTGATCCCTTTGGCAAACAAGACTTAATACTTGGTGGCAAAACCCTTGTTGGCAAGCACAGCAGTCAGACATTTTTAGTAGTTGATGATGATGGCCCACTCCTCTTTGCAGATCATCTGTAAATCATTAAGATTTTGAGGCTGTCGCTTGGCAACTCCGATCTTCAGCTCCCTCCGTAAGTTTTCGATGGGATTAAGGTCTGGAGACTGGCTAGGCTACTCCTTGACCTTAATGTGCTTCTTTTTGAGCCACTCCTTTGTTGCCTTTGCTGTATGTTTTGGGTCATTGTCGTGCTGGAAGACCCAGCCACGGGCCATTTTTAATGTCCTGGTGGAGGGAAGGAGGTTGTCACTCAGGATTTGACGGTACATGGCTCCATCCATTCTCCCATTGATGCGGTGAAGTAGTCCTGTGCCCTTAGCAGAGAAACACCCCCAAAACATAATGTTTCCACCTCCATGCTTGACAGTGGGGACGGTGTTCTTTGGGTCATAGGCAGCATTTCTCTTCCTCCAAACACGGCGAGCTGAGTTAATGCAAAAGAGCTCAATTTTAGTCTCATCTGACCACAGCACCTTCTCTCAATCACTCTCAGAATCATCCAGATGTTCATTTGCAAACTTCAGACGGGCCTGTACATGTGCCTTCTTGAGCAGGGGGACCTTGCGGGCACTGCAGGATTTTAATCCATTACGGCGTAATGTGTTACCAATGGTTTTCTTGGTGACTGTGGTCCTAGCTGCCTTGAGATCATTAACAAGTTCCCCCCGTGTAGTTTTCGGCTGAGCTCTCACCTTCCTCAGGATCAAGGATGCCCCACGAGGTGATATTTTGCATGGAGCCCCAGATCGATGTTGATTGACAGTCATTTTGTATGTCTTCCATTTTCTTACTATTGCACCAACAGTTGTCTCCTTCTCACCCAGCGTCTTACTTATGGTTTTGTAGCCCATTCCAGCCTTGTGCAGGTCTATGATCTTGTCCCTGACATCCTTAGAAAGCTCTTTGGCCTTGCCCATGTTGTAGAGGTTAGAGTCAGACTGATTAATTGAGTCTGTGGACAGGAGTCTTTTATACAGGTCACCATTTAAGACAGCTGTCTTTAATGCAGGCACGGAGTTGATTTGGAGCGTGTAACTGGTCTGGAGGAGGCTGAACTCTTAATGGTTGGTAGGGGATCAAATACTTATTTCTCTGTGCACAATGCAAATAAATATATATAATTTTGACTATGTGATTTTCTGTTTTCTTTTTTATATAATCTATCTCTCACTGGTAAAATTAACCTAGCCTAAAAATTCTAGACTGTTCATGTTTTTGACAGTGGGCAAACTTACAAAATCAGCAAGGGATCAAATACTTATTTCCTTCACTGTATATGTGCATTGTGTGTATCTGTAGTGTGTGGGCAGTATTTATGTATGTGTGCAGTATATATATATGTGCAGTGTGTGTGCAGTATGTATGTGTGCAGTATGCATGTGTGCAGTGTGTGTATATGTAGCGTGTGGGCAGTATATATGTATGCAGTGTGGGCAGTATGTATTTATGTATGTATGTATGTATGTGTGCAGTGTGTGAATATGTAACATGTGTGCATTATGTATAGGTATGTATGCAGTGTGTAGATGGTGTGTGCAGTATGTTTGTATGTATGTATGTATTAGAAACAGGGAGAGAACCTCCAGCTCACCGGTCTGCGTCTCCAGCAGCGTCACTCGGATCCCCGTGACGGCCCGCGGTAAGGAACAGCAATGTAGGAGAAAAAATGATCCAGCGCTGATAGTAATTTAAAAGGGAAATGAGAGTCCCATGTTTATTGAAGAAAGATCTTAAAATCGGAGGGGAGACGCAGTCCCAAGGTGCAAGTAGTCAGGGTAGATACCCAAGCCTACGCGTTTCGAACGCGATCTGCATTCTTAATCATGGCAAGTATGTAAGTATGTGTGCATTGTGTAGATGTAGTGTGTGCAGTATGTACACTACCATTCAAAAGTTTGGGGTCACCCAGACAATTTTGTGTTTTCCATGAAAACTCACACTTATATTTATCAAATGAGTTGCAAAATGACTAGAAAATATAGTCAAGACATTGACAAGGTTAGAAATAATGATTTTTATTTGAAGTAATAATTTTCTCCTTCAAACTTTGCTTTGTGGGAAAGGACACAGAGACATAAGAGACTTTCTATGCCAGTTTTCACACTTTTTAAGAAATGGGGCGTGGTAAAGGCAAAGGGGCTGTGAGCCAACAAATTTATTATGATTAACCCCAGAAAACTGGCGTCAATTATAGTGAAAGTCTACGCCAGCTCCTCGCTAACATAGATTTCACTCCATGGGGCATAGCAAGGTAGAGGCCCGTGCTGGACCTCATACTTTGCCCCCCCCCCCCCTTCATCTGACCAAACCCTGGCCTCCCATTGGACAGTTAAATTAAAAAAATATATATACACTACCGTTCAAAAGTTTAGGGTCACTTAGAAATTTCCTTATTTGCACAGTTTTTTTCAATGAAGATAACATTAAATTAATCAGAAATACACTCTATACACTGTTAATGTGGTAAATGACTATTCTAGCAGCAAACATCTGGTTTTTAATGCAATATCTACATAGGTGTATAGAGGCCCATTCCCAGCAACCATCACTCCAGTGTTCTAATGGTACATTGTGTTTGCTAACTGTGTTAGAAGGCTAATGGATGATTAGAAAACACTTGAAAACCCTTGTGCAATTATGTTAGCACCGCTGTAAACAGTTTTGCTGTTTAGAGGAGCTATAAAACTGACCTTCCTTTGAGCTAGTTGAGAATCTGGAGCATTACATTTGTGGGTTCGATTAAACTCTCCAAATGGCTAGAAAAAGAGAGCTTTCATGTGAAACTCGACAGTCTATTCTTGTTCTTAGAAATGAAGGCTATTCCATGCGAGAAATTGCCAAGAAACTGAAGATTTCCTACAACGGTGTGTATTACTCCCTTCAGAGGACAGCACAAACAGGCTCTAACCAGAGTAGAAAGACAAGTGGGAGGCCCCGCTGCACAACTGAGCAACAAGACAAGTACATTAGAGTCTCTACTTTGAGAAATAGATGCCTCACAGGTCCTCAACTGGCAGCTTCATTAAACAGTACCCGCAAAACGCCAGTGTCGACGTCTACAGTGAAGAGGCGACTCCGGAATGCTGGTCTTCAGGGCAGAGTGGCAAAGAAAAAGCCATATCTGAGACTGGCTAATAAAAGGAAAAGATTAATATGGGCAAAAGCACACAGACATTGGACAGAGGAAGATTGGAAAAAAGTGTTATGGACAGACGAATCGAAGTTTGAGGTGTTTGGATCACACAGAAGAACATTTGTGAGACGCAGAACAACTGAAAAGATGCTGGAAGAGTGCCTGACGCCATCTGTCAAGCATGGTGGAGGTTATGTGATGGTCTGGGGTTGCTTTGGTGCTGGTAAAGTGGGAGATTTGTACAAGGTAAAAGGGATTTTGAATAAGGAAGGCTATCACTCCATTTTGCAACGCCATGCCATACCCTGTGGACAGCGCTTGATTGGAGCCAATTTCTTCCTACAACAGGACAATGACCCAAAGCACACCTCCAAATTATGCAAGAACTATTTAGGGAAGAAGCAGGCAGCTGGTATTCTATCTGTAATGGAGTGGCCAGCGCAGTCATCAGATCTCAACCCCATAGAGCTGTTGTGGGAGCAGCTTGACAGTATGGTACGCAAGAAGTGCCCATCAAGCCAATCCAACTTGTGGGAGGGACTTCTGGAAGCATGGGGTGAAATTTCTCCCGATTACCTCAGCAAATTAACAGCTAGAGTGCCAAAGGTCTGCAATGCTGTAATTGCTGCAAATGGAGCATTCTTTGACGAAAGCAAAGTTTGAAGGAGAAAATTATTATTTAAAATAAAAAACATTATTTCTAACCTTGTCAATGTCTTGACTATATTTTCTAGTCATTTTGCAACTCATTTGATAAATATAAGTGTGAGTTTTCATGGAAAACACAAAATTGTCTGGGTGACCCCAAACTTTTGAACGGTAGTGTAAGTGAATACAGTGCAGTGAAATTCAGTGACTCACAGGTGACATCTTCTCAGAATGGAGTCGTTCATGTTCTCTTTTCTTCTTCATCCGACCCAGAACACCATGTTGACTTCCAGTCTTCTTCATCTCCAATGCCCAAGCGCGAACCACAAGATATGTCATGAAAGTGTTGATGTAACCTGTATACCACGTTCACGTGACCCAATCTGCCACGTCACAGCTTATTCAAATCATGGAAGCGTTCAGTCTACATGACTACCGCCCGTCATGGTGCGCATACCTTAGATCAAAATTTCGACATATAACTAACTCTAAATCTCATAAGCTAATTTTCTTTAGCTATTATACTAGGATGTACAATTCTATATTAAAATATTATCATATTAGTCATGTGTCCTAGTATACCCACATCCAGCGATGGGTGGGATGGGTGAAACATAAAATAGTTTTCCATGAGTTTTGGACTGCGATGTGCTGCTGATCTCCCCTTTTGGGGGTAATATACAGGGAATATGGGGGTTATATAAGGGACTCCCATCATCCCTGTATATACCAGCCATCATCCCCATATATAACCACCATTATCCGTGTATGAACCAGCCTACCATTATCTCAGTATAAAATCTCCATCACCCCTGTATATACCATTAGGGCGGGCACTGTCAGCTTGCTGTGGCGTGCGGGCATTGTGGCTAAAGAAGAAGTAAATGGGGTGGGCATTGAGGACACCGTGGACCAATAGCATGCCTGAAATGCCGGTATATGGGAGAAGTCCAGCAGAATCTGAAAATATGCCTCCTGATTGCTTAGGCTGGGTTCACACGACTTATTTTCAGACGTAAACGAGGCGTATTATGCCTCGTTTTACATCTGAAAATAAGGCTACAATACGTCGGCAAACATCTGCCCATTCATTTGAATGGGTTTGCCGACGTACTGTGCAGACAACCTGTCATTTACGCGTCGTCGTTTGACAGCTGTCAAACGACGACGCGTAAAAATACAGCCTCGTCAAAAGAAGTGCAGGGCACTTCTTTCAGACGTAATTTGAGCCGTTTCTTCATTGAACTCAATGAAGCACAGCTCAAAATTTACGGCTGTCAGAGAAGCCCCGCAAAATGCGAGGAGGAGCATTTACGTCTGAAACAAGGCAGCTGTTTTCTCCTGAAAACAGTCTGTCTTTTCAGACGTAAAAGCCTGCTATTGTGTGCACATACCCTTAAAGGCTATGTACACCTTTGCACAGTTTTTTTTTTAATTGCCTTGTATGTATTTTGTAAAATAAATCACATTTCTAATTGGTCTACCATTTGTCTTCTGTACCTGCAGTGTATTTCAGTTCATGGCCAGCTGCTGTATTCAGTTATCTCTCTAAGGCCCTGTTCACACCTGCGTTGGTGTGTTTCGTTGTTCTGCTCCATCAGTGGTGCAGAACAAAGGAATAACGTAAGCAACTGTTCCGTCGCACAACGGACACCGCCACCTGCCGACAGAACCCATTGACTTTAGTGGGTTCCATTGGCTTTCCGTCAGGCGGGGGACCGTGATTTTACCAGAGACAATAGTGCAGATGTGAACGAGGCCTTATCCGTCAGTCATCACCCTAATGGCAAACTGAGCAGCTCCTCCTTTGCAGGCTCATGAACAAGCATTTACTGTGGAATCTGCGCATGTGCATGGTCCTAATTACTGCATACCTCCTAACCGTCCCGGATATAGGGGGGTAGTCCAGGATTCTGGGCGCTGTTACGCTGTCCCAAGCGGCCGGTGGTATGTCTTGGTGTCAACTGTATCTGCGTCCTCAGGATGCAGATACAGTTTAATCCAATGCTAATGAAAGGGATCGTCAGCTCCCTGCTTCTGTTTTAGTACCACTCGCCGAGGAATTCCCGGGCACAGCGCTACTTTAAGTGCGGAGCCCCTTGTTTCACTATCCATATATGAACATTGACGTCGGGGACTACTCCTGGAACGGAATCCACTGCCTTTGCATTGCCGATGGTCTGGCCGGGGAATCCGCTCCTATGCGGAACCCCTGATGTCACTTTCCATATATGTACAATTACATCAAGGGCTCCTCCTGGAGAGCAATCCTTGGCCACAGCGTGGCCGACGCTCTGGACAGAGATTCTGCTCCTATAGGGAATGCCTTACGTCACTGTCCATATATGGACAGTGACGGCAGGGGCTCCTCCTGGAGTGGAATCCCTGGGGGAGTGGCACCATCTACATGGGCACTGTGTGTGACACTATCTATATGGGCACTGGCACTTTATATGTGCACACTGGTACTAGGGGTAGCTAAGGGGGCATTAAACTGTATGGGGGCAGCTATTTGTCATTATACTGTGTAGGGGGTCCTATGGGAACATAATAATGAGTGGGCTGAACCGGGTATGTGTGGGCGGAGATTACTTAGATTAGATACTTGAAAGTTGGTAGGTATGTTTACTGGTGTGTGCTGGGGCAGAGCGAGTGTGCCTACTCCAAATTTGCAGCATAAGGCAATGAGGTTGCTTTACCACATGCCAATGCTGCAATTTTGGGAATTGCTCCCTCTAGTGACCAGCACATGGAAATGTTATAAATTAGAATCTGATTTATAATATTTCCTGACTTGTGAAAAAATTAAAAAATTAAAACAATGTTTAATCACTTATATACTAACTGTTTAACTGAAAAAAAATAATAATTCCTAGCGACACATTCCCTTTAATACTGGCGTTTCATACACCAGTCCTATTAAACAGTTTGCTGGAGTAAGATGCAACACATTTATTAACAGGCGAACGACTCTTAATAAATGTGTCGCATCTTTTAGCTGCAACGCGGCCTGTCATCAGTACTTTCTATGTGCCGCGGCCTGCTGTACATTTAAAGTACATTTTTAAAATGTATTTTATTGTCTGATTGGGGGGGCATACAGTCTGATTGGGGGGGAGGTATGGGTCTGGCACGGACCTTTTCCTTGTTACGCCCCCCAGAGATAAATCTGTGCGGCATTATACATATAGATTTCTGCTATAATTTACATCAGTTACTGGCGTAAATTATAGTAAAATTGTTGGCCATTTCTGCTAAGCCCCGCTCATTTTTTGCCCCCAAAAATTATGACATTTGCGTATTTTGTGAATTTTCTACGCTAATAAACTGTTGTAGAAAGGTTAATATATTCCCCCCAAAGGCTACAGACCGTAATACAATATCTTAATGTAAGGATGTGTACACTTAATTGTGCTGCAACGCTTGTTGTCTCCATTCTATGTCAGTGTGGGAAGTAGATGTCCGGCCTTATGATTTTATGATATGTAATAGACCCAGAATCCCAATCACCATACCAAAGAATGCAAAATAAAGACACAAAACATTATAATTGGGTGTTAAATGGTCAAAACTTTTATTATATTATATGACCAAACCCAAAATGGCAAAGCTCCGACTCACGAAGAGTCACCCTCCAGCACGCAGGAAAGGAAAAACCCCCTGTGGGGGAAACCTCTAGGGAAACCATGGCTGGAGGATTGCCCTTCCTCTAGGCTTAGAAGTTGCCAAAATATAATTTGTAACAGAATTTATACGTTTTCTCAGATTTTTAAGGAAAGACAATACAATGAACGAACGAACGAACGAACGAACGAACGAACGAACGAACGAACAAACAACATAAAACACATAAATCGGCTGATCTGGATGGCTAGGCGGGTGTCTCTCTTCCTGGGCACCCATTAAAATGAATGGGCGATGCTCGGTTGAGACGTGTCCTCCAGATGCCTCCTTGTAGCATCTGTCTCCGCTCTGGCTAATAGAGGGGGATCTCCTGCTGGAAACCCCCCTCTATTACAGACAACCCGTATGAAGAGGATGGCATCACTGTGATGAAGAAGTGGTCTTGGGTGAAGGGTTTCCCTGCTAGAACCTCCAAATTACATCAGGTCGGTATTGGTGGGGAAGTCAAGCTCAAGGTCCTCAGTCCCATCCAATATGGCGCTGAATGTGGCAGTAAAACTTTCTAATATGGAATCTTCTTTATGTCATAAACATTTGTATTTATGACATCAGCACCTTCATCATCATTACTACAGGAATTTATTACCACTGCACAAATCATACATTGTGACGACACCCACAGTGGTCTGAAGTGTTAACCCTTTAATGACTGGAAATGAACTTAGTACAGAGGCCATAAAGCTGAATAGAACATATCAGCGGCCATAAAGGAAAAGGGATAATGCAGGGAGCATCTCCGCACAAGAACTATCCATGACAAAGAGTTCTCCAGGATGAGATAACTTATCTGCTTTCTCCAAAAAGCAGCACCACACCTGTCCATAGGTTGTGTGTGGTATTACAGCTCATTACCATTCACTTCAATGGAGCTAACCTGCAATACCAGATACAACCTGTGGATAGGTGTGGTGCTGTTTTTGGAAGAAAGCAGCCATATTTTTATAACTCTGCACAGCTCCTGTTAGAAATAGTTAAAATAAAGTGGGGGGAGAAGGAGAAGAAGGGGAGAGGGAAAGAAGAAAGTAAAAAAAGGGAAAAAGAGGAACTCTGAGGTAAAAGATATCAAACTAGACTGAAAGGAGTCTGCTGGAGGTTCCAGATGGAAAGACATATTTCTGCCATGGGGACCAGATTAGTTGAAATGTATCTTGAAGGGGGGCTTCAGAGAGTGGGTTTTAACCCCTTCCCGCCCTATGAAGTGCTGTTGCATTGAAAAACTATGCAGTTCATCTTCAAATGCAGCGTCACAAAAACAAATTATTTAGTAAAAAATAAAACTATATAAATTTGGTATCGCCATAATCGTAACGACACGCAGAATCAAGTTATCATGCAATTCATGCCACCCGATCAACACTGTAAAATCAAAACAGAAATGGCGGAATTACAGGTTTTTTGTTCAATTCACCCCACAAAATGTAGGTTTTTTTACATTGTTTTTTTAATACTTTATATGGTACATTAGGCCGCAGGGTAAATTCCACGTAAACAGCGTCATTCATCGGTTAACTGTTTAAATGATACCAGTTCAAGTGACCTTTATCGAAAAACACTATAAGACATTTTTTCCCAATTAACCTTTTAATTGGGGCTAGCATGTGTGATACTGTCTGCTAAGCCGTTGTATCTCAGCATATTATATGTGATACTGTCTGCTGAGCCACTGTCTCCTATCAAGTAGCAGAGCTATCAGGTGTCATAGTCTTAGGGTTCACACGCAAAGTCAAAAATGGCTGAAAATTACAGAGCTGTTTTCAGAGAACACAGCCTTTGATTTACAGCCGTTTTTGAAGCTGTAAACGTTTTTTGAGGTGTTTTTTTCTAGCTGTTTTTGGAGCTGTTTTTCCATTGACACAATGAAAAACATCTCCAAAAACGGCTCAAGAAGTGACATGCTCCTTCTTTTTACAATAGGCAGATGTTTGAAGGCATTGGGCTACCGATTTTTCAGGCGTATTTGAAGGCGTTTACGCTCCGAAATATGCCTGAAAACACAGCGTGTGAATATACCCTTATAGATACGCTGTCTCAGATATATATATCTTTTTGTTTGTTTTTTTTAGGGGTGTGGGCAAAACACATGTCTTGTGGCACAAAACAGTCTGATTAGTGGGGGAGATACAGGGTCTGGCTTAGGCCTTTTGTTGCACACTCAATGTAAAATTGTACACTAGCTCGGAGCTGGCGTTGATTTCTGCTTTACATTACGCCCGTTACTGGCGTAAATGATAGTAAAATTGTCGGCCCTTTCCGCAAAGCGCCACACACTTTTCAAAAAAGTGCCAAAGGCAGCGAAAAGTGACCGAAAACGTTCCTGCACTTTTGGGATTTTTCTATGCCAGATAAGAGGCTTAGCAAGGTTAATAAATTCTCGTCTAAGGCTACAGACAGTAATACAATATCTTAATGCAAGGATCTGTACACTCAGTGTCTGACTGAGGTACCTTGGACCCACCAAAGGAAATAATTCTTGGGGGTCTACCCTTCAACTATATAGAAATAATTTAAACACTCTTAAATGTGTACTAAAAACGTGTGTTGTAAAACAAAGACCAGTATTCCCACCATATTGTGACAGATATCAGTCCTACACAGGCATTCTGCAGACCATATAAGTGAATACAGTGCAGTGAAATTCAGTGACTCACATGTGACATCTTCTTAGATTGGAGTCGTTCACGTTCTCTTTTCTTCTTCAGCTGGCCCAGAACGCCATGATGACTTCTTCCAGTCTTCTTCATCTCCAATGCCCAAGCGTGAACCACAAGATACGTCATGAAAGTGTTGATGTAACCTAGATACCACGTGTAATGACGGGGTAGGGATACAGACAGGTGAGCTCTAATCTACCCGCCTCTCAGTCCCTGCCTACTTGCACGGCCCGTCCTAGGCGACGGCGTACAACTGGGCGACGGTCCCTACGCACAATATGTGCACGACAGACAAACAGACAAGTGTACACAGAAGCTAAGGGAAATGGGGCAGTTGCCCACGGCAACACAGTGAGCAACAGGCGTAGTGAACGAGTCGAGTCAAAACAGGAGTGTACCAGGTACCAAACACAGAGCAGGAGCGTAGTCAGTAAAGCCAGGGTCAAAATGAAGCAAGGTCAATAATAATAGCAGGAGCAGCAGAGCCAGAAAACAGGAAAGAATCACAGGCAAAGACAAGCAGGAAATGAAGGTATAAATAGACCGAGGCCGGGAGCTAGAACCGTCTGGCCAGGCTGTAATAGGTTCTCCCACTCCTGAGCCTACCAGCCTGAGTGGTAGCAGATCGAGTCACTCTATCAGACCTAGGAGCAGGTGCAGACTGATTAACCACGGGCGTCGACACAGAAGCTGTGTCTGGCAGATCCTTTACACCACGTTCCCGTGACCTAATGTGCCACGTCACAGCGTATTCAAATCATGGAAGTGTCCAGTCTACATGACTACCGACTGTCATGGTGTGCAAACCTTAGATCAAAATGTTGACATATAACTAACTGACTCTAAACCTCATAGGGTAATTTTCTTTAGCTATTATACCAGGATGTAGGCGGAGGAGTAGGCTAAGAGAACGGAAAGTGGCCGAGGCGGGAGTTGGGCCAGAGTGAATATGACGCTTGACTGGGGTCTGGGGAGGGGAAGGGGAGAGAGACAGGTGGGAAGGTGGGAGCAGAGGGGCAACATGAAAAAAATTATTAAACTGAATCTACTGCTTTAAAACAGTCACTCACCAAGTTGCGGAGCTTGCCCCTGCATGGATCCCATTCCTTTCTACAAACCAATTAACGCTAATCATAACCTTGATGAGCGGCGGCTGCCCACTTTATTTTACTTTTGTGGCCAGGCCCCTGACAGTAGTACCAGCGGTACTACCCTGATGGCAGGCCTGTTTGCAGGAGTACTAGCCAACTACGTCACAGATAACCCAAGTTTCAAGACCATGCAAATTTATGGATTTTTGGCATCCCATGGAATATGGGAACAATAGGGAATTCTATCAGTAAGTATTCTGCCTGTTTGTTGGCTAATACTCCTGATCCAATTCCTTCTTCTAGCAGATTTTTTAAAGATTCCTTACATGCGGTGCTTATTTTCGCCACAAGTTTGCGATATGTCGATTCATTGTCTAAAATGGTATGAACGTGTCTGGGATATAAAGAGGAATCTAGAACAACTCCTGCTCCGTAAGATTTGGAGGACACAGTTATACGCTGGATATATGGTGAGCCCCTCTGTGTTTTCACCGTCAGCCCTTATGTGTACATAGTGAACCTTTTAGAAGGTTAATCTCTACACGCTAAGGTGGAAGGGTTGGTTCCAATGCCTAGTTATGGTGGTGTCTGAGGAAATAAAGGTCCTTTTAGACGTCCCGATACTGACCATGAAAACCAGCACCAATCGACGATACAGCGTGTCACAAGGAGCAATCATCGTTAATGTATGGGGGCAAACAATCGTTACTACACCAGACCCCGCACCGATCTGCCAGTCCAGCTGCCTCCGGGCACTGGACAACACTGCCGGAAGCAGATTGCTCAGATCACTGCATAGCAGCCGTTCGGCAGAACTGCAGCTCGGCCTCTATTCTTTGACCGGAGCCATCTACTTCCGGCAGTGTTGTCCGGTGCCCAGAGGCAGCTGGAGTGGTGGATCGGTGCGGGGTCTGGTGTAGTAACGATTGTTTGCCCCCATACATTAACGATGATTGCTCCTTGTGACACGCTGTATAGTCGATTGGTGCTGGTTTTCATGGTCAGTATCGGGACGTCTAAAAGGACCTTTATTTCCTCAGACACCACCATATCTAGGCATTGGAACCAACCCTTCCACCTTAGCGGGTAAAGATTAACCTTCTAAAAGGTTCACGCACCGATCATATACTGATGACCTATCCAGTGGATAGGTCATCAGTTGTCAGAACGTGGAAAACCCCTTTAAAGGGAAGGTGTCACGGAAATGTTTTTATATATATATATATATATATATATATATATATATATATATATACATATATATAATATAATATTGCTTTTAGTATGTCATTAAAATAAATTGTATTTATTTGTGTTTTTTTGTTGTACTTTTTACTTTTTTCCTTCTTTTACTTCTCTATGGGGGCTGCCATTTTTTTTTTCATCTCTGTATCTGTCCATTAACGACACATACAGAGATGGAATACGGCACATACATTCCCATAGAGAATGCGAACGGGAGCCGTTCCATTCACTATAGTGTATGCCGTCTGTGTGGGAACGGCGCATGCGCCACTCCCACACAGATCAAAAGAAAGGTCTTTAGTAGAGCGACATCCAGCGCTATTTTCATGTGGACCGGAAGCCACGGCCGGACAGTAAGATGACGACTTCCGGTCGCGGCTTCCGGCCATATGTTGAAGGCAGCGCAGATGCAAGGACTAGGAGCGGCAGGGCGGAGGCGGCGGCAGGAGCAGGTAAGTTATGTTTGTGTATGTGATGTGTGTGTATGTTAGTGTTATACTTTCTGCTGAGCACTGTATCTAATCTTCCTACACTGTGCATTCGCTCAGAAAATGGCGGCACACAGTGTAGGAGGTTTGAAGATTCAACCCCCTTCTTTCTCCTGGCACTAGGCAGGATAAAGGAGGGGGGATTCTGTGAGGACACTAGAGCGAGTGTGTCTACTACAAATTTGCAGCATAAGGCAATGAGGTTGCTTTACCACATGCCAATGCGGCAATTTTGAGAATTGCTCCCTCTAGTGACCAGCACATGGAAATGTTATAAATTAGAATCTAATTTATAATATTTCCTGAAAAAAATAAAATAAAATTTCTAGCGACACATTCCCTTTAATACTGGCGTTTCATACACCAGTCCTATTAAACAGTTTGCTGGAGTAAGATGCAACACATTTATTAACAGGCGAAAGACTCTTAATAAATGTGTTGCATCTTTTAGCTGCAACGCGGCCTGTCATCAGTACTTTCTACGTGCTGCGGCGTGCTGTAAGAGCCTGAGGGAATCCGGGAGGGAGAATCGGAGTGGTGAGGTAAGTACATTTTTTAAATGTATTTTATTGTCTGATTGGGGGGCAAACAGTATGATTGGGGGGAGGTATGGGTCTGGCACGGAACTTTGCCTTGTTACGCTCCCCAGAGATAAATCTGGGCCGCACTATACATATAGATTTCTGCTATAATTTACATCAGTTACTGGCGAAACTTATAGTAAAATTGTTGGCCATTTCTGCTAAGCCCCGCCCATTTTTTGCACCCCAAAAATGTCAACATTTGTGTATTTTAGTAAACTGTTGTAGAAAGGTTAATATATTCCCCCCAAAGGCTACAGACTGTAATACAATATCTTAACCCCTTCCCTCTTTAGCCACTTTTGACCTTCCTGACAGAGCCTCATTTTTCAAATCTGACATGTGTCACTTTATGTGGTAATAACGTCGGATTGCTTTTAGCTATCCAAGCGATTCTGAGATTGTTTTCTCATGACACATTGGACTTGATGTTACTGGCAAAATTTGCTCGATATGTTCAGTATTTAATTGTGAAAAACACCAAAATTTAGCGAAAAATTGCAAACATTTGCATTTTTCTCAACTTAAATGTATCTGCTTGTAAGGCAGGTAGTTATAATACACACAATTGTTGCTAACTAACATCCCCCATATGTCTACTTTATCCTCTTATTTTTCTAGGACGTTACAAGGCTTTGAACTTTAGCAGCAATTTCTCACATTTTCAAGAAAATTTCAAAAGGCTATTTTTACAGGGGCCCGTTCACTTGTGAAGTGGCTTTGAGGGCCTTATATATTAGAAACCCAAAAAAAGTCACCCCATTTTGAAAACTTCACCCCTCAAAGTATTCAAAACAGCATTTAGAACATTTCTTAACCCTTTAAACTTTTCACAGGAATTAAAGCAATGTAGGGGTGAAATTTACAAATAAATTTTTAATCCATTTTTATTTATAACACAGAAAGTTTTTCCATAGAAATGCAACTCAATATTTATTGCCCAGATTCTGCAGTTTTAGGAAATATCCCATATGTGGCCGTAGCGTGCTACTGGACTGAAGCACCGGCCTCAGAAGCAAAGGAGCACCTAGTGGATTTTGGGCCCTTATTTTTATTCGAATATATTTTAGGCACCATGTCAGGTTTCAAGGGCTCTTGCGGTGCCAAAACAGTGGAAATCCATTTGAGAAACTACACACCTCAAGGAAATTATCTAGGTGTATACTGAGCGTTTTGACCCCGCAGGTTTTTTGCAGAAATTATTGGAAGTAGGCCCTGAAAATAAAAATCTACATTTTTTCAAAGAAAATGTAGGTAAAGCTAATTTTTTCTCATTTCCACAAGGACTGAAGGAGAAAAGGCACCACAACATTTGTAAAGCAATTTCTCCCGAGTAAAACAATACCCCACATGTGGTAATAAATGGCTGTTTGGACACACGGCAGGGCTTAGAACGGATGGAGCACCATTTGGCTTTTGGAGTTCACATTTAGCAGGGATGGTTTGCGGAGGCCATGTCACATTTACAAAGCCCCTGAGGGGATAAAACAGTGTAAACCCCCCACAAGTGACCTCATTTTGGAAACGACACCCATTGAGGAAATTATCTAGGGGTATACTGAGCGTTTTGACCCCACAGGTTTTTTGAAGAAATTATTGGAAGTAGGCCCTGAAAATAAAAATCTACATATTTTCAAAGAAAATGTAGTTTTAGCAATTTTTTTCTCATTTCCACAAAGACTGAAGGAGAAAAAGCCAGCAAAATTTGTAAAGCAATTTCTCCCGAGTAAAACAGTACCCCACATGTGGTAATAAACGGCTGTTTGGACACACGGCAGGGCTTAGAATGGAAAGAGCGCTATTTGGCTTTTGGAGATCACATTTAGCAGGAATGGTTTGCGGAGGCAATGTCGCATTTGCAAAGCCCCTGAGGGGCAAAACAATGAAAACGCCCAAATAGTGACTCCCTTTAGGAAACTACACCCCTTGAGGAATCCATCTAGGAGTATTGTGAGCATTTTGACCCCATAGATGTTTCATAGAATTTATTAGAATTGGGCAGTGAAAATAAAAACAATCCTTTTTCTTCAATAAGACGTAGTTTTACCGCAAATTTTTGGGATTTCTCAACAAATAATGCAAAAAAAGAACACAACATTTGTAAAGCAATTTCTCCCGAGTACGGCAATACCCCATATGTGGTCATAAACGGCTGTTTGGGCACACGGCAAGGCTCAGAAAGGAAAGAGCACCATTTGGAGTGCAGATTTTGCTGGATTGGTTTCTGGGCACCTGTGGGACCAAAACTGTGGATACCCCGCAGAAGTGACCACATTTTGGAAACTACGCCCTCAATGCATTTACCTAGGGGTGTAGTAAGCATGTTAACCCTGCAGGTGTTTTGTAGAAATTAGTGTGCACTCGATGTTGCAGAGTGAAAATGGGATTTTTTTTCCATAGATATGCCAATATGTGGTGCCCAGCTTGTGCCACCATAACAAGACAGCTCTCTAATTATTATGCTGGGTTTCCTGGTTTTAGAAACACCCTTCATGTTGCCCTAATCTTTTGCCGAACATTCGACCAGGCTCAGGAGTGAAAGCGTACCATGCAAAATCGAGGCCTAATTTGGCGATTTATAAAGTATTGGATCACAATTGCAGAGGCTCAGATGTGAAATAATAAAAAGAAAGCCCTGAGAAGTGACCCCATTTGGAAACTGCACCCCTCAAGGCATCTATTAAGGGGTGTAGTGAGCATTTTCACCCACAGGTATTTTCCATAAATGATTGCGCTGCGGGTGGTGCAAAGTAAAAATTGATATTTTTCTCTAGAAATGCCATTTCAATGGCAAATATGTCATACCCAGCTTATGTCACTGGAGACACACACCCCAACATTTTTTAAAAGGGTTCTCCCGGGTATGACGATGCCATATATGTGGAAGGAAACTGCTGTTTGGGCACACTGTAGGGTTCAGATGGGTGGGAGCGTCATTTGGCTTTTGGAGCGTGGAATTTGCTTGGTAATAGTTTTGTTTGGAGTGTTTCCGTTTATAACGTGGGGCATATGTGAGCTGGGCAGAGTACATCAGGGGCATAGTCAGGGGGTATAATAATGGGGTAAAAAAACAATAAAATAATCCATTTATGTGTGTTACGCTGTGAAGCAATCCTTTCTGCACAGGCCAGTGTCGCACTGATATATGGCGTCCTTTCTTATGCCCCTTTTGGTCCGCATATTTGCAGTTCGGGGAATTTTGCTGTGAAGTGTTGTCCTGGTATAATACGGGCACCCTCGCTTCCAGCAGATATGTTTGGGCCCTCCCCTTCCTGGTTCCCTAATTTTAGATCCTTGATAAATCGCCTCCTGAAACAGAGGAAATGTTCCCCTCGGGCACAACTGCATATTTTTTATTTCCTGACTTATTGGAGCCATAACTAATTTTATTTTTTCATAGACGTAGCGGTATGAGGGCTGTTTTTTTGCAGGACAAGCTGTAACGATTATTGTTACCATTTTCGGGTACATGCGACTTTTTGATCACCTTTCATCCTATTTTTTGGAAGGCCAGGTAAACAAAAAAACGCAATTCTGGCACAGCTTTTTTTTTTTTATACAGTGTTCACCATGCGTTATACATTACCAGTTAACTTTATTATGTGGATCCGTACGATTCCGGAAATACCTAATTTATAGAACTTTTTTATGTTTGACAACATTTTGCACATTAAAATTGCTTTTGTAAAAAGAATGTATTTTTTCTGTCGCCAAGTTGTGAGAACCATATCTTTCCAATTTTATTGTCGACGGAGCTGTATGAGGGCTTGTTTTTTGCGAGACAATCTATAGTTTTTATAGGTACCATTTTTGGATACGTGCAACGTTTTGATCACTTTTTATTCTAATATTTGTAGGGCAGAGTGACCAAAAAACAGAAACTCGGGTATAGTTTTTTACAGGTTTTTTTTACGCTGTTCACCGTGTGCAATAAATAATATAATATTTTGATACATCAGGTCGTTACGGTCGCGGCAATACCAAATACGTATGGTTTATTATTTTTTTTCAATAATAAAGGACTTGATAAGCGAAAAAGGGTGATAGTGTTTTATTTTATTACTTGAAACTTTTATTGTTTTCAAACTTCTATTTTTTTAATTTTTTTTCTAATACTTTGCACTACCTACGTAGTGCAATGTATTAGATCTGTCAGTTATTCACTGACAGCAAGCCGATTAGGCTTCGCCTCCCGGCGGGGCCTAATCGGCTTCCGGAATAGCAGAGCAGGAGGCCATTGTGTCTCCTGTTGCCATAGCAGCAGTCGCCAGTCCTGATTGCCTGTCAGGGCTGGTGATCTGCTAGTAACCACTACGATGCAGTAATCGCTTTCGATTGCTGCATCGAGGGGGATAATGGCAGGGATTGGAGCTAGCTCCGGTTCCTGCCATTAAAGGTGGATGCCATCTTTCCGGCGGCTACGGAAGCCGATCAGGCTCCGCCGCCGGGCGGATCTTGACCGTCTTCTGTATTAGGCAGACCGGGAGGCCAGTATTAGGCCTCCGGTTGCCATTGCAGCCACCGGAACCCCGGCAATTTCATTGCTGGGGTTCCGATGAGCTGCAAACACCTTAAGTGCAGCACTCGCGTTTGAGCGCTGCACTTAAGGGGTTAATGGTGGGGATCGAAGCTAATTTCGGTCCCCGCCATTACAGCCGGATGTCAGCTGTAAGATACAGCTGAGATCCGGGGATGATGGCACCGACTCAGCTTCTGGGCCGTTGCCAAACATTTGGCGTATGGATACGGCAATTTGCGGGAAGTCATAACTTTCCATGGCGTACCCATACGGCAAATGTCAGGGAGGGGTTAATGTAAGGATGTGTACACTTAATTGTGCAGCAACGCTTGTTGTCTCCATTCTATGTCAGTGTGGGAAGTAGATGTCCGGCCTTATGATTTTGTGATATGTAATAGACCCAGAATCCCAATCACCAAACCAAAGAATGCAAAATAAAGACACAAAACATTATAATTGGGTGTTAAATGGTCAAAACTTTTATTATATTATATGACCAAACCCAAAATGGCAAACCTCCGACTCACGAAGAGTCACCCTCCAGCACGCAGGAAAGGAAAAACCCCCTGTGGGGGAAACCTCTAGGGAAACCATGGCTGGAGGATTGCCCTTCCTCTGGGCTTAGAAGGTGCCAAAATAGAATTTGTAACAGAATTTGTACGTTTTCTCAGATTTTCAAGGAAAGACAAAACAATGAACGAACAACATAAAACAAATAAATCGGCTGATCTGGTTGGCTAGGCGGGTGTCTCTCTTCCTGGGCACCCATTAAAATGAATGGGTGATCCACGGATGAGACGGGTCCTCCAGATGCCTCCTTGTAGCATCTGTCTCCGCTCCGGCCAATAGAAGGGGATCTCCTGCTGGAAACCCCCCTCTATTACAGACAACCCGTATGAAGAGGATGGCATCACTGTGAAGAAGAAGTGGTCTTGGGTGTAGGGTTTCCCTGCTAGAATCTCCAAATTACATCAAGTCGGCATTGGTGGAGAAGTCAAGCTCAAGGTCCTCAGTCCCATCCAATATGGCGCTGAATGTGGCAGTAAAACCTTCTAATATGGAATCTTCTTTATGTCATAAACATTTGTATTTATGACATCAGCGCATTCAACATCATTACTGCAGGAGTTTATTAACACTGCCACCTCATTCATTGTGACGTCACCCACAGTGGTCTGAAGTGTTAACCCTTTACTGACTGGCAGTGTACTTACCACAGAGGCCATAAAGCTGAATAGAACATATCAGCGGCCATAAAGGAAAAGGGATATTGCAGGGAGCATCTCCGCACAAGAACAATGCATGACAAAGGGTTGTCCAGGATAAGATAACTTGTCTGCTTTCTCCAAAAACCAGCACCACACCTGTCCATAGGTTGTGTGTGGTATTACAGCTCATTACCATTCACTTCAATGGAGAAAACCTGCAATACCAGATACAACCTGTGGATAGGTGTGGTGCTGTTTTTGAAAGAAAGCAGCCATATTTTTCTAACTCTGCACAGCCCCTGTTAGAAATAGTTAAAAAAAAAGGGGGGGAGAAAATAAATTAAAAAAAGGTAAAAAGAGGAACTCTGAGGTAAAATAAATCAAACTAGACTGAAAGGAGTCTGCTGGAGGTGCCAGATGGAAAGACATATTTCTGCCATGGGGACCAGATTAGTTGAAATGTATCTTGAAGGGGGCTTCAGAGAGTGGGTTTTAACCCCTTATAGCCCTATGAAGTGCTGTTGCATTGAAAAACTATGCAGTTCATCTTCGAATGCAGCGTCACAAAAACAAATTATTTTGTAAAAAATAAAACTATATAAATTTGGTATCGCCATAATCGTAACGACCCGCAGAATCAAGTTATCATGCAATTCATGCCGCCCGATGAACATTGTAAAATCAAAACAGAAATGGTGGAATTACAGGTTTTTTTTCAATTCACCCCACAAAATGTATGCTTTTTTACATTTTTTAAAATACATTATATATTACATTAGGCCGCAGGGTAAATTCCACATAAACAGCGCCATTTATGGGTTAACTGTTTAAATGATACCAGTTAAAGTGACTTTTATCGAAAAACACCATAAGAATTTTTTTCACAATTAACCTTCTAATTGGGCCTAGAATGTGTGATACTGTCTGCTAAGCCGTTGTATCTAAGTAGACCTAAGTAGACAAAAGTCGATGGTCCAGCGCAGTCAGGTTTAAAACAGAACGTAGTTCCAATTTTATTTGGATGGTTAAAACAAGATCATTCCCGAATGCAAGGGTGAAAATGTAGGTAAAGTGCCTACGCGTTTCAGACGTATACCACGTTCTTCCTCATGGCTTTAATGCTAACAACTAAAAGTCAGAACGAGGTCTATATCTGGTTGCCAACAGGTGAAAATTAGTGATGTCACACAGAAAAGTGGTGCTGTCCAGCATAGTAGTGCTGAATAGGGAGACGCCTATAAAGCATCAGTATTCTATGAATAAAAGCTATCCAGCACGGTGGAGCTGTCCAGCAGAAGTGGTGCTGAAACAGAGAGCTGGTGATAGAACATCACTGCTCCACTAGTAAGTTATGTGCTTATAGCGTTGATTGATGAATATTTATAAATAATAAAATGAGGGATAACAATGACCCAAATCTATCCTAGAGAAGTGGATAGAATATTAATGCTAATTTCTGTTTATTAGGCTGTCGGATATAAACCTCTGAAATACTCACATCGAAAAATTAAAACATGAATAGACGCTAAAAAATACATCATTTTAAACAGTTTAAAACAATACATGAACTGGAAAGAAGGGGAATTATGTATTGGTCTTCAAGGATAATTAGTATTGGAAAATGTGTTTTCCTTTGTATACTAGACCGTCAAACGGGAAATCTGATGGGGGAAGGACCCGTTAATATGGATAATTAGGTGTCATCTGTAAAAGCCATGAACATTAACAGGTATTATTGATTATTAGGCCATATTAGATTCTACCGATCATTTCATAGATTCTTTTACTATTAGTGGAACATTAATTCTTTTTTTAAGTTCAAACCTTTAGGAAACCTCGTTTTTAGTGTAAATATCCAGTATGCTTCACGTGATAAGATTTTATGTTTGATGTTCCCCCCTCTGGTTGGAGTTTTGACTTTTTTTCTGGTATAACATCTCAGACTTGTAATTGATCTATTATGGAAGGTTATGAAATGTTTTACAACATTGGAGATATTGGTGAGGTTAGGATTTCTTATATAGCCCAAATGTTCTAGTATCCTAGTTTTACATTTGCGGCTGGTGCAACCTACATACATTAGATTGCATTCCAAACACTCCACAATGTATATTACTGCCTCACTGTTGCAATTAATGTAAGTTTGAATTGAAAAATTTGTATTGTTATCTGAATCTCTGAAGTTCTTAGTAGGCTTAGCATATGAACAGATTTTACATGGATGCGATCCGCATTTAAAGAAACCCGTATATTGAAGCCATGTCAGTTTGGGAATGTTTGAGGAAAATATAGAAGGAGACAATAGATCACCTAAGGAAGGAGCTTTTCTGTATACAACACGGCAACCATCTTTCAAAATATCTGACAGAGCCTCGTCTTACATTAGAATGGCTACATTTTTATGGACGATTTTCTTGATTTCATTAAACTGACTACTGTGTTGTAACACCAAAGTAGGTACGTTTAGACCAGTATCTTTATTATTATGTTTTGGCTCTAGAAGTATATATCGGGGCTTTGTTTCTACAATGGAGGTTGCTCTTTTGAGGGTCCATTCTGCATACCCTCTTTTGCGTAGTCTCCTACAAATTTGCTGTTGTTCCACCCGGTAATTGGGGTCATTACTACAATTTCTTTTTGCTCTGTACATTTCTCCCACTGGGATTGATGAGATGGTTTGTCTAGGGTTACCGCTTGTTGCATGCAAGATAGTGTTCCCTGAAATCGGCTTACGGTATGTTTTAGTGTTGATTATTTCCCCTGCATGTCCTTTGAGTTCTAGGTCCAGAAACTGGATAGTATCTTTTTGTGAAGAATAGGTAAATTTCAAGTTGAGTTGGTTATTAAGATAATTGATGAAATTTGGGATATCTGACATATTGCCTTCCCATATAAATAGCAGGTCGTCTATATACCTTGCATACCAGTTAATAGATCTGCCAAAAGGATTATCACTAGAAAAAATGAAAAGTTCCTCCCACAACGCCATCACAAGATTTGCCAGAGAAGGGGAGAATTTAGCTCCCATTGATACTCACTTAAGTTGTAGGTAAAACAACCCATCGAACTGGAGGAAATTGTGTGTCATCAGGAAGACAAGGACCTCAAGTATATATGATTGTAGCTCATAGCTGTAAGTGCTGTGTTTAAAAAGATGATATTCTAGTGCCCTATGGGCTATTTCCTGTGGAATGCTGGTATAAAGTGAGGTCACATCACAGCTCAGCCATGCAAATTTATTTTCCCATCTTTTTTTGTGAAATGAGCATAAAACATCTCTGGTGTCACGTAAATGGCCCAGGGTTCTTAATGCAAGGGGTTGTAACAAGGAGTCTAGCCATTCAGATAGTTTTTCTGTGAATGATCCTATCCCTGACACTATGGGGCGCATAGGTGGGGGGGTTTATGCCTTTATGTGTCTTGGTCAATGCGTGCATGATTGGAATTGAGGGACATTGGACCATAATATATTCTGCTTGCTTACTTGTTAATACGCCACTACCTAAACCATCGTTTATCAGTTTGTTGAGCTTTTTTTGGAACATAGATGTTGGATTGCACGTTAGTTTTTTATATGTGTCTGTATCTGCTATGAGTTTCAAAATTTGGGTCTTATACATTTCCCTATCTAACACAGTGATACTGCCCCCTTTTCCCGACATCTTAATAATGATATCCTTATTATTTTTTAACGATTTTATTTGCCATATTCAGCTCTTTAGAGATATTACAATTCTTATTACAACACTACGAATTTTTGGATAGTTGCTGGAGATCCTTTTCAATTGCCCATTGAAATCTGTCCATAGAGTCTATCCTGGATGCCAGAGGATGGAA
Organism: Rhinoderma darwinii; assembly: GCF_050947455.1. Taxonomy (NCBI): domain Eukaryota; kingdom Metazoa; phylum Chordata; class Amphibia; order Anura; family Rhinodermatidae; genus Rhinoderma; species Rhinoderma darwinii. The sequence goes on along the minus strand of NW_027461912.1, from coordinate 67,662 downwards.
GCTTAGATTTTTTGTGACAAAGTCCGGGGAAAAATGAATATTTCTTGTAGGAAGTTCTGGTTTCAGACTCTCTAAGCATTGGATTGCCCTATGTTCCTCAAACGATAGTAATCTATGGTCGTGGATATTTGTATTGGGTTCTTTGAGATTATAATCTTCGGAGTCTGTTGTCATTTGGGAGCGTGTTGTAGAAATGCCTCTTTACTGTTAAATTCCTTACAAATCGATTAATGTCCAGAAGTGTGTTGAAAGTATTGAACGTACGATTAGGGGCAAAATTGAGGCCCAACGAAAGAACCTTGACTTGTGTGGAGTTAGTTCGGATGAGGAAAGGTTGATCACATTAATGCTGGGTGTGGGTTCCTGCGGTTCCGTAGGCGACGGTTTTGTTCCTGGTCTGTTTGGGTGATGTTTCCTACCGTCTCTCCTTCCCCGTTTTTTTACTTCCTTGACTTGCTGACTGATTGGTATCCTTGGGAATATAGGATCCTAGAGTTATCACTATCTGAGGCTTCATTTATTCCTTCGATTGAATCAGGTTCAGAGGAGCTAAAACTGACTCTGTTCAGACTGCTGCCGGATCTTCTCTCTTGTCTGCGATTTTTTAAGATGGGTCTGATTTTGTTGTGTACTTTGTCTCTTTTATTCCAATCATACACCTCCTTGTTTGCATAGTCCCTGAGGTCTCGTTGGAATTTATTTTTCTCAGTTTCAGCTATGGATTTATTTAATTTTTCCAAGTGTAGAGAAGTACGTTGTTCCAGTATAGTAAAGTCGGGTAAGCTGGAGGAAGCATTAATTTGTTCTTTTAGAGCGGAAATGTCAGTTTCCAATTTCTGTCAATTTGGCCTCCTCTTGTCTGGTAATTAGTTCCATTAGTTTTATAGAACATTCTGTTAATATAAAATTCCAGTGTGTGCTGAATTCTTCAGAGTAGGTAAAAGTAGAACTTTTTCTTAAACGTAGACCCCTTGGGATCATTTGTTTTGTAATATAATTACGTAAAGTCGTCAGGTCCCACCATATCTTAGCCTCCTGTACTGATAGTTTCTCTAGATCATGGAACATTTCCTGTAATGCACGATCACCTCCTTCTGGAGTATCATAATTGCCAAACACTTGGGCGGCCATTTCCACTCTGGAACATCGTGTATCTTGAGACATGGTTATTACTTGTTGTATATATATATACAGTGAAGGAAATAAGTATTTGATCCCTTGCTGATTTTGTAAGTTTGCCCACTGTCAAAGACATGAACAGTCTAGAATTTTTAGGCTAGGTTAATTTTATCAGTGAGAGATAGATTATATTTAAAAAATAAAAACAGAAAATCACATTGTCAAAATTAGATATATTTATTTGCATTGTGCACAGAGAAATAAGTATTTGATCCCCTACCAACCATTAAGAGTTCAGCCTTCTCCAGACCAGTTACATGCTCCAAATCAACTTGGTGCCTGCATTAAGACAGCTGTCTTAAATGGTCACCTGTATAAAAGACTCCTGTCCACAGACTCAATTAAACAGTCTGACTCTAACCTCTACAACATGGGCAAGACCAAAGAGCTTTCTAAGGATGTCAGGGACAAGATCATAGACCTGCACAAGGCTGGAATGGGCTACAAAACCATAAATAAGACGCTGGGTGAGAAGGAGACAACTGTTGGTGCAATAGTAAGAAAATGGAAGACATTCAAAATGACTTTCAATCGACATCGATCTGGGGCAACATGCAAAATCTCACCTCGTGGGGTATCCTTGATCCTGAGGAAGGTGAGAGCTCAGCCGAAAACTACATCGGGGGAACTTGTTAATGATCTCAAGGCAGCTGGGACCACAGTCACCAAGAAAACCATTGGTAACACATTACGCCGTAATGGATTAAAATCCTGCAGTGCCCGCAAGGTCCCCCTGCTCAAGAAGGCACATGTACAGGCCCGTCTGACGTTTGCAAATGAACATCTGGATGATTCTGAGAGTGATTGGGAGAAGGTGCTGTGGTCAGATGAGACTAAAATTGAGCTCTTTGGCATTAACTCAACTCGCCGTGTTTGGAGGAAGAGAAATGCTGTCTATGACCCAAAGAACACCGTCCCCACTGTCAAGCATGGAGGTGGAAACATTATGTCTTGGGGGTGTTTCTCTGCTAAGGGCACAGGACTACTTCACCGCATCAATGGGAGAATGGATGGAGCCATGTACCGTCAAATCCTGAGTGACAACCTCCTTCCCTCCACCAGGACATTAAAAATGGCTCGTGGCTGGGTCTTCCAGCACGACAATGACCCGAAACATACAGCCAAGGCAACAAAGGAATGGCTCAAAAAGAAGCACATTAAGGTCATGGAGTGGCCTAGCCAGTCTCCAGACTTTAATCCCATCAAAAACGTATGGAGGGAGCTGAAGATCCGAGTTGCCAAGCGACAGCCTCGAAATCTTAATGATTTACAGATGATCTGCAAAGAGGAGTCGGCCAAAATTCCATCTAACATGTGTGCAAACCTCATCATCAACTACAAAAAATGTCTGACTGCTTTGCTTGCCAACAAGGGTTTTGCCACCAAGTATTAAGTCTTGTTTGCCAAAGGGATCAAATACTTATTTCTCTGTGCACAATGCAAATAAATATATATAATTTTGACAATGAGATTTTCTGTTTTTTTTTATATAATCTATCTCTCACTGGTAAAATTAACCTAGCCTAAAAATTCTAGACTGTTCATGTCTTTGACAGTGGGCAAACTTACAAAATCAGCAAGGGATCAAATACTTATTTCCTTCACTGTATATATATATATAACCGAAATTCCAGTTAAGTTTTAAAAATTTGTATTTTAAAGCCAGAAGAAAAAATATATATATAAAGAAAAATTGTTGTACTTTAATAACTCTGTGAGTATATTAGTATGTTATAGAACTCTTTAACATTCGGGATATGGTCAAAATACAATTGTGCTTTTGTATTGTGAACCCTATATAACGGGCAGTAGGTGTGCACGGATGGATGCAGCCGTATAGCTATACAAACAAACAGTGGGAGGGATCCTCCAGCTCACCTTGATGCAAGTTTTAGACAGAAGAAAAATGGGCAAAAGTAGATGGTCCAGCGCAGTCAAGTTTAAAACAGAACGTAGTTCCAATTTTATTTGGATGGTTAAAACAAGATCATTCCCGAATGCAAGGGTGAAAATGTAGGTAAAGTGCCTACGCGTTTCAGATGTATACCACGTTCTTCCTCATGGCTTTAATGCTAACAACTATTTGTCAGAACGAGGTTTATATCCGTTGCCAACAGGTGAAAATTAGTGCTGTCACAGCAAGGTGGTGCTGTCCAGCAGAGTAGTGTTGAACTAAGGAGACGCCTTAGGAACATTGGCAGTCTATAAATAAAAGCTATCCAGCACAGTGGAGCTGTCCATCAAAAGTGGTGCTGAAACAGAGAGCCGGTGATAGAACATCACTGCTCTAATAGTAAGTTGTGTACTTACAGCATTGTTTGATAGATAGTTATCAATGATAGGATGAGGGATAACAATGATCCAATTTTATCCATGAGTAGTGGATAGAGTATTAATGCTTATTTTTGTTTATTAGGCTGTCGGATATGAACCTCTGCAATACTCACATCGAGATATTAAAACATAAATAGACGCAAAAAAATACATCATTTAAACAGTTTAAGACAATACATGAACTGGAAAAAAGGGAATTATATACTGGTTTTTAAAGGTAATTGGTGTTGAAAAAAATCTTTGTATACTAAACCGCCATTTCATTAAAAAGGAATGTGATGGGGGAGGGACCCGTTGGTACGGACAGTTAGGTGTCATCTGTAAAAGCCGTGAGCATTGACAGGTATTATTAATTATTAGACCATATTAAATTCTGCCGATAATTTCATAGATTCTTTCACTAATAATGGAACATTAATTCTTTTTTTATCACAACTTTTTTTTATTTTCACAATCCTGACCCTTATGTAGCGTCTCTGTGATATTTACAGCAAGGCAAGCGTAATCTCGTTTTAAATGACAGGTTACATCGTACAGGTCTTTACCACTTTGGAATTTTTCTAAGACCCTCTCTCTTTGTCCACCATTACATGATCCACTGAAACCAAATATCACAAATTCTCGTCTGTGGATCTTGTCCCCTATATTGGTGGACAGGTAAATTCCCAGAGGTGCCACACCACAGAATAATAAGCCACAAAAGGTTAATCTGTACAAACCATCTAGTCAGGCGGGGTATTAACGTACTGGCTTTACTGGCATAGCTTATACTCCACCCTTTGCCACCCAAACAAGCCCAAGTTGTCCTTTAAAACAGAGAACAAATCCTCATCCGTCAACACATTTGTGCTTGAGTACGCAGCCAAACATGAAGGTGACTCACCACTCACAGGAATCCTGGCATCACCCAAGGGTGCCTCCAAGATTGTTCCAGCAGCTGGACGACCAGTCTCTTGACCGTGGTCAGCTGCAGATCCCAATGATGCAATAGGAGGCAGTCTTCGTCCGTATCCTATGACAACGGTCTCTCCCACCAGCAGCAAGGAGGGGGCAATAAACTCCTTTTGGAGTCTACACCTGTCTCACCACTGATGCTACCGACTGCCCTCCATAGTCTGCCTGTACATTATAATCACAGGACTGCTCCTCCCACCACACCACGAGCCATCCATGCCCCTACTGCTTCCTCTGGTGTAGAGCAGAACCCTGCCTCATGGACCTGTTAGATGAGGGTGCAGTACAAGGACTGACTCCTCCTTCCTCTACACCAGCGCTGTCCCACATCCCTGGACCACTTTACTGCAAGCCGGGAACTTCCGGCCATGCCACATGCAGGGAAGGGGGGGGGGTGGAGGAACTATTTTTAGAGCATAACACTTCCCTCTAAAAAGCATGGGACAACAATAACAGTCCATAAGCTTTTGGAAAGGGCTCTTCAGCTCCTTTGCTTTGGGAAAATAGTTACTGCCAGACTCCAGCCATCCCTTAATAAGTGGATTTCCACGCCGTTGCATTCACTCCACCACTGAGGACCCTGTGTGGTAACAATCCTGAATCTTTTTGGAGAACTGTTGCCTACTAGGCACAGGTAACCCTTTATAACGACTCCGAAAAAATTATTGTGTTAACCATTTAAGATTACATTGATAATAAACATTAATTTAAACTATATAAGCAATATACCCATAAGCTCCATAATTCTAGGCACCCAAGGGGCCTTACAATAGAATACACTTGCTATGCTACTTTTTACCATAAAATGGGGGTTTGCCATACAGCACAGGCAAGGGGGGGCATGTTATTTTGTTTCATTTTTGAGGGGTTAACCCGACGGAAACCTCAGACGGAATCCCTCAACGGAAGGGCAGCGGTGATGTGAACAGGTCCTTAGTGTCGTCTTTTTCTTTATTTTCTATTTGTACATTATACCTGAGATAAATAACTATGTCCCTAGTGTGTTATACATATTAGGCTGGGTTCACACGGCCTATTTTCAGACGTAAACGAGGCGTATTATGCCTCGTTTTACGTCTGAAAATAGGGCTACAATACGTCAGCAAACATCTGCCCATTCATTTGAATGGGTTTGCCGACGTACTGTGCAGACGACCTGTTATTTACGCGTCGTCGTTTGACAGCTGTCAAACGACGACGCGTAAAAATACAGCCTCGTCAAAAGAAGTGCAGGACACTTCTTTGGACGTTTTTGGAGCTGTTTTCTCATAGACTCCAATGAAAACAGCTCCAAAAATGGACGTAAAAAACGCCGCGAAAACGGCACGAAAAACGCCACGAAAAATGCGAGTTGGTCAAAAAACGTCTGAAAAGCGTTTTGAAAACAGCTCTGGATTTTCAGACGTTTTTGGTCACTACGTGTGCACATACCCTTAGTGTTCATAACATGTATCAGGAACATATTATCACACCTTTGATTCTTTACAGATGACTGATCCCAGTGAGAAGAAGGAACGTGACATATAACCCTGTCAGCAGCAAGAAAGGAATCACAAGACAGGTAATTAATATTTATATTAATTACTGATAACACTCAGGCTAGATATGAGTTCTAGACCCGCAGAGGTGTGATAGTATCTTCCTGATACATCAGAATATATGTGTTTTTAACCGCTTCCCGACCGCCCACTGTATATTCACGTTGGCATTTGCTGGGCTCTGTGCAGTGCCGACGTGAATTCACGGTGGGTGTTAAAAGCGCGATCCGGGTGTCTCAGAGTAGCGCTGACACCCGGATCGCGCTGTTAACCCCTGCCTCTGGTCCTGGAGTCATGACCGGGACCTAATTGGTTCAGGTCCCAGTCATGTGATCGCAGGGAAAGCTTGTTGTAGCAACGAACTGGAAAGTTTGTTACTACAACAAACTGGAAAGTTTGTTGCTACAACAAACTTTCCCGGGGACCGATTGCGGGTGCTTCAGTCGGTTATAAGGCAGAACCGGAGGCCATACAACGGCCCCTGGGTCTGCCATGCACAGCAGCCTATGAGAACCAGCCGGAGGCCGGTCCTCCTAAGCTTCCTGTCAGTGTGACTCTCAGCGTCACACTGACAGTTTATAATACGTTACACTACCTAGGTGGTGTAATGTATTATAGCAGCGATCAGTGCTGCCAGTCTTCAAGTAAAAAGTAAAAGTAATAAAAATGTTTTATAAAAGTGTAAAAACAAGTTATAAAAGTTACAAAAACAAAAAATGCTTTTTTTCCCTATAATAAGTCTTTTATTATAGGGAAAAAATTAAAATGTTAAAAAAAGTACACATATTTGCTATCACCGCGTTCATAACGACCAAAACTATAAAACGATAATATTATTTTTCCAGAACGGTGAACAGCGCAAAAAAAATAATTAAAAAACTATGTCAGAATCGCAATTTTTTTTGGTCATCAACCCTCCAAAAATATAGAATAAAAAGTGATCAAAAAGTCGCATGTACCCTAAAATAGTACCAATAAAAACGACAACCCGTCCCGCAAAAAACAAGCCCTTACACAGCTTTTTTGACTGAAAAATAAAAAAGTTATGCCTCTCAGAATATGGTGACACAAAAAAGAAATAATTTAATCGAAGAGTAATTTTATTGCGCAAATGCCACAAAACATAAAAAAACTATATACATCTAGTATCGCCGTAATCGTATCGACCCGCAGAATAAAGTAAAATTTCATTTATAGCGCACGGTGAAAAGTGTAAAAAAAAAAGACAAAAAACATTGTCAGAATTGTTTTTTTGTCACTTTGCTTGCCAAAAAAAATCTAATTTAAAGTGATAAAAAAATCACATGTACCCTAAAATGGTACCAATGAAAACTACAGATTGTCCCGCAACAAATAAGTCCTCGCACGGCTCCGGTGAAGAAAAAATAAAAAAAAGTTCTGGCTCTCAGAATATAGCGACAGAAATTATGCAGTGTCCAAAAGCTGATAAGATCAGGCGCCATTTATCAATGCGACATTGGCCACATATCTGCGGATTATTATTTATTTACCGAATTATTATACCCTCTTATTATGTCCTGATGTACTCTGCCCAATTCACACATACCCCCACGTCATGAACTGAAATAAAAGCAAAACCCCAAACAGAACAGTTACCAAGCAAACTCTGCGCTTCAAAAGCCAAATGGCGCTCCCTCCCTTCTAAGCCCCACAGCGTGCCCAAACACCAGCTTACGTCCACATATATGATATTTTATATCTGGGAGAACCTGCTCAACATTGTATGAGGTACTAGTCTTCAGTGGCACAAACTGGGCACAACATATTGTGCGTTAAAATGGCATATCAGTGAAAAATTTAAATTTTCACTTTGCACCATCCGCTGCACATTAACGCCTTCGCGCACCACGACTTAATAGCATGTCGTGTTGCGGGGGGTTATATATGGAGCGGGCTCATGCGCTGTGCCCGTGCCATATTCTGCAGGTGTCCCACTTTTGGGGGATTTCCACTGTTTTGGCACTACAAGACCTCTTCAAACCTGACATGGTGCCTAAAATATATTCTAAAAAAAGGAGGCCCCAAAATCCACTAGGTGCTCCTTTGCTTCTGAGGCCGGTATTTCAGTCCCTTTTCACACTAGGGCCACATGTGGGATATTTCTAAAAACTGCAGAATCTGGGCAATAAATATTGTGTTGCATTTCTCTGGTAAAACCTTCTGTGTTACAGAAAAAAATGTATTACAAATAATTTGCAGCAAAAAAAAAACAATTTGTCAATTTCCCCTCTACATTGCTTTAATTCCTGTGAAATGCCTAAAGGGTTAAGAAACTTTCTGAATGCTGTTTTGAATACTTTGAGGGGTGTAGTTTTTAATATGGGTTATGGGGTCTATCTAGTACATAAGGCCCTCAAAGCCGTTTTAGAACGGAACTGGTCCCTGTAAAAATCGCCTTTTGAAATTTTGTTGAAAATGTGAGAAATTGCTGGTAAAGTACTAAGCCTTGTAACGTCCTAGAAAAATAAAATAATGTTCAAAAAACTATGCAAGTATTAAGTAGACATATGGAATATGTGAAATAGTAACTATTTTGTGTGGTATTACTATCTGTTTTACAAGCAGATACATTTAAAATTAGAAAAATCATAATTTTTGCAAATTTTCTCTAAATTTTGATGTTTTTCACAAATAAGCAATGAATTTATTGACCAAATTTTCCACTAATATAAAGTACAATATATCACAAGAAAACAATCTCAGAATCACTTGGATAGCGAAATAGCATTCCGGAGTTATTACCACATAAAGTAACACATGTCAGATTTGAAAAAATGGGGCTGGTCCTGAAGGCCAAAATGAGCTCGGTCTTGAAAGGGTTAACATGTATATCTTCTATAGACAATATCTAGTATAACACAACCATATATCAGGTACAGAGGTGAGGAACATCTCTGTTCTTTACCCGCTGTTTTGTAGTCAGGACTCCCCTTTTATTTTTAATATCATTTTTAATAGCTATTCAGTCTTCGATTAACCCTTTCAGGACCAGGCTAAGTTTAATTTTTATGCTTTTGTTTTCTTACTTCCCGCCTTCCAAAAGTCATAACTCTTTTATTTTTTCGTTGACACAGCCATATGAGGGCTTAATTTTTAAAGGACAAATTTTACCATATCTCAGGTACAGAGGTGAGGAACATGACTATTATTTTACCCTCTGTTCTCTAAAGTCAGAAATCCACCTTTTATTTCCAATAGAATATAATTGTTATGGTCCTTTTGACCATAAAATTTGGCATGAGGGGAGGCTAGTGAGGGCGAGTAATGTATTTGACCTTGCATTGTTACTGGCAGTATGATGACAAGAAACCCAGGTTTGATGCAGGTTTCTTTTAGGGTATGTTCACACGTAGTCAACAAAAACGTCTGAAAATCCAGAGCTGTTTTCAAGGGAAAACAGACCCTGCTTTTCAGACGTTTTTTTACCAACTCGCATTTTTCGCGGCGTTTTCACGCCGTTCTCGCGGCGTTTTTTACGTCCGTTTTTGGAGCTGTTTTCATTGGAGTCTATGAGAAAACAGCTCCAAAAACGTCCAAAGAAGTGTCCTGCACTTCTTTTGCCGAGGCTGTATTTTTACGCGTCGTCGTTTGACAGCTGTCAAACGACGATGCGTAAATAACAGGTCGTCTGCACAGTACGTCGGCAAACCCATTCAAATGAAAGGGCAGATGTTTGCCGACGTATTGTAGCCCTATTTTCAGACGTAAAACGAGGCATAATACGCCTCGTTTACGTCTGAAATTTGGCCGTGTGAACATACCCTTAGTAGGCCGGTAATGTTTGCAAAACGACTAAAAGGAAATACAAAAAACTGTTCTTAGCAGAGAGGCTCAGTCACTTAAAATATTACACAAAATGGCGGCAATTTCAGGCAATGCAGGAAATGGGGTTTTACCAGCTTGGTTTCCTTGGGACAGAGCTCGGACTCTTCCCTGATACAGGGGTAACCCATCGTCTCAGCAACTAAATAACAGGGAGGCTTCACGCAACTTCCACTTGTTACATCCAATGCTGCCTCTTTCACAGCAATCATCTGTGGGGAGGTTCCTGCACTCCACCGCCACAGCAATGGGTACTCTCTGGCTTCAGGGCCTACTCAGCCCTGCTGGCACAATAGTTGCTGATTTATGGGTCGCAGCCCTTGCACCTGAACCCATTAGGTGGGAACAGTCGCCTTTTATCAAATTTAAAAACAGCCCCTTTGTGAGTTATTCAATGTTCCGACACTGATTACATGCCCATACTACACTGTTTTTGCACTCTAAAGTAAATAATAAAGACAGTGCCCGAGCCGGTTTTCCCGGTGCCTGCAATAAACAGGGTCAGCCACCATTGTCTGAACAGTGTTACATAGCAGTGAGCTTTACTGACGTGAGCATCTGCACAGCTCAGAACATGTAAGCACAGGTCCTGTGACTAAAACAACACATAAAAATGCTTCCTGGCCACTAGGTGGCAGCATCGCAATGGAAGTATATATGCATATAGTGACCGCTCATCTCCTCTAGTCCTGGACCTATAAAGGAAATAAAGTGTTAAACATGCATAACACAAAAGCATTGAAAGAGACAGCAAAATCTATCTCTACATTACTCCATACGGCTCCTCTCGTGAATAGGGGAGACTCCCTTCAATACCTTTCATTGCCACCTTGCCTTATTTGGTGTCATTCCCGGCACCAGGAAAAATAAGCAACTAAAATAACTGAACAAAAACACAGATTCCTTTCACACAAATTGGGCCTTCTTCCGACAGTCTCTGAAGGCCCTCTTAGACTCAGTTCAGGCCCTCTTCAAAGTTACTTGGGCCTCAGGCTCAAAGCTTAGTAGTTACAGTCTCTCACAGGTGAGGCACATACTTAACAATTGCAGTCTCATACTCAAGGTCCCAGGACTCCCTTCTTTGTCTCAGTCTCATGCACAGCCTCTTGTCTTTCTCTTGCTGGGAGACTCCTCTCTACCCACCTCTTGAACGCTTCCTTGTGGCGCATTACAGCTACTGAAATGCAGCCTTTCCTGGCTCCACAGCCTCTTACTAGAGCTAGTCATCTTTCTTGAGGGAAAGGTGCACTTGGCAAGAGCGTACTCATGATGGTACAAGGGCGACAAGGGGCCACACAAACACTCTCCTATCTAATAAATATACAAAGACACAATTAAAATTGGAAGGTGCTTGTCACAGCTTTATTGAATGTTTTCTTTTACAGAACCTGAGAATATATAAAAACAAGTATAAACATAATTAACATATTAACCCCTTCCCGACATTTGACGTACATGTACGTCATGGAAAGTACTGACTTCCCGCATCTTGCCGTACATGTACGTCAAACGTTTGGCACCGGCTCAGAAGCTGAGCCGGTCCCATCATCACCGGATCTCAGCTGTATCTTACAGCTGACATCCGACTGTAACGGCGGGGACCGAAATTAGCTTCGATCCCCGCCATTAACCCCTTAAGTGCAGCGCTCAAACGCGATCGCTGCACTTAAGGTGTTTGCAGCTCATCGGAACCCCAGTAATGAAATTGCCGGGGTTCCGGTGGCTGCAATGGCAACCGGAGGCCTAATACTGGCCTCCCGGTCTGCCTAGCACCGAAGCCGGTCAAGATCCGCCCGGCGGCGGAGCCTGATCGGCTTCCGTAGCTGCCGGCAAGATGGCGCCGGGTCAGGAGCTGATCCGGCGTCATCAGCGGTGGAAGTCAGCTGTACTGTACAGCTGACATCCACCTGTAACGGCAGGAACCGGAGCTAGCTCCGATCCCTGCCATTAACCCCTTCGATGCAGCAATCGAAAGCGATTGCTGCATCGTAGCGGTTACAAGCAGATCGCCAGCCCTGACAGGCAATCGGGACTGGCGACTGCTGTTATGGCAACAGGAGACACAATGGTCTCCTGCTCTGCCATTACGGAAGCCGATTTAGGCCCCGCCGGGAGGCGAAGCCTAAACGGCTTGCTGTCAGTGAATGACTGACAGATCTAATACATTGCACTACATAGGTAGTGCAATGTATTAGAAAAAAAAAAATCTGACCGTTGGACCTTCAAGTCCCCTAGTGGGACTTGAGAAAAAGTGTAAAAAAAGTATAAAAAAGTGTAAAAAAAAGTGCAAAAAATAAAAGTTTGAAAACAATAAAAGTTTCAAGTAATCAAATAACACACAATCCCCCTTTTACTCTTATCAAGTCCTTTATTATTGAAAAATAATAATAAACCATATGTATTTGGTATCGCCACGACCGTAACGACCGGAGGTATCAAAATATTATATTATTTATTGCACGCGGTGAACAGCGTAAAAAAAACCCGTAAAAAACGTTACCAGAGTTTCTGTTTTTTAGTCACTTTGCCCTACAAATATTACAATAAAAAGTGATCAAAAAGTCGCACGTATCCAAAAATGGTACCTATAAAAACTATAGCTCGTCCCGCAAAAAACAAGCCCTCATACAACTCCGTCGACAAAAAAATTAAAACGTTATGGTTCTCACAACTTGGCGACAGAAAAAATACATTCTTTTTACAAAAGTAATTTTATTGTGCAAAAAGTTGTAAAACATAAAAAAGTTCTATAAATGAGGTATCGCCGGAATCGTACTGACCCGCAGAATAAAGGTAACATGTAGTTTATAATGCGTGGTGAACTCTGTATAAAAAAAAACCAAAAAAAGCTGTGCCAGAATTGCGTTTTTTGGTTTACCTGGCATCCCAAAAAATAGGATAAAAGGTGATCAAAAAGTCACATGTACCCCAAAATGGTACCAATAATAACTACAGCTCGTCCCGCAACAAACCAGCCCTCATACCGCTACGTCTATGAAAAATAAAATTAGTTATGGCTCCAATAAGTCAGGAAATAAAAAAATATGCAGTTGTGCCCGAGGAGAACATTTCTTCTGTTTCAAGAGGCGATTTATCAAGGACCTAAAATTAGGGAACCAGGAAGGGAGGGCCCAATCATATCCGATGGAAGCGACGGTGCCCGTATTATACCAGGATAATACTTTCCCAGCAAAATTCCCCAAACTACAAAGGCGCGGAGTGTGGACCAAAAGGGGGATAAGAAATGACACCATTTATCAGTGCGACACCGGCCTGTGCAGAAAGGATTGCTTCACAGCGTAACACACATCTATGGATTATTTTTATTTTTTTATACCACCTGACTATGCCCCTTATATACTCCGCCCCGCTTACATGTACCCCCACATTATAAAACACCAGCAATACTCAAACAAATATAGTACCAAGCAAAATCCGCTCTCCAAAAGCCAAATGGTGCTCCCTCGGCCCTGAACCCTACAGCGTGCCCAAACAGCAGTTTCCTTCAACATATATGGCACCGTCATACCCGTGAGAACCCTTTTAACAATTTTTGTGGTGTGTGTCTCCAGCGTCATAAGCTGGGCATGACATATTTGCCACTGAATGGCATATCTAGGGAAAAATATAAATTTTTAATTTGCACCATCCGCAGCGCATTCATTTATGGAAAAGACCTGTGGGGTGAAAATGCTCACTACACCCCTTAATAAATGCCTTGAGGGGTGCAGTTCCATAATGGGGTCACTTATCAGGGGTTTCTTTTTATTATTTCACATCTGAGCCTCTGCAGTTGTGAACCAATACTTTGTAAATCGCCAAATTAGGCCTCCACTCCGCATGGTACTCTTCACTTCTGAGCCCTGTCATATGTCCAGACAAAAGATTAGGGCCACATGTAGGGTGTTTCTAAAACCGGGAAACACTGCATAATAATTAGAGAGCTGTCTTGTTATGGTGGCACAAGCCGGGCACCACATATTGGCATATCTATGGAAAAAAATCCCATTTTCACTCTGCAACATTGAGCGCACACTAATTTCTACAAAACCCTGCAGGGTTAAAATGCTTACTACACCCCTTGGTAAATGCATTGAGGGGTGTAGTTTACAAAATGGGGTCACTTCTGGGGGGTTTCCACTGTTTTGGGCCCACAGGTGCCCAGAAACCAATCCAGCAACATCTGCACTCCAAATGGCGGTCCTTCCCTTCTGAGCCCTGCCGTTTGCCCAAACAGCAGTTTATGACCACATATGGGGTATTGCCGTACTCGGGAGAAATAGCTTTACAAATGTTGGGTTCTTTTTTTCCTTTATTTGTTGAGAAAATGAAAAAATTTGCGCTAAAGCTACGTCTTATTGAAGAAAAAGGACTGTTTTTATTTTCACTGCCTAATTCTAATAAATTCTATGAAACATCTGTGGGGTCAAAATGCTCACTACACCCCTAGATGCATTCTTCAAGAGGTGTAGTTTCCTAAATGGAGTCCCTTTTTGGGCGTTTTCATTGTTTTGTCCCCTCAGGGGCTTTGCAAATGTGACCTGGCCTCCGCAAATCATTCCTGCTAAATGTGATCTCAAAAAGTCAAATAGTGCTCTTTCCCTTCTAAGCCCTGCCGTGTGTCCAAACAGCCGTTTATTACCACATGTGGGGTATTGTTTTACTCGGGAGAAATTGCTTTACAAATTTTGTGGTGCTTTTTCTCCTTTAGTCCTTCTGCAAATTAGAAAAAATTAGCTAAACCTACATTTTCTTTGAAAAAATGTAGATTATTATTTTCAGGGCCTACTTCCAATAATTTCTGCAAAAAAACTGTGGTGTCAAATCGCTCACTATACCCCTAGATAATTTCCTCAATGGGTGTTGTTTCCAAAATGGGGTCACTTGTGGGGGGTTTCCACTGTTTTGTCCCCTCAGGGGCTTTGTAAATGTAACATGGCCTCCGCAAACCATTCCTGCTAAATTTGAGTTCCAAAAGCCAAATGGCGCTCTTTCCCTTCTCAGCCTCGCCGTGTGTCCAAACAGCCGTTTATTACCACATGTGGGGTACTGTTTTACTCGGGAGAAATTTCTTTACAAATTTTATGGTGATTTTTCTCCTTTAGTCCTTGTGGAAATGAAAAAAATTAGCTAAACCTACATTTTATTTGAAAAAATGTAGATTTTCATTTTCACAGCCTACTTGCAAAAATTTCTGCAAAAAACCTGTGGGGTCAAAATGCTCACTATACCCCTAGATAATTTCCTCAAGGGGTATAGTTTCCAAAATGGGGTCACTTGTTTGGGGTTTTCACTGTTTTGTCCCCTCAGGGGCTTTGTAAATGTGACATGGCCTCCGCAAACCATTCCTGCTAAATGTGAACTCCAAAAGCCAAATGGCGCTCTTTCCCTTCTCAGCCACGCCGTGTCTCCAAACAACCGTTTATTACCACATGTGAGGTATTGTTTTACTCGGGAGAAATTGCTTTACAAATTTTGCGGTGCTTTTTCTCCTTTAGTCCTTGTGGAAATGAGAAAAAAAATCGCTAAACCTACATTTTCTTTGAAGAAATGTTGATTTTAATTTTCACGGCCTACTTCCAATAATTTCTGTAAAAAACCTGTGCGGTGAAAATGCTCACTACACCCCTAGATAATTTCCTTGAGGTGTCTAGTTTCCCAGATGGGGTCACTTTTGGGGGATTTTGACTGTTTTGGCACCGCAAGAGCCCTTCAAACCTGACATGGTGCCTAAAATATATTCTAACAAAAATAAGGCCCCAAAATCCACTAGGTGCTCCTTTGCTTCTGAGGCCGGTGTTTCAGTCCAGTAGCACGCTACGGCCACATGTGGGATATTTCCTAAAACTGCAAAAACTGGGCAACAAATATTGAGTTGCATTTCTCTGGTAAAACCTTCTGTGTTATAAAAAAAATTGTATTAAAAATGTATTTCTGCAGAAAAATATGAAATTTGTAAATTTCACCTCTACTTTGCTTTAATTCCTGTGAAATGTTTAAAGGGTTAAGACATTTTCTAAATGCTGTTTTGAATACTTTGAGGGGTGAAGTTTTTAAAATGGGGTGACTTTTTTGGGGTTTCTAATATATAAGGCCCTCAAAACCACTTCACAACTGAACTGGCCCCTGTAAAAATAGCCTTTTGAAATTTTCTTGAAAATGTGAGAAATTGCTGCTAAAGTTCTAAGCCTTGTGAGGTCATAGAAAAATAAAAGGATGTTCAAAAAACGATGCCAATCTAAAGTAGACATATGGGGGATGTTAATTAGCAACAATTTTGTGTATTATAACTGCCTGTCTTACAAGCAGATACATTTAAATTGAGAAAAATGCTAATTTTTGCAATTTTTCGCTAAATTTTGGTGTTTTTCACAATTAAATACTGAACATATCGAGCAAATTTTGCCAGTAACATAAAGTCCAATGTGTCACGAGAAAACAATCTCAGAATCGCTTGGATAGGTGAAAGCATTCTGGAGTTATTACCACATAAAGTGACACATGTCAGATTTGAAAAATGAGGCTCTGTCAGGAAGGTCAAAAGTGGCTAAAGAGGGAAGGGGTTAAGATTATGTGGCTAAGTCCTTGACAACCTCCAAAACATAAATAAAGCAATACCCTTAAACCACTAGCCGTGACCATATAAGCTACAGTGGCGTCACCACGGGTATGCTAAAGCACCACGCTTCCCAGGGTCCGCCCCTTAGAGAAGCCCAAATCCATAGCTTTAAAATAAAACCAATATATTGTGTCAAAGACAGCAATATATAAAAACATAAATAGCGTTGCCAAGGACCCGCCACAGCATGAAAACTTGACTCCTTAAATTTTCATGTGCCGCCACACTTGAAAACCCAACTCCAGGCCTTCTTGGAGGCCAAAATGTAAAACATCCAGGCCCACATCTGTTAAGTGAACCCCATCCTTTCCAATGTACGCGCCCCGATCCTCCAACAGTGGGTGACGAACTACCAACCCACCATTGAGGCGAACAAACTTGGCCACTGTCTTATTAATCTTATCCCTGGTTCTATTCAGCGCCGACAATGACTGCGCATTGCGCCATTTTACCCGCTGTACAATTTCGGACCATATAATCAAAAGCCCAGGATGGGCGTCTAAAAAACATAAGAAGTCCCTCTTAATGTTCCTAATGAGGTTCCGCATTGGATAACTCCCGATGTCATTACCCCCAGCATGAATTATCAAAATATCAGGTAGACCCCAGGACCTAACCGCATCCTGAAACAAAGGCCTTACCTGATCCCAGGTCAGGCCACGAACTCCGAACCAGTGTACCTCCACCTCATCCTTATCTAAATCAAAATACCTACCATTCGGACGCACACGGGCACGCCTTTCAGCCCAGTAAATATAGGAATGGCCAAGAAGCCAAACCACACATTTCGCAGAACCTGAAAGCAACAGAAAATTAGTCACACAGAACAAGAATGACATCCCCACCCAAAATAAACCCAAGATAAAGAAATCAACATTCCAGCAAATGCGGCCTAACATAGGAACGAAAACGGCTGGACTCCCAGCGGCCAATCCTCTTAACTGAAGCAGTGTCGAGCCCAAAACAAGAAACCTCAGTAGCGGCTCCAATCCTAAAAGAATGTGAGCTGTAATCCAGATGTGAAAGGCCCAAACCTTGTACGCATTTCTTAAAGACAGCAATAAATTGATATCTGGACAATGCTGACCCATCCGCATGCACCAGCAAAGAGGAAGAACCCTGAGGACACATAGCCATGAAACGCAGAAAACACCCCACTGGGCACGATTCCCCCTCATGAATTTTAGTCAAACAAATCTCAAAACCTTTTCCCTTCCTGTCAGTTTTGGAATAATACAACATTATTCTCAACACACCATCCCGAAAAACCACATCGGTTAAATGAATACCGCCCTGCCCCCTTTTTGAGGGACTAGCCAATTCGCCAACCCGAAAAGCCCCATAGAAAGCCCAAGAAAAAGCCAATTGAAACAACAACCTGTTAAGGATCTGTCAGGCACAGCTTCTGTATCCACACCCATAGGTAATCAGTCTGCACCTGCTTCTATGTCTGTGAGACTGGCCACAGCCTGGCCAGACGGAGCTAGCTCCCACCCTCTGTCTATTTATACCTGCCTTTCCTGTTCCTCCTTGCTTGTGATTCTTCTCATTTTGTTTCCTGGCCCTGCTGCAGCTTCTTGCACCATTTGACCCTGCTTCATATTGACCCTGGCTTACAGACTACTCTCCTGCTCTGCGTTTGGTACCTCGTACACTCCTGGTTTGACTCGGCTTGTTCACTACTCTCCTGCTCTGCGTTTGGTACCTCGTACACTCCTGGTTTGACTCGGCTCGTTCACCACTCTTGTTGCTCACGGTTTTGCCGTGGGCAACTGCCCCTTTTCCCTTGCTTCTGTGTACCCTTGTCTGTTTGTCTGTCGTGCACTTATTGAGCATAGGGACCGTCAGTCGCCCAGTTGTACCCCGTCGCCTAGGGCGGGTCGTTGCAAGTAGGCAGGGACTGAGTGGCGGGTAGATTAGGGCTCACTTGTCTGTTTCCTTACCCCCATCATTACACAACCTCTCATAATCTGAATGGGATATCCTGCGCAACTGAGAAAAAAGTCCCTCCAACATTGCAAAAGACACGCTTATCCTTCCCGTCATGTCCTTTCTGAAAACCCTGCAGAGCACGCCGTGTCAAATAAATGCTTAGTAACATCCATACAACCAATTAACTTAAAGGAAAGTGCCGCTACTGACTTAACAACAGAGGAAACTGAAGACCCACTCTCCATAAGAGATAACAAAAACATAACATCCCCCTAAGGCACTAAACGGACTCCCTTGACTACACCACGAATCCTCCAGCCGGAACCATCTCACCCAGATCTTGTTATAAGCATCCGACGTAGCAGGGGCCAGCGAACATTTCGCCCACCATATCAGACGAGCGACACCACCCTCCAAAGGTGTTCGGGGTGATAACGCAATTCCCAAAAGGTAGATCGACACCGATACGGCCGGAGACAAAAACAGAACAGACAAGTATCTGATAACTGTAGAGGTCTGAGCTAGTCCCGGCCCCCTATCGTTTATTTATACTTGTTCTATATTCATGCAATACTATAAGACAATAAGACAATAAATATATCAGGTCAGACAGTATTTTGGCTAACATACAGTAACATAACAGTAGGAAATAGTCAGTCCTTCACCTTTAGTACAGTTCTAGAGAATTCTGCGGACAAACATGTTTTCTTCCCAAATACCTCTACTCCCCCTGACCTATGTATTTAATCCGTCAATTCTTGCAAAATGATAACCAACTCTTTCCTCCCTTCCTTTCCCAAAACAACATCTGTTATAACAGTCTATTTCGATTAACTATTAGGATTACTTTAACATTACTCCCCTCTTTTTATCATTTGGCTAGACCTTTTAACTACTCTCCCTTCCCTTCCGAGAAACACCCAAAGGCTCGTCCTACCTACACAAGGTATAGAGATACTAATCTCCATAAATTGTGGGATGTTCAACATCCATCCAGACGATCCTTTAACTTAGGCTTTCTCATATTTCCCCTTACCCGCTAGCTATTACAAATATAGATTCTAATATGAGAACTGAAAGAGTTAGTTATATATATATTGTTAAACACGTATGTGATATATCATATATGTCAGTAACAGGTTCATTCTTGTCTTTCTCAAATCAGTTCTTTTCCACAATAGATGCAGTCCTTGATGTCATCAAGCGATTCCTTTTCACATGTGTAGCATTTTCGCTTCATAGGCGCAATCATGATCATAACTGGGGTATCGCTTCGTTCAGGGGAAGATCTTTTCTTTTTACGGCTACAATTTGAACCTATTATTTTCCTAAAGACAACGAGTAAAATTTTGATTACTATTACAAGTATTAGTGCAATCATAACAACTTGCAAAAGTACATGAGAAATACCAGATATCCATCCCCCTATCCCCTGAAACCAGTTGAGAGGATTCAACCAAGATAACCAGTCGGGGAAATGCAATTCTGATTGAGCATTAGCCTCACGATATCTTTCTTTTAGTTCTTGCGCTTGGTTAATATCATAAGCAACTTGCATCATTCCTGTAGGATTGATATAGTTACAACATGCTGGTCCTACTATTTGACAAAGTCCTCCTTGTGAAGCAGTTAAATAATCCAATACCATAGTGTGTTGATTAGTAACTACTATTAATTGTTTCGTATAAACAGAGTTCACACTTATAGCATCGAAAAGGTAATCAGTAATATTGTCAAATACTTCTGCTAAGGCTTCCATACGTTGGGCATTCTGAGTGGTTCTTATTAACGTAGAAACTGGACTACCAATAATGGGCAGAGCCATTATCAACTCTTCCTTCCAACCTATTTGTAGTAATGGTTGTGTATGTCGAAACTTAAGACTACGTTTGCTTATCATATGTTGGGGCATACGCTGATACAAGAGTTGATCAGACTTCCATGTCCATGTGGCTGGTTCTATCCTTGCTAAGGTACATGTTCCCCCAGCTCCTTCAGGAAGCCATCTGTATGCATTATTTCCACAAATTATATAAATTCCTTTTGGAAGTTCAAACTGTCGTTTGTTAATTAGGGCGCTTACAATGGATGTTAAAAGAGTAGTATTTAGATAAAGGCACCAAGAATCTGATTCTTTGTTAGTTAATATGCAATAGGCCTACATACAGAAAAGTTTATATTTTTTCTTGGATCAAGTGACATTGAATCCGCCCCATCTCCTGCCATACTTGCAACATTTTCTTCATTATCTTTGCTGACAGAGAAGGCCTTCATAGCCTCACAATCTCCCCTATGGCCAAGAGGAAATTTATCAGCATGGTGCCAACTGAAATTATGAATCTCCCGAATTATAGAGTAATCTATTTCCTGATCCTTTAAACTTTTACTGGCAAAACTTATTTGTAGATTTTCTACAGGCAAACTTCCAGTTTGTATAAAGGTCATCTCTTTTGTTCCCCAGACACCATCTTGTTTTCTAAAATCAAACCAATTTCCCGGCTTGGATGTTAGGTTGGCTTGCCACCAGGGATACTGTATCCATCCAGCAATGGGTAATGCCATTAGGACTTTCCCATTGCGCTCCTCTATATCTAATGGTCTCATCTCCCAACAATCATTTTGGAATAATTCTTGTTCTGAGACAGGAGTAGCAAAATATGGCATAGACCTTGCAGACATAGGAGAATGTGTGCATATCCAGCAATCGGTCAGATTATATGTTTGTGTAACTATACCATGATACTTGATAAACTTATTATCCCACTCCTCCTCCTCCAACTGCCGGTACCCTTCTGCAAAAGTATACATCATTATACTGATTAATAACACAGATACTGAGAAATACTTCCCCATTATGTTGTTAGATTTTATAAAACTTTTTGCAATGAGAAGCATGTATCCAGGTTGGTTTTTCCTCCAGTTTCACTGAGGTAGGGGTGATCAGTTGGACCTGGAATGGACCTTCAAATCGTGGTTCCAGTGATTTGCGGACGTGCTTTCGAACCGTAACCCAATCTCCAGGTTTTAACTGATGTGCACCGGGTATAGAAGAGGGATCTGGAATGGAACTGAAAACATAATTGTGAATCTGTTGCAAATTTTTCTGTAGAGCTCCTACATACTCTGTCATATTTGAGTACATTGACTGAAGCTGCTGAGGGAAATACAAGCCAGTTTTTGGAGCACTGCCAAACAAAATTTCATAAGGACTTAATTTATTTTTCATGGTTGGCGTCATACGGACAGAGTGTAGGGCAATGGGTAGACATTCAGTCCATGGCTTATTTGTTTCTGCCATTACTTTCTGAATTTTTAATTTTAATGTCCCATTTAACCTTTCAACCTTCCCACTGCTCTGTGGCCGGTATGGAGTATGGAACGATTGGGTAATATTGAAAGCTTGCATGATTTCTTTAAGGATTTCTGATGTAAAATGAGTACCTCTATCACTTTCAATAACTTCGGGGACCCCATATCTACATACTACTTCTGTAAGAATCTTTTTTGCCACAGTTTTTGCATTAGCTTTAGCAGAAGGCCAAGCTTCAGGCCATCCTGAAAACAAATCAATACACACTAGGACATATTCATAGATACCCACCTTAGGAAGCTGAATAAAATCTATTTGTAGTCTCTGAAACGGGTATAATGGCTTAGGGGTGCACTTCTGTGGCACCTTCACAGTCTTACCAGCATTATGACAGGCACAAATGGCACAGCTCTGCACATATTTAGCAGATGCGTTGTTGAACCCTGAGGTCACCCAACCTTGAGCAACTTGACTTACCATTGCATCCTTGGACTGGTGTGTAGGGCCATGAGAGAGAGTACACAACATAGGGTGCAATACCCTTGGGAGACAGAGCTTAGAGCCTAGTTCCCACAGACCGCTCTCGTTCTCTACAGCCTTTTTTCTTTGCCAACTTTCTTTCTCCATTTTTGGAGCCTGTGCCTGTAACTTTTTTAATAAGTCCAGGTCTATTCCCCCGTCTTTTTGCACTGGGTCTGCCGTATAGGCAGTTACGGGGAGAGGAAGTCTGGCGGCAGCTTTAGCCGCAATGTCCGCTTTGCGGTTTCCCTCGGCTTCCTTTGTTCTTTCTTTGGTATGTGCCTGAACCTTAATGATAGCTACCTGCTTGGGTAGCTCCAGAGCTCGAAAAAGCTGAGCAACTAATCCTGCATTTTTAATAGGCTTACCCGTGGAACCAACAAAGTTTCTGCTGTGCCATATTGGTCCATAGTCATGAGCTATGCCAAACGCGTATCTGGAATCTGTATACACATTTGCAGTTCTATTTTCAGCCATGATACACGCCTCAGTGAGTGCTGTTAGTTCAGCCTCTTGTGCAGACATGCCAGCCGGCAATGCTCCACACTTAACCTCCTTCTGTGAGTCTACTATGGCATATCCTGTGTATGGCCTCCCTTCATGGTAGTACCGGGAGCCGTCCACATAGAACTCAAAGTCTGCATCTGTAATAGGTGTTTCAGTAACATTTTCCAACACCTTAGTCTCAATTTTCATTAGTTCAAAACAATCATGTTCCTGCGGAATATCTTGTTCTGCTCTTACTTCTGGAAGTAGAGTAGCTGGGTTTAATGTAATACATCTCTTAATTGTTAAGTTAGGAGGAGTTAACAATGCTACTTCATACTTAGTGAGCCTGGCCATTGACAGGTGCTTAGTTTTTACCTGTGACAATAACTCCTGAACTGAATGTGGGACTTGTATTACAAGAGCATGATCTAATACTATGTCAGTGACTTTTTCCTTTAACACTGCACAGGCTACTACAGCTCGAATACACGATGGAGTTCCCCGTGCCACTACATCTAATTGGGCTGAGTAATAGGCCAGAGGACGATGCTTTCCCCCATGGCTTTGAGTCAGAACTCCTTTAGCATGTCCGTCAGCCTCGTGACAAAATAAGTTAAAGGGCAGATCGTAATTTGGAATTCCCAGGGCTGGGGCAGATATTATAGCTGACGTGAGAGCATCAAACCCTTTTTTTGCTTCTGGTGTGAGGCAAAAAGGTGATCCTTTGTTGCAAGCCGCTAGAACATCAAACAGTGGCTGCATCAAAGAAGAGGCAGATGGTATCCACTCTCTGCAGTAAGCTATAAGTCCCAAAAATGTTCTTAATTCCCTTACATTGGAGGGTTCTCGTGCCTGGGAAATAGCTTTTTTCCTTTCTGGGGTAATATGCTTAGTCTGCTGAGTGATACAGTGTCCTAGGAAAATGACCTTTGTTTTGGCTATCTGTAGTTTTTCTTTAGAAGCCTTACACCCTTCCCTTTCTAGAAATAGAAGGAGAGACAAAGTTTCCTTTAAACAAACTTCCTTGTTTATCGTGCATAAAAGCAAATCATCCACATATTGCAGTAATTGTGTGTCTTTATTTTCAGGGTGCCAGGAAAGTAGTGTCAATGCCATTGCTTCTGAAAACTCTGAAGGGGAAGTGGCGCCACCTTGTGGCAATCGGGTCCAACAATATTGTTTCCCTTCATGAGTGAATGCAAACAGAAGCTGGCTCTCCTTATCAACTGGCACTGAAAAGAAAGCATTTGCTAAATCTATGACAGTGAAATACTTTGAACTGGGGGGAATTTGATTTAGCAAAGTATGGGGGTTGGGTACAATAGGAGCGTCAATAATCATCAGTTTGTTAAGTTCTCTTAAGTCATGAACCATTCTGTATGCTTGTACCTTCCCTGCTTCTGGTTTTTTCTTTACTGGAAAAAGTGGCGTATTATAAGGGGATCGACATTCCCTTATAACGCTCATCTTTTGATATACTTCCAGTTGAGTGGTAATAGCAGCTTTCTGCTCTCTGCTCAGGGGATACTGTCTAATTGTGATTGGTACAGTTCCTGGCTTCAACTTAATCTTAACAGGAGTTACCTTAAGTAAGCCAACATCAGTTTTGTCTTTTACCCACAAAGAGGAAGGTACTTGAGATAACATTTGGTTTACCTCTTCGTCTCTTGGTTCTGGGTTTTCCTGATTTCCCCCACTATCCAGACACATTATCATGGTCAGAAATGTCTCTGGAAGTGGTCCAGTTACAGAAACTCCTTTTTTTCCAAAACGTATTGGAAGGACAGGAAAAAGGGACTATGTTTTGGGTGTGGAGGTAAGGGACATATGAAGAGGGATTGTCCTTCCAAACAAAAGGTTCGAGCCCAAACGCCCCAAACGCAAGTACAAACGGTTGATACTATCCAGACACAAGATGATACATACTAGGAAGAAGGCAGCCCCCAAAGCGCTCCCGTTGTAATGGTCCCACCATACCCAGGACCAAAAACTGCAATTAAATTGACACTACCTCATGGGAAACGTATACGTTTTTTAGTAGACACGGGGGCGAGCCGGACAATTGTTAAAACTAAGGATATCCCTTCCCAGTTTTTGACAAATACTGAAATAACAGGGACTGGTTTGGGGGGGAAACCGTATACTATGAAACAAACTAAGCCCCTAAAAATACGTCTTGCAGATACTACAGAGGTATGTGCACAATTGTTAGTATCTGACAGCTGTCCAGTCAATTTGTTAGGAGCTGATATTTTGTCAGCAGTAAATGCAACAATCATTTTGGAATAGTTCTTGGTGGAAATGCCGGGGTATGGTGGGACCATTACAACGGGAGCGCTTTGGGGGCTGCCTTCTTCCTAGTATGTATCATCTTGTGTCTGGATAGTATCAACCGTTTGTACTTGCGTTTGGGGCGTTTGGGCTCGAACCTTTTGTTTGGAAGGACAATCCCTCTTCATATGTCCCTTACCTCCACACCCAAAACATAGTCCCTTTTTCCTGTACTCTTCAACATTTATTCTTCCAGTTCTTTGCTTAAATTCCATACCCCTAGCTTCAGGGAAAGTATTTGCATTAGGAGGTGCTGCTATTGATACCATAATCGGCACAACAGGTTGTTTCTGCACTTTCCTCAGTTTCCTTTTGTTATTCTGTTCCTCAATACTTCTGACTACCACCAATGACTGCTCTACAGGAGTAAACATACATTCTGGACGTATTTTCATCAATTCTGTTCTGAGGTCTTCCCTTAACCCATTAACAAAACAAGTCCTCAGTATACGGGCATCTTTGCCAGAAGCAGTACGCACATCAAAATCCTGATCTTCAAATATGCTTGTACATCGTGCATAGTATTTATCCACTGACTCTTCAGCCCCCTGAAAAGCCTCAGGCAGACCTGTAGATAACTCATTTGCAAGGGTTTTTGCTAATATCTGGAGTCTCTGAATAAACGTTTGACCAGATTTCTTAGTCTTTTGTTCCTCTGCTGCTGGTACCCCTTCCACCCCATCCTCCTCTACCCTCTGTACCTTGTTGACCAGTGGTGTGCCTGCAGATATGGTGCACAATGAAGCCAAATCACTCCAGGTGGCTTCATAGTTTTGACATATCCTTTCCACACCCTTAAAGAATCCGATTGGGTTCTTATACGGATCTGGTAACTCTCTTGCCATTATCAACTGGTCACTCCTGCTCCATGGTTTATACCAAGTGGTAGTTTCTATTCTAGGGGCATCCACTGTTTCTCCAGGGCTTGAGGAAACCTGTGTGATAACTGGAAAAGCCTCTTGGTGCTGAGCAGTTGGAGGTTGCATCCTCCCTGTCTTACATTTTGAGCAATACGGTGAAGTGTCAGTCCTATGAGTGTTTCCACACTTACATACCCATGTATTGGATCTCAGTGCCCTTGTAGTACCCACCGTCTCTTCTCCCCTCTTTCCCTCTGGTGCTTGCAAAGGCGAATTTGCCACGCACCAGGTGTCCTGATCTTTGAAGAGGCGAAGTCGTATTTCTGATCTATTACCGCTTGCACTCGTCGGTGCCGGAGAAGTGGAACCTGTTTCTGAACTAGTCAATAGGGAACACTGACATTCTCCTCCCAATCTAATTTGTCCACATCTTGGACATTTATATACATCGGGTTTATTACAACGCCCACAGGAACCACACTCCCATCCAAACTCCGGGGTCGGGGATGAGGAACTAAAACTGTCTTGGAGACTATCTTTAGGCAAGGGGGGGTATGCTGCGGTTTGTAGTGATACCGGCGAGGAACTAGATAAACTAGTATATAATCTGGTGGTGAATTATGAGGATGGTAACGAACAATCAAATCAGATAGCTGTCGTGCTATTGGAGTGTAGGGAGAAAGATTTTCCACGAAAGGAGGTGAAGAAGGAGAAGAAGGATTATAAGGAGAAGAGTTCTCCACTGAAGAAGGTGAGGAAAGGGAAGAAGGGATAAAAAGAACAATTTTATCAGTACTGCTGTCATGCATCACTTGTGATTTAGCATCTGTATTATCAGAGGAAATAGTCTGCGGGGAGACAGTGTCTACACTGGAGGGTGAGGATAGAGTTAAAGCACGAGCAGACGTACAGGGTGAGGAATGAGGAGTATGTATACTTGAACGCCTGACATTGGGCGATGAGGATCTACGTGACTGCTGCCGCTCAGGAAATGAAACTTGCAGCTGTTTCCCTCCTCGTCGGGACTTTCTTGTCTCAACATCCTCATCCTCCTGATCTGCGTGATTATTAAGGGGATCGTGCCTTTCTGATGTTCTGATCCAGGCTGCTACCTGCGCCCCGTACTCATGCTTTTCTATCCATTTATCATTCTGCCTGCTAAATAGCCTCCACCTCTCAGCATCCAGACAACCAGTCTTTGGCATCCCTGCCTTCTTGAGAATTGTAGTTGCATGTTTAATTGCCCAATCTCCATGTTCTAATTTCACTAAATGTTTCATGGTTATCTTAGGATTCCAACCAGGGCCCGGTTCTGATTTAGTGAAAGAAGTTCCCATAGCAACTGTCAAAGGTAGCGAGCCTTATCTTCAGTTCTTGCTATGTATATTCTCTTAACTCTACAGCTGTATATATCTTTTTAATTATCCACAGCTGTTTCCTCTTGGGCAATCAGTTGCAACTCAATTCTCTGCTGAGCTCTTATTTTACTGTACTCTTGATAAATGAGATAGAAACACACAAATAGTCCCAAAAACACTCCAACTACTACCGCAAAGTATTCCTCATACATTTATCCTAGTTCCAACAAGCCTTTCCTAGAGAGACAATCAATTTCCAAAGTTTTTACTCTAGCCAAGAAGGAGAATGTATATTTTCCAAAATCACAAAATATATATATATATCAATATCACTTATATCCTCTATGACTTTGACTGCAAATGATCATTAGTGGGTTAAGGACAAACAAAACAGACTGACTCCTGACCCAATGCCCCCTTGCGGGTTGTACACCGGGAACTGCAAGAGTCTTAAAACCACACACTTGGACAAATTAATGCCACTTCGGTAGACCCCTGGTATGAGTTGCTACTGCAATTCCCTCCGTCACCCCGTTCAGGGTTCAGGGCTTCAAATGAGCAGCGCGAGAGCAGAGTCTCTACCCATCCAGGTTGGACTTAACCCACACTCACATTCACACGCCTTCTTTATAAACAGCAAGCAATTAGTTATTTATGTTGCATGAAAACAGAAACAAAATATCAACAATAGTTCAATATAGACAAATCAAATGATCTACCTGAGATCCCTGTTTCTTCCCTCGGACTGACTCCCGAGGCTTCTTCCCCCGGCAAAAAGGGAAAACAGCGAGACAAGTGCTCACTTACCCGGGTTTGATGTTTCCCTCTCCGCCGGTGGTGTGCTGCCTCTCCTTGTTCAGTCCTGGTGAAGATGTTTACACAGGATATCTCGCTGGGTGCCTCCAAATGATAACGCAATTCCCAAAAGGTAGATCGACACCGATACGGCCGGAGACAAAAACAGAACAGACAAGTATCTGATAACTGTAGAGGTCTGAGCTAGTCCCGGCCCCCTATCGTTTATTTATACTTGTTCTATATTCATGCAATACTATAAGACAATAAGACAATAAATATATCAGGTCAGACAGTATTTTGGCTAACATACAGTAACATAACAGTAGGAAATAGTCAGTCCTTCACCTTTAGTACAGTTCTAGAGAATTCTGCGGACAAACATGTTTTCTTCCCAAATACCTCTACTCCCCCTGACCTATGTATTTAATCCGTCAATTCTTGCAAAATGATAACCAACTCTTTCCTCCCTTCCTTTCCCAAAACAACATCTGTTATAACAGTCTATTTCGATTAACTATTAGGATTACTTTAACAGGGGCAAGAAGCCGGATCCCTCTCCGCCTCTGGAGCTAGCCGACGGAAATTATCCCACTGCAACCGAGATAAAGCATCTGCAATGTCATTGGAAACACCGGGAACATGATGAGCCCTAAATAGAATGTTCCACCTCAAGCACAGTAGGACCAACTGGCGTAACACTGTGATCACCGGGGGGGAATTGGCGGACAAACTATTAATAGCGCACACGACTGCCATGTTATCACAGTGAAAAACCACTGACCGATAGGACAAAAGGTGTCCCCAAATTTCCACCGCAACTAGAATGGGAAACAACTCCAGAAAACAAAGGTTACCTGTCAAACCACACTCCCTCCACCCTAGTGGCCAAGTACGAACACACCATTTCCCCTGAAAGTACGCTCTGAAACCGATAGAACCAGAAGCATCAGTACACAATTGTATCTCCACATTTGAAAGTCCCGCTGCAATCCATAATCATCTGCCGTTATATTCTTCCAAAAAGGAAACCCAAACCCTCAAATCCGCCTTATGCTCCTTGCCAAGGCAAATAAAATGGTGGGGACTTCTAACACCAGCAGTTGCTTGCGCCAAGCGCCTACAAAAAAAAACCGGCCCATAGGCATAATTCTATAGGCAAAATTGAGTTTCCCCATTAAAGATTGCAGGAGCCGCAGGGTGATTTTTGTTTTCACCAGAGCCTCCTGCACCGTTGCCCACAGATCAACAAGTTTTGCCTCCGGCAACCTACATTCCATTGCCTGGGAATCAATTTAATTTCCCAAAAAAAAGAGCGTCGTGGTTGGTCCCTCCGTTTTTTCAAACGCCAACGAAACCCCAAAGTCATCAAAAACATCAATCACAGCCTGTAAATATTGCACACGACGGCCGAGCCGCAGGGCCGACACAAAAGAAGTCATCCAAATAATGAATCACTGCTTTAGAGCCGGCTCGTTCATGGACCACCCACTCCAAAAATGTGCTGAAGGCTTCGAAATAGGCACAAGAAATAGAGCACCCCATAGGAAGGCACCTATCAATATAAAAAAGGCCATCAAACGAGCACCCCAGCAAGTGCATGGATTCTGGGTGCACTGGCAAAAGGCGAAACGCAGACTCCACATGCACCTTAGCCATCAGCGCCCCCTGCCCCGCCGTCCTAACCAAACGAACCACCTCATCAAATGACGTATAGGAAACCCGCGTCAAAGACTCATCAATATCATCATTCACCGAAGAGCCCTTCGGATAAGATAAATGATGTATAAGCCGAAATTTTCCCGCCTCCTTCTTGGGGACAACCCCCAGCGTGGAGACACGCAAATTGGAAATAGGAACATTAGAAAAGGGGCCTAACATTCTACCCAACAAAACTTCCTTCCACAACTTGTCTTGTACCACTTCTGGATGATCCCGCACCGAACGCAGATTATTAGCCATCAAAACCCCCACCCCCGGGGAGAACAGAATCCTAAATCCATCCCCAAAACCGTTCAATAACAGCTGCGCCTTCTCCCTGTTGGGGTACATCTTTAGCCAAGGCGTCATAGCGTCCAGGTTCACTGGACTCACCCCCTTTAGCAGGACGATCCCCTGGCTTCGTCGTGCCTCCTCGTGCCAGCTTAAAACACATGAAGACGGGTGGTTACCACCCCTACACCCGGCACATTCGTGTCTATAGACACAATTAGTTCCCGATTTACAGGTGCTCTCGTTGTAGAGTCAGCAGACCCCTTTTTTTTTTAAAACTCCCAAATGAACCCGCTCATCTAGACCCGCCGAGTTAGGACTGAAAGGGTTATGCAAACCCGCAACTTCAACACGCCCCATCCTGACCAGCCCCCTTTGGTGTAGTCATAAAGCGCATCCAAAGGCTTATGTCCTTATGATCCCACCACAGGGATGACTGAACCGCCATACGCTGACGAAACTGCTCGTCATATTTAAGCCAAGCAGTTCCCCCATACGTTCTATAAGCCTCCTAAATAGAATCTGGTAGCCTAATAATACGCTGAGCAGCAGCGCCATTGTGTGGTCAATGCAGGGAAATGCACACTATGTCTATTATATATTTTAGAAAGTTTGTTTGAAGCCCGATTGTGATACGCTAAACAGCAGCGCCATCGTGTGGTCAATGCTGAGAAATGTCACTAAATTGAATGTAATGCAGGCAGCCTAGTGATACGCTGAGCAGCAGCACCATCGTGTGGTCAATGCAGGGAAATGCACACTATATCTATTTATTATATATTTTAGAAAGTTTGTTTGAAGCCCGATAGTGATACGCTAAGCAGCAGCGCCATCGTGTGGTCAATGCTGAGAAATCTCACTAAATTGAATGTAATGCAGGCAGCCCTAGTGATACGCTTAGCAGCAGCGCCATAGTGTGGTCAATGCAGGGAAATGCACACTATATCTATTATATATTTTAGAAAGTTTGTTTGAAGCCCGATTGTGATACGCTAAGCAGCAGCGCCATCGTGTGGTCAATGCTGAGAAATCTCACTAAATTGAATTTTCTACAGGTAGCCTAGTAATACGCTGAGCAGCAGCGCCATTTTGTGGTCAATGCAGGGAAATGCACACTATATCTATTATATATTTTAGAAAGTTTGTTTGAAGCCCGATTGTGATACGCTAAGCAGCAGCGCCATCGTGTGGTCAATGTTGTGAAATCTCACTAAATTGGATGTAATGCAAGCAGCCTAGTGATACGGTGAGCAGCAGCACCATCATGTGGTCAATGTAGGGAAATGCACACTATATATATATATATATATATATATATATATATATATATATATATATATATATATAGTATTATATATTTTAGAAAGTTTGTTTGAAGACCGATTGTGATTCGCTAGGCAGCAGCGCCATCGTGTGGTCAATGCTGAGAAATCTCACTAAATTGAATGTAATGCAGGCAGCCTAGTGATACACTGAGCAGCAGTGCCATCGTGTGGTCAATGCAGGAAATGCACACTATATCTATATATTATATATTTTAGAAAGTTTGTGTGAAGCCCGATTGTGATATGTTACGCAGCAGCGCCATCGTGTGGTCAATGCTGAGAAATCTCACTAAATTTAATGTTAGGCAGGCAGCCTAGTGATACGCTGAGCAGCAGCGCCATCATGTGGTCAATGCTGGGAAATGTACACTATATATTATATATTTTAGAAAGTTTGTTTGAAGCCCGATTGTGATTCGCTAGGCAGCAGCGCCATCGTGTGGTCAATGCTGAGAAATCTCACTAAATTGAATGTAATGCAGGCAGCCTAGTGATATGCTGAGCAGCAGCGCCATCGTGTGGTCAATGCTGGGAAATGCACACTACATCTATATTATATATTTTAGGAAGTTTGTTTGAAGCCCGATTGTGATACGCTAAGCAGCAGCGCCATCGTGTGGTCAATGCTGAGAAATCTCACTAAAGTGAATGTAATGCAGGCAGCCTAGTGATACGCTGAGCCGCAGCGCCATCGTGTGGTCAATGCTGGGAAATGCACACTATATCTATATATTATATATTTTAGAAAGTTTGTTTGACGACCGATTGTGATACGCTAAGCAGCAGCGCCATCGTGTGGTCAATGCTGAGAAATCTCACTAAATTGAATGTAATGCAGGCAGCCTAGTGATATGCAGAGCAGCAGCGCCATCGTGTGGTCAATGCTGGGAAATGCACACTACATCTATATTATATATTTTAGGAAGTTTGTTTGAAGCCCGATTGTGATACGCTAAGCAGCAGCGCCATCGTGTGGTCAATGCTGAGAAATCTCACTAAAGTGAATGTAATGCAGGCAGCCTAGTGATACGCTGAGCAGCAGCGCCATCGTGTGGTCAATGCTGGGAAATGCACACTATATCTATATATTATATATTTTAGAAAGTTTGTTTGACGACCGATTGTGATACGCTAAGCAGCAGTGCCATCGTGTGGTCAATGTTGAGAAATCTCACTGAATTGAATGTAAGGCAGGCAGCCTAGTGATACGCTGAGCAGCAGTGCCATCGTGTGGTCAATGCAGGAAATGCACACTATATCTATATTTTATATATTTTAGAAAGTTTGTGTGAAGCCCGATTGTGATATGTTAAGCAGCATTGGCATCGTGTGGTCAATGCAGGGAAATGCACACTATATCTATTATATATTTGATAAAGTTTGTTTGAAGCCCGATTGTGATACGCTAAGCAGCAGCGCCATCGTGTGGTCAATGTTGTGAAATCTCACTAAATTGGATGTAATGCAGGCAGCCTAGTTATACGCTGAGCAGCAGCACCATCGTGTGGTCAATGCTGGGAAATGCAAACTATATCTATATATTCTATATTTTAGAAAGTTTGTTTGAAGCCCGATTGTGATACGCTAAGCAGCAGCGCCATCGTGTGGTCAATGCTGAGAAATCTCACTAAATTTAATGTAAGGCAGGCAGCCTAGTGATACACTGAGCAGCAGCGCCATCGTGTGGTCAATGCTGGAAAATGCACAATATATCTATTATATAGTTTAGAAAGTTTGTTTGAAGCCCGATTGTGATACGCTAAGCAGCAGCACCATCGTGTGTTCAATGCTGAGAAATCTCACTAAATTGAATATAAGGCAGGCAGACTAGTGATACGCTGAGCAGCAGCGCCATCGTGTGGTCAATGCAGGAGAAATGTACACGTATGCGATTCCGCTGCAAAAAACGCAACTTATTAATAATTTTAATCTTATACTCACCTAGAATTCTGTTTCTTTTTCCGGGCCAACCTCCTGGGACGACGTTTCATCCCATGTGACCGCTGCAGTCAATCGCAGGCTGCAGCGGTCACATGGGATGAAACATCAACCCAGAGCTGCAGGATGTAGGAGGGAAGCGTCGCCATGGTAAGTATCCATTTTTTTTTCTGCTCAGTTTTCCGCAGCGGCCATTCCTGGCCGAAAAACTGCGGCACAGGGCAGTGCTTTTACACAGCGTATCTGCCTTGCGTGAACATACCCGTACAGTATATACATATAGTAGCTGCTGTCTTACAACGATACAGCTGCAAACCACGTCAACATGTTGCATTCCCACGAGTCAGCACAGTTTTCAAATGATTGTTAATGTCCATGGAGTTTTTTGCAGACATTAACAATCATTTAAAAACTGCACCTTTTGATAAAACTGCATGTGCTGCATGTTTTACCGGACAATGGTTTTTACGATCTGATTGTTTGCATTAACCCCTTCCCTCTTTAGCCACTTTTGACCTTCCTGACCGAGCCTCATTTTTCAAATCTGACATGTGTCACTTTATGTGGTAATAACTCCGGAATGCTTTCACCTATCCAAGCGATTCTGAGATTGTTTTCTCGTGACACATTGGACTTTAAGTTACTGGCAAAATTTGCTTGATATGTTCAGTATTTAATTGTGAAAAACACCAAAATTTAGCGAAAAATTGCAAAAATTAGCATTTTTCTCAATTTAAATGTATCTGCTTGTAAGACAGGCAGTTATAACACACAAAATTGTTGCTAACTAACATCCCCCATATGTCTACTTTAGATTGGCATTGTTTTTTGAACATCCTTTTATTTTTCTATGACATCACAAGGCTTAGAACTTTAGCAGCAATTTCTCACATTTTCAAGAAAATTTCAAAAGGCCATTTTTACAGGGGCCAGTTCAGCAGTGAAGTGGCTTTGAGGGCCTTATATATTAGAAACCCCCAAAAATTCACCCCATTTTAAAAACTTCACCCCTCAAAGTATTCAAAACAGCATTTAGAAAATGTCTTAACCCTTTACACATGTCACAGGAATTAAAGCAAAGTAGAGGTGAAATGTACAAATTTCATATTTTTTGGCAGAAATAAATTTTTAGTACAATTTTTTTTATAACACAGAAGGTTTTACCAGAGAAATGCAACTCAATATTTGTTGCCCAGTTTATGCAGTTTTAGGAAATATCCCACATGTGGCCCTAGCATGCTAATAGACTGAAGCATCGGCCTCAGAAGCAAAGGAACACCTAGTGGATTTTGGGGCCTTATTTTTGTTAGAATAAATTTTAGGCACCATGTCAGGTTTGAAGGGCTCTTGCGGTGCCAAAACAGTCAAAATCCCCCAAAAGTGACCCCATCTGGGAAACTACACACCTCAAGGAAATTATCTAGGGGTACAGTGAGCATTTTGACCGCACAGTTTTTTTACAGAAATTATTGGAAGTAGGACGTGAAAATTAAAATCGACATTTTTTCAAATAAAATGTAGGTTTAGCGATTTTTTTTCTCATTTCCACAAGGACTAAAGGAGAATAAGCACCATAAAATTTGTAAACCAATTTCTCCCGAGTAAAACAATACCCCACATGTGGTAATAAACAGTTGTTTGGAGACACGGCAGGGCTGAGAAGGGAAAGAGCGCTATTTGGCTTTTGGAGCTCAAGTTTAGCAGGAATGGTTTGCGGAGGCCATGTCACATTTACAAAGCCCCTGAGGGGACAAAACAGTGGAAACCCCCCACAAGTGACCCCATTTTGGAAACTACACCCATTGAGGAAATTATCTAGGGGTATAGTGAGCGTTTTGACCCAACATAATTTTTGCATAAATTATTGGAAGTAGGCCCTGAAAATTACAATCTAAATTTTTTCAAAGAAAATGAAGGTTTAGCTAATTTTTTCTCATTTCCACAAGGACTGAAGGAGAAAAAGCACCGTAAAATTTGTAAAACAATCTCTCCCGAGTAAAACAGTACCCCACATGTGGTAATAAACGGCTGTTTGGACACACGGCAGGGCTTCAAAGGGATGGAGTGCCATTTGGCTTTTGGAGTTCACATTTAGCAGGAATGGTTTGCGGAGGCCATGTCACATTTACAAAGTCCCTGAGGAGACAAAACAGTGGAAACCCCCACAAGTGACCCCATTTTGGAGACTACACCCATTGAGGAAATTATCTAGGGGTATAGTGAGCGATTTGACCCCACAGTTTTTTTGCAGAAATTATTGGAAGTAGGCCCTGAAAATAAAAATCAACATTTTTTCAAAGAAAATGTAGGTTTAGCTTATTTTTACTCATTTCCACAAGGACTGAAGGATAGAAAGCACCACAAAATTTGTAAAGCAATTTCTCCCAAGTAAAACAATGCCCCACATGTGGTAATTAATGGCTGTTTGGAGACACGGCTTGGCTTAGAAGGGAAAGAGCGCTATTTGGCTTTTGGAGATCACATTGAGCAGGAATAGTTTGCGGCGGCCATGTCACATTTGCAAAGCCCCTGAGGGGAAAAAACAATGAAAACGCCCAAAAAGTGACACCATTTAGGAAACTACACCTCTTGAGGAATTTATCTAGGGGCGTAGTGAGCATTTTGACCCCACAGATGTTTCATAGAATTTATTAGAATTGGGCAGTGAAAATAAAAACAATCCTTTTTCTTCAATAAGACGTAGCTTTAGCACAATTTTTTTCATTTTCACAACAAATAAAGGAAAAAAAAGAACCCAACATTTGTAAAGCAATTTCTCCCGAGTACGGCAATACCCCATATGTGGTCATAAACTGCTGTTTGGGCACACGGCAGGGCTCAGAAGGGAAGGACCACCATTTGGAGTGCAGATGTTGCTGGATTGGTTTCTGGGCGCCTGTGGGCCCAAAACAGTGGAAACCCCCCAGAAGCGACCCAATTTTGGAAACTACACCCCTCAATGCATTTACCTAGGGGTGTAGTGAGCATGTTAACCCTGCAGGTGTTTTGTAGAAATTAGTGTGAACTCGATGTTGCAGAGTGAAAATGGGATTTTTTCCACAGATATGTGGACAATATGTGGTGCCCGGCTTGTGCCACCATAACAAGACAGCTCTCTAATTATTATGCTGGGTTTCCTGGTTTTAGAAACACCCTACATGTGGCCCTAATCTCTTGCCTGGACAGTCGACCAGGCTCAGGAGTGAAAGCGTACCATGTAAAATTGAGGCCTAATTTGGCGATTTACAAAGTATTGGTTCACAACTGCAGAGGCTCAGATGTGAAATAATAAAAATAAACCCCTGGGAAGTGACCCCATTATGGAAACTGCACCCCTCAATGCATTTATTAAGGGGTGTAGTGAGCATTTTCACCCCACAGGTCTTTTCCATAAATGAATGCGCTGTGGATGGTGCAAATTAAAAATTTATATTTTTCCCTAGATATGCGAATTCAGTGGCAAATATGTCGTGCCCAGCTTATGCCACTGGAGACACACACCCCAAAAATTGCTAAAAGGGTTCTCCCGGGTGTGACGGTGCCATATATGTGGAAGGAAACTGCTGTTTGGGGACGATGTAGGGTTCAGATGGGAGGAAATGCCATTTGGCTTTTGGAGCGTGGATTTTGCTTGGTAGTAGTTTTGTTTGGAGTCTTACTGGTGTTTCCGTTTATAATGTAGGGCATATGTAAGCCGGGCGGAGTATATAAGGGGCATAGTCAGGTGGTATAATAATGGGGTAAAAAAAAACAATAAAATGATCCATAGATGTGTGTTACGCTGTGACACAATCATTTCTGCACAGGCTGGTGTCGCACTGATATATGGCGTCCTTTATTATCCCCCTTTTGATCCACACTCCGCGCCTTTGTAGTTTGGGGAATTTTGCTAGGAAGTGTTGTCCTGGTATAATACGGGCACCGTCGCTTCCAGCGGATATGTTTGGGCCCTCCCTTTCCTGGTTCCCTAATTTTAGGTCCTTGATAAATCGCCTCTTCAAACAGAAGAAATGTTCCCCTCGGGCACAACTGCATATTTTTTTATTTCCTGACTTATTGGAGCCATAACTAATTTTATTTTTCATAGACGTAGCGGTATGAGGGCTGGTTTGTTGCGGGACGAGCTGTAGTTATTATTGGTACCATTTTGGGGTACATGCAACTTTTTGATCACCTTTTATCCTATTTTTTGGAAGGCCAGGTAAACAAAAAAACGCAATTCTGGCACAGCTTTTGTCTTTTTTTTTTATACAGCGTTCACCATGCGTTATAAATTACATGTTAACTTTATTCTGCAGGTCAGTACGATTCCGGCGATACCTATTTTATAGGACTTTTTTATGTTTTACAACTTTTTGCACAATAAAATTACTTTTGTAAAAAGAATGTATTTTTTCTGTCGCCAAGTTGTGAGAACCATAACTTTTTTTATTTTTTTGTCGATGGAGGTGTATGAGGGCTTGTTTTTTGCGGGACGAGCTATAGTTTTTATAGGTACCATTTTTGGATACGTGCGACTTTTTGATCACTTTTTATTCTAACATTTGTAGGGCAAAGTGACAAAAAAACAGAAACTCTGGTAACGTTTTTTACATTTTTTTTTTTACGCTGTTCACCGCGTGCAATAAATAATATAATATTTTGATACCTCAGGTCGTTACGGTCGCGGCGATATCAAATACATATGGTTTATTATTATTTTTCAATAATAAAGGACTTGATAAGAGTAAAAGGGGTATGTGTTTTATTTGATTACTTGAAACTTTTAGTGTTTTCAAACTTTTATTATTTGCACTTTTTTTTACACTTTTTTATACTTTTTTTACACTTTTTCTCAAGTCCCACTAGGGGACTTGAAGGTCCAACGGTCAGATTTATTTTTTTCTAATACATTGCACTACCTATGTAGTGCAATGTATTAGATCTGTCAGTCATTCACTGACAGCAAGCCGATTAGGCTTCGCCTCCCGGCGGGGCCTAAATCGGCTTCCGTAATGGCAGAGCAGGAGACCATTGTGTCTCCTGTTGCCATAACAGCAGTCGCCAGTCCTGATTGCCTGTCAGGGCTGGCGATCTGCTAGTAACCGCTACGATGAAGCAATCGCTTTCGATTGCTGCATCGAAGGGGTTAATGGCAGGGATTGGAGCTAGCTCCGGTTCCTGCCGTTACAGGTGGATGTCAGCTGTACAGTACAGCTGACTTCCACCGCTGATGACGCCGGATCAGCTCCTGACCCGGCGCCATCTTGCCGGCAGCTACGGAAGCCGATCAGGCTCCGCCGCCGGGCGGATCTTGACCGGCTTCGGTGCTAGGCAGACCGGGAGGCCAGTATTAGGCCTCCGGTTGCCATTGCAGCCACCGTAACCCCGGCAATTTCATTACTGGGGTTCCGATGAGCTGCAAACACCTTAAGTGCAGCGATTTGAGCGCTGCACTTAAGGGGTTAATGGCGGGGATCGAAGCTAATTTCGGTCCCCGCCGTTACAGCCGGATGTCAGCTGTTAGATACAGCTGAGATCCGGTGATGATGGCACCGGCTCATCTTCTGAGCCGGTCCCAAACATTCGGCGTATATGTACGGCAAGATGCGGGAAGTCAATGCTTTCCATGACGTACATTTACGGCAAATGTCGGGAAGGGGTTAAAGGTTATGAACACCTTTTGAAACTTTTTTTTTTTTAAATGTCAGTCAGTGTGTTTTGTGCAACTTTATAATTAGTTTTTATTAAAAAATCTTTTTACTTTTTGAGATACAGCTGCTCTGTTACCTGTATACAGAGAAGCTGTATCCTACGCTGAATCCTGAACTTGTCAGGTCTGTGGGACTGATGGGTTCAGTGTCAGCGGGTCCTGTGTGTCCTGTGTGTCTGACATGCTGGATCCACCTGTAATACATCACATCTAAGTTAGATGTGATAGATTATAGGTGGATACAGTCGACTACTCTATTGATACCGCCAATAAAACGAAAACCTTGTGAAACGGAGACAAACAGAAACCATTAGCAACGCAAGCGTTACCATTGAAATGGTAACAGAATGCTATGGTTTCCGTTTGGTTTCCGTTCGTAGGTTCCCCTGACGGAAAGGTCTGACGGAACCCATGAACGGAACCACGATGCAGGTGAGAACGAAGCCTAATTATTACTGTATGATCTTTACAGATGGTGGAGGGTACTATTTTTTGGGGTATAAGCAACTCCCAGAATATGATTACCATAATTCTGGTCATACTGGAAGCTGCTAACCTGACTTTGCAAATGATCTCTGTACTGAAATGTATTTGTACTGAGCTTTGTTCTGGTCCTGTATTCATGTACTGAGCTTGGTTCTGGTGCTGTATATATCTAATGAGATTTGTTCTGGAACTGTACATATGTAATGAGCTTGGTTCTGGTGTTGTGTATAGAACTATATTGCTTGTAAAATGTACAAATGTTTTTATGCTCGGGTTACATAAAAAAAATTTGGAAAATAAATGACATGTCATTGATTGGTAGAGAAAACAAACATGGCGAGGGTGGAAGGAGATGTCGGGAAAGAGGTTGGGGGGGCGCCAAACTGAATCTTTGCCCCGGGTACTGGAGAACCTAGCTACGACCTCTGCTATGTGTGTTGTATGTGTGTGTGTGTGTGTGTGTGTGTGTGTGTGTGTGTGTGTGTGTATATGTTCCAGTATGTGTGTGTATATGTGTACATATGTCTCTATGTTAGTGTATATATATTTATGCCTCTGTGTGTGTTTATATATGTGTGGGTATAGTCAGGGCCGTCGTCAGCACCCGGCGAACCCGGGCAAGTTCCAGGGCCCATTACCCTTGGGGGGGCCCACTCGGCCGCCGGGTGCTGTCGCTGCTGTCATCACGGCATCACTGTCCATATATGGACAGTCCGTGAAATTCATGGACAGTC
Organism: Rhinoderma darwinii; assembly: GCF_050947455.1. Lineage (NCBI taxonomy): Eukaryota > Metazoa > Chordata > Amphibia > Anura > Rhinodermatidae > Rhinoderma > Rhinoderma darwinii. The sequence goes on along the minus strand of NW_027461912.1, from coordinate 27,434 downwards.
CGTGAAATGAGAGGACTTTTGGCAACTGTCCGGAATAAAAAGAATGCGTCCGTGATTTCTATATTTTTTTGTTGTGCAAGGAGCTGCACATATGCCAGTTGTGGCTGCGTGATGACCTCTCATGTAGAACATTGTTAGCAGCCTTCCCAGCCTCCGCGCACCACGTCTGGTCTGTAGTACTAGCAGGGGCCTCCTACCCGCCAGAGAGGACAACGGAGAGGAGGGAATCCGACAGCGGAGAGAGTGCGGCTTGGCTGGGACCTGACAGGTGACACAGGATAATCTATGCAGAGCAGGACGCTGGGCTGCCGTTACTTCAGCTTGTACTGCTGATATGTGAAGCCCCTGCCCGGTGGCTTGCTCTGTATCTAATTCACTGCCCAGCAGCTGTACAGGTCAGCAGCACCCGGCTCCTTCACTGTGTCTGCACCACTGACCTGCATAGCTGCTGCTGCTGCTGCTAAAATGTCTACTAAACCCTGTACAGCCCAGTACTCCCTTGATAGCCCCTTCAGTTCCTAATCTCCCTCTGTACACCCCTCCCCCCAGCACTGGAGCACCACCCCGTGCTGAAGAAGTCAGAGGAGACAGAAGTTGCCGAAGAAGCAGTCTACAGGAAGGAGATAAGTGTCAATGTGTCTAAAGACAAAGAGGTGACTGGAGTGTGACTCAATGTATGTATGTATGTATGTATGTATGTTTGTATGTATGTATGTATGTATGTATGTATGTATGTAGTGTGTGTGTAATGGCTCTATATGTGTGTGTATATGTAGTTTGTGTGTGTATGTAATATTTGTGCGAGTGCGTGTGTATATTTGTGTGCATTTTGTATATATATGTAGTGTGTGTGTAGTGTATGTGTGCAGTATGTATGTGTGCAATGTGTGTATATGTAGTATGTGGGCAGTATGCATGTATGTATGTATGTATGTATGTATGTATGCAGTATGTATGTGTGCAGTGTGTATGTGTGCAGTGTGTATGTGTGCAGTGTGTATATGTGCATTGTGTGTATATGCAGTGTGTGGGCAGTATGTTTGTATGTGTGCAGTATGTATGTATGTATTTATTCAGTATGTATGTGTGCAGCATGTATGTATGTATGTATTTATTTATTCAGTGTGTATGTGTGCAGTATGGATGTGTGCAGTATCTATGTGTGTATGTGTGCAGTATGTATGTGTGTGTGTATGTATGTATGTATATGTGCAGTATGTATATGTGTGCAGTATGTATATGTGCATTGTGTGTATTTGTAGTGCATGGGCAGTATTTATGTATGTGTGCAGTATATATATGTGCAGTGTGAGTATATGTAGTGTGTGGGCAGTATGTGTGTGTGCAGTATGTATGTGTGCAGTATGTATGTATGTATGTATGTATGTATGTGTGCAGTATGTATGTATGTATGTATGCAGTATGTATGTGTGCAGTATGTATGTGTGCAGTATGTATGTGTGCAGTGTGTATGTTTGCAGTGTGTATATGTGCATTGTGTGTATATGCAGTGTGTGGGCAGTATGTTTGTATGTGTGCAGTATGTATGTATTGTAGTGCATGGGCAGTATTTATGTATGTGTGCAGTATATATATGTGCAGTGTGAGTATATGTAGTGTGTGGGCAGTATGTGTGTGTGCAGTATGTATGTGTGCAGTATGTATGTATGTATGTATGCAGTATGTATGTGTTCAGTATGTATGTGTGCAGTATGTATGTGTGCAGTGTGTATGTTTGCAGTGTGTATATGTGCATTGTGTGTATATGCAGTGTGTGGGCAGTATGTTTGTATGTGTGCAGTATGTATGTATGTATTCAGTATGTATGTGTGCAGCATGTATGTATGTATGTATTCAGTGTGTCTGTGTGGAGTATGGATGTGTGCAGTATCTATGTGTGCAGTATGTATGTATGTATGTATGTATGTGCAGTATGTATGTGTAATATGGATATATGTATGTGTCCAGTATGTGTATGTGCAGTGTGTGCAGTATGTGTATATGTAGCGTGTGGGCAGTATATATGTATGCATGTATGTCTGCAGTATGTATGTGTGTGCAGTATGTATGTATGTATGTATGTATGTATGTGTGTGCAGTATGTACAGTGAAGGAAATAAGTATTTGATCCCTTGCTGATTTTGTAAGTTTGCCCACTGTCACAGACATGAACAGTCTAGAATTTTTAGGCTAGGATAATTTTACCAGTGAGAGATAGATTATATAAAAAAAAAAAAACAGAAAATCACATTGTCAAAATTATATATATTTATTTGCATTGTGCACAGAGAAATAAGTATTTGATCCCTTTGGCAAACAAGACTTAATACTTGGTGGCAAAACCGTTGTTGGCAAGCACAGCAGTCAGACATTTTTAGTAGTTGATGATGATGGCCCACTCCTCTTTGCAGATCATCTGTAAATCATTAAGATTTTGAGGCTGTCGCTTGGCAACTCCGATCTTCAGCTCCCTCCGTAAGTTTTCGATGGGATTAAGGTCTGGAGACTGGCTAGGGTACTCCTTGACCTTAATGTGCTTCTTTTTGAGCCACTCCTTTGTTGCCTTTGCTGTATGTTTTGGGTCATTGTCGTGCTGGAAGACCCAGCCACGGGCCATTTTTAATGTCCTGGTGGAGGGAAGGAGGTTGTCACTCAGGATTTGACGGTACATGGCTCCATCCATTCTCCCATTGATGCGGTGAAGTAGTCCTGTGCCCTTAGCAGAGAAACACCCCCAAAACATAATGTTTCCACCTCCATGCTTGACAGTGGGGACGGTGTTCTTTGGGTCATAGGCAGCATTTCTCTTCCTCCAAACACGGCGAGCTGAGTTAATGCAAAAGAGCTCAATTTTAGTCTCATCTGACCACAGCACCTTCTCTCAATCACTCTCAGAATCATCCAGATGTTCATTTGCAAACTTCAGACGGGCCTGTACATGTGCCTTCTTGAGCAGGGGGACCTTGCGGGCACTGCAGGATTTTAATCCATTACGGCGTAATGTGTTACCAATGGTTTTCTTGGTGACTGTGGTCCTAGCTGCCTTGAGATCATTAACAAGTTCCCCCCGTGTAGTTTTCGGCTGAGCTCTCACCTTCCTCAGGATCAAGGATGCCCCACGAGGTGATATTTTGCATGGAGCCCCAGATCGATGTTGATTGACAGTCATTTTGTATGTCTTCCATTTTCTTACTATTGCACCAACAGTTGTCTCCTTCTCACCCAGCGTCTTACTTATGGTTTTGTAGCCCATTCCAGCCTTGTGCAGGTCTATGATCTTGTCCCTGACATCCTTAGAAAGCTCTTTGGCCTTGCCCATGTTGTAGAGGTTAGAGTCAGACTGATTAATTGAGTCTGTGGACAGGAGTCTTTTATACAGGTCACCATTTAAGACAGCTGTCTTTAATGCAGGCACGGAGTTGATTTGGAGCGTGTAACTGGTCTGGAGGAGGCTGAACTCTTAATGGTTGGTAGGGGATCAAATACTTATTTCTCTGTGCACAATGCAAATAAATATATATAATTTTGACTATGTGATTTTCTGTTTTCTTTTTTATATAATCTATCTCTCACTGGTAAAATTAACCTAGCCTAAAAATTCTAGACTGTTCATGTTTTTGACAGTGGGCAAACTTACAAAATCAGCAAGGGATCAAATACTTATTTCCTTCACTGTATATGTGCATTGTGTGTATCTGTAGTGTGTGGGCAGTATTTATGTATGTGTGCAGTATATATATATGTGCAGTGTGTGTGCAGTATGTATGTGTGCAGTATGCATGTGTGCAGTGTGTGTATATGTAGCGTGTGGGCAGTATATATGTATGCAGTGTGGGCAGTATGTATGTATGTATGTATGTATGTGTGCAGTGTGTGAATATGTAACATGTGTGCATTATGTATAGGTATGTATGCAGTGTGTAGATGGTGTGTGCAGTATGTTTGTATGTATGTATGTATTAGAAACAGGGAGAGAACCTCCAGCTCACCGGTCTGCGTCTCCAGCAGCGTCACTCGGATCCCCGTGACGGCCCGCGGTAAGGAACAGCAATGTAGGAGAAAAAATGATCCAGCGCTGATAGTAATTTAAAAGGGAAATGAGAGTCCCATGTTTATTGAAGAAAGATCTTAAAATCGGAGGGGAGACGCAGTCCCAAGGTGCAAGTAGTCAGGGTAGATACCCAAGCCTACGCGTTTCGAACGCGATCTGCATTCTTAATCATGGCAAGTATGTAAGTATGTGTGCATTGTGTAGATGTAGTGTGTGCAGTATGTACACTACCATTCAAAAGTTTGGGGTCACCCAGACAATTTTGTGTTTTCCATGAAAACTCACACTTATATTTATCAAATGAGTTGCAAAATGACTAGAAAATATAGTCAAGACATTGACAAGGTTAGAAATAATGATTTTTATTTGAAGTAATAATTTTCTCCTTCAAACTTTGCTTTGTGGGAAAGGACACAGAGACATAAGAGACTTTCTATGCCAGTTTTCACACTTTTTAAGAAATGGGGCGTGGTAAAGGCAAAGGGGCTGTGAGCCAACAAATTTATTATGATTAACCCCAGAAAACTGGCGTCAATTATAGTGAAAGTCTACGCCAGCTCCTCGCTAACATAGATTTCACTCCATGGGGCATAGCAAGGTAGAGGCCCGTGCTGGACCTCATACTTTGCCCCCCCCCCCCTTCATCTGACCAAACCCTGGCCTCCCATTGGACAGTTAAATTAAAAAAATATATATACACTACCGTTCAAAAGTTTAGGGTCACTTAGAAATTTCCTTATTTGCACAGTTTTTTTCAATGAAGATAACATTAAATTAATCAGAAATACACTCTATACACTGTTAATGTGGTAAATGACTATTCTAGCAGCAAACATCTGGTTTTTAATGCAATATCTACATAGGTGTATAGAGGCCCATTCCCAGCAACCATCACTCCAGTGTTCTAATGGTACATTGTGTTTGCTAACTGTGTTAGAAGGCTAATGGATGATTAGAAAACACTTGAAAACCCTTGTGCAATTATGTTAGCACCGCTGTAAACAGTTTTGCTGTTTAGAGGAGCTATAAAACTGACCTTCCTTTGAGCTAGTTGAGAATCTGGAGCATTACATTTGTGGGTTCGATTAAACTCTCCAAATGGCTAGAAAAAGAGAGCTTTCATGTGAAACTCGACAGTCTATTCTTGTTCTTAGAAATGAAGGCTATTCCATGCGAGAAATTGCCAAGAAACTGAAGATTTCCTACAACGGTGTGTATTACTCCCTTCAGAGGACAGCACAAACAGGCTCTAACCAGAGTAGAAAGACAAGTGGGAGGCCCCGCTGCACAACTGAGCAACAAGACAAGTACATTAGAGTCTCTACTTTGAGAAATAGATGCCTCACAGGTCCTCAACTGGCAGCTTCATTAAACAGTACCCGCAAAACGCCAGTGTCGACGTCTACAGTGAAGAGGCGACTCCGGAATGCTGGTCTTCAGGGCAGAGTGGCAAAGAAAAAGCCATATCTGAGACTGGCTAATAAAAGGAAAAGATTAATATGGGCAAAAGCACACAGACATTGGACAGAGGAAGATTGGAAAAAAGTGTTATGGACAGACGAATCGAAGTTTGAGGTGTTTGGATCACACAGAAGAACATTTGTGAGACGCAGAACAACTGAAAAGATGCTGGAAGAGTGCCTCACGCCATCTGTCAAGCATGGTGGAGGTTATGTGATGGTCTGGGGTTGCTTTGGTGCTGGTAAAGTGGGAGATTTGTACAAGGTAAAAGGGATTTTGAATAAGGAAGGCTATCACTCCATTTTGCAACGCCATGCCATACCCTGTGGACAGCGCTTGATTGGAGCCAATTTCTTCCTACAACAGGACAATGACCCAAAGCACACCTCCAAATTATGCAAGAACTATTTAGGGAAGAAGCAGGCAGCTGGTATTCTATCTGTAATGGAGTGGCCAGCGCAGTCATCAGATCTCAACCCCATAGAGCTGTTCTGGGAGCAGCTTGACAGTATGGTACGCAAGAAGTGCCCATCAAGCCAATCCAACTTGTGGGAGGGACTTCTGGAAGCATGGGGTGAAATTTCTCCCGATTACCTCAGCAAATTAACAGCTAGAGTGCCAAAGGTCTGCAATGCTGTAATTGCTGCAAATGGAGCATTCTTTGACGAAAGCAAAGTTTGAAGGAGAAAATTATTATTTAAAATAAAAAACATTATTTCTAACCTTGTCAATGTCTTGACTATATTTTCTAGTCATTTTGCAACTCATTTGATAAATATAAGTGTGAGTTTTCATGGAAAACACAAAATTGTCTGGGTGACCCCAAACTTTTGAACGGTAGTGTAAGTGAATACAGTGCAGTGAAATTCAGTGACTCACAGGTGACATCTTCTCAGAATGGAGTCGTTCATGTTCTCTTTTCTTCTTCATCCGACCCAGAACACCATGTTGACTTCCAGTCTTCTTCATCTCCAATGCCCAAGCGCGAACCACAAGATATGTCATGAAAGTGTTGATGTAACCTGTATACCACGTTCACGTGACCCAATCTGCCACGTCACAGCTTATTCAAATCATGGAAGCGTTCAGTCTACATGACTACCGCCCGTCATGGTGCGCATACCTTAGATCAAAATTTCGACATATAACTAACTCTAAATCTCATAAGCTAATTTTCTTTAGCTATTATACTAGGATGTACAATTCTATATTAAAATATTATCATATTAGTCATGTGTCCTAGTATACCCACATCCAGCGATGGGTGGGATGGGTGAAACATAAAATAGTTTTCCATGAGTTTTGGACTGCGATGTGCTGCTGATCTCCCCTTTTGGGGGTAATATACAGGGAATATGGGGGTTATATAAGGGACTCCCATCATCCCTGTATATACCAGCCATCATCCCCATATATAACCACCATTATCCGTGTATGAACCAGCCTACCATTATCTCAGTATAAAATCTCCATCACCCCTGTATATACCATTAGGGCGGGCACTGTCAGCTTGCTGTGGCGTGCGGGCATTGTGGCTAAAGAAGAAGTAAATGGGGTGGGAATTGAGGACACCGTGGACCAATAGCATGCCTGAAATGCCGGTATATGGGAGAAGTCCAGCAGAATCTGAAAATATGCCTCCTGATTGCTTAGGCTGGGTTCACACGACTTATTTTCAGACGTAAACGAGGCGTATTATGCCTCGTTTTACATCTGAAAATAAGGCTACAATACGTCGGCAAACATCTGCCCATTCATTTGAATGGGTTTGCCGACGTACTGTGCAGACAACCTGTCATTTACGCGTCGTCGTTTGACAGCTGTCAAACGACGACGCGTAAAAATACAGCCTCGTCAAAAGAAGTGCAGGGCACTTCTTTCAGACGTAATTTGAGCCGTTTCTTCATTGAACTCAATGAAGCACAGCTCAAAATTTACGGCTGTCAGAGAAGCCCCGCAAAATGCGAGGAGGAGCATTTACGTCTGAAACAAGGCAGCTGTTTTCTCCTGAAAACAGTCTGTCTTTTCAGACGTAAAAGCCTGCTATTGTGTGCACATACCCTTAAAGGCTATGTACACCTTTGCACAGTTTTTTTTTTTTAATTGCCTTGTATGTATTTTGTAAAATAAATCACATTTCTAATTGGTCTACCATTTGTCTTCTGTACCTGCAGTGTATTTCAGTTCATGGCCAGCTGCTGTATTCAGTTATCTCTCTAAGGCCCTGTTCACACCTGCGTTGGTGTGTTTCGTTGTTCTGCTCCATCAGTGGTGCAGAACAAAGGAATAACGTAAGCAACTGTTCCGTCGCACAACGGACATCGCCACCTGCCGACAGAACCCATTGACTTTAGTGGGTTCCATTGGCTTTCCGTCAGGCGGGGGACCGTGATTTTACCAGAGACAATAGTGCAGATGTGAACGAGGCCTTATCCGTCAGTCATCACCCTAATGGCAAACTGAGCAGCTCCTCCTTTGCAGGCTCATGAACAAGCATTTACTGTGGAATCTGCGCATGTGCATGGTCCTAATTACTGCATACCTCCTAACCGTCCCGGATATAGGGGGGTAGTCCAGGATTCTGGGCGCTGTTACGCTGTCCCAAGCGGCCGGTGGTATGTCTTGGTGTCAACTGTATCTGCGTCCTCAGGATGCAGATACAGTTTAATCCAATGCTAATGAAAGGGATCGTCAGCTCCCTGCTTCTGTTTTAGTACCACTCGCCGAGGAATTCCCGGGCACAGCGCTACTTTAAGTGCGGAGCCCCTTGTCTCACTATCCATATATGAACATTGAGGTCGGGGACTACTCCTGGAACGGAATCCACTGCCTTTGCATTGCCGATGGTCTGGCCGGGGAATCCGCTCCTAGGCGGAACCCCTGATGTCACTTTCCATATATGTACAATTACATCAAGGGCTCCTCCTGGAGAGCAATCCTTGGCCACAGCGTGGCCGACGCTCTGGACAGAGATTCTGCTCCTATAGGTAATGCCTTACGTCATTGTCCATATATGGACAGTGACGGCAGGGGCTCCTCCTGGAGTGGAATCCCTGGGGGAGTGGCACCATCTGCATGGGCACTGTGTGTGACACTATCTATATGGGCACTGGCACTTTATATGTGCGCACTGGTACTAGGGGTAGCTAAGGGGGCATTAAACTGTATGGGGGCAGCTATTTGTCATTATACTGTGTAGGGGGTCCTATGGGTACATAATAATGAGTGGGCTGAACCGGGTATGTGTGGGCGGAGATTACTTAGATTAGATACTTGAAAGTTGGTAGGTATGTTTACTGTGAAAAAAGCTTGTACCTCAAGTTTTGCTCACCTCATAACCAAGTTGCGTTTTTCCAATGCGTTTTTTTCATGCGTTTTGTGTAAAGCTTGATTGATGCCTGAATAGGCATAAGAATCCAAAAAGCTGTGGGTGCTCGTAGATCCTCCTGAGCTTAATCCTGTGTCGACAGCAGGTTTTGGTAACAAAAATAGTGTGAAGGAAAGGCAGATCCAGCACTCCAATGATTAAAAATTCAGTTTTATTAGGTCATGTTTAAAAGGGATAAAACAACAATCCCGGGACCACGCTTACGCGTTTCAGACCACTAGGGTCCTTAATCATAGCTTGCTCTAAGCAGATAAAATTCACAAATATATAGTCAAGAAAATCTATGGGAACATAATAATGAGTGGGCTGAACCGGGTATGTGTGGGCGGAGATTACTTAGATTAGATACTTGAAAGTTGGTAGGTATGTTTACTGGTGTGTGCTGGGACAGAGCGAGTGTGCCTACTCCAAATTTGCAGCATAAGGCAATGAGGTTGCTTTACCACATGCCAATGCTGCAATTTTGGGAATTGCTCCCTCTAGTGACCAGCACGTCGAAATGTTATAAATTAGAATCTGATTTATAATATTTCCTGACTTGTGAAAAAATTAAAAAATTAAAACAATGTTTAATCACTTATATACTAACTGTTTAACTGAAAAAAAATAATAATTCCTAGCGACACATTCCCTTTAATACTGGCGTTTCATACACCAGTCCTATTAAACAGTTTGCTGGAGTAAGATGCAACACATTTATTAACAGGCGAACGACTCTTAATAAATGTGTCGCATCTTTTAGCTGCAACGCGGCCTGTCATCAGTACTTTCTATGTGCCGCGGCCTGCTGTACATTTAAAGTACATTTTTAAAATGTATTTTATTGTCTGATTGGGGGGGCATACAGTCTGATTGGGGGGGAGGTATGGGTCTGGCACGGACCTTTGCCTTGTTACGCCCCCCAGAGATAAATCTGTGCGGCATTATACATATAGATTTCTGCTATAATTTACATAAGTTACTGGCGTCAATTATAGTAAAATTGTTGGCCATTTCTGCTAAGCCCCGCTCATTTTTTGCCCCCAAAAATTATGACATTTGCGTATTTTGTGAATTTTCTACGCTAATAAACTGTTGTAGAAAGGTTAATATATTCCCCCCAAAGGCTACAGACCGTAATACAATATCTTAATGTAAGGATGTGTACACTTAATTGTGCTGCAACGCTTGTTGTCTCCATTCTATGTCAGTGTGGGAAGTAGATGTCCGGCCTTATGATTTTGTGATATGTAATAGACCCAGAATCCCAATCACCATACCAAAGAATGCAAAATAAAGACACAAAACATTATAATTGGGTGTTAAATGGTCAAAACTTTTATTATATTATATGACCAAACCCAAAATGGCAAACCTCCGACTCACGAAGAGTCACCCTCCAGCACGCAGGAAAGGAAAAACCCCCTGTGGGGGAAACCTCTAGGGAAACCATGGCTGGAGGATTGCCCTTCCTCTAGGCTTAGAAGTTGCCAAAATATAATTTGTAACAGAATTTATACGTTTTCTCAGATTTTTAAGGAAAGACAATACAATGAACGAACGAACGAACGAACGAACGAACGAACGAACGAACGAACGAACGAACGAACGAACGAACGAACGAACGAACGAACAACATAAAACACATAAATCGGCTGATCTGGATGGCTAGGCGGGTGTCTCTCTTCCTGGGCACCCATTAAAATTAATGGGCGATCCACGGATGAGACGGGTCCTCCAGATGCCTCCTTGTAGCATCTGTCTCCGCTCTGGCTAATAGAGGGGGATCTCCTGCTGGAAACCCCCCTCTATTACAGACAACCCGTATGAAGAGGATGTGATGAAGAAGTGGTCTGGGGTGAAGGGTTTCCCTGCTAGAACCTCCAAATTACATTAGGTCGGTATTGGTGGGGAAGTCAAGCTCAAGGTCCTCAGTCCCATCCAATATGGCGCTGAATGTGGCAGTAAAACTTTCTAATATGGAATCTTCTTTATGTCATAAACATTTGTATTTATGACATCAGCACCTTCATCATCATTACTACAGGAATTTATTACCACTGCACAAATCATACATTGTGACGTCACCCACAGTGGTCTGAAGTGTTAACCCTTTAATGACTGGAAATGAACTTAGTACAGAGGCCATAAAGCTGAATAGAACATATCAGCGGCCATAAAGGAAAAGGGATAATGCAGGGAGCATCTCCGTACAAGAACTATCCATGACAAAGAGTTCTCCAGGATGAGATAACTTATCTGCTTTCTCCAAAAACCAGCACCACACCTGTCCATAGGTTGTGTGTGGTATTACAGCTCATTACCATTCACTTCAATGGAGCTAACCTGCAATACCAGATACAACCTGTGGATAGGTGTGGTGCTGTTTTTGGAAGAAAGCAGCCATATTTTTATAACTCTGCACAGCTCCTGTTAGAAATAGTTAAAATAAAGTGGGGGGAGAAGGAGAAGAAGGGGAGAGGGAAAGAAGAAAGTAAAAAAAGGGAAAAAGAGGAACTCTGAGGTAAAAGATATCAAACTAGACTGAAAGGAGTCTGCTGGAGGTGCCAGATGGAAAGACATATTTCTGCCATGGGGACCAGATTAGTTGAAATGTATCTTGAAGGGGGGCTTCAGAGAGTGGGTTTTAACCCCTTCCCGCCCTATGAAGTGCTGTTGCATTGAAAAACTATGCAGTTCATCTTCAAATGCAGCGTCACAAAAACAAATTATTTAGTAAAAAATAAAACTATATAAATTTGGTATCGCCATAATCGTAACGACACGCAGAATCAAGTTATCATGCAATTCATGCCACCCGATGAACACTGTAAAATCAAAACAGAAATGGCGGAATTACAGGTTTTTTGTTCAATTCACCCCACAAAATGTAGGTTTTTTTACATTGTTTTTTTAATACTTTATATGGTACATTAGGCCGCAGGGTAAATTCCACGTAAACAGCGTCATTCATCGGTTAACTGTTTAAATGATACCAGTTCAAGTGACCTTTATCGAAAAACACTATAAGACATTTTTTCCCAATTAACCTTTTAATTGGGGCTAGCATGTGTGATACTGTCTGCTAAGCCGTTGTATCTCAGCATATTATATGTGATACTGTCTGCTGAGCCGCTGTCTCCTATCAAGTAGCAGAGCTATCAGGTGTCATAGTCTTAGGGTTCACACGCAAAGTCAAAAATGGCTGAAAATTACAGAGCTGTTTTCAGAGAACACAGCCTTTGATTTACAGCCGTTTTTGAAGCTGTAAACGTTTCTTGAGGTGTTTTTTTCTAGCTGTTTTTGTAGCTGTTTTTCCACTGACACAATGAAAAACATCTCCAAAAACGGCTCAAGAAGTGACATGCTCCTTCTTTTTACGTGCCGTTTTAAAATACAATAGGCAGATGTTTGAAGGCATTGGGCTACCGATTTTTCAGGCGTATTTGAAGGCGTTTACGCTCCGAAATACGCCTGAAAACACAGCGTGTGAATATACCCTTATAGATACGCTGTCTCAGATATATATATCTTTTTTTTTGTTTTTTTTAGGGGTGTGGGCAAAACACATGTCTTGTGGCACAAAACAGTCTGATTAGTGGGGGAGATACAGGGTCTGGCTTAGGCCTTTTGTTGCACACTCAATGTAAAATTGTACACTAGCTCGGAGCTGGCGTTGATTTCTGCTTTCCATTACGCCCGTTACTGGCGTAAATGATAGTAAAATTGTCGGCCCTTTCCGCAAAGCGCCACACACTTTTCAAAAAAGTGCCAAAGGCAGCGAAAAGTGACCGAAAACTTTCCTGCACTTTTGGGATTTTTCTATGCCAGATAAGAGGCTTAGCAAGGTTAATAAATTCTCATCTAAGGCTACAGACAGTAATACAATATCTTAATGCAAGGATCTGTACACTCAGTGTCTGACTGAGGTACCTTGGACCCACCAAAGGAAATAATTCTTGGGGGTCTACCCTTCAACTATATAGAAATAATTTAAACACTCTTAAATGTGTACTAAAAACGTGTGTTGTAAAACAAAGACCAGTATTCCCACCATATTGTGACAGATATCAGTCCTACACAGGCATTCTGCAGACCATATAAGTGAATACAGTGCAGTGAAATTCAGTGACTCACATGTGACATCTTCTTAGATTGGAGTCGTTCACGTTCTCTTTTCTTCTTCAGCTGGCCAAGAACGCCATGATGACTTCTTCCAGTCTTCTTCATCTCCAATGCCCAAGCGTGAACCACAAGATACGTCATGAAAGTGTTGATGTAACCTAGATACCACGTGTAATGACGGGGTAGGGATACAGACAGGTGAGCCCTAATCTACCTGCCTCTCAGTCCCTGCCTACTTGCACGGCCCGTCCTAGGCGACGGCGTACAACTGGGCGACGGTCCCTACGCTCAATATGTGCACAACAGACAAACAGACAAGTGTACACAGAAGCTAAGGGAAATGGGGCAGTTGCCCACGGCAACACAGTGAGCAATAGGCGTAGTGAACGAGTCGAGTCAAAACAGGAGTGTACCAGGTACCAAACACAGAGCAGGAGCGTAGTCAGTAAAGCCAGGGTCAAAATGAAGCAAGGTCAATAATAATAGCAGGAGCAGCAGAGCCAGAAAACAGGAAAGAATCACAGGCAAAGACAAGCAGGAAATGAAGGTATAAATAGACCGAGGCCGGGAGCTAGAACCGCCTGGCCAGGCTGTAATAGGTTCTCCCACTCCTGAGCCTACCAGCCTGAGTGGTAGCAGATCGAGTCACTCTATCAGACCTAGGAGCAGGTGCAGACTGATTAACCACGGGCGTCGACACAGAAGCTGTGTCTGGCAGATCCTTTACACCACGTTCCCGTGACCTAATGTGCCACGTCACAGCGTATTCAAATCATGGAAGTGTCCAGTCTACATGACTACCGACTGTCATGGTGTGCAAACCTTAGATCAAAATGTTGACATATAACTAACTGACTCTAAACCTCATAGGGTAATTTTCTTTAGCTATTATACCAGGATGTAGGCGGAGGAGTAGGCTAAGAGAACGGAAAGTGGCCGAGGCGGGAGTTGGGCCAGAGTGAATATGACGCTTGACTGGGGTCTGGGGAGAGAGACAGGTGGGAAGGTGGGAGCAGAGGGGCAACATGAAAAAAATTATTAAACTGAATCTACTGCTTTAAAACAGTCACTCACCTGCATGGATCCCATTCCTTTCTACAAACCAATTAACGCTAATCATAACCTTGATGAGCGGCGGCTGCCCACTTTATTTTACTTTTGTGGCCAGGCCCCTGACAGTAGTACCAGCGGTACTACCCTGATGGCAGGCCTGTTTGCAGGAGTACTAGCCAACTACGTCACAGATAACCCAAGTTTCAAGACCATGCAAATTTATGGATTTTTGGCATCCCATGGAATATGGGAACAATAGGGAATTCTATCAGTAAGTATTCTGCCTGTTTGTTGGCTAATACTCCTGATCCAATTCCTTCTTCTAGCAGATTTTTTAAAGATTCCTTACATGCGGTGCTTGGTTTCGCCACAAGTTTGCGATATGTCGATTCATTGTCTAAAATGGTATGAACGTGTCTGGGATATAAAGAGGAATCTAGAACAACTCCTGCTCCGTAAGATTTGGAGGACACAGTTATACGCTGGATATATGGTGAGCCCCTCTGTGTTTTCACCGTCAGCCCTTATGTGTACATAGTGAACGTTTTAGAAGGTTAATCTCTACCCGCTAAGGTGGAAGGGTTGGTTCCAATGCCTAGTTATGGTGGTGTCTGAGGAAATAAAGGTCCTTTTAGACGTCCCGATACTGACCATGAAAACCAGCACCAATCGACGATACAGCGTGTCACAAGGAGCAATCATCGTTAATGTATGGGGGCAAACAATCGTTACTACACCAGACCCCGCACCGATCTGCCAGTCCAGCTGCCTCCGGGCACTGGACAACACTGCCGGAAGCAGATTGCTCAGATCACTGCATAGCAGCCGTTCGGCAGAACTGCAGCTCGGCCTCTATTCTTTGACCGGAGCCATCTACTTCCAGCAGTGTTGTCCGGTGCCCAGAGGCAGCTGGAGTGGTGGATCGGTGCGGGGTCTGGTGTAGTAACGATTGTTTGCCCCCATACATTAACGATGATTGCTCCTTGTGACACGCTGTATCGTCGATTGGTGCTGGTTTTCATGGTCAGTATCGGGACGTCTAAAAGGACCTTTATTTCCTCAGACACCACCATAACTAGGCATTGGAACCAACCCTTCCACCTTAGCGGGTAAAGATTAACCTTCTAAAAGGTTCACGCACCGATCATATACTGATGACCTATCCAGTGGATAGGTCATCAGTTGTCAGAACGTGGAAAACCCTTTTAAAGGGAAGGTGTCACGGAAATGTTTTTTTTATATATATATATATATATATATATATATATATATATATATATATATATATAATATTGCTTTTAGTATGTCATTAAAATAAATTGTATTTATTTGTGTTTTTTTGTTGTACTTTTTACTTTTTTCCTTCTTTTACTTCTCTATGGGGGCTGCCATTTTTTTTTTCATCTCTGTATCTGTCCATTAACGACACATACAGAGATGGAATACGGCACATACATTCCCATAGAGAATGCGAACGGGAGCCGTTCCATTCACTATAGTGTATGCCGTCTGTGTGGGAACGGCGCATGCACCACTCCCACACAGATCAAAAGAAAAGTCTTTAGTAGAGCGACATCCAGCGCTATTTTCATGTGGACCGGAAGCCACGGCCGGACAGTAAGATGACGACTTCCGGTCGCGGCTTCCGGCCATATGTTGAAGGCAGCGCAGATGCAAGGACTAGGAGCGGCAGGGCGGAGGCGGCGGCAGTAGCAGGTAAGTTATGTTTGTGTATGTGATGTGTGTGTATGTTAGTGTTATACTTTCTGCTGAGCACTGTATCTAATCTTCCTACACTGTGCATTCGCTCAGAAAATGGCGGCACACAGTGTAGGAGGTTTGAAGATTCAACCCCCTTCTTTCTCCTGGCACTAGGCAGGATAAAGGAGGGGGGATTCTGTGAGGACACTAGAGCGAGTGTGTCTACTACAAATTTGCAGCATAAGGCAATGAGGTTGCTTTACCACATGCCAATGCGGCAATTTTGAGAATTGCTCCCTCTAGTGACCAGCACATGGAAATGTTATAAATTAGAATCTAATTTATAATATTTCCTGAAAAAAATAAAATAAAATTTCTAGCGACACATTCCCTTTAATACTGGCGTTTCATACACCAGTCCTATTAAACAGTTTGCTGGAGTAAGATGCAACACATTTATTAACAGGCGAAAGACTCTTAATAAATGTGTTGCATCTTTTAGCTGCAACGCGGCCTGTCATCAGTACTTTCTACGTGCTGTGGCGTGCTGTAAGAGCCTGAGGGAATCCGGGAGGGAGAATCGGAGTGGTGAGGTAAGTACATTTTTAAAATGTATTTTATTGTCTGATTGGGGGGCAAACAGTATGATTGGGGGGAGGTATGGGTCTGGCACGGAACTTTGCCTTGTTACGCTCCCCAGAGATAAATCTGGGCCGCACTATACATATAGATTTCTGCTATAATTTACATCAGTTACTGGCGTAACTTATAGTAAAATTGTTGGCCATTTCTGCTAAGCCCCGCCCATTTTATTGCACCCCAAAAATGTCAACATTTGTGTATTTTAGTAAACTGTTGTAGAAAGGTTAATATATTCCCCCCAAAGGCTACAGACTGTAATACAATATCTTAACCCCTTCCCTCTTTAGCCACTTTTGACCTTCCTGACAGAGACTCATTTTTCAAATCTGACATGTGTCACTTTATGTGGTAATAACGTCGGATTGCTTTTAGCTATCCAAGCGATTCTGAGATTGTTTTCTCGTGACACATTGGACTTGATGTTACTGGCAAAATTTGCTCGATATGTTCAGTATTTAATTGTGAAAAACACCAAAATTTAGCGAAAAATTGCAAACATTTGCATTTTTCTCAACTTAAATGTATCTGCTTGTAAGGCAGGTAGTTATAACACACACAATTGTTGCTAACTAACATCCCCCATATGTCTACTTTAGTTTGGCATCGTCTTTTGAACATCCTCTTATTTTTCTAGGACGTTACAAGGCTTTGAACTTTAGCAGCAATTTCTCACATTTTCAAGAAAATTTCAAAAGGCTATTTTTACAGGGGCCCGTTCACTTGTGAAGTGGCTTTGAGGGCCTTATATATTAGAAACCCAAAAAAAGTCACCCCATTTTGAAAACTTCACCCCTCAAAGTATTCAAAACAGCATTTAGAACATTTCTTAACCCTTTAAACTTTTCACAGGAATTAAAGCAATGTAGGGGTGAAATTTACAAATAAATTTTTAATCCATTTTTATTTATAACACAGAAAGTTTTTCCATAGAAATGCAACTCAATATTTATTGCCCAGATTCTGCAGTTTTAGGAAATATCCCATATGTGGCCGTAGCGTGCTACTGGACTGAAGCACCGGCCTCAGAAGCAAAGGAGCACCTAGTGGATTTTGGGCCCTTATTTTTATTTGAATATATTTTAGGCACCATGTCAGGTTTCAAGGGCTCTTGCGGTGCCAAAACAGTGGAAATCCACCAAAAGTGATCCCATTTGAGAAACTACACACCTCAAGGAAATTATCTAGGTGTATACTGAGCGTTTTGACCCCGCAGGTTTTTTGCAGAAATTATTGGAAGTAGGCCCTGAAAATAAAAATCTACATTTTTTCAAAGAAAATGTAGGTAAAGCTAATTTTTTCTCATTTCCACAAGGACTGAAGGAGAAAAGGCACCACAACATTTGTAAAGCAATTTCTCCCGAGTAAAACAATACCCCACATGTGGTAATAAATGGCTGTTTGGACACACGGCAGGGCTTAGAACGGATGGAGCACCATTTGGCTTTTGGAGTTCACATTTAGCAGGGATGGTTTGCGGAGGCCATGTCACATTTGCAAAGCCCCTGAGGGGATAAAACAGTGTAAACCCCCCACAAGTGACCTCATTTTGGAAACTACACCCATTGAGGAAATTATCTAGGGGTATACTGAGCGTTTTGACCCCACAGGTTTTTTGCAGAAATTATTGGAAGTAGGCCCTGAAAATAAAAATCGACATATTTTCAAAGAAAATGTAGTTTTAGCACATTTTTCTCATTTCCACAAAGACTGAAGGAGAAAAAGCCAGCAAAATTTGTAAAGCAATTTCTCCCGAGTAAAACAGTACCCCACATGTGGTAATAAACGGCTGTTTGGACACACGGCAGGGCTTAGAATGGAAAGAGCGCTATTTGGCTTTTGGAGATCACATTTAGCAGGAATGGTTTGCGGAGGCAATGTCGCATTTGCAAAGCCCCTGAGGGGCAAAACAATGAAAACGCCCAAATAGTGACTCCCTTTAGGAAACTACACCCCTTGAGGAATCCATCTAGGAGTATTGTGAGCATTTTGACCCCATAGATGTTTCATAGAATTTATTAGAATTGGGCAGTGAAAATAAAAACAATCCTTTTTCTTCAATAAGACGTAGTTTTACCGCAAATTTTTGGGATTTCTCAACAAATAATGCAAAAAAAGAACACAACATTTGTAAAGCAATTTCTCCCGAGTACGGCAATACCCCATATGTGGTCATAAACGGCTGTTTGGGCACACGGCAAGGCTCAGAAAGGAAAGAGCGCCATTTGGAGTGCAGATTTTGCTGGATTGGTTTCTGGGCACCTGTGGGACCAAAACTGTGGATACCCCGCAGAAGTGACCACATTTTGGAAACTACGCCCCCAATGCATTTACCTAGGGGTGTAGTAAGCATGTTAACCCTGCAGGTGTTTTGTAGAAATTAGTGTGCACTCGATGTTGCAGAGTGAAAATGGGATTTTTTTTCCATAGATATGCCAATATGTGGTGCCCAGCTTGTGCCACCATAACAAGACAGCTCTCTAATTATTATGCTGGGTTTCCTGGTTTTAGAAACACCCTTCATGTTGCCCTAATCTTTTGCCGAACATTCGACCAGGCTCAGGAGTGAAAGCGTACCGTGCAAAATCGAGGCCTAATTTGGCGATTTATAAAGTATTGGATCACAATTGCAGAGGCTCAGATGTGAAATAATAAAAAGAAAGCCCTGAGAAGTGACCCCATTTGGAAACTGCACCCCTCAAGGCATCTATTAAGGGGTGTAGTGAGCATTTTCACCCACAGGTATTTTCCATAAATGATTGCGCTGCGGGTGGTGCAAAGTAAAAATTGATATTTTTCTCTAGAAATGCCATTTCAATGGCAAATATGTCATACCCAGCTTATGTCACTGGAGACACACACCCCAAAATTTTTTAAAAGGGTTCTCCCGGGTATGACGATGCCATATATGTGGAAGGAAACTGCTGTTTGGGCACACTGTAGGGTTCAGATGGGTGGGAGCGTCATTTGGCTTTTGGAGCGTGGAATTTGCTTGGTAATAGTTTTGTTTGGAGTGTTTCCGTTTATAACGTGGGGCATATGTGAGCTGGGCAGAGTACATCAGGGGCATAGTCAGGGGGTATAATAATGGGGTAAAAAAACAATAAAATAATCCATTTATGTGTGTTACGCTGTGAAGCAATCCTTTCTGCACAGGCCAGTGTCGCACTGATATATGGCGTCCTTTCTTATGCCCCTTTTGGTCCGCATATTTGCAGTTTGGGGAATTTTGCTGGGAAGTGTTGTCCTGGTATAATACGGGCACCCTCGCTTCCAGCAGATATGTTTGGGCCCTCCCCTTCCTGGTTCCCTAATTTTAGATCCTTGATAAATCGCCTCCTGAAACAGAGGAAATGTTCCCCTCGGGCACAACTGCATATTTTTTATTTCCTGACTTATTGGAGCCATAACTAATTTTATTTTTTCATAGACGTAGCGGTATGAGGGCTGTTTTTTTGCAGGACAAGCTGTAACGATTATTGTTACCATTTTCGGGTACATGCGACTTTTTGATCACCTTTCATCCTATTTTTTGGAAGGCCAGGTAAACAAAAAAACGCAATTCTGGCACAGCTTTTTTTTTTTTTTTATACAGTGTTCACCATGCGTTATACATTACCAGTTAACTTTATTATGTGAATCCGTACGATTCCGGAAATACCTAATTTATAGAACTTTTTTATCTTTGACAACATTTTGCACATTAAAATTGCTTTTGTAAAAAGAATGTATTTTTTCTGTCGCCAAGTTGTGAGAACCATATCTTTCCAATTTTTTTGTCGACGGAGCTGTATGAGGGCTTGTTTTTTGCGAGACAAGCTATAGTTTTTATAGGTACCATTTTTGGATACGTGCAACGTTTTGATCACTTTTTATTCCAATATTTGTAGGGCAGAGTGACCAAAAAACAGAAACTCGGGTATAGTTTTTTACAGGTTTTTTTTACGCTGTTCACCGTGTGCAATAAATAATATAATATTTTGATACATCAGGTCGTTACGGTCGCGGCAATACCAAATACGTATGGTTTATTATTTTTTTTTCAATAATAAAGGACTTGATAAGCGAAAAAGGGCGATAGTGTTTTATTTTATTACTTGAAACTTTTATTGTTTTCAAACTTCTATTTTTTTCATTTTTTTTCTAATACTTTGCACTACCTACGTAGTGCAATGTATTAGATCTGTCAGTTATTCACTGACAGCAAGCCGATTAGGCTTCGCCTCCCGGCGGGGCCTAATCGGCTTCCGTAATAGCAGAGCAGGAGGCCATTGTGTCTCCTGTTGCCATAGCAGCAGTCGCCAGTCCTGATTGCCTGTCAGGGCTGGTGATCTGCTAGTAACCACTACGATGCAGTAATCGCTTTCGATTGCTGCATCGAGGGGGATAATGGCAGGGATTGGAGCTAGCTCCGGTTCCTGCCATTAAAGGTGGATGCCATCTTTCCGGCGGCTACGGAAGCCGATCAGGCTCCGCCGCCGGGCGGATCTTGACCGTCTTCCGTATTAGGCAGACCGGGAGGCCAGTATTAGGCCTCCGGTTGCCATTGCAGCCACCGGAACCCCGGCAATTTCATTGCTGGGGTTCCGATGAGCTGCAAACACCTTAAGTGCAGCACTCGCGTTTGAGCACTGCACTTAAGGGGTTAATGGCGGGGATCGAAGCTAGTTTCGGTCCCCGCCATTACAGCCGGATGTCAGCTGTAAGATACAGCTGAGATCCGGGGATGATGGCACCGACTCAGCTTCTGGGCCGTTGCCAAACATTTCGCGTATGGATACGGCAATTTGCGGGAAGTCATAACTTTCCATGGCGTACCCATACGGCAAATGTCAGGAAGGGGTTAATGTAAGGATGTGTACACTTAATTGTGCAGCAACGCTTGTTGTCTCCATTCTATGTCAGTGTGGGAAGTAGATGTCCGGCCTTATGATTTTGTGATATGTGATAGACCCAGAATCCCAATCACGAAACCAAAGAATGCAAAATAAAGACACAAAACATTATAATTGGGTGTTAAATGGTCAAAACTTTTATTATATTATATGACCAAACCCAAAATGGCAAACCTCCGACTCACGAAGAGTCACCCTCCAGCACGCAGGAAAGGAAAAACCCCCTGTGGGGGAAACCTCTAGGGAACCTCTAGGGAAACCATGGCTGGAGGATTGCCCTTCCTCTGGGCTTAGAAGGTGCCAAAATAGAATTTGTAACAGAATTTGTACGTTTTCTCAGATTTTCAAGGAAAGACAAAACAATGAACGAACAACATAAAACACATAAATCGGCTGATCTGGTTGGCTAGGCGGATGTCTCTCTTCCTGGGCACCCATTAAAATGAATGGGTGATCCACGGATGAGACGGGTCCTCCAGATGCCTCCTTGTAGCATCTGTCTCCGCTCCGGCCAATAGAAGGGGATCTCCTGCTGGAAACCCCCCTCTATTACAGACAACCCGTATGAAGAGGATGGCATCACTGTGATGAAGAAGTGGTCTTGGGTGTAGGGTTACCCTGCTAGAATCTCCAAATTACATCAAGTCGGCATTGGTGGAGAAGTCAAGCTCAAGGTCCTCAGTCCCATCCAATATGGCGCTGAATGTGGCAGTAAAACCTTCTAATATGGAATCTTCTTTATGTCATAAACATTTGTATTTATGACATCAACGCATTCATCATCATTACTGCAGGAGTTTATTAACACTGCCGCCTCATTCATTGTGACGTCACCCACAGTGGTCTGAAGTGTTAACCCTTTACTGACTCGCAGTGTACTTACCACAGAGGCCATAAAGCTGAATAGAACATATCAGCGACCATAAAGGAAAAGGGATATTGCAGGGAGCATCTCCGCACAAGAACAATGCATGACAAAGGGTTGTCCAGGATAAGATAACTTGTCTGCTTTCTCCAAAAACCAGCACCACACCTGTCCATAGGTTGTGTGTGGTATTACAGCTCATTACCATTCACTTCAATGGAGAAAACCTGCAATACCAGATACAACCTGTGGATAGGTGTGGTGCTGTTTTTGAAAGAAAGCAGCCATATTTTTCTAACTCTGCACAGCCCCTGTTAGAAATAGTTAAAAAAAAAGGGGGGTAGAAAATAAATTAAAAAAAGGTAAAAAGAGGAACTCTGAGGTAAAATAAATCAAACTAGACTGAAAGGAGTCTGCTGGAGGTGCCAGATAGAAAGACATATTTCTGCCATGGGGACCAGATTAGTTGAAATGTATCTTGAAGGGGGGCTTCAGAGAGTGGGTTTTAACCCCTTATAGCCCTATGAAGTGCTGTTGCATTGAAAAACTATGCAGTTCATCTTCGAATGCAGCGTCACAAAAACAAATTATTTTGTAAAAAATAAAACTATATAAATTTGGTATCGCCATAATCGTAACGACCCGCAGAATCAAGTTATCATGCAATTCATGCCGCCCGATGAACATTGTAAAATCAAAACAGAAATGGTGGAATTACAGGTTTTTTTTTAATTCACCCCACAAAATGTATGCTTTTTTACATTTTTTAAAATACATTATATATTACATTAGGCCGCAGGGTAAATTCCACATAAACAGCGCCATTTATGGGTTAACTGTTTAAATGATACCAGTTCAAGTGACTTTTATCGAAAAACACCATAAGAATTTTTTTCACAATTAACCTTCTAATTGGGCCTAGATTGTGTGATACTGTCTGCTAAGCCGTTGTATCTAAGTAGACCTAAGTAGACAAAAGTCGATGGTCCAGCGCAGTCAGGTTTAAAACAGAACGTAGTTCCAATTTTATTTGGATGGTTAAAACAAGATCATTCCCGAATGCAAGGGTGAAAATGTAGGTAAGGTGCCTACGCGTTTCAGACGTATACCACGTTCTTCCTCATGGCTTTAATGCTAACAACTAAATGTCAGAACGAGGTCTATATCTGGTTGCCAACAGGTGAAAATTAGTGATGTCACACAGAAAAGTGGTGCTGTCCAGCATAGTAGTGCTGAACTAGGGAGACGCCTATAAAGCATCAGTATTCTATGAATAAAAGCTATCCAGCACGGTGGAGCTGTCCAGCAGAAGTGGTGCTGAAACAGAGAGCTGGTGATAGAACATCACTGCTCCACTAGTAAGTTATGTGCTTATAGCGTTGATTGATGAATATTTATAAATAATAAAATGAGGGATAACAATGACCCAAATCTATCCTAGAGTAGTGGATAGAATATTAATGCTAATTTCTGTTTATTAGGCTGTCGGATATAAACCTCTGAAATACTCACATCGAAAAATTAAAACATGAATAGACGCTAAAAAATACATCATTTAACCCCTTAGTGACCACTAATACGCCTTTTTACGTCGGTCACTAATGGGCTTTAGGCTAGGCTGATGCCTTTTCACGTCAGCCTAGTCTAAGTCCTGCACGGGTCTCCTGTGCAGGCAGGAGCCGGGGCTCTGCTGTCTGATGAAGTTTACTTCGATCGCGGCCGTTTAACCCGTTAAATGCCGCCTTCAATAGCGACCGCGGCATTTAACTTTGTTTACAGAGGGAGTGCGCTCCCTCTGTCACCCATCGGCGGCCCGCGAATGAAATCGCGGGTCTCCGATGGGGTGTTATGGCAGCCGGGGGCTTGATAAAAGCCCCCAGGTCTGCCCTGGACATATTCCTTTAGGACGCGCCGGAGGCACGTCCTAACAGATTGCCTGTCAGATTTACACTGACAGGCAATAATGCTCTGGTATACGAAGTATACCAGAGCATTATAGCAGCGATCGGAATATCGCACAGTAAAGTCCCCTAGTGGGACTAATAAAATAAGTCATCAAAGTGAAATAAAGATTATTAATAAAAAGTACAGTAAAAAAATAAATAAAAACATTTTTTTCCATAAAAAGTGGTTTTATTTAGTAGAAGTGTAAAAAAAAAAAAAAAGTACACATATGTGGTATCGCCGCGACCGTAATGACTCCATTAATAAAGTTAATATGTCATTTAAACCGCAAAGTGAACACCGTAAAAAAAACGCAAAAAACCATGGCGAAATTGCAATTTTTTTCCATTGCCCCCCAAAAAAGTCATAATAAAAATGAATCAATAAGTCCCATGCACCCCAAAATAGTACCATTCAAAACTACGTCTCGTCCCGCAGAAAACAAGCCCAAAAAATCACTACATTGATGGAAAAATAAAAAAATTACGGCTCTTGGAAAGCGACGATGCAAAAGCAAATAATTTTAGTTCAAAAGTGTTTTTATTGTGCAAAAGTCGTAAAACATAAAAAAACCTCTACATATGTGGTATCGCCGTAATCGTACCGACCCATAGAATAAAAGTAACATGTTATTTACGTCGCATAGTGAACGGCGTCAATTTAAAAACGCATAGAACAATGGCGGAATTTCAGGTTTTTTTTATATTCCCCCCCAAAAAGGTTAATAAAAGTTAATATAAAAATTATATGTACCCAAAAATGGTGCTATTAAAAAGCACAACTAATCCCGCAAAAAACAAGTCCTCATACAGCTATGTAGACAAAAAAATAAAAAAGTTATAGCTCTTTGAATGCGACTATAGAAAAACAAATAAAATAGCTTGGTCATTAAGGCCTAAAATGGGCTGGTCACTAAGGGGTTAAACAGTTTAAAACAATACATGAACTGGAAAGAAGGGGAATTATGTATTGGTCTTCAAGGATAATTAGTATTGGAAAATTTGTTTTCCTTTGTATACTAGACCGTCAAACGGGAAATCTGATGGGGGAAGGACCCGTTAATATGGATAATTAGGTGTCATCTGTAAAAGCCATGAACATTAACAGGTATTATTGATTATTAGGCCATATTAGATTCTACCGATCATTTCATAGATTCTTTTACTATTAGTGGAACATTAATTCTTTTTTTAAGTTCAAACCTTATTGAAACCTGGTTTTTAGTGTAAATATCCAGTATGCTTCACGTGATAAGATTTTATGTTTGATGTTCCCCCCTCTGGTTGGAGTTTTGACTTTTTTTCTGGCATAACATCTCAGACTTGTAATTGATCTATTATGGAAGGTTATGAAATGTTTTACAACATTGGAGATATTGGTGAGGTTAGGATTTCTTATATAGCCCAAATGTTCTAGTATCCTAGTTTTACATTTGCGGCTGGTGCAACCTACATACATTAGATTGCATTCCAAACACTCCACAATGTATATTACTGCCTCACTGTTGCAATTAATGTAAGTTTGAATTGAAAAATTTGTATTGTTATCTGAATCTCTGAAGTTCTTAGTAGGCTTAGCATATGAACAGATTTTACATGGATGCGATCCGCATTTAAAGAAACCCGTATATTGAAGCCATGTCAGTTTGGGAATGTTTGAGGAAAATATAGAAGGAGACAATAGATTACCTAAGGAAGGAGCTTTTCTGGATACAACACTGCAACCATCTTTCAAAATATCTGACAGAGCCTCGTCTTACATTAGGATGGCTAAATTTTTATGGACGATTTTCTTTATTTCATTAAACTGACTACTGTGTTGTAACACCAAAGTAGGTACGTTTAGACCAGTATCTTTATTATTATGTTTTGGCTCTAGAAGTATATATCGTGGCTTTGTTTCTACAATGGAGGTTGCTCTTTTGAGGGTCCATTCTGCATACCCTCTTTTGCGTAGTCTCCTAAAAATTTGCTGTTGTTCCACCCTGTAATTGGGGTCGTTACTACAATTTATTTTTGCTCTGTACATTTCTCCCACTGGGATTGATGAGATGGTTTGTCTGGGGTGATCGCTTGTAGCATGCAAGATAGTGTTCCCTGAAATCGGCTTACGGTATGTTTTAGTGTTGATTATTTCCCCTGCATGTCCTTTGAGTTCTAGGTCCAGAAACTGGATAGTATCTTTTTGTGAAAAATAGGTAAATTTCAATTTGAATTGGTTGTCATTAAGATAATTGATGACATTTGGGATATCTGACATATTGCCTTTCTATATAAATAGCAGGTCGTCTATATACCTTGCATACCAGTTAATAGATCTGCCAAAAGAGTTATCACTAGAAAAAATGAAAAGTTCCTCCCACAACGCCATCACAAGATTTGCCAGAGAAGGGGAGAATTTAGCTCCCATTGATACTCACTTAAGATGTAGGTAAAACAACCCATCGAACTGGAAGAAATTGTGTGTCATCAGGAAGACAAGGACCTCTAGTGTATATGATTGTAGCTCAAAGCTGTAGTTGCTGTGTTTAAAAAGATGATATTCTAGTGCCCTATGGGCTATTTCGTGTGGAATGCTGGTATAAAGTGAGGTCACATCACAGCTCAGCCATGTAAATTTATTTTCCCATCTTTTTTTGTGAAATGAGCATAACACATCTCTGGTGTCACGTAAATGGCCTGGGGTTCTTAGTGCAAGGGGTTGTAACAAGGAGTCTAGCCATTCAGATCGTTTTTCTGTGAATGATCCTATCCCTGACACTATGGGGCGCATAGGTGGGGGGTTTATGCCTTTATGAGTCTTGGACAATGCGTGCATGATTGGAATTTGAGGGACATTGGACCATAATATATTCTGCTTGTTTACTTGTTAATACGCCACTACCTAAACCATCGTTTATTCGTTTGTTGAGCTTTTTTTGGAGCATGGATGTTGGATTACATGTTAGTTTTTATATGTGTCTGTGTCTGCTAGAAGTTTCAAAATTTGGGTTTTGTACATTTCCCTATCTAGCACAGTGATACTGCCCCCTTTATCCGACCTCTTAATAATAATACCCTTGTTATTTTTTAACAATTTTTTTGCCATATTCACCTCTTTAGAGATATTAAAGTTCTTATTGCAACACTTCGAATTTTCAGATAGTTGCTGGAGATCCTTTTCAATTGCCCATTGAAATCTGTCCATAGAGTCTGTCCTAGATGCCAGAGGATAGAAGCTTGGATTTTTCGTAACAAAGTCCGCAGAAAAATGAATATTTCTTATAGGAAGTTCTGGGTTCAGACTCTCTAAGCATTGGATTGCCCTATGTTCCTCAAACGATAGTGATCTATG